>NC_044006.1:14351036-15019786 GCF_900496995.4 Aquila chrysaetos chrysaetos | reverse complement strand
AGGCTGGCGTGATCCATCCCACCCTAATCATCCAGAGGACACAAAACACCATGGACTCTGTACCATCCCTCATCTACTAACTAGGTTTTCCCTGCAGCTAACGCAAGAGCTTGCTGCTGTAGGAATGTGACCCTCTAGACACTTCAGAGATTAGATAGGTCTAAGCAGACCAAAACCAGCCTGGCAAGTCTGCAAGGTGAGGAAAACATTGCTATTTGTGAGGCTGAGAGGTATGACCAAGGGCTACACCTTGAGCTCCTAGTGTGCATAAAGAGCAGGGAGGACACGGAGGTTATGGGGTGCCCACACCTTCCCATGAGCAGCAATGGCAATTTCCCCCACCACCACCCAAGCCCAGCTGGACACAGGGATGGCAGCAGGACCTGGGGCCCAAGGGCTGTGTCCCCAGGGAGAATGCTCCTCTCTCACCAGCACTGCAACCTCTACCAGCACAGCTTGGGGAAGGGGTTGCAGAAAAGCAACTAGGTGGTTTGTGGGGTATTTCGATTGTACCAAAGCTGGGTGATGCATCAGGTTGGATCAGAAGCCAGATAAGCACATTGCTTTGTCATACAGAGACTTTCCTTATTTCTCTTACACACATATAAAAGGATTCACCACGTGCCAGTGTTCACACAAGCTGCAGGGCATGCCAGGTTGAGAGATCTTGGGCCACCATAAAGAGGAAGAGTCCAAACACAATGAAAAAGTGAAAATCGAAGCTTAATGAATGCAAGCTACCCGCATTTCCTTAAAAGATTCCAAACTGCTCTCCCATGACGTACATTACTTGTCACAGGCACAATCATATCTGCAAGAAGGGGATATTGATATGTTTCTCCAGCACATGAACCACAGAGGTTTTCTGCTGGGCACAAAGCACTGAAGCCACAGGGACAGAAACGTTAGTTCAGGTGGCAGGAGAAGGTGGAAGTCACTTTGACATTGCAAACTCCACAGAAATGCTCTGGGGACAGCAAGGGAAATGGCCTGGTGCTCGCTGCGGGGTGACCCTGGGGGCTGCAGGCACGGGTGCGGACCCCTTTGGCACCACTTCTCTGGTGGGGGGGGATGCGGGAGGGCTGCGCTCGCACCTGTGATTCCCAAAGCCCTGTGCCAAGAAGTGAAGTAGCGCTGATTTTCCGCGTCAGCAGCTCTGGGTCTTAGGAATGGAAATTGATTTGCCTCATCTTCGTACACGGAGATCCAGCATGTGAATAGCAGGGCCAATGAATTACTTGGGTAGAGTTGGATAAATACTGTAAAGAAGTATTTATTAACAGTCAGTCACATACAATCTACAAATTGTCTTTGAAGTGTTCCCAGCCCCTTCTACATTAATTTTCACATGCTCAGGTTTTTGACTATGGGAATGCAGTTGAAAAGGGAAAAATGAGTTCTTGCATGAACACAAACGTGCATTGGAAGCGTCTGCACAATATTCAGTAACAGGCAGCCACACCGGGGAGGTTGGGAGCACAGCAGAGCAGCAAGCAACCTGCGGGAAAGCTGGGCTCTCCCTGCCTCTTTGCTCCTCTTCCATACCCATAGTAGTGGGGTTTTAAATCCCAAACTAATATGGGTTCACCCAAAGAGCAAGCACACACCTCCATGTTCCCTGTTTCTCACCATTTCCTCCTATCTTGCAGGCATTGCTCTGATGCAGACTCTGCATGCTACGATGACCCGCAGCAGAAAGCCAGCCTCCAGCTCAACCACAGCATTACTGGATGGCTTTGCCTTTGAATAGAGCTGGATGTTTACCTTTTAACTTTACATGAGTTGACTTTGTCCCAAATCCCATGCAGTCGCAGAGCCATGGGTCTTTCAAAAGCTGAGCCTGCCAGATGGTTTCAAGCAAATTTGACAGTGCAAAAAAAGTCTCTTTTCTACAAGTTTCATAAAACCACATGTGCGTGGAAGGGAGATACCAGGGTTCTAAACATTCTTGCTTGACTTAATAATCTTTGATCTCCTTGGCCAGCTGCTACAGCAGCAAAAGAATGGCTGCGATGTGGTGCCGCGGTGCTCAGCAGGATGGGGACTGTGAAAGGAACCAGCCAGCAACATTCAGAGGGAACAAAAAATCTCAGTTCACTCAGAAAGATAAAATTTTGGGAGGCATGCACCCAATTATGCTCCTCACCAGAGACGTGATTGGGTTTTTTTTGTTATTGTACATGCTATCAAAGCCAGAAACAACATTCTTGGGACTCTCTGGCCTCAACCTGTCCATTGGTACCTCATTTATCTGGGTACCGGTTATTAATAATCATCTATATGATGGACAATCCCCGAGATTCCAATCTGGGTAAGGACTCGTTTGTGTCTGTGGCTAAACTGATGCAACAGCAGTGACGGTCCCTGCCCTGTGCCCTCAGGTACATCCCAACAGGGCTTCTTGGGATTCATGATGTGAAACACGTGCGTGTGATTCTGCTGCATCCCCTTCAATGTAAATAGAAGCTTACAGTCAGTTTTTATATTGTCCAAACTGTGGTTGACCTGCATCACCACTTCACCAAAAAAAGCTAAATAATGGAGTTCTGTGAACAACTTATAGCAAAAGAAATCAGCCCTATTGTAGGCTTTTAAAAAGGCTCCCAACTCCCTCTCTGCCTCCACATTTTTTTTTTTTTTAATCAGTATCTTATCCAGAACTGGAATCCTGTCAAGAATAGTGGATAGCAGAGAACTATAACTTCTTATTATGTGTATAGTGATTTTATGAATTCAGTGGGGAATGAAATGCAATTTTGTCAGACTTGTCTGTGTTCATAATGACCAAGTCAAATTAATCATCGTGGATAATACTCCTGTGTCAGCCATTCAAGAGATTTTTTAATAGAATTTTTCTGATTCATGTCTTGCAGTACATCAGATCTGTAGTAATGCAGGCACTTCTAAAAATCAGTGCAATTATGGCTTCTTGTTGGCCTGTCATTTTCCTGGAATAAAAATGTCTCTGCAGAAGTCATATACTGTACATAAACCAAAATGGAAAACAAAAATATAGTTACAATTAGGCTTGATTTTTTCTAAAGATTTAATATCTTTTTGAGGCCATTATTTACAGGCAATATATAAAGCTACAGTGCATAATGCTAAAGATGGACTGGTTTATCACAACACATACCAATTTTGTCCTGGTTGTCATTCTTCGTTTGATTGCCCTATGAGTTAGTGTTTTTTGCAGGCATGGAAATGACTATCCCATAGAATAAGTAGGGGATAGGTAATGGGCTTGCAGTCAAATTATTGTGTTTATTAAAAATGTATCCAGGAAAGCCCACACAGATCCCAAAGGCCTCTTGTTCAGGAAAATCTCTGGTTCAAGAAAAGGTTACAGTTACCATAAAGGCAGATATACATGCAGGGAAGCAGCAGTGCAGCATGCAATGGTATATAAAGGATTAGTAATGCTGTGTTTATCCTTCTGAGGGAAGAGAGAGAAAGACCTCTAATTCCCCAGTGACACAGACAAAAATGAGTTTTGGAAGTAGTTACGCCCAGGAATAAAGAGGAAGAAAAATGTAATCCACATCAGATATCTCAGCCTTTCCTCCTTTTACTGCAAGGCAGCAATTGCCTTGTAGGAGAGCATAGGGAAGGACCCTGCCAGAGCCACAGCATGTCCCAAATGAGAGATCCACTTGAACCTGCTGGGACAACTGTCCCTCCACATCCACCTTCTCATGCTACCAACTACATCCTGGAGAGAAAAGCTCTCAAAACCACTTGCAGGGAGGAATGGAAACCCATGACCACATATTGTCCTCCCGAGAACTCAAGACCCACTTAAGCAATCAGACCAGCAGCTCGTCAATGTGCTGACCTAAAAATTGGCCAATACTAGCCAGCATTTTGGGGGAGATATAAAAATACCTAGTGAACAATTATGGAAGCTCCTCAGAGAACAGAACAATTCATCCCTCCCTTTCACCTGCCTCATCTGGTTTTACTGTCCTTCCACCTCCTTGCGCCTTTATTAAGCTCTTGACATCAACATCTAGCAGCAGGGAGTTCCCCAGGTTGCTTACAAAACATGCCCAAAACTACCGCTTTGCAGATTTGCTGTTTTTACTTCTCTGAAATGCCATTTTTATGAGACAGAGCATGTCCAGGCATCACCTTCCTCTGCCCCATGCTGTCCTGATCCATGCTGGGCTATTGACATGATGGCACAAGTGCAGGTGCTACATCTGGACCCCCCATTGCCAGCTCTGGAGGCTGAACTCTGTATGGCAACACGATGTCCCTGTAACAAAGACCTTCAACTTCCAAATAAGCAGATGGGATATTAAGGCTCAAAGTCTGTTGACAGTGTTTTCAGAAGCATTCAGTACTGGCTTACGCAAACATCGGCAATAACCAGAGCTCCCGAAAACCCTTTGTTGTATCCTCATAAGCAGGACCAGGACTGTAAGGCATGTTTGATGCAGAGCTGCTCCTGGATCATGCTTAGTAATATCTAGTTTCACCTGTGTTTTAGTTACCTACCCACACTGACAAGAGAACTGTTTCATTTCACGGTGTGTTTTTGTGGCTATTCTTCCCTAGTCTTTCAAAGCAAATGTGACAGTGCTCCAGGGAAAGCTAGGAGATGTGCAAGCTCTGCTCCATGTCGGCAAAGCGTAGCCTCTGTCATCTGTCTCACAATCAGCCTCCTTAAAATTGTTTATAATGATTTTTGCCTGCTTTTAAAATGTATTGAAGGGACTATACATCCAGTGAGATAGGAGCCAGTGGGGATCTAAAATCAGACTGACTGGGCCAGACAAATATAAAACCTTTTCTTTTCTTTCCTAGTATCTCGCCCGGAAGCGAATACGAGGAATATGATCATATTCTACCCAAGAATATCATGCATTTCTGGGAATTATTTGAGGAGTACAGATTTTACATAATTGCCTTTTTTGTCTCATGGCATACTGAACTTGCATAATAAGATCAGTGCACTTCACAGAAATTCATTGTTGGACTGTACGGATTTGGTATTTTGTGTTGAGCCAAGGGTACATTATATAATGATGTATAATGCACTGTAAGCAGGTCAAGAGATAAGGCAGCCTGAAAACAGTAATGGAGTGCATGCAAGGAAGAATTAGTAAAAAGCACTCTAAGAAATTAATTCAACCTGGCTTCAGTCGAGCCAGAAGGACCCAGAGCAGGAAGGAAACTATATTCTGTACCATACTTGTCCCCCTTTGGTTTTCATCTTAGAGAGTATTTCCCTTATGCTCAAAACTGAAGGTGTGGGGTTAAGGGATTAAAAAAAGTCTTTGTGCCACACTTTGCATGTATGCTTTGTAGCAAGTTTTTCAGAGTTTTATCTCAAAGAATATGTGCTAGCCCACTGCACGTGGCCAGCATAGCCATACTCTGTGCCGCAGGTATTGTGGCAAACACTGCTTTACCTAGAGGTCTGCAGCAAGATCCTCCAGCAAAGCCATAATGGCAACACAACCCATCTTGAATCGTCTTTTTTCTCTCAGATGTGCCCCGATTTTTTTTGTTTTTTCTCTCATCAGCAAAGACAAATTTTCCAATGAAGCCCTGTGCAGTCCTTGCACACCAGGGCACGCTTGCAGCCACCAGCACTGGTGTTTGCAAGGCATGAGAGACCTGCACATACAACTGAGAGTACACCACCAGCATGCTTGCAGAAGCAAACGCTGCAAATCCCTTGCTGGAGCTGCCATTTTTCCTAAGAGGCCCTACGCTACACCTGGTTTGCCCTCATCACTGTACATATGCACCATCTTCCCACGTGCAACCGAAGTACTTAACCGCAAGCTGTCCTTTTAGTACACAAACAAAACTTCACAGCACTTGGAGTGTTGGTACTGCTCATGGTCCCAGTCCAAACCTACGAATGCAGAGCAAAGCTGCTGTTCAACAGTAACAGCTCTTGGTACTCTTGCCTACAAAGCAAGGGTATCAGCCAAATGAAATCACAAACTGGGTCAGCCCCAGTACATTTGCTAAATTTCTAGTTATTTAATGTTGTGAGCCAGGCCAGTGTGGCCAGTGGTGGCAGAGATCAGGCCAGGACCTTTGAAGCCCAAAGCATCGCTCACCACAAATGCACTCAGATTGGAGCCCACACGCTTCCAAAGTCAGACTTGGGACCCCAAAGCAAATTGACAAGAAAACTACATATATTTAAAAAAAAAAAAAAAGTAATAAAATCCAACAGAAGCAGTGGCACCCCTCCTCCCCATCGCCCAGATTTGACGTGTCTGATTAGCACGAGGAAGGCAGAGATGTGGGGAGAGCTTGCATAATGTGGTGCAATCTAGCACCTCCCCCAGGGTGCCCAGCTGCTGCAGAAGCAATTTCACAGCTCATCATCCATTATGAGATTAAAATAATTTTTTTTCCTCCTGTGAAGTATTAATAAATTGTGCAGGCAGACCAGAGTTAGTGCCATTTACACAAATGGTAGTGAATCACCCACCTAGTTATTTCTTAATGGATTGAGTATCTGTGTTCCTCCTTATCCTGTAATTTAAAAAACTAAATACACAAACCTGTTTATTTGTCTCATCAGGCCCTGAGCCAGCTTTTATTAAGCCTGGGGATACCGTGACAATGGCAGAGCTGCTGCCTCCCATGGATCTGCCCCAGCACTTTACAAGGGAACAATACCAAAACATCCACGTTGATCAGTATGAAAGGGGAAATGCACTACAAAAAAGCCCAAGCCCACATTGAAATCCCTCCCAGAATTCACTTACTTTCCCTTCTGGGGGCAAAACTCACTGAGGCATTGCTGATATAATGCAACTTCCTTGGTACATATAGTGAAGACGTAAAGCTGTAGTCAGAGCACCACTAATGGCTCTTTGAACATCCCTGCTTTATTACTGTATCAGACGAAGCAGGCACGTTTAATGTTTAAACTTCCAATGACAAATGCCTTCAGCAAATATATTTTATGTATTTATTCAGTGCTTCTTAAGTGCCTGTCGCCTTAGCAGCTAAGGTGCTGCTTACCTTTTTTTTTTATTTTATTAAAATTAAGAACATATCAATGCTTTGTAAAACGCCACTTTTTTCCCTCCCCTCTCTCCTCTTTATCCCCAAGAGGAGCTTGAAATCCTTTACCCTTCCATCCACTGCAAAACATTTCAGACTGCCAGGAAGTTGCCGAAATGGGAAAAGGAAATTAACTGAAATCACCAGCACAATAAATCAGCCTCCCACAGTATCCCAAAGACCCTCAGCCCCAGAATCTGGCTCCAGCACGTGGGAGAAGTGCCAAAGCCAGATATCTCTGAGTCAGCTTTGCCAAAGTAAACCCTGAGATGACCCGGCAAGAGCATCTACCCAATTTCAATCTCAACGATTGGGTTTGGGTGGGCGCTGCCTCCAAAACCAGGGCAGGCAATGTCTGTCTGCAGCAAAGCATGATCTGGGTTTGGTTGGTCAAAGGAGATATTACAGATTACCTATGGGATCGGGATGCCTCACTCCTTGCAGACCCTAAATATACAAAACTCATCAACGTGTCAGTCCTCCCAGTCCATGAGATGTCAAGATAATCACCCAGGATCTCTCTCTACCTCCTTTGCATTTGCTGAACCTCTGAGCACCACAATTACAAGCCTTCCTCCACAACCACGAGTGCCAGAATTTCATTCTTTCACTCACTTCTCTAAAGCAGAAGCTGTCATGTCACAAGAGCACAAAGGTGCCGGGCTGTTAGGGAAAGCACGAAGCACCAAGAGACTCATGACCAAATTGTGAGAACTGTAACATGGTGCATGGCCAAATATCCAAATCCGCAGCATAGGCTCTCAGCCTTAAGCCTCCAATATGTGAATTTTGGGAAACAGATTTTATCTTTAAAAATTTTAACAATTTTTTTTTCTCTAGTAAAAAGACGCTTATGTATGGTATCTAAAAGAGGCAGGAACACACACATTGCTGTGAGGGGTTCATCTATGTCTTAAATCACACATACTCATCAAATGCCTTCTAAAGCATTAAGCAACCTGGACAAAATGAATAGCTAGAGTAGGTACCGTCCCTTCAGAGGAAGGGCAAAAAGGAAAACCATCAAATTAACAATCAAAATAGCAGTGTTTCCCTAAAGTAATGACAACTCTCCATCTAGAAGGACAGTCAGGACACCAATCTGCTGGTCACAGCCAGGAGCCTGTAGCAGTGATCACCTCCAATGCTGGTGGTGAGAAAAGACCGTTGTAGGCACTGGCAGCCCTAGAGGCAATGGATAGCATTTGTTCACACAGGGAAGAGCTTTGCAGAGGAGATGAAGGTGCAAGAGGGCTCACATCAACACCAGCACGACCTTCGTCGCATGACCACGAGGGACCCAACCCAATACACAAGGCATGAGGTGGGAGGCACTCCATTAACTGCTGCATCTGAAGAAAACCAGCCCCAGCTATCCGGAGGCCAAACTAACTGAAACACTTAATTCCTTAAGCAGCTGGAGAGGTTTTTCTATTATTTTTACTAGTTTACAACATGCCAGGTAGAACCTGAACTGTTCCAAGGGAAACAGACAGAAGTGGAAGAGCCAAAATGAGAGATAGATGCTAATGGAGAGGCAGGGGAGGCAGGTAACAAAGCCAAAACATCTACCCCATGGTAAAAATTCACATTTGCCCAGTGTACTCAAGGGTGTCAGCTGCCATGTTTCAAATCCAAGCCTGCACAAAGCCTAGATATTTTCACAAACCTGTGATGATTCAAGAGTCAAGTGCTTCTATTGCTAATACTAGCACCAAACCGGGTACCTCAAGAGTCCTACTTGGTGTTACCAAAAAGCATCATCCCAGTCTAGCCCCAAGTATGATCAAAATGGGACAGATCCTTTCAAGGAAGATTACCGGAGAAGCTTGGCTGCAAGATAAGCTGCATTGGTTCTCATCATTTATCCTCCCATCCCTATTCTTGATATCAAATAACAGGAATCTCTTTCCAGACTGGAACAGAGCGAGGCAGAAGTCGGCAATCAAGGATTGCATGGACAAAAGAAAAAATGTGCAAGTAGAAGAGAGTAGGTGTCTATAACATGGACGTTGCAGTAATCCTTGATGCAGAAGTCTGGAAACCAGGGCAAGTAGAAGAACTATACCGCATGTTCAAATCGCAGTGTTTCAAAAATTAAACACTATAGCATGAGCTGCTCAGAGAGCTTCAGTCTTCTGCATTTTACAGAGTGGCTTTCCTTTTTTGATCCCCAGCATCTCTGTGTGACTATGATAAATTCATTCCTGAAGTTGCATTCAAGTGCCCAATAATTTCCATCCTTTCCCTGCAGCTCCTCTCTTGACATTTCATGACCAATTTTCTCAGGAAAAACTTAAAAGGCCTGAGCTCACAGTGTTTTGCTAACTAGTTCTTTGTGCATGCAACCCACACGTGACTGCACGCAGAGCTCTGCGCTTGCACAGGGAGGGTAGATGGAACATTGCATTTGCACAAGCATCAATGTTAACTACACCTGCAAGAAGGCATGCAAATATTCATGCAAAAATACACAGCTTTCAACTTTCTAACACTCAGGTGAGCAAAAATCCTGCTCATTTTATGAAATGGAGCTCCTACAGCTTTGCTACTTTTGATGTAAATAATGTTTCCCTTTCATGCGTTCAGTGCAGGGAATCCTGCCCTGGCATGAGGCTGGGTAGGTGAGGACCACACATCTTCCTTTTGATATTGGTGCGGGCTCCCAGGCTTGTAGCATCCTGACCTGCACGCAGAAGAGCACGACCTGCTACTACCTTGTGCCCCATCCGCTTGCAGAAGTGACAGGCATCCTCCTCCAGCCAGGTCCGGTGTGGAAACAAGCACCTTTTGGATATTTGCTTCCAAAATATACTAGGAATTGCTGAAGCCTGGGAAAAAGACCTCCTTGAGAGAAAAGCAGCCTCCAGCTTTGAGTCCAGCATGGGGAGCATGAGCCCTCAGCGCCACGTAGGTGTCTGGTTTTGTTTAGAAGTCATCTGGAATTCTTAAAATAAATTTGTTAAATTGTCTTCCAGAGACTGATGACTTTTTTTTTCTTTCCCTTCCCTCCTTAATAAACTTTCAGGGGTATCTTTATTGTTATGTCTAATTTTAGAGAAAACTAACATTTCCTGAGATTCAATTTCTCTCATAATTGTTGGAAGGAAACTAAATTGTCTGCTGTAAACATTCACTGTATTGTGTGAAAAGTATCTTTATTACAGCCCACTGGGAATACTAATAAAATTCCCAATCCTAGCCCTTCCTCACTTTTTTTTTTTTAAGCTCGCTCTTTTCTCTCATATACCCATTAATGTCAGTTCAAACATTCTGCAGTCGAGATATGAGAACTTAAAATATATTATTTAACAATCAAGGGTAGAATAAAGACTTGCGAGCAGTAAGATCCTTTCTGCCTTCTTTTTCAGTGCTTTCTATTACAGAAAATGAGAATGGCTATTCCATTTGTCTGTGTGCGTGCTTAGAGTTGATGAAAAAAATCTCATTAGTTTAGTCTGACATATACTCAATACAGTCTATGTACATATTTTTTTTCATTTTATTCTACAGCTGCAAAATGATACTAAATTTCATCAGATTGGAACGAAAACTGTGGTCTTGGAACATTTCCCTTTAAGGGTCTTATATTTATTCAGAATTCATGAATCATTTTCCAGTAATACAACTATAATTATTCTTAAAGTGTTATGTTTGAAGGTTTAATATGAAATACTTGCAAAAAGCTCTTTTTCACTTTGATAGTTTGTAATCTTCATGGTAATCAGATCAGTTAGCTCCTTCACACAGCAGCCAGGAAAATACAATTTAATATGAATCTCATATTCTTCACTCATGTTTTAATTAAAGTAATAAAAGCTAAGTCATATTTTGCCCTTTACAGTGTACACAGATGTATAGACCTGAGCTATACAGCATCAGCTTAGACACTTTTGATGGCTGCTGATGGATTTCCTAGTTTAAGATAAATTTAATTCAGGCTTGCTCAGAGGCTGCTGGTCATGAAAGCAGTGTCACCGAGGAGTGAGACCCAGCATGGTCCTTGGCAGAACTGCAATATGGGTGATGGGTGCATGGGCCAAATGCAGAGCTCTGGGTCAGCTTTGCCACCTTTCACCCTGCCAGTAGGAGCTAAGACTGCTGCGATAGCAGTCCTTCAGCTGAGTCCAGTGCCAGAGCATACCTTCCTGTGAAAGACTAGCACATCCCTAAATACCTCTGATTTTTGGTTCCCATCATAGCTCTGACCAGCCTGGTGTAATGCCTCACCCGACAGGGAAAGATCTAAGCCTTCCTCAAAGGAGCAGAACCACATAGGACTGGTGGCATGCATGCTCCCCTCCCTGGGCAGCTGCAATGCACGCTCCCCACGCATGGTACCCACATCGCACGCTCACCTTCTCCCTGGTTACCTACATCAGCACGCTCCCCTCTCCCGGGCACCCATGGTGCATGCTCCCCTCCTGGGTACCCACAACACATGCTCCCCTGCCTGGGTTACCCATGGCACCCACGCTCCCCTGCCCAGGTACCTGCCAGCTGCACCCACTCTGAACTGCTTAGGCTTCAGGAAGGAGGATGCCCAGAGGTCTGCTGAACAAATCCTGCAGCTGAAGCAGAAGAGCTAACCCAACCGACCTGTTGTGTGCAGGCACCAAGCCAGCCCATTCACATGGGTTGGCTCCCCATGAGGTCCCTCCACTTTGTCAGAGCAGTGAGGGGTCGGGTACCATTTCACGATCCCAGGCAAGCTGCCAGAGCACTGCTGGACACCAGTTCGGGTCCACTGCTCCGCCCAACCGCACGAACGAGTAGAGGTTGGAGTGAATGCCTGACTCTGAGCGTAAGGAGGTGGATGGCCGTACTTGGGATACATGACCCTCGTCATTCTCCAGTACCTGCAGAGCCCCAAGATGCTCTGCTGAGCAGGTCAGGCCATTGTAGGGCTGGAGTAGAGCTCAACCTCGCACATGCCCAGGGCAGTCCCAGAGCCAACATGGAGAAAAGGGCTCATTCTGCAGCCAGCCGAGACTACGGAGGGGTCTTCCTTTCTGCACAGGCCTTTGTCCAAACTCTGAAGTGGAAAATAATGCTTTCCTGCTGGAAGTGGCTCCCCAGTTAATCACTCTGTTGTGACAGCAGACCCAAACACTGGCTCAGGCTGGGGCTCCGATGAGAAGAGAAGTAATCAATCAGTTGGGAAAGGAAATCACAAGAGCAACAGGCTGGGTTTTTTTTCATATTCCTGCAGCCCAAGGTGCTACATTTCCACAAATAAACAAAATTTTCCAAAGCCACTCCCCAGAGGTCCATTAAAGAGGCAAACCAACCTCTGCAGGAGCCAAAACCAAGCCCCCCAACAGGATGCAGTAGAAAATCTTGCTTGTCACAGCTAACCGATAGTGATGTTATCACATTATCAGAGCTCAGCATCAATCGTTAGCATGTAAAGACCTGGCTTCCAATCACACTGTGTCACAGCGGGTAATTCGGGAGACAAGCAGCGAGGAATTAGCACAGTGCGAGATGCTGGAGGATCTGAAGGCAGAAACAGCTTGTGCATAAAAGCTCCGGGATTGCCTTTGTCTGAAGTAACAGCCACCACTCAAGGACAACCAAGCACCCTCCCAGGAGCAGCAGTACCTCAGGCGGTTTAAAGCACACATTAGCACCATATTAATGTGATACCTATGCTTCAAAGGTGACCTGCTCCCTCCAGAGCTGCCCCAGGTTCCCCCACGTGTAGGTCTCCACCTTGCCCTGGGGCATACCAACCATCAAAGGCAGGAGCTCTGCGTACACCACGTGCAGTCCCTTTAGAGCAGTGTTGAACACAGTGGGTAATCTTTGATAAAGTGACACTTTGTTGGCTAAAGGATACTGCACACCACCTTCCTCTATATTTTGTTGCTATTTTATGAGCTGTTGGCTTTACGAACTCATCAGCATTGCTGGATAGCCAGCCCATGCGTTCTCATGTCACAGGAGTCACCATGCACACCAGCAGATCGCCTTCAGTGTTATTTAGTCTGACGGGACCTCAGCTGTGCCCCATGGTACTCTGAAGCAGTCCCGGTTACTCCGTCTCCTTCACCCTCCAGCACACAGGGAGCATTTCTGTGATCTCGGATCCACATTTCCTTCAGCCCCACTGGTGGGCATCATGGCATTTCAGCACCAAGAAACACCCATGTCCAACCCTCTATCAGAACTCGTCCTGGTATTAATATTTTCTATATGTAAAACTTTGGATCAAGACACAACAGCAGCAAATGCTGTGTCTCAGTGGGATACACATTGTCCTGCTGCTGCCCTCTCTCTGCCAGCCGCCAGGTACCCACCATCCCGGGCAGGTGGAGCATGGGCTGGACCTGGGCTGCCTCCAACCCTGGACCACTCTCCTGCTTTGACTGGGTTATTCTTCTTATTATTTTTTAAATGTTTTGGTGCTTATGGACTTCTTCACTGCAAAAGAAATCAGCTCTGTTTGAAGGTCCTCATGCACATTTTGATCACACACCTCGCAGACTGCGGGCTACAATCAGGCATGCTGCTTAGTACAGGCAGTCTTTACCATTGGGTCAAAAACAATCTCTGAGATGATTCAGATCCCAGAAAATCCAAGAAAGACTTGGGAAAGAGAAGGAAAAATTACTGCTCAGACTGACCCAAGGGCATAGCTGGCTGCGAGCACCGGGAAGACCTTGGAGGAATGGTGGACGCCATGCCTAGCCCTCCGGCTGCCAGCCACAGTGCGTGTTATTCCTCTGCTTTCCGACCACTGCTCCAATGCACCCAAGGATCTCCTTCTCCATCCTGCCTTTGCCCCTAAACCTAAATCTATTCAAGAACCTCAGTTCCTTGATGAAATGTCTATGCATGAAATTCAAGCACCACAACAATTTCAGAGTTTTCTGTCCCTACAAGGCACTCTGTGTCATGTGACAGATATCTTCAACTGTATAAGATGCTATTTCTTTTTTTTCCCCCAGAGTAAATGCAATAGAAACAGAGACTACCCATTTCGGTCTAGGAACTGCTCAGTTACATTAGCTTTTCACTCTGTGATGCTTGGTGGCTGTTTTTCAAACACCCTATTGTTAACAACTTAGGAATCCTTTGAGACCAAGGGTTGAAGATGATGTTCATTCTGCTTGTAATACCAAGGGATTTTTTTTATTATCATTTTATTTAAGCACTACAGCTGACCCTCCACCAGCAATAGAAGCTTCTCTTGCTATGACTAAGTTACAGGAATCGCTTTCTGACTGCACCTTTCAAAAATTTCACTGTCACATAGGAGTTCATGCAAAATTCACAAACCTGGATCATCAGCTGTAGTTGTGCTCACCTCCAAAACCCCGCCTGGAAGGGTTTCCATTAGCTGCTGATTATAATAAATGACATGTAACAGTCTATTGTTCATTCTAAAATAGTACATGAGATTCTTCCTGAATCATCTGCTGAGAAAGGCTTTTAATATCTATCAATGTCTTCCCTCTATTTTTTGTTCTCTAGCACAACATATGAAATTATACAGTATTACTCAAAGAACAGCAGGGTAAGAGCAAAATCTGTATCTTAGCATGGGTGCCTGCTGCAGCACGCACTCCCAGCTTCCACTGCACTGCCAAACTCTGTTTAATCCTCTCTTTCAACTTTGAGGCCATAAAAAGCTCTCACTTCTCTTCACTAGGGGCCTTCTATGTATATATGTCCTAGCAACATTTGCAAGATATCACTGTAAAGGGATTGGGGAGTCATCAGTTTTTTTACTTTAAGGTGTACTCTGCCCCTGTTGTAGTTGACTCTAGACTTCAAAAATACAGACTATTTGCCGATTGGAAGAGACCAGGATGCTGTACAGAGGCACGAGAGTGAAGCCCAAGGAGCACAAGAGTACTGGAAATTCAGGAGCATCAGAGCTCTCTACGCGTGGGGGACAGGTTCCCCCTTGTTTAAACCCTTCTCCTTATATCAGTGATTTTCTCTAACACTGACCATCCTCCAACTATCATCTGTTCCTGTGATCAATAGATCAAACCATTCAATAGCAAAATCAATAGATTATTAAGACGTCGAGACATGTGTCCTCAAAGTTAAAACAAACACAAGTTTCTTCATGTGCAAAGACTGATCAGACTCTTTAGAAACACAAAAGTTCATCAGGGGACTTGAGTGGAAATCGCACGAGGAATAACCTCCTGTGGGCTCTAATTTTTCCTCCACCACTCTGCTGTGCAGTCTCTACTATGACAAGACTCAAGAGAAGGATCACCCTAAGGTATGGCTCAGCCACATGTATGGTCTCCTGGTTTCTTCTAGCCTTTCTTCTGGAGCAAACCCAGGCCTGAGACAGCGACTGTAGTGACCATGAGGAACCTGCTGCACCTTATGAGCTTCAGGGACAAACAAATTGCTGGAAACTCCTCCAAATTCACACGTCCTGATAGGTCAGGGATCAACCAACATGAGAACATTTTATGCCTGAGCAATTGCATGCTGTCGCTTCACTGCCAGTGACAGAGCATCTCTACCCAAGCCACTGATGGAGGCAAACCCAAAGTCCATATTGGTCCTGTTTTACACCTTTCTACTAGGGAGGAAGGAGCTAGAACCAGGGGACGATGACTCACATCTTCATTAGCAGCACTGAATTGCCCTCACGCTGCCTGGGGCTCCATGGCCACTTCAGGACTGCAGTCGTCACATCCTGGCTCCTCGGTCCCCAGGGGGGAAGGGGACCCCCACAATCGCATGGCACGGATGTGCCCCAGAGCCAGGTTTATTTTATCAACTGTTGACATTTTGCTGCAATTCAGTTGAGATTGGTGGGAGGCCCAGGAGGTGGGAGGACAACACGTCTGCCAGTATTATGACAAGGTTTGATGGCATATTTTATAGCAGAGGCTGCCAAGATGAGCTCTGTCTAGTCTGGAGCGTTAGCGGAATGAGAGGAAGGTATCTGCAGCTTCCCGCACTGTCATTAATTTCTAATTATGATATCACTTGCTTTCTACATTATTGCTTATTTACCAAACACAGCTTTATTGTACTGTCCAGTTCCTTATAACTAGCAAACCCATTGTTATGCTAAAATGAATGTTCTAAATGTTATTTATTATTTGATAAACCTTGTGTAACCCTGAATGAGGACATTAAATGGCAAGAACACTACTTCAAAATCCCATTTTAAATAAGTCACCAAGACAGCTGTGCCTTTATAAAACACATTAGAGTGGCACTCAGAGCACATATGGCTCAGGGATATATACAAATTATACAATTTCTGTCATTCGATCAAATAAGAGGGACGTTTTGACCCCAGAAATGAGTCAAATGTAAGTTGTAATTCAAGCCCCACCGGAGGCCCTGGTGGTAATGTATCCTGACGGCTGATCAAAGAGCCCTGACCATTTGACCCACCAGATCAGCGACTTACTGTATCTATTATGGCTAATACAGACCCCAGCTTGAAGATGTATGGAGATAAACAGATAAAGGGCAATAGATACAGTAGATAAATGTTGATTTATACACATCCAAGCACACGGATACATACGCAGATGGATTTCACACGTGCTGAAAGGGGCAGGCATGTATAACCCCACACTAACATTTATATTGGAACACATTTGAAGACAGATGTTGTATATGTGTGTGTGCACATGACAAATACAATCTCTCTTAGCTCCATTTCCCTTGGTGCATCAGTGTAACCCCCGCACTCAGCTGAGCTCCTGCTGATTTGCACACAGCCAGAGAAAAACCCACCTTCCATTTTATGCACATGCTGCCACATACAAACACATCTATGCCCACAGATCTACTTTCTCAGCAGTATAAACATGAGCAGCTCCATCCATGAGTTACTCAGACTCACCCTAGTGCACACAGCCCAAACTAAAGCCCTCTTTGCTGCTCTGCAGGGTCATCGACATCAGGTGTCTCACCAGGGCTGGGTGAAATCATGCTTTTCCAATGCTGCGGTGCAAACCTGCAGCCCCTATGCATGTCCACAGGACAGATGTGGTTCCTGGCAGCCAAGACCTGACATTTTTGATGCACAGATTGGCAGCATGAGTGTGCCAGCAAGAGCATCGTATAAGAACAGCATCAGGAGGAGGAAATGGTGTGCAAATAACTTTCTGTCAATTTAACTACCATATTTTCAACACTCGCAGTTAAAGCAGTGGGGTCCTATCTGTCCTCTCAGTTACAAAAGCAAAATGTTGCTTATGTGGATGCGCCTCCCTGGCCTGAATAAACTATACTGATGTATAACAGCATTTGCATAAGGAGTCACACAAATTAACTTGTTGGTACAGAAACAGGCACGTTGCTCAGCTGGAATAAGCCGTGCACTGAAAGCTCCTGAGATTAGGCAGAGTGCAGGATCAAAAATGCCCAGCGGTAAGTAATCAGCTCTTTTGTCTTTCGAAGCTGCCCATTGCCCTGCCAACAGTCAGAGACATGCCATGGAGAGAGGAGAGATGTGGCAAACGCTCCCCTAAGGTTTTCCGTAATGTCCCTCCAAGGACCAGGCACAGAGTCACATCCCTGCTCCCAACAAGCTGAGGGACTGTTCCCAAACCCGTGCCAGGGGTTGGCTGTTCCCACACCCTGCATCACGTCATCCCCAGCTCCCTGGCAAGGTATTTCCTGCGTTTATTCACCCGTAATGTGGGATAATGGTACCTTCTTGCAGGGTATTCCCAGCTGTAGTTAATTCATGCTTATAAAGCACTTGTGGAGTCTTCCTGCAAGTGCAAAAGTCTTGATGCCAAACAAAACCAACCTCATTCCTGTCCAGCTACATGAGGAATTTCCCAACCTTTGCCTTTCCTGGGGTTACTCTCTCTATCACAAAGACCTTAATAAATGCCTTTTCTTACTCATTTTTGAGGGTGTTTTTATTTAAGAGCACTATTGCATTTTTACTCATCTTTCAGAGTACATCATATGGCTGGTAATCTGTCCATTCCCTGGGATTTTTGCATTACTTAATTCCTTGTCTTTGTTTGGGGAGGGCAGGGGGGGAAGAAAGAAAGAAAATTGACAGGGGTGAGGAATGATGCTCTGCCGACTTCATGAGACACAACAGATACCTCAGTCATCTCGGGGGTCAAATGTCCGCGATGGTTTGATCAGATGTCAAGTTGCATTTATACTCTGGCCCCTGTTGGGGGTTGAATTACATTTCACATTTGACTCACTTCTGGGGTCAAATGTCCCTTCTATTTGATGGAACAAGAGGAATTATTTTCCCCAAGCAGGCTGTGCTGGCATGGGCCTGGATCTGTCAGCACTCTCATTATGTTTTAAGCTCCTGTATTTCTGCATTTCGTTCTCAGCTGAAACCAACCCCTTTTGAGACGACAACAAGAATGCAGCCGATAGCACATAAGCAATCCCATCAGGTAAGATGAGGGGAAGGAGATGATCAGCTGGCTTTCAGATGTTTTGGACGGTGTTTTGTTTGGGTTTTTTGAGGGGCTTTTGGTTGTTTCCCGCCCCCCGCCAAGTTAGCAGCTCTGCAGGGTAGGGAATGATGAAGGAGAGGCAAGCAGATCCCAGTCCTGGCTTTACCACACTCTTGCCATGAGATACTGCAGAAACTCCTTAGGATCCAAAACCATACAAGGGGCTGAGATAAGCTGATGTCAGGGTGCTGCAGGAAAGTGATGCCATCCGAGGACTGCTCAGCACAGGAGCTGCCCTAACCGCACTGCCTCGGTAGCTCCAGTTGTAAAATAAGAATAATCTTATCTGTGTGATGGGAAAGGTTGACTCAAGAGCTTAAACAGTTGCTGGATCTCTTGGCAGAAAGCATAAAGCATTGCACTGACAGGCAGGAGCCATTTAAACCCCCCTGGGTTTAAACCAGGGTGGGGGGAGAAGTGAATTCTCCCTAAACCGAATTCTGCTTTCCACCTAACTCCTTCTAGGCATTTTGAAAGAAAAATTGCAAGGTAATACAGTATTTCCTATAACAAAGACTACCGAACCTCTTCCATCTGTGGACCCCTAAAAATTTTCCAGCTGAAATGAAGCCACACACAGAGGTGAATTTCTTGCTTGCCTAGCCCTTCCCACTCATCTCGAAGCACAGAGGGGCTGAAAGCCCTTGTGCAGGTCCAGGGGATTTCAGCATGACAGTCTCACCCCAGGCCATCACAAGCATGCTGGTATCTGGGGAGGTCACCGTGTAGCGCAAAACTAGGGTAAATAAGCAAACGTGCCCTAAAACAGGCAATGTGAAGCTAAGATTTCCCACCATTAATGCTGGACGTCCCAGCCCCTGCACCTAAGCTGGGCTCAGTGTGAAGCTGTGTCTACTGTGGAGAGCTGCAGATGCCTAATGGTGCCCAGTGCAACCAGTTTAAGACAAAAATGTGGAAAAAACCCCCAACCCACCAGGCCTATCTATTACAGTGTGATGACTTCAGTAATTAGTGTGTATGATTTGTCTTTGTCCCCAAGGATCCCAAGGGCTGAGTGATATCCTGTGTGTGCTGCACAGGCATCTCGGGGCCGGTGATTTAGCAGCCTCTCAAGCAAGATTGTGAAACCATGCTCCTGCTGTTTAATGTACTCATTCAGGTTACAACAGGTTTAGCAAACAATAAAAAAACATCTGGAACCCCCATTTAAATAGAAGAGTTGTGTTATTAGTAATAAAGTCATGACTGGTGCTATAAAGTGTGCTCTGGTGAACAATGTGCAGGTAAATAAAGGGAGATGAAGAACTAATGAGGGTGAGGGAAGAAGGCTGTATCTATTTTTCATGTCAGTCCCCACTCCTGATAGGGCTTTTGCTCCAGGATATAAAGCAGCAGCACAGCCCCCGTGCACAAACCCATGCCTGTGACGGGGGGTACCTGCCCCCTGCTCACCCTCTGCCAAGAGAAGGATACTTCCTCCCTTTTCATCCTTAACTGCTATTTCAAAATAGGAAATAAAGGTCACCAAGTAAATAGAGAACAAATGAAGAGTAAACTTCTATTTCCCAGGTTACAGGGATCTAAGCTGGTTTGGTTTACCCTTCTCCCAGGTTCAAACAGTACATGAATCCTCCACGACATGATAGCCTCTATTTTTATTCAGAAGTCAGCCCTCCTCCTCCTCCTCAATCGTGACACAGCAAACTATTCCCCACCCCGCAGCATCACTTCTGATTTCCCTCCAACTGCCTCCAACTGCCTCCAACTGCCAACGCGTGTGGGAAGCGGGATGCAACAGGGGCAGTGAAGTGATTTCTGTTGATGTAGAGTAGGAAAGACAAATGGTTCACGCTGGCTGTGGTTCAGTCCCAGTCCAGTCCAATCCCACAGGCACATCATGGCCAGAGAATGTGGCCAGCTGCTGAGCCAGTGCTGCCAGCCCTTCCCGATGAGGCTGTGAAATAGTTGTCCCTTGGGAGTTTTTAAAGGCAGAATATCTATGACAACTACCCCCGTTAGCATCCACCACTTGCTTGTAGGCTCTGCACAGCCCTGCGGAGCACAGGGCAGGGATGGGCTGACCACGGGCCGGGGCAGCTTGGGGTCACCCTGTTCCTTTCTGCGTTAGCTCAACCTCTGGCAATTCCTGGCTCTAACAATCAACCACATGCTGTTGTTGATCGACTATATATTTGTTTCTGCTGAATCACTCAATAGCACAAGGTTTGCGGTTCCTTCCCCACCCTCTGGAAATCCTTCTCACCCGAGAACAGCCCTCTCCCCTCGCCTCGGCGGTGATGGCTTTGTGTGCCGCCTTCGAAAGCCAGAGCAGGAACAACTCTCCCGAGCAACGAGCCAACACACTGCAGCACTCTAAGGTGGCAAACAACAGGTTTTCATCCTGTTATCAGTTTAATATGCATATATTTTAATCGCTGCTGGTATCTGAGTTAGAAACACCATGGATGCCTTGTAATACCCAGCGATGCTGCGGTAAGTACCAAACCCCAGCAGCACAAGCACACCATAACCTCGCTCCAGGCCACACACACCAGGTCCAGGGCAATAGGAAGCTGGCAGCATCTTGAGCTGGATGGAAATCATCACACACCTGCTTTTAAAATTTTGGAACGCATCACTTTCACATGACATAACCCTGCAGAGCCCATGGTGCACATGGCTGCAGTCAGCAGGGCCTCACAATGAAACGGCCCAACACAGCCCAAAAATGGGATGCTGAAAAATATTAGCAATGAACTTGCACCTTCCCTCACAAGGCAGCTGGATGCGATGAGATGCTTTGCCCCGAGGGTGCAGCATCAGGCACCTCAAAGATGCACTGAATCCCCAGCACGCTCTAGTCATGCTGGACTACCACAGTGGGATGCAGATGGGACCATCCTTCATCTCCTGGTCAGGAGGACAGGTAAGCACGTGCTGAAGTCCTCACCTCCCAGCAGGACCTAAGCATGGGCTTAACTTTATATATGTTTAGGGTTCCACTGAATGGACATGTCTGTATCATGTGTATCCAAGCCCAGAGAGAGCCCTGAAGGCTCAGGCACCTGCGAGACGTGAGCACTTCTATTCTGGTCCTCCACGTGTGGGTTTATAGTTCCAAAACAGGAAACCTTTGATTCCTTTTTCTCCCTGAGCCAGCTAACTGTTAATCTATTTAGCTACAGGAAATACTCTGCGTGAGGGAAGGAGACACCTGAACTACACACGATACTTGGAAACCTCACCGCATGCAGAAACACCAATTGCATCTTCATTTTGAGTGAAGGATGCTGAGGAAAAGCTTTTCAGCCTCATTGGAGAGTTGTGGCGAAGCCGGGCTCCAGCGATACACAGCAGCACTGGCATGCAAGCGCATCCCTCTCCCTGTACTGAGTGCATCCACTGCTGCTCCTTGGCAGCCGCCGGGTTGACAGCTCTGACCTCCTCCGTGCACCCTCCTGATGTCCCAGGAGTGCAGATTCACAGAGAGCTCCTAGAATTTGTGCTTGGGCATAGCCTAAGTCCCTTAGAAAGTCTCACCACACTGCCCACCCAAGCAAATTGACGCTTACCTGATTTGCTGATAGAAACTCCTGGGCGTTGTCATTCATTCCCATGTACATGTTCTCCCCATCAAACTAGAAAGACAAAAGAAAGTCAGAGTTAGTGAAATACCATCTGCACACCAGGGTCACGTGCATCCCAAATACTTTCCTGGCTCTTCACGTAAAGAGCCAAAATTCCCAGAAGAAAATCCTGAGCTGCTCCTTTAAAACTTTTCAGCATGGTTATTTGCAATGGGACATGGTAACATAGCACGATTATGTTATTTTTTCAGTGAAATAATGAATTAATCACTCCAATTCAAACAAATAAGCCAAACATGTGCAAAACCACAGATGTACCCAGCGGCAAAGATCACCCAAATAAGTTCTAGCTAAAATTCCTACTAGACCATCAATCAGCTTTAAAAAGCCAACTTCCATCGACGGAAGTTTCCATGACAGGTAGGTCCCATTCAAGCCTCTTCCAGACACCTACGTATCCCTTAACCCACAAAGGAAACCTACAGCAGCAATGCAGAAAGCCACTCCAGACCATATATGAGGGGGTCTCTATGCAAAGCCTGATTCCCCAGCCTGATAGTTTGTTGTTCTTTGCAAACTCTGGCTGCAAGAAGGCACATTTCCCCCCCCATTTCCACTTCCCCTGCCTGCTCTGCCAGGACTCTGCCTCCATGGCTGGGTGAGAGGCAGGGCAGCCTGAGCACAGTGCATTCGCCTGTGCCCCCACGGCTCCTGCAAACACACCTGCCCCCTCCACCCAGTTCCAAGCTGCTAATCCACTTATTAGGCTACAAAATCCCCATGGAGAACTGCAAAACTCTTCTCATTAATTAGCTACAACGGAAGCTTTTCACTTGCTCCCATTCCAAATGAAGGAAAAAAGCCCTCCAGGATTGTCTCCGGCTTGAAGTATGGCTGGGGCAGTTCTCAAGGCTAAGTTCACAAATTAATTATGGCAATAAAATGGGCTATGCCATAAAACACTCCCGAGACAAGGATGAAGGTACCAGCTGTGAATGACACCATATACTTAACAAGGGGAATAGCCAACCCTCTTGCCCTTACAAGCCAGATGATGAATTGAAGATTGTTCACCCCGTGCACGTCCTCTCACTCTCTGATAGAAAGCTGATACCAGTTATGCCTTAACAGAAATGGGCCATATTAAGAAAAATAAAAGAGAAATCTAAATAAAACCAGGTGAAGATTTTCAGTGTAGACTATTAATTACACTTCAATTTCTCAGAGTGCTACAGGATTAGCTATTAAAGTCAGCAGTTAGTAAAGCCAAGTGGGGGTAACTCAGCTCTGCTTGGCATCAGACACCCTCTAATTGCCAAACCATCCTCTGGGATAGCAGAGCAAACCAATTAAAAGCAGCAAAATTAGAGCGGGTATTGTGACACTCATTAACTAGTACCAATAGCAGCCACAGCAGGGTGGAAGGGGATCCCTGTGCAAACGCAGGATTTCGTTAAACCCATCAGCGAGGCAGGAGCCATGGGATGCAGCGAGCATAGCCAGCCCTACGGGCTTGCTGGGACAAGCAGCTCTCCCAGAAGCCAGCCGGGTGCTATCCACTTTAAACTGAATTTCCCTCCCTGTAAAATGACCGCTGGCATAGCTGGCTCCTGCTAACACGGTTCCAGCTGGAGCTGCCATGCTTCCAGGCATGGAGACTCAGTCAGCTCTATGGCCTAAATACCCTCTGCCAACCCGACCAACCCCAGTGGAGAAGGCTGAATTTGCAGAAGAGGTGGCACAGTTTGGTGGAGGTGCTCAGCCCTGCGGCAGCTGGACCCAGGCACTGTGGGAGGAGCCGGTCTCTGACTTGGCAGGGGCAGCAGCATGGTTTTGAGGAGTCAATCTTTTTGGAACAGGCAAAATTATGGTCCTGAGGTCCCACTCCCAAGCTCTTTTGGGGACCACCCCACCAAAAAACCATCAGGTGGATCCTGGAACCTGAGCAGACACCCCAAGGCTGTGCACCATATGGATGTATGGCCCTTTCTCGTGCTCCAATCTGCAGTGCCAGAGCTTTGCGTCAGGTCGGCTGCACAGACACGCTGCATGGCACTGCGGGATGCTTAAAAGCTATTGCGTCTTGAGACTGCACACTGAGATGCTGCAGGTGAGCTGCACAAGAGCTGTCCAGCAAGCAGCCCTGAAGAGAGATAAAATATTCCAGTGGGGAAATAGTCCTCCCTGTCCCTGGAACCGGTCAGGAATTTGCACTGCAGAAATATTTACTTCCACATCAGGAAAAGAAAAGCTCCTTCCTAAGTAAAAGCTTTGCCCCTCTGAGAGATTTAAATACACAGATGATACACATCCATCCACCCCCCTTCCTTGCAAACACACACCTCACTTTTGTCCTCCTCCAGCACAGTATTTTGCAGATCTAGACTGAGACCTGTTTGAAACAGCTCTTCTCCAGAAAACAAAACTCACCTGGCAATCTACATTCAGAAAACAAAAAGTATCTTTCACTGGGGAGGTCCAGGGCAGGACAAGCACTCTGCTTTCTCTATATCATTCTGTTTGTCAGAATGTATTTTTTTTTTATGGCTTTCTACTGTTCCCCTACCTCCGCTCCACACTTCCTTCTGGCCTTGATGCCTTCATAATAACTGTAATGAATCCTGCCTTCAAAATTACTGTGCCTCTGATTGCCAGTCTGAGCAGCGAGCCTGAAAATCAAGACTTGAAATGCAATGGAAACTTTGGAAATTCCCCACTGCTGATTGGATTTTTTTCCCCTCTCCTCCAGGCTATGAGGGTGCAAACAAATTTATTAGAAATTCTCCCATCAGGATATTTTTTCAATTAGATGTTTGCCACTTATACACCAGCCAGGTGGAGCAGATAAGTAATGTGCTCTCCCTCTTCTCATTATTGTTTCGCTACAGAATGCGCTTCAAAACAATCAGCGCCATCATTCCAGGTAGATTTATGGCAGAAACAGATATTTTAATATTTCCCTTTGGTTACAAACGCTTCCTCCCTTTTCACTTTGGTCTAACTCCCGATGCATGTCAAGCCTCCCAGGCAGTTCCAGACCTGGGTGCATCGATTCATCACCCTCTGTGCCCCCCAAAATTGATCAAACCTGTATTGAATGATGTGCACATGTGGAGTGGTGGGTATCATTTTCAAGTCCTAACTTGAAAGGCACATACTCTCGTGCAATTGTCTTAATTATCCATTTGCTCTTTTGTAATTATTTAATTTTTGTTATTCTTTGGCTAATAGAAGCAGCCTATTAAACAAATCAGTGGCTGTGGCTAATTCTCACTCTCTCCTGCATGGAATGAGCAGGAAGCTGAGGTGAGCCGAGATCACTCTCAGCTTGTAGTGCTTTGCCTCCATGACATGGTGTTCGCTTAAAGACCTGGGAAATGCAAACCCTGTGTAGCCAAGTTGGGAAATTGGGAGAGGCAGGTAGATGTGATTAATTGCTTTTCTTTCATCTGAGACTTGGACCCATTTTTATCTAACTTGCACTGACTTACATTAGCGATGGTTGCCTACAAGCACTACTAGAATCAAGGACCTCTACTCCAGAAAGGACCCGTGAAGCCCCACTTTGCTAAATCCTAACTCAAACTTGTCTCACATAACATGCTCAGGACAGAAACAACTCTACTCACCAGATATTAAAAAAAAAAAAAAAAAAAAAAAAGAAAAAGAAAAAGAAAAATAAAAAACCCTCAGAGGAAACTGCTCAAATTCCTACCAACTCTGGCAACAAAGGCATGCTGTCAAATGAATGCCAGCAAGCTGCCTTCGTCTGCAGGTGACATGAACTGCAACCTGATGGACTGGGAGCACAGAAGTGACCCAATCTCATGCCACAGGAGGTGACTTCGCCTGGCACCGATGGATAAGCACACAGACACTGTCAACCCCATTCAGCCAGGGAGTCCCAAGGAATTCAGGGTGACGGACAGAGAGCCGTGCCTCCAGACAGTGCCTCTCCATGGGACACGCCCCCATGTATTTTGGGTCCAAGAGATACAAGGACAGTTCTATTCTGTGAGAAGACACCCTCTGAAATTTAGTTTTTCATGGCGAATTTACTTAAAAATGCAATTCTTTTACTACGGCTCTTCCAGGGGAGCTGTAGCTGGCACCGCAGCTGCAGAGGCAGAGTGCTGCTGTGAATCCACGAGCCCGTACAGGGAGCTGAGCAGAGGCTTGATTCAGATGATATTCTACAAAGCACTTTTTTTTATTTTTATTGCTTTTCTAGACTCACTTTGGTTTGTTATTTTTGTGATACGACATTATTTTCAAATCTGTAAATGTGCCCAGAGGTCATATGGGTCCCGTGTTAATAAGATGAAAATGAATAAGAAAAATAAATGCATGCTGCAAGCTGGGACAGACCCCAGAGCCAAGCAGCTGTGTGATCTCCGGCTCTGTGCAAACATGGAGAATAAATGTTTGTTAACTGGTAAGGACCCAGCGGAAAGAAACACAACCTCCTGCCAAGATTCAGAGAAGGTGTTACTTTCTCATGGATGGCACTGCCAGCTTGTACAATTTTATTATGAATCTCATCACATCCTTTTATTTCCTGAGAGTCACGAGCTGAGATGAAAATCTCAACTCTGTAAGAAATATGTTGACAGCACTTACACCAGGAATAGCTTCAATGACACCTGCAAGATCTCAAAAATTTTCCAAACTTCTTACCTAATTTTATTTTAAGTGTGGTGAGGTTTGGGTTTGGGTTTTTTTGGTTTTGTTTTTTTTTCTTGAGGTGTCTTACCTAAAATTTAACATTCATTGTTGGCAATACTAGACCAGAGCACCTTAACTGCAAGTTCACTGAGGATCTGAGGCTTTTAAAAAGTGGTCTGTTGATGCAAATTCCAGCGGTTACTAAAAGCCATCATCACCAAGGAGCTATTAAATGCCCAGCGAAGAACAAATTGGATGCTTCCAGTGATTCCTACTGCTCAGAGCTATAAGCACTTGTCTCTCAGTTTTGCCTCCTTGTGCCAGGACACAGGAGACGGGCAGCAGGTCCCCTCTCATGACAACCTCATTTCCAAACCGGGTGCACTGGGGCTATCACCTTTCACTAGAGATGCTTGGGATGTAGCTGGTTTCGGTGCTCAGCAAGCTACACCTCAGCCACCACTAGCATCATGACATAGAGTGACCCACAATAATGCCATGCAACAAATGCCTTTAAATTTTTAGTGAATAAAAGTTAAGATACAAGAAAACTTGCATAACACAGTCAATGACATATTTAATACCCCCCATTAAAAAAAAATATTATTGCAGCCCATGTGTTGCTGGAGTTTATTTAGCTGCCTCTGATGGCACCCTACCCACCATGCAGAAATATAACTCTTTAGAAAGTTTTAGAAAAGTAGTTTTTTCCACAATTAATTTTTTTTAGGCAAGCATTATTTGAGTGGCATAACCACATTCTGCTGTAAGTGCATTTTGGCCACGGTACTTCCAGGCCCACATCCCCATGATGCTGTTCCTGCACAGTATGCAGCACCCCTGCACACCAGGCTCAGCCCTATGGGCGCGCTGGGCACCAACACCAAACCAACACCACCAATGCTGGCAAGGATCGTCTTTGCCAGTACACATCTCTGCCACATCCCTGGGACGTGAAATATTCGCTTCAGCCCTGCCCCTGTCAGCGCTGCTGCCTGCAAAGCTGCCGCTGTGATTTCCTATAGGAGTAATTTAGCATCACGCTTCTTCGGGGAATACATCGCTGAGGTTAGCTTAATCTCTTTAACTGCAGTTTCCCCATTAAGGTCTTTACACAACCTCTGGCCCAAAGTGATCTACTTAGCATTATTTATTTGTTCGCTGAAATGCTTGGATAGCCCCTCAGTTGATCCTGTCAAAGAGGGTCAGAAGTTCAGCAATAGATTTATGACCCCCCCCCGCTCCGCCTCGCCAGGACCCTCCTGCGAGGAAAGCTCTGCATCTCCATCCTAGCCACGGCGCGGCCGCCTGGGCTGGCCACGCGCTGCAATTTGCTTCAGGACAAATGTCATTAAAAGAGAGCACAACACCACAGCAGGTGTCAGTGGCAGTACATCCTTTTCACAACGGGTTGCACAGCTGAGTATCTGCAAGAGTCACCTGGGCTTTATGGGGGCTGGGTTTTTTACATGCCATCAATATTCTCATATATTATCCTAGGGTAAAATCAGATTGATACAGACGAAGTCTTAAGGCTTAAAACCATATAGTAAAAAGTGGTTTCGTTGGTTTGTTTGTTTTAAGAGCAATTCACAAAAGCTAATAGCAGTTATTTTTCAAACATACCAGAAGCAGGAAACCTACTGCACAGCTGGTGGTGCCAAGGGCTGACCGAGGTACAACAAAGACTGTCAAGAATCTAAAACCAGCTGGGAAAGAAAGGAATGATCTGCACTGGCTTGCACTCTGAAGGAGTTTTCAGTGGTTCCCAAACCAGAGCATCTTCCTTAGAAAGACCCGTACTGGGATGGCCAGTAGGAAAAAAAATTAAAAGAAACCAACAAAATCCTGAGGAACCTCCATGGCCAAGTGGCATTCACCCATCCGCTCTAAAGCAATGCAAGTTAACAAATGCGGTGCATAGCCTACTGCCTCCACTCCAAAAGAAACGAGAGTGGCAAGGGGAAGGTGCCAGACCAGCGGGTCTGACTCCGTCAGTGTGAAACCATCTGGAGCTGCACCACACCACCGAGGCAGCAGAGAGAGATGGGACGAGGGATGTCGTGCCTCGCAGCCCACTTTAGTGTTAGCTGAAGGGACAACAAGTACCTGGAAAGGGGAAAATGATCTCTCTGGCTGGACTTTTCACAAGGTTCCTCAACAAAAAGCTTGTAAAAACCAAGCCCAACTTGTTGTGGGATATAAGGGAAGGTCCTCTTGCTCACAGCCAGTGCAAAAGATACTCATTAGGTTTAGCAAGAGGAGGATCATGGTCCACAATCCATCTGCACTAAAATCTGTCCAGTTCATAATATAAGTGATCTAGAAGGATTCAACTTTATTAATGAGACAAAGATTATTCAGGCTAGTCAAAACTAAGAGCAACTTTGAATGGCTTTGCATTAAGACTCTCACAGTACTGAGTGGTGGTGAGGAAATGGAAGATTAAATTTAATGTCAATAAATGCAAAGTAATGCACTGGAGAAAAACAATCCTAACAATAGAGAGACGACAATGGGCCTTAAAATAGCTGTTACTGTCCAGGAGAGAAATCATGCATTTGTTCTGCAGAGAGCACTTCTAACTTTCTCTCAGTCCTTGGCACCTGCCAAAAATGCCATTGAACTTTTAGGAGCAATTAAGAAAAGAATGGAGAAGAAAAGATCAAACATTATTTTACCATCTATACAGTTAGGAGTAGGAGAGAAGACAATCGCAGGGAGGATCCAAGGGGCGGAATGGTGTATGTGGCTGAGGAAAAGAGGTGATAGATATAGAGGGACTCGACAAAGATGTACATGAAATCATGAGATGAGAACAGGGAACGGCTCTTCTCTGGTTCTCATAGCCCAACCCAAGGAGGCAGACACTGAAATCACTAGCTAGAGGAATTAAACACCTTACAGAGAAGTTCTTGATACAGGACTCAACAGCAAAACTTTTACTACAGGATGCTGTGGCCTAGATGGATCCAGACAACCGGATCTAGCGACTGGAGAAATTAGAGGGGAATAGTAAATCTGAACCATTGAGCTCAAGGTGCCCCTGACCTGTGGGCTGCTGGAAGCTCCTTGGGTAGATGTAATCTCATTAGATATTAGGCAAAACATTTTCCAGCATGTGGGTGGTCAAATATTGGACCACAAGGTTGTGGGATCTCCATCCCTGGAGATACTCAGAGCTCAGCTGGACCAGGTGCTGTGCAATCTCATCTGGTTGGCTCGGCTGGGCTTGGGACACGCAAATGTCCCTCCCAACCAGCAGTACTTGGTGTTTGGGTGCTTCTGTGATATGCGAGCATACGAGGCTTACCCAGGCGGCTGCACGGACCTCCGCCCCAAGAGCACCTCCAACATCCCCTTTTATTCTCCGGTACTCAAGGCTGGAGAGATCCTGAAACCCACCACTATTCAAGTGGCAGCATTCATTTATCTAAGAGTTATCTGGCTGGTTTTCTGTGAATGCTGCACATTAAATTATTGTTATTACGTTATTTGGGGGGAATGAGGACTTAAACTCATTTACCTGGACCTTTCAGAGCCTGCAAAGGAGTTCAAGCTCTGCACATACACACACAAAAAAAATCCGTCCACTGAAAGCTACAGGGAGCAGCAGAATTTAGTCTTAAGACTGACATGGAAATAGATTAATTTTTTTTCCCATTTCATATTCTAATTACAATTCTTCTCCCCCTACTATTTTCTGTTCTCATTACAGTCTTAAAATTGCTCTGCAAATTCTGTACCTTATTCTGCTCTTCCTACCATCTTTGTCATGGAAATGAGAAACAGAATGTATAAGCATGAAAATATTGCCGAGATCAAAATTCTGCTTAACCCTTTCACGTGTGACTCCGAAAAGAAGCGAAGGCAGCACAGACAGCAGAGCAGCAAAGCCAGCTTCCTCCTTCCAGCCTCCTGTCCTTCTCCCCGCCGCAGCAAGGAGAAGAATGATGCACAGAGAAACGCGCTATTAATTTAAAGGCCAAAGGTGCTCATGCTTACACCTCCGCTGTGCACGGAGGAGGGGATTGGGTTTTTTCAACTTAGCAGGTTTTGCCCCTGAAGGCAGATCTTGATCTAATACATTTTGATCGTATTCAGCTGACAGCGTTTAGTTCTTAGCTTTCGGTCTGCCAAGCACCCCGATGTAACGCTGGCTGGCAGAGGTGTCACACAGCGCTTCGAGCAGCCCTGGTGCAGCGGATGCACGGGAGGTCTCCATCCTCCTCCTCTCCCGCGGCGCAGAGAGCTCACCAGAGGCACAGCTTTGGCCAGACCAAACCCTTCACAATTTCTCTCAAAGTTTGGGCATAGATAAGGAGAACAGGCTGCCTGGGAGGTGAACAGGACCTCCTGACACCCATCCTCCCAGCTCACCCCTGCTTTCACCCAGGACCTCTCCAGCCCATTGCTGACCATACTCAATGCCGTTTATTTTGCAAGATACGATCACACCGATGTAGCTGCAAGGCTTGGGCATGCACATCACTTCCTTTTCGAAACCAAACAACAAGCACATCCTGCGTTGTTTATCACGCTTACGCAGGTGCTCGAGGAGTTTATCTGCAAAAAAATAAATACCAGGCCCTTGCTAAGAGGGTCCTTCTCCCATTAGCAGCTGAATAACCAAGAGAGCTGAAGGCACCAGCTCGCATTGTAAATGCCTGGTGCCCTGTGCATTGTTGGGGAGGGAGGAAGGTAAATGAATGCAGCATGTTTCCTGGCACCGGGCTGGTGTGTAGACAGTCTGAAACAAATACAGTAAGCGATAATGAGACTTAACTGCACTGCCTGCTTCACTGGTAACACTTGTAATTCACAGGAAACTAAGAGAGGCAGAAAACATACAAAGATCTAAAAGAAGGCACAGAGGCTCTGCGCGAGAACAGTGCCAGCGTCAAAGGCACCTAGGTACATTGTTTTTTGCAAGATAAAACCTCGGGGTTGAGATAAAAATAGAGCTTATACCTGTCTGCCTCGGAAGCAGCTACCAGCATGGCTCTGCTCTGGAAGTCTCTTATGGAGATGCCGATTTCGACACCAGAACAACAGCCCTCGCTGCAACCAGAGGTATCGCTGAAGAGGGTTACACGTGGCCACCGGCACCAAAATAGCTGAGGAAGCAAAGGAGCAGTCGGGAAGAAAGAAACCTTAAGCCAGAAAGTTTTCCCATCCTATAATTTTGTCCCCCTGGCCCAGGAAGCGAGCAGGGAGCCTGTGTGGGCAGCGATGTTTGGATGCCCACCCAACCCGGGGCTGAAAGCAAATGCCTGGATTGAATAAAAGCAATTCATCGGCAAGGAGAAGTGCAGTGCAAGCAAGCAAAGGAAGCAGCTGTTGCCACAGCAGCCCCGCACGAGCAGTCGCTGTGGTTACGCTGGGTTTGACGTACCCGCACAGTGCGGGAATAATTTTGGAAATCTATTTATCTTTTCTCAACTGCAGAGTAAATAAATAAATAAGTACACGAGTGCACGTCACAGAGAGGAAGAGAGCTGTCAGAGGAGCGATGTAAAGATTGCTTAAAGCTTTTAACTTTTTAAGACCATGTATTGTGCTTCTGATCCCGACACCTTGTTGACAGCTGTACAGGTTAACAACCTGGCTCCCAAATATCTCCTAACTCCTCCAAAAATTCACAAAAATCACAGGTGCTACTCAATTGCCTTTCAAGAAGAAAAATCGTAACTTTAATTCTCTCTACAGTCACTGTTCCTTCAGCAAAGCCAGTTCTGAAGCACAGCCCAGAGCACACGCTATTCACTTGCAAGCACAGCCAGGTACTTTGCTAAACACTTTCGTTATTTGAAGCTTTGCCCCACTACCGAAAGCAAAAGCACATCTCTGCCCCCAAGAATTCAAGATCATGCTTTTTTTCTTCTGTTACAAAGCGTAAGGGAGAAGAATAATCGATTTTCAAGACAACTTTGGTGAGAATGGGGAGCGTTATGCAAAACCAGCTAATCAGGAGGAGAGGGGGGGAAATCAGAGAGCTTCCATGCTAGTCATTTAGAGAGTAGTTTCCAACACACAAATATTTGGCACCAGTGAAAACCTGCCTTCTGTGGTTCTGCACTCAACTGTGTATGCAAATAACTCTTGCAGCGGTACATAGTATGACTTGCAAAAAAAATGGGCTGACAAAGTACAATCCATTTCATAATTTTACCTTAAACACTTGGACATGATCATGACTAAAAAAGAAAATCCTAATGAAAAGTGAGATCTCCTTTAAAGACAAAAAAAAACCCAAACTAAGGATGCTAGGAAGGTAATTTCTGAAAATACATCCTAGAAGTCTGGGAGCATCATCACTGCCCGCTTTCATTACAGCAGTATAGCTCTCTGCATTTTTCCCTCTCTTATTTAGATCGTAGACTCCATGTCCATATTCTGTAAGCGTTTTTACATCACCTAACTAGATCCTAATCCTAGTGAGAGTCTCGGAGGTCCAGTGTAAATAAGTAATAAACAATAACACAGCATACAGCTTCCTGTATCAGAGAACCAGCTTTCATCCTGCCAGCATCACAACCCTGCTATTCTTTCTAAACCCACACAATCAAACCAATGGGGACCACTCACAACCTTAATGCATATTTTGATGTACACAGGACAACAGCAAGCTCGTCCCAGCACGCTTGGCTGCTGTGCCATGGGAAAGATGTGCAGGGGAGCCTGAACCCGCATACCGACACTGTCGGGGAGCAGAGGGAGTTCACCCAAACCTCCTCACTCTTCAGATGAAAGACTCTCATAGGCTTGAAGGTGGCCAGATTTCAGATCCCTGCTCTGCCAGAAAGAGCATCGTCTCCAGCACATGGGCCTCCTTTTGACTAAGCTGATGATGCTACCTCTTAACAAAAACTGCAATTATCCTCTTAAACAAACAGCAAGGAGCCCCCAAGCCATTCCAGTAGCCTGTGCTGCACCCAGGGGACCCCACTGGTGTCCACAGCCTCCATCAATCACCCCATCCCCTTCAGTAGTGGAAGCAAAGGAGCAACATTACATTTTCATCACCAGAAGATCTGCTGTCGAGGCATCATTGTGGGGCCAAGCAGATGGGGCCAACACAGCCAGACACTGCCTCAGAGGCTGCAAGCCGAGCAAGCCATTTGGGGGAAAAAACCAAAAAGCCTCAGCAAGGAGCAGTTGAAATACGGCCCCAAGCAGCGAGGGGCAGCTGCAGGGCTGGGAGGGGGAGCTCTGCCCTCGGTGATAACCCGAGCAGCGTGCAGCATGGTTGGGTTAAATAACTCAGCCCCTGGGGCTGCTCTCACTGCGCGCCCCACGTCCGTGAGAACAGCAAAACCCCGCGGGGCAGCAGTTGTGGCCGGTCAGGAGCAGGGTTGTGAACGTGCAGACGCTCTCAGGGCCCGGGCGCTCATCGCCCCTGTGAAATCAGGGGTTGGAGCCAAAATTCACCAGCTGAAAGGTGGCAGGGAAACAACTCTGAGCTTTGCAGATGTTGCATGCGCAAAGCTGCAAACGCAGCATCGGTGCTGCGACTTCACGCGCCGAGACTTAAAACATGCAAACCTATGGTTTTACAGAAGCTGAAGCTCAGCGACATTTCACATGGGCAATAAAATCACATCAGAACGGTATTTCCACAGGCAGCATTACCACATCCTTGTACATCCTATTTTATGAAGTGCTGCGTTAGGTTGTCGAAGCTGTTGGGCTGCGTTTCCAGGGGGTTGTACACGTTAACGCCCCGCCACCGCACTGGCCTCGATTCCCTGCCAGGTCCACGCATCGTATCCAAAGTTGGTACCGCTTCATTCCCAACCTCAACTTCTGGTTATTAAAAAAAACCCCAACAAACCATCTCTCCCAAGCACTTCTACTTTCAGCTCTTTTTTTTTTTTTTTTTTTTTGAGACCTCTCTCTGTTCATCTTATTAATCTTTCCAGCAAATTTTACTGCCACGTAACTTTTTTTCATTAGGGTGAAAAGGTAGTTTGTGCTTACTGCAGCCAAGCCAGCCTCAAGTTTACTTCTTAAAATACACACCTTAGCATTGAAAATTCTCAATGTCTTAAAAAGACAGTTGAAAACTCAATAAAATCAATGAAACTAATCAGAAAGAGGCACCTCTGATTATTATTATGCCCCTGCTTCACTGTAAATAATTGAATAGAGATATTATTATTACTATTATTATTACTACCATTATTAACCCTAACAAGAAGTTTAAAGCATGTTGATGAGAAAGAGAAAAAGCAGTTTTGCCCAACTAATTAATGACTTAAATAAAAATAAACAAAGGGAGTCTTCCTGATTTTTAGCAAAGTCCTGCCTTTTTCCAAGCAGTTAAAAGCAAGACTGACAGCTTTATAGATAGGGAAATGGGCAGATAAGATAAACACACACAATACAAACTTGTCCAAAGCTTTTACAGTCTTTCTCTGCACCACTTCCAGCTCATTAAATTACAGTATTACTATAGATTTGCAGCAAAATTATCTTTTATCTTGCCTTCTTTTAAAGCTATTTGGCATTTACTAGTATTTTCTATTATAAATCTAATTGCAGATTCCAAACAGACAAGGGCTCATTAAGCCTTAATTATGCACATGTTGTTTTCAACAAACATTTTCATTTGGACTGCTGTGAGCTGTAATTGTTCAGAAGGCACTGCAGCCTCCGATTACCCACTTTCCTGGGATGGCAAAAGCTACTTTCAAGTAGGTCATGGCTTGGCTGAACAAATGATTTGCAACCTGTGGAGTTTGGGTTGTGCCACTCCGGTGGGAATGCCGGCAGGGCAGTGTCGGCAGACACTGGGGAGCCAGCAGAAGCAGCCAGGATGCTCCCTGTGCCAGTGCCTGCCAGTGCTGAGCCCTGCTTGCGGGGTTAACCGTGCCCGGCTTAGGCAGGTGGAGGGGAGCAGGGGGGAGCCCTGGGCACAGGACGGGAAATGGGGCAACGGCCACCCTTCCCAGGGAGCAAAGGCAGTGGGCATGATACGCAAACAGCACATAGAGGTGCTGCTCGCCTTCGGCTACGGTCAGGAAGTGGGACTCCTGCTCGGGTACCTCTGAGGATGCCGCCGTCTCAGCCCAGCATCTGTGCATGTTCTGCCTAACAGCTGGTCTCCTGCCCAACACCAACCCTAGGTCCTCATCCAGCTATATTGCGCAGCATCACCACAAGCACCACTGGCCAAAAACTTTTCAGTCCATCCAAAACTAGATGAGGGTGGAGGAGAGCCCTTTTATCTCTTGTTGGAGCCACGGTTATGTCTGCACGCTGAAATAAGAAGTAACGCACACAAACAGCTGAGCTTTTATTAGAAGTTCAGGCTTCCTTCTAATGGCACGAAAGCTGCATCTGCTCAGACTGCAGCAGTGTTAACAGAGCAGGCATAAGCTGCAGGACAACAACATCAAGGTCCTGGGTCCCTCCAGCCTTGGTCCGTCTGACTTCACTCACCCCCACAACTCCTGGGCCGTGGTGCCCAGGTTAGCAGAGCACGGCTCTGCCCCATCCCATCTCTCTGGTGAAGAGAGTCATTGTGTGCAAATGTCATCAGCCTCCCCTGAGCCTCTTTAGGGGAGAAAAAGCTCCTTCTAATAAATAATTTCCATCTAATTAAGGGTTATGGCTCCAAAGTTAGGCTGGAGCTGCTGGTTGCTGCTGGACCCAGGAGTCTGGCAGGATTTAGCACTGCTGGAAAGAGCAAGGTGCTAATACAATCAATGTTGCAACTTCTAGCCTAAAATCCTGCTGGCCAGGTATCCAACATACTATCTCAGGACAAGAGAGGTGGCCAGAAAAGGCCTCGTTACATTAAGAAATTGATATCCCCCTTCTTCACATTTCTTTCTGTCTTCTCAGTGGAGCTGACAAATTCTCTGCCATGTCCCAAAGACTCACGTTGCACTGTTAGAAGGGAAATATGTCAGAGTAAGCATAAAATCTTATGGCCTTGCCTTTGAAAAAGACAACTTTTCAAGCAATAGTTTGACCTAGAAAGGTTTTCTAGGTCATTTTGACTTAGCATGTATATGTCTGACCTACTAAATCTAACACAATAAAATTACAGAGTTTGTTTCAACCTGTCGGTGTCAGATCATTCATAAATTCAGATGCACTATCTACAAAACTGCTATTCATATATTCACAAATAAGGTCTCGCTAGGCTCCTTCTGGCGGGGAAGTATTTGCCCTGTTCAACATTAACTCACGCTGACAAAGGGAAAATGTAAAAGCTCCCTTGACAAGCCGAGTTCCCATCTTTCTCACACAGCCCTTACCCTCAAATCACGCAGGATTTATGGCTGCGCTACCCCTTCCACTGCTGTTGAAATTCCCCAAACTGGCCTGCTGCCAGCTTTGCCATAGGGTGGGAACCCCAAAGGCCTGGCTGTTCTCATTTGTATAGGTGCAGCCCACTAATCAGCACAGCTGCACTAACAAAGCAAAGGGAAAGGTTAGCTGCTATCGAGATCCTCCTGCTCCAGCACCCGGCACCCCTCCGATGAAGCCACGGGCATGGTGGTGACACCAGAGCTGCCACCAGAATGGCCCTGAAGAGTCCAACACGGACTTTGCAAGAGGGGGAAAAGCTCCTGCTCAGCCCACTGGGATGCACAGAGGAGATGCACCTCGGTGCTGGTAGCTGCAAGCACCTGCCTGCTCTGCCTGGCAGTCGCGATTCCTGACACTGAAGGGTTTTCTTAAATCCACTTTAATATTTATTAATTCTCATACATAATCCAGGCAATACCTGTTAAAGGAACGATTGTGAGAGGTATTATGGAATATTGCTCTCCATGTTCGTGTGGGTCTGGTTGTCAGAGCAGCCACCTGCATATCCTCGGCCTCCCGCAGAGGAGCAAACCTCATCTGAAGAACCAAAGGGACTCCAGGGCCGGGTCCTTGCAAGCAGCCCTCCTTGTCATGATGCACTTCCCACAGGCGCACTTGAGGGGTGCTGTGCACTGATCCACAGCTTGTTTCCCCCCAGATAAGCATGCTTTCAGCCCCGGAATGGATCCTGGCCCCAAGCACACCTGCAGCCAACACCTTCAAACAGAGGCTGTAAGACCAGGTACTGTGAAAAGCCTGAAGAGCTGGGTCCATGGTCCCTCTGACACCTCCCAGGCTGTCCACCCCATTTGCACCAGCTGGGTTGAGCAGCAGTTACTGTCCCATAACTGTGTGTTCATGGCACTGCCCTACCCCAGTCAGGCACCAGAAAGACTTTACCAGGCACTGCACAAAGGGACAAACCCTTCTGCAAAGACCTCATGCTCTCATTTCTGAGGCTCATTCTTAACTGCTGGTCAAAACCAGGACAGCCAAGGTGACTAGGTATGCTAGCACAGGGCACAAACACCAGCATTTCCCTCTTCCTTGGTTGCAATTTCTTCCTGAGCCACAGGATCATAAGTGTATCTCCAAAGGCACATCCAGCTCAGGAAGGCTGGACCCACAGACCAAAGAGCTCACAAAGCAGCAGTTATCTGCACAGTGTTGCCATGAAGCATGGCCTTGGGGAAGAATTTGCCCACAAGGTCAAGGCATAGGTAGGAGAAGCCATTTTTCCTTCCTTGCCATAGCAGTGTGGGAGGAGAGGGACCTTCTTACACATGCCACCCCACAAGTGTGTGAATGTAGAGTTAGGGCCGTGCCGATGGGGACAACCAGCAGAGCTGTACCTAGTCCTGCTGCTTCCCAGATAGTTGTGATGCCCATCAAGGGCACACAAGGGATGGGTACCACGGCACAGGCTTCTGCAGTCCAAAGCCTTGTGAGGGATTTCATGGTCCTTCTGCAGCAGGGAAGGATGTGCTGTTAAAACAGATCAAGACATGACACCTTCAGACCCAGGGTTTTAATGAGATGATACTCAAGTTCAGCTTTGACGTCTCATCTTTTTGAACCATGTGTTTCCAGAGACTGGGACCCTCTGCTCAGGTCCTCACGGTGCCTAAGTCAGACACCTAAAAAAAAATAAATCACATTTACTAGCTCTCACGTTCTCTCCAAAAGCATTTAGTGGGTGAAAGTGATTTCCACCAAACACTCTGCATCCCAATTCTGGAAGTCACACCAATATTCCACGCCCTCCAGTGGATATGTTTCATTTATATTTCAGCCACACCTCTATAAAAGATATGATTTTTTTTTCCACTTCCAAATTTTTCATAACTGTTGAGAGAAAGAATCCTCCTTGTTCTGAACCCACAGGGAGCAGCAGGAATTATACCAGTGCCACGTGCTATGTGGTACAACAGTTGCAGGGTCTGCCTCGGTTAAACTCCATCACAACAAGGAAGGTTTTCTTTATTTGAGTTTGTATTATAAAGATTTAAGCATCCTGGAGAGATGAAAACACTTAATTTTTTACTGCCTGGCCATAATCTCTTGTTTCCCTCGGTTGCCCTGCAACCTGTCCCTCTGCAATCCTCCAACACTACACGTGCAGCATCTTCTCCACCTGCTAATTATAGGCTCCATTGTGCCAGATAATTCAGCCCCAGCAAGGCTGCAGGGTGGTTATGTATCGCCAGACCGCGTTTCGCTGTTGACTACAAAAACAGAAGAATTAATCACCTTCTCTAGTCAGTAAGTGGGACCGGACACTTGTGTGCTTACTGGAAAGGAAAACAAGTTTTGTTCCTTTAAACAAAACATAATGAATCTCCCCAAAAGCAGAAAGATCAGTTTGTATTTCTTGAAAAATAGTGTATTACTATATTAAGTGCAAAAATATATATATAAATCTTTGCAAGTCATAGCGGAAACAACAATGCAACATGGTCAGATCTGAAGGACACTGCAAGTGCTGACGCAGACAACCCCCAAGCAAACACTTTATGTGCAAACCGCATTTACCTTTGCTGCCCGCTGGGGCTGTAGTTTCAGCCTGCGTGGAGATTTTTACCGCAGGCAGCACAGAAACCATCATTTTGCTACATCCCTTCCATCCACCCATCTCTTGGGTCTCACAGCAGCCTGGGACATGCTGCTCACCAACACCTGCCTGCACCTGACAGCCCCCCAACCCAGCATGACAGCTGAGTGTATTTAATTATTTTCCTCTGAATTCAGAAATTAGGCTCACTGTCTCCCTCCTGGGGAGTTTCTGCTCTCCCACCACTGCTAAGCCACGGTCTGATCAGCCAGCGAAGAGGACGGTGTCAGTTGTGCCGCTCTACCCTTCTCTGAGGCTGCCCAGCCGGGGTCTCCAATGCTGCTGGGGCAGATGGACCAGGGCAGCCCCTGCATAGCTCCAGGGCACAGGAGCTCGGAATTCACACCACCCACCCTAAACATCCCATCAGGACGAGATGTACAGAAGCATTTTATCAATTGCTTAAACTCCAGCTTGTGCCACAGCAAGATCATTTTTAGCTTTTCCTGTCCGAGCACAGCCCTTGAGCTACTGGGTCAAAGCAACAGGGAAACACCAATGCCAGCATCTCCAGCCCAAGGCCTATACCAGAGGCAAGCCCCGCTGTGAAATACTGGAAGCTTCAGCCTGGAGAAAAGAGCATCTGCTGTAACACATCCCCCGTGAGCAGGAAAGTGGGAGGACTGAGCACCAAGCAATGGAGAAGCACACCCAGGCACGCAGGAGGCATTCCAGGAGGAAGAAGCTTTGGCAGAAGACCTTGCTGGGACCACAAGAGACACAAGGAACGCAAAAAGACTGAATGAGTTTGTAGCAGCCTTATTCCCCTCTGCCTTCCAAAGCATGGAGGAGATACCTGTATTAACTTCTTTTTAAGTACGAAAGAGATGGTCAAGGATGAGATAGCAGAAGAGGGGATGGATTGGGTAATTCCCAAGGATACATGTCCCCACTCGCTGCTGGGGCCACAGCAGCTTATTTGTTCTTCGCATGATGCCCAGCCCCAACAGCCCAGGAGGGCTTGAGCCAGTGAGGAATAAAGAAAAAGTTTCTAGTGGGCATTACCTCTGTACTAGGCCCAGAAACAAGCACTGAGCGAGGTTCCTGTATGCACAACCCACGGATGATCTCAAACAACAGCTAAAGAATAGGGTAAAACACAGCAGGCAGCAGAGCTCTTGAGGAGGTTGGTCTATCTTCCCGCAGAGAAGGTGAGAACTGATTTGTCCAGTCTGCAGATGCATGAGGGTTAAGACATGGGCTCTTTCACCTGCAATACAAAGGTAAAGCAGTGTCCGGTTGCTAGAAGTTGAAACCCATGAATGTTATTGCCCAGCAGTCCCAAAGGAACCTATAAAATGTCACAGGCACGAAATCACCAGCAAAATCAGCTGCTTTGTAGAAGAGCTCCACATTGGCAAATGCTACATCTGTCCCTAAGAGAGGCTTAGAAAGCAAACCTGCAAATCAGGACAACTTAAATCTTATTGTTGAGTGACGAAGACTGGTGACAACAAAACAGACCCAGAGGATGTGTAAGAGATCATGATGATCCCATACTGCAGCAAAAAAGCATGGCAATTCTGAGAGGGGAAACGGCACTTCTCCTGCAGCTCGCCCTCAGTGACTGAGGGTTACAGGAGAACCAGCTGCTCAGGCGTGTTGACGCTTTCCAAGGTTTCTTCTCAGAGCTCTCTACAAAGAGAGATGTAAAGCTTTGAACCTACCTCAATTCGAGGTTCAAGCCATTTCAATAAAGGTGCATTTTCTTTGCACCTACTTCCACTGGCATGGATGCTCTCAACTGAAATTTCATTTAAATACAATTGTTCTGTGAGGAACTGACTTAAGCTTAAATTAATAAAAGACTGATCGCAACTGTGTGAAGAGTTCCCATAGTGAGCTGTGCTTCGGTTTAACCAAACTGAGTTTAGATGTGGGTGATGCTGTATGCAGACCTGATGCTGCTGAGGATGATGACAAGACTAAGCATGCGACATTTTTCAAGACGGAAATAATTAACAACACACCAACAGAAGTATTTAACCAGGTCTCCTGTTGCTTAATATATTTATTAATGACCTGGAAACTAGGCTGCACAGTGAAACAAAGTTTGCAGATGAAAAGAACATTATTTAGGTTAATTACAAATGAGGAAGCCTTGGGAATTTCAGAGCCACCTAACCAAGCAGAAGGCAACATCAGAGCAGGAGAAACCCTGTGCTGACAAATGTAGAACAGTCCATGCAGGAAGAAGTGGTTTGAAATCCTTCTAGACTTTAGCAGGCTTTAAATTAACTGAACATTAAGTGATAAGACCAACTATCACGTCAACTGCCCCATGCAAACCTCTACTGAAAGCACAGCAATATCAAAATGATAGAGTGCAAAAATAACAGGTCAGAAAATGATAGAGAAAATGTTGTTACCCAACCTGTCAGCACACACTTGCTTCAGGTGCTGAATTCAGCTCCACTCCCCCCTTCTCAGAGGAGAGAGATGGGAAAACAAGGGTAGCAAGATGGGAAACCAAGGCCCTGGGGCAAGAAAGGACATTTGAAACATGGAGATATTTCAAAGAAGAAAAATGGAAGAGACCCTGTTTTGTCAAAAAAGGAAGTGGAAGAGACCTGATGACAACATATAAAATCTTTAATTTTGGCAAATCACTCGATGCAGGGATGCGAGTCCCCAGCATAGGGGCTGTTCCCATGCTCTCCCCGGAAAGCACAGCGGTAGGCGCTGGCCGGGATCCCCCCAGCGCGCAGGGAAAAACTGTTCTAATCTCACTCAAAGTGGGCTCATTTACAGGCTATGGGTTTCCCCACATGTAAAATATGGATAACCGCGCTCATCTCCGGCACAGCAGCGAGACGTTTCACAATGCTCCTGCAAGGAGCAAAGCATGCGCGCCTGCTGGAAGGAGAAACCCTCTGCAAACAAAACTGTGTCCTGCCATTTCAGTTTCATATCTCCAAATAACAAGTTTTGTAATGCAGATGCAGCTCCCACTCGGGGCTGGGTCACAGGCGCGATTCATAGTGAAACAAATCAAGGCTTTGATAGCTGAAAGCAGAATTTCACAGCATGCCAGGCTAAAAAAATACTTATGTATCTCAAAGCAGAAGATAATACTTATAGGAAAACAAAAGGGGACAAATTCACCTCTGGCTTTAGATTTATACCTATGAGAAGTTTCGCTCCCCCAACTTAAACAACAAAAAAACCCCCACAGTGTTTTCAAGACGGTTCATTTCAGGGCACTAGAATCACATTCTGAGCCAAGAAGCATGAGAAACCTGTAAGCACTATAAAACCTGTCCCTGCTTCGGGTTGTTTTGGGGTCTTTGTTTCCACAGCTGTTTCCTGAGCTTCAAAGAGACAAAGCTTTTCCCTTCTACCAAGCGATGGTGCACCTCAACTGCCTCAACCAGGGGGGGCAAAGCCTGGCTGGGAGGGAGGGGAGCAAATCCGGGTGCCCAGCAAGGAGACATGAAATCCCACCATGAGGTTCAGCCTCCTGGTGCTCAGCAGCGGCTGCTCACCCCATCCCAGGTGCAGTGACAGGCAACAGAGCAGCACACGATCCTCGGGGACCAGGGAGCTGCTGCACATCAGTACGGTTTTTGTAGTCAGGAGAAGGCAATTGTGGTTGCACTAACAACGCACAGAAGATGAGCAGAAAAGCTGGGTGTATCACGTCATTGTTTGTCTCAGCATCATCCATCACTGATGAAGTAACCAGCAGCAGAAGCGTTTTCCTTCAAAAGGGATGGCGCAGATCACAATGCTGCCCAAGCTGTTTGCCAAAACACCAGTTCCACTGCTGCCCCAGCCTGTGGGACCGGACAGACCTCCGCATGCTGCTAACACCAAGGTCAAGGGACCAAGTGGGAAGGTCGTTAACTGCTGCTCCCTCCTCAGATGCATCCGGCACGAGCGCTGATGGCCGTAGGGCTGGACGATACTTGGCCAAGCTCACGCAACCCGCCAGAGTGAGGAGCAAAGGCTGAGCCATAGCAAAGAGACAGGATGAGAGGCAAATCCCCAGGTTTTGGCCATTTTGGCCAGGTTTCCTTCCCCTCCTCCTCCTTTCCCCAACTGTGACAGCTCTTCCAGCTTCACCCCAACACCTTGCACCAAACCAAGCCATCGCAGCAGGGCTTCAAGCACGTGACAAAAGCAAAAACAAGGGGCAGGAGGAAACAAGCTGAACAACACAGCTCCACGGAGCCGAGGCTGCTCGCCGGCTGCTGCTTATTAATGGTTGCATGTTATGCAGACAAATCTTTCCTTTGCATACGCTGCTGCAGTTGTAGCAGACTCCTGTCAACTTTGGGTCCAACTTTCTGTTAAGCAGTGACTTGAGTATTTTTAACAGATTCTTCTGTTTGAAGATGAAATTTGCAAAAACAACAAAAACAATGGCAACCATTAAAAAGCAACAAAGCACCAACACCCCAACGAAGCAGCCCCAAGCTCAGAGACTGTTCAGCTCCACAGCAGGTGAAAGCAAAGCCCGTGTTTCCAAAAAAACCAACAAACCACCTCCTGTCATTCAAATGGTATTTGAAGGTGAATGAGAATGCCAACCAATCAAGTCCACGGCAGGATTCAAAGAACAATATATCCAAACCTCAGTGCTGTGGCCAAGAATATATTTGCAATGCAGGAACACTACAGCAGCAGCAACAGAAGCCGTTTGCAAGAGTAAATGAGGTTATTTTGGCAGCAGAGCGGATGTAGCAAACAAGCCACTTTAACTGAATATGGTAAACAGAGATGGAGTGATTATAGCAAGAATGAATGTAATAGGGTTCTGAGTTGCTTTGAATTGCCTTGACTGACCACAATATCTGATAAAACCAATGGAAAAAGTTCTGGTTTCCTCTTGCATATAATTGATTATCTTACTGAGATCTACTGTTTTATATACACATACACACACACTCACAGCCCTCTGAAATTCAGTTACTTGGTGATGCTGTCAGAAATAACCCAGAGCAGGAACAGTTAGATGGTATTTATTTTTGTCTGGGGTCACGGACTCCAGAAGTGAGAAAGGATGCAAAGCCCTCTCCCAAAATAAGCACCTGAGAGGTTTGCTTTGAGTAGCTGAGCTGTAACTGCTCTGATCCATGCACAACCAACAGAGCTCCTTACTTGCTTTTAAGACAGGGAGTGAATAATCCCAGGTGGCGGGGGGCGGGGGGGGGGGAAGCATGCTGCATGCCATTAATCAGATCTACCTCAGGACTCTCTTCCTTGACAAAGAAACTGTGGCTTTGATTTATAAAAAAAGATGCAAACATGTCATTGGAATTTCCCCAGTGCCAAGAGCTGGCAAATGAAGATGATGGTGCACAGAAGGAAATGGCCCTGGTGCAGCCCTGTGGCTGAGGAGGGCTGTGGGATACAGCCGGGTGACTGGAGAGCAGTGATTTGGGATTGAGAGGATGGAGATGGGATAGGAGCAATGGGTCCATGCTCTTTCCATGCTATTAGATTCCTCTCGCACAGCTGCGACATGGGCCAGAAGAGTTTTGCAGAGGCCAGCCTGGATCTTTGCAGCATCCCATGGCTGCTACCACCTCCACTGCTCCTGCCAAAGCCAGAAAAGGCATCTCTTTGCCTTGGCTTTTGCCAAAAGTTATTAAAGAACAAAAAGAAAACAAAAACAAGCAAAAGAAAACCCAACGGGATCTGCAAGCTCTGCTTGCTGCAGTGAAGACAAATGCTACAACCAAAACGTGCCAAAAAGCGGGTGGGGGATGGCCCGGGGCTCGGTGGGGTGCCGGGAAGCATGGTGAGCTCGCCTGCCGACAGTGGGAAGGAGCCAAATATCCACACAAACAAGTTTCCTGTCTGAAATTAATTTACTTACTGAAACAGCACTCAGCAAAACCTGTGATTAATATTTTCCTCCCTAGGCTCCTAACATGACAAAACAATAATTAATGAAATATGAAACTGAATCTGAGTTACAGTAAGTATAAAAATATTATTGTTTCTTTCACCTTCCCTCCTCTTTATGCTTCCCAGCGGTGGAAGACACCGAGCCCCACGCATGCAGCACAGGGTGCACGCAGCGTGGGGTGCACTCGCTGCCTGCCCTGCTTCCCAGGGCAATGCTCTGCACTGGTGCGAACGTGGGGGCTGATTTTTTGGCACCTGCCCTTGGCTACCTGGCACCCTGCTCGACAGAGGAAAGCCATCCGGGAGTTCAGAAGAAGGGTGATGTTGTAGGGGAAGCAGCACTGCAGGCATGGTGGGGAGCAAGCCTGTGCTTTTCGGAACTGTGTCCATCCCCGCTGCAGAGCGATTAAGTGCGATAAAACAACTGAAAGGCAGCTGGAAGATTCAATCCTAAATACCATGTGCTGTGTTATTTTGCCCAATGTTTTCAATACCCACCTTCCTTTTATCTATTCCCCTCTATGGCACATCACTCCCTGGCTGTGCTCAGGTCTCATGCTGCGCCTTCATCCCAAAAGTGCTCATGGGCAAATAACAGACTGGGGTTTCTAAGGGACCGCTCACAGCTGGAATAAACCAGCAGAGGAGGGTTTTAAATAACAGCTTTAGCAGCACAAAAGCTCCTCTCTGGAAAGCTGAGAGCAGACATGCTGGGAGAGGGTGCCAGCCCTGGGAGGGGGGGGTGGCACAGCACCCACGGCCATTCCTGCCACAATGGACAGCAAGGACAGCAAGGCTGGGACGCCTTCTCCAAAAACCATGTCCTTCTCTACTGCTAGCTTATCATCCAGCATTATGTTTTGCTTTTCTACAGCTTGTGCTTTCTCTGCAGTGATGGAGGGAACTGCGTGGAGAGAAGTGCAGAGGGCTCCAGGCACAGCCCCTGTGTGCAGGGCTGCCTGCAGGGTATTTTGGTAGCACAGTCCCTGCAGGTGTATGGAACGGGGCAGCGATCCCCAGGTGTGCTCAGAAGGAATGTCAGGAAACACACAGGTAGCTGGTGGATGGGGAAGAAAAAGCGGGGGGGGGAGTATTGCTTCTACCTAAAAATGTAAGGTTTGCTTGAATTCTGTTTACAGAGCAAATGTTTAAATAAATCATTGCTTAAGTTTTCCAGTGGACTTTCTCAAATTTTCATTTTTCTCTGCATCTCTGATGCACAAATGTATTGTGTTTCTGCAATTACAAAACACAGTAAGCGAGGTTTTACCAGTGCTAAAATATTGTGGAAGTTATACATGCAGACTTATAAACACACACACACAAATTCACACACACACACACTGATTATTATATACTCACATATTTATGTCCACACACATATACATATATATATATATATATATATAAACACACCCCCTCATATATAACCATACATGTGCATGGACACAAACATTGAGCCCCTAGTTTCTCTCTGCTTCTCTCCTGCTGTACAAGCCCAGCTTGTACAGGGTTGGGGAATCAGGAGCACAGGGGCCAGGCAGGTGCCGCTCTGCACAGGCAGCCTCCTGCACCCCACTACAGCCCCACTTCCATCAGCTCTTCACAGCCAAAGGTACCCAACTGCCTGCGGCCTCAAAACCCAGCTCAAGGGCAGCAGAGCAGACCCCACTGCATGGCAGGCAGCTGCAAAAAACAAGGGACAAGGTAACTATTAGGGAAAATAAACAACATTCGTAAGAGTCTTCCAGCTCCTCTCTTTTTTTTTTTCCTTATAGTGAACATGGTCTGGGGACAAGCACGACCCATATTTGATTCACGCAAATAAAAGCATCTGCTGATGCACGTTCTCCTCCGTGAGGGTTGTGCGAGGCAGGGGGACATGTCACAATGATGGCTTGTACTTTCACTAATGACTCCAAGATCAATGGCACAGAAGATGAAGAAAGTGATTTAATTTTCAGATGAACAGATTACACAAGTACACAAAGTATTCCCCGTCAAATAAACATGTTACCTCGATTCCTTCCATCCTTCACCTGAGATAGTAACAAAATGCTATCACATTGCCCATCTTTCATTCCTTCACCCCCTCCGAGACCCTGGCTACGTGAAAGGCCACACCAGACTTTTATTTTTATGTAGAAAAGATACAAAGCTGATTAAGTATTTCCCTTGCTAGTAGGGGACACTTTGGCTGCCCTGATAATTGCCCAGATTTGCAAAACACTCAGGAGAGGAGCACAAAGAAGGAGGAAAACTAAAAACTTAACACTGCCCCCCCCCCCCCCCCCCCCCCCCAGTAACTAAATCTTGACATATGGGTCCAGGAGAGCACAAGGACCAAACCTAATAATCAGATGCACATATGAAAAAAGTGTAACTAGCAGGGCAAGACTGCACTGGAGAGCCCAAGAGAAGAGCAGGGCAAGGAGCTGGAGGCAGGACTTCACTCCCTGCCCTTCATGGGACCTTTCGCCTTTCGGTGCTGCTCTAACTCACCTGCGGCCACAGGATGGGGAACAGCGAGGTGAGGAACGCGGCTTCCCACCACCCTGAGCTTCTGCTCAGCATCCGAGGGCTTTTTTGGAGGCCTCATCCAGGAACTGATTCAGCTGAAAACATCAGCTTCAGCACCCAGCCCTTCCAGTCAGCACCGATTTCTACTCAGCGCTGGGTTAGGAGATTTTTCGAGCTTGGTAATTAAAGCCCACTTAAAAGAGTTTCCTCCATCCTCAAGAGCCTCATGATTTACTGTATCTCTTACTTGAACTCCATATATGTCTTGTATTTCCAGACATTATGTAATGAGGTTTTTGTGGTCCATAGAGCTTTCTTACTGATCCTCTTGTTGATGCAGCCAACAGCAACGACTACACGCACAAACATTTATAGAAAAGTTTTCAGTATTTTACACTAGATACTCCAAAACCTGTCATATCACACACACCACACCACCCCCCCACCCCCCCAGCCCAATCTATCCTAATATTTGATGGCAAGCCAACGTTAAAATGATCCAGACACAACAGGTTTACATTCTGGTGCACCCAAACTGTATGAACTGTGTTGGCATTGTTTCTCACACCTCCCAAACCGCGCTTGTACAGCGCTAATCATGAAACCTGACAGAGAAGTTGTGGCAGATCACACTGAACCCCGGAAGGTGACAGGTTACCCAAAGGGTCCTGTAACCGTTTAAGGTCACAAGAAGCTAGGAAGAAGCATTTCACAGCTAGCCCTCTCCAGCAGCACAGCTCCTATGCCTGGCAGGACCACAGCTTCAGTGTGGGCTCACGAGGAAGAAGCAGAAACTCATCTACTCCACTTTTAGCAACAGCTGCTTTTTCTCAGAGAGCATGCAAGACTCAAAAAAAGCACATAAACCTCAAAACTTTCCTTGAGTCTACCAGGTCACAAAAGAGGAGAACATGGACACAAAAATATGCGGTGACAATTGCAAGTATCTATTGATACTGAAGGGTGGAATTCAGTTTGGCCAGTCTTTCCATGTACCAACACTTGGCTCCCACAGATTTCTACATGGCCCTCTGGTAACGAGCATCTGACATCTGGAGATAACTGAGCTGATTTGGTCATGCTTAAATTGCACTGAACTTTCTGCATCAAAACCAATGACATTGGTATCCAACAGGGAATGGGCCAGTTTTATCGACACAGTGTACAGTTTGTGTGAGGTTGCTCATGTTTTTGCTAGCAATAAAAAGGATCTAGTTTTCATAAGTACTAAAAGTTTAAGCCCCACTGAAGCCCACAAGCACAACCAAGGTTCCTAATATCTAGGAAAGAGCCTGGAATTAAAAGGGTTTCCTAAAGTCTGGTCTCAGTGTACCCACTTAAACGTCCAGGCACAAAGAAGAGAAGTTAACTGGGCATCCATGACCATTTGTGGATCTGATTAACTATCAGTGAGCCCTGTTAGGGCCTCAACACTATTGCAAATCAAATAAATGCTCAGGCAAAGGCTGTGAACTGCAAACATGAAAAGGGAGGCCACTTTTGGCCAACATCAGACGCGAAGCCCTGTAACACAAAGAGAAGGGTTCTCACCCACCAACATACTTGAGGAACCACCAGGCTCATTGTGCCTCACCTTGTGCTGGTCAAACTGGCTGCTCTTCCGTGCTCCAGACTTCCCTTTCAACTGGGGAAAAGCAGCTCTTACTATCACTTTCCTTTATTTATGTATTTATTGAAATAAAGTCCTTCACACATCTCTCTGCTGGAGGAATAACCAAGCAAATAGCTATTTGGTGAAAATGGGAATGTGGTCTCTCTCTGCCATCCCAGCCATGATGGCTCTAACCAGTATGGTTGGTGTCAGGTGATAAATCAGATGCCCTTTAACTCCACAGCTGAGCTACGCACACACTACAGTACTGAAAGCAGAAGCTATAACCAATATTTTTACTGACAGATGATAAATCACATGCCCTTTAACTTGTGTGTACCAGTTGCAAATTTAGTTAATTAGAAATTCATGCTCACTTCTTTTCATGTATTATTTCCTGCTTGATTTACATGAGCTGTTGTTGTTTGAATGCGTGCTGGGATTAAGGCGCTCAGATGCTGAGTGAGCACGAAGCACAGAACTTCACTGCAGAGCACCACGACCTCTAGTGCTTTGCACTCTAGAGAAATTATTGGCAGCGTAAAGAGTAGCAGCAACGAAGAGTGACCAAAATGTTTTACGGACATACGACGGGAAAGTGGTTCCCTGCCAGCAAGCCCCGCAGGTATGGCTTGCACATGTAAACCCAGTGCTACCACTAGAAGCCTTCCCTGAAAATATAAAAAAAGAACAGAAAACTCTCTCTCAAGCCTGTAGAAACACAGCTTTTGCTTTTTCACATGTTCCATTGCAAATAGCTTTAAAAAGCCCCCTTCTAATTGCTCCTGGAGGTCTTTCACTAACCCCTGGGCAGACAATGTCTTGGAACACTACCACCGTGACACTCCATGAGCCCAAAGCGCTATCCTGCGGGATTGGTGAAGGAGAGCTTGCTGGTGCCCTTATGCATCCTCCAGCACCCACTGTACTGGGCGCTGGCGAGGGAAACAGCCACCCACTCCAGTCACCCTGCTTTACAAAGTCCACACCAGAATTTGTTACCCTCCTCATTTTGGCAAATTATACCAACTCTTATTTCCAAGTATTTTGTCCGTATTTTCCTATGGACATTTTTGTGCTACCAGTAGTATTTCCAGCTCTGCTACAAAAGGGCATTTGTTAAAATACTCCATGGCTGCAGAAGATTCATAAGAGATTCAGAAACCCAGTGATAATCATAATAATTTTTTAGCGCTTGTCTGCCAGACAGAATTATCAGCAAAAGCGGGGCCTTGTTATCTGCAGGAGCGGTATATGATACATTCATTTTTTTTTTTCCCCTCTATAAACTTCAATTATTAATGAGGGAAATTTTTCCCTGCCTGTTCTTCCCTTGGTAGGAAAACCAGCCATTACTGACATTTGCCAATGTAAATCTAATCCTCCTCATCTACATGTAGACAAGGCTCTGTTTGACTCTACCCATTGATCCAGCCAGGAAAAGGTACTCTATAACTTAATCTGATGTCAAACCGTGATGTGTCCTGTAGGAAATCGGTGCTGTAGATCTCCCTGCTATAAATATGTCACCAGAATTAACTGAAAGCACTAACAGGTCACTCAATGAGCTCCGCAGTGCACACAGGGCACCGCGAGGCTGCTGTCTTGGTACTTGTGATTGATGACACCAAAAATTAGCCCGAACAGAGGGTTGTCAGCCAGCCTGGAGACAAGGGACTCAGTGACATACTTTGTTCTCCACATGTGCTGGGTCCCATCCCAGCCCTGGCACTTCTGAAATATTTAACTCACTTTACATAAAGAAAAAAAAAAAAATTCTTACTACTAGCACAAAACAATAGAAAAGAAGTAGGATCTCTTCCAACTCTCCCTTCCTGCAGGTTTGTCTTGCTGCACCCACTGCCTTTGGTGAGCAACTAGAGCCAAGAGAGAAATCCTAGAGTCTTGTTGCAGGCAAAAATCCCCATGGAGGATGGCAGGCACGCTCTGCCTGCACAGGGACAGCATCAGGTCCTGAAAACACAGCCCACGCTGCTCCGGGGATCAAAGTGAGCACACCTTGCTCACTCTGAGCTGGTTTCTGCACACCATGCTCCAGCCAAAACACCCTAACCCAGGCAACAGCCTGTGCAGCTTAACTGTGTTCCTTCACTCGCAGTTTATACCCTCTTCTGCCTACCATCTCTCTCTCTCTTAACACATGTACACACGCTGTGGGCCTTTAGATAAGAGGTTATAAGCCCCCATGCTCAGGTATTTCTAATGCTATCTCTAGTCCTGGTTGGTTGAGCCCCATGACCCGTTGGGTTGCTCACCACAGTCAAGATGGCCAAGCCAGCCTGCCCCAGAGCTCTCCAAGGGATCCCATGGTGTGTCACCATGCCAAGGATAGCCATATGAGCCCCTCGGCTCCAGGACTAATGATGGAGAAAATGAAGCAGAAGCCAAATTCTGAGTGATAGCTTGGGTAGTCTTGCTCTCACTGGCACCTTGAAAAGCAGCAGCTTTTGTCCCCCAAATGTTTGTGATTCCCACAGGGGTGGGGGTATGCCTCAGCCTCAGGCTATGGCAGCCTGCAGAGCCCTGGCTCTCAGCAGGTCCAGAGACGCTCTACAAGATGTGCGACATCTCCAGAGGGGGAGTTCCTGCTTCATTTTCTCCATTAGTCCTGGCGCCGAGAGGCTTATATCCAGCATGAGCCAAAATTCACCATGGAGCTGCTGCCACCCCCTTCATTAGGGGTGACAGGGCTACACCTTTCATGTCATCTCCTGCTGTCAAAAGGCCACCAGACTAACCACTGAACTAAAACTTGTCCTCAAATCCCCAGTAAATCCCCACGAACACTCATGGCTTCCCAGAGCACACCAGAGCTGCTTGAATTTCTTTCCTTTTCAAACAGATGATGTTGCTTTCGATGCCTGTGCCCAAGCCCAACTCCTGGTCCTGATTCGTCTCACTGTGGCCGTGTCCAGCCCATGCCAACTGCTGGGAGAAGAGTCCACCACGGCTTGGAACCTTCCTCTCACTTCCCAGGCTAAGGAATACCCCCACCCCTGTGGGAATTGCAAACATTTTGAGGACAAAAGCTGCTGCTTTTCAGGGTGCCAGCCAGAGCAGGACCACCCGAGCTGTTGCTCACAAGATGGCTCCAGCGAGCAGAGGGAAAGAAACAGCTGCGTTGGGACATTCGACTCATGCACAGTGCTTCCAGTGCAATGTCATTTTCCTTTACACGTGAATGGGCCTCACACATGACTAAAGCCCTGGAAAAGCATCCACCCAGCCCTGAATAACTGCCACCCCCTGTGCACACGGATCAGCCTGCAATCTTCTCCCTGTCCAGTTACAGCCAGGCACTCATGACACAGCTTTGCTCTCTGGCTGAGAGGCAGCTCAGACCAAATCGTCATTATTTTCCTGCACCAAAGCAGCCAAGATAGTGCCACTTGGAATATCACCAGGGATGCAAGAGGCAAGGCTGCAAGCCTGTCCTCCAAAGGCATGAAAGATCCCATGTGTCCCTGGAATAGTCAGAAGTCTGAACCACCTCCAGTTAGTTTGACAAAAGTCAAAGCCAACCAGAAGACCTCAGAGAGTCAACAGGACTGTCAAGTCCAAAGCCAGCCTGAGCCCCCCAGCTCTCCTGGATGAGCAGGGCTTCTTCTCAGGGTTATTTTTATGGCTACAAATTATTTGTTCTGGATGCCTACAAAATGGAGACATGGAATCAGTCCCTCCACTCAACTGAGTGCAATCAAAGCCAACTTCAGATGGGGCCTTTGAGGTCTTTTTCAGCTCATGAGCTGGGCCTCCTTGTTAAAAACAAACCAACCCAAAACAGTTTCAAGAAACATCAGAGGACCAAAATTTGTTTGGATTTAAAACCTGACCAGAAATATCCGGATGGAGCAGCGAGCAAATTAGAACAGAATCCAGACTTGAATTTACTGGAATCTCGCCCATTTTAGAGGGCTCATAAACACAACAACTCTTCAGTAATCTATCATCCTTAAAGCCAAGAACATGGGTTATCCTCAGAGCTGCTGTTGCGGGAGCGGTTGTTGTGCCACACTGCAGTTAATGCCGGGAGCCAGGTGTTCAATAATCCCCAACCACAGAGAATATTATAATTGTTAGCACGGTAATGATAGCAAGCGATTTTAACAGGTGGCCTGTGTTAACAGACTCACCTTAAACAGAGGAGCAGGCAGCATTTTCAAACAGCAACTGGATTCGTCCTCGTTATTTACCTGAACAGATGTTCACTGTGATACTTCCCGAATCCTGGAGCTGGATATTTGTCAGCGTTAATGGGATTTCCAGGAGCTAGTTTGCTTTAGGAGCTTGTTTTCTCATTCAAATTGTCACCATTTTCTGTTTTGTGTTGCCTCTTTCGCTCATGATTATCTTCCCAGGTTTTCACTTTTCTCTGGGTCACTGAGTGCGGATCTGTTCTAATTACTGTCATTTTTAGCTTTTGTGCCGCGCTCCATCACACCAGGATCCAGGCTGCATAAATAGGTAATACATCTGCTCTTTGTAGTCTTTGCTAACCAAGACAGAGCCCTGTTCATCTCATCTCATCCAGCACTGACCGTGTCCCTGCCAGCCAGCTGCACCACGAACTCACCCGAAACGCAGCCCCAGGGACGAGCCCACGGCGCTTGCTGGCTTTTGGCTTCCTCTCACAAGGGTTTTTGCATCGTTTCATTCATCTCTGTTTAGACGCGGATGCCCTACTTCCACTAAAACTCCCTGGTGTGGATGCTGATCTGCCTGCCTGAGGGTACGAAGTTATACTAATATGGATCACAGGGCAGCAGTCACTCTAAAGGTCTGCTAAATTAACAGTATCATTGCAAACACCTCATGCCTTATGGAAAGGCTTAAATCAACACCGAAACGTGGCCCAGCTGGGGAGTTTGCCGCCCTCTGAGTCCCATGCTGGACCAGAGCCACGTGCCATACACAGAAGCATAAAAGCTAGTTGTCTTTAAACCCTCAAACCCTCTCTGTTTGGGAATTCACAGCCCTTCACCATCAGATCTTGCATTTTGCTTGTGCTCTCGCAATCGCTATCGGAAGAGGAAGGTGGTGGTTACGGGACGCGATAGAACTGCAGGATAACAATCTACAAGAGATGACTTCAAGTGTTTTGTGTGTGTGATGGCCAAAACAATGAGGGTGTTGCCGCCCCGGTCCCTCTCGCAGGGTGCATCCTTCCAGCTTCAAGGGAGAGCACATACAAAAGTAACTGCAAGGCAATGATGTGCTTCTGCATCACAAGCTGAAGGGGCACAGAGCTTATATCAGCGTTAATACCTGAACGCCCCAGCAGGCTATAGAGAATTAAGATGTGCCGCTGTCCCAGGAATGGGAGAAGGGCTGGCACAGGCAGGTTTTAACAAGACCCAGCTCCCAAAGCCAGGAGAAGTCATTTGTGAGTGAAAGGATCAGAGCTGTGTCAGCCAGACGCAGCTCTTGGTGACTACGAGGCAGATGGGACCTACCAGAGGTAGGATGGTCAAATATTTGGTAAGCAAAACAAGGATAGGCATACACATAATGCGACAGTCTCATTGCTGCTAAATTTCTTTAATGTGTTTTTTTGCTGTAATAAATAATATTTCTATTAAGAGAAGCTTCATGGGGCCAGCACATGCAGGAGTGGTGTGCTCCCAGGAGTGGCACCAAGTCGGACCTGCCACGGCTGTCAGTGCTGACCCCAACATCCTGGGCTGGCAGGAGGGACAGCCATGATGCGGCCTGGGGCGCCTGCCAGCAACACCCCTCTGACCATAGCAGGCATCCCCAGAAGAGGTCAGCAAGGGCTTGTCATGGTTTAACCCCAGCCAGCAACTAAGCACCACGTAGCTGCTCACTCACTCCTCCCCGCTTGCAGTGGCATGGGGAGGGGAATCAGGAAAAAAAAAAAACAAACAAAAAAACCGGTAAAAACTCATGGGTTGAGATAAGAACAGTTTAATAACTAAAATAAAATAATAATGATAATTATAAAAATATAATAACAATAATAATTGTAATGAAAAGGAATGTAACAAAAAGAGAGAAATTAGACCCAAGAAAAGACAAGCAATGCACAATGCAATTGCTTACCACCTGCTGACCGATGCCTGAGCAGCGATCTGCGTGTCCCGGCCAACCTCCCCCCAGTTTATATACTGAACATGACTTTCTATGGTATGGAATATCCCTTTGGCTAGTTCGGGTCAGCTGTCCTGGCCATGCTTCCTCCCAGCTTCTTGTTTGTGTACCTGCTTGCTGGCAGAGCATGGAAACCAAAAAATCCTTATCTTAGGATAAGCGTTACGTAGCAACAACTAAAACATCAGTGTATTATCAGCATTAATCTCACACTAAATCCAAAATACACTGTACGAGCTACTAGAAAGAAACTAAACTCTCTCCCAGCTGAAACCAGGACAGATCTACAGAAGTGGTAAGCTGTGGCAGCCTTAAAATAAAGTAAAAAAATATATAAGATTGCCAACAAGACTTATTAATGACATGGGCTTTTTTTCTCTCTCCTTTCCAGGAAGTGACTTTGCTTTCACCTCTCCTGATGTAGAGGATGCAGAGCAATGCTTGAGGCTGCTCATTCAACTTGGCTCCGAGCTGCTTCTTGCAAACACTCGAAGGAACGAGCATTCGTTTATTCAGCTGTGCACCAGTCACACGAAAACCAATGAATAACCACACCGAGCTGCTTGCAAACATCCAACAGGTTGGAATTCAGTCACACAAAACCACTCCTTAAACAATACCTCCAGGCAAACACATTCAATAAAATATAACGGCATCAACACCCAATTTGTGAACAGACAGAAGAATCACAGTCACACAGGAACCTCATTCACAGTTGCAAACTTGGCCCGTTCTGTTGGCACACGGACTGACTGTAATTCAGCACGTCCTTCAATTGACATCTGCTACTGGTCTGATGCACAAGGACTTTCTGTCTCCTATCACACGAGAACAGTGGTTTAAAACCTTTAAGAATAAGCTATTTTCAGAGAGGCCTCGTAATTCGAGAGAATCTTATCTGGGGACTTTGTCTGTATCTTTATCAGAAACGTTCTCCCGTTTATCTGATAACATGTAGATACATTTCTTTGTAATGAGATGCCAATGACGGCAGGAGCTGGCATCTCTTAGGGTGAGAGCAAAGCCAGTGAGCAGAAGGAGCTGCCCCGGGGGTGTACCTGGCCCTGGGCAGGGGGGCAGGACGGAGACGTCCTGGTGCCGTACTCCAACCGCCGAGGTGGGCTCCCTGGCCCTGCTCCAGCGAGGCACACTGATGAAAACACGGAGATGGAGCGGACGCACGGTGCGAGCAGCACTACCAACGAGCAGCTTCTCTCTGAGCCTACTTCAATGCCAACCCCAAGTAATGACTAACACTAAGCATATCCTCACCGGAATAAGGCCAATGCAAAAACCACAAGCAAGTGTTAGAAGTATGAAACTAAGAGTCAATGCTCCAGTCAGTTGCTGGCAATACCAGAGTCAAAGCTTTAGACAGGACTTAGGCATTTTTAATCTGTGTTTTATTACACTGGTAGTTTGGTGCTGCCACTTAAAGACTGTACAAGGCTGCAGAGAACAAAGTCATCTTGTAAGGACAACCCCAGCTAGAGTATCACTTCCTTGAATCAGCAAAAGCTGCTAAACCCCTTTCTCAACAAGATATATGATTGCAACAAGGTAAACACTTGTTGCATTTCCTTTTCTTCCAGTAAAGAGCAGCACCTTGCTACCATCATTTAATAGCAGAATATTGAAGAGGCCACGTATCTCCCATTTTCCAACTACAGCAGATCTTGAATTTCATCATCCTCTCCGCTCTAGGATTTATTCTCAATACTCACATGCCAACTTAGTCAAGCAGTCACATCATTCTAGTTTCAAGTAATCCTGCGCTATAGGATTTGCTGCAGCTGGTCAGGCCAATTAGTTCAACACCTTTCCTTTGGAAATAACCATTGTGTTGTGAAGCTTCAAAAAAAAGCTCAAAACACCCCACAGCAGAAGCCAAGGTATCTGGATAATGACACAAGTTAAAAACACATACTGCCTGGAACGGCAAACAGCTGAAACAACACTGGGGGATCAGCTCTGACAATCTCTCTTGCTGGGTGTTAGCAGTCCCTGGGCAGCACAGCACATGAGCAATGGTGAACAGGAACAGCAAGTCAAAAGGTACACAGAAATGAGAGGAAAATAAAAAAGTATGAAGCAGAAGTGTTCATTGGAATGACCAAAAATAAAACCCAGACCCATGTATCAATTACTGGTTTGTCCTTTTGGCTTGAGCATAGGTACATCTCTCTTCAGTATTAAGAGTGATTGAACGTTTATTTAACTCTTAGCAGAAAACTGGACAGTACTTTATGCCTATACTGGAGGTACTTGACTCCCACAGGCACTTGGAAATCCCAGCCCAGCTGACCGGGCATGACAACCTGCAATCCTCATCCTGCAGCTCATGTTCTAGTCATCAGTCAATACTAATGCCAAACCCGTGGTGTGTTACACACGCACTACTGCAGAAAGGCTTTTAGAGTCATTTAATATCCTTGCTGGAGGTCACATTTAGACCTGGCACATGCACATAGATTCGGAGCACACTCGCTTACACCAGCCATGAACACAGCCACTAACGGCAAGAGCTGGGAACAGCAGAGTTACAAACTGGCCAGAAAAATTTCTGTCTTCCTTCATGCAGGGAAAACAGAAAAGGAAAAAAAAAAAAAACAGAAAAGAAAAAAACCAACAGAAACAGTTCATCAGATAGTTACAGCTAGCTAGAAACAAAAACCACAGCCACTTAAAGCTTGTGCACAGTGAACTTTCTGGGGCACTCACCTCCTGTTTTTTATTTCAATTAAGACAAAAGCAGGGTTTTTTTCAGTTTCTGTATTTAAAAAAAAAAAAAAAAAAAAAAAAAAATCACCAAAGGCCAACCTAGGGCCCTGAGCAGGCAGGCTGCAGCACATGGCTTACCTGAGCAGGCACAGCCACCCAGGGAACTTTACTGGTCTCACTGGAGGCCGCCGTGATGCATGCAACCCAGTAATTCCCTTCCACAGCTCTCCTCAAAACCCATTCAATCTTGCATTTGTTGCAGCAAGGTTCCTCCTTCCCTGCCAGAGGAGAGCCTCCACATCCGTACTTGTCTTATCTGGATTTCTCCCCTTCATTCCTGATTTCACCATGGTCATATGGATGCTGCCTGATACCCCACAAAGCAGCTGGTCCAGAGGCATCAGTGTTTATTTTTTTTTGGGAAGGGGGAAGGAGCATCCAACATATTCCTTTGCAAGAAGAAAAAGAGAAATGTGATGGAGTGGGGTCCTGGTTTCCCAGCCTGCCACCTACAACGTCAGGGGAGAAGCTCTCTTGCTTGCAGGCTACAATATTAAATACTCAGCATCTCTGTTGAATTCAAACTCACCTTATAAGCACTATGCTCCATCTTTAGTTACACCTGGGAAAGCCTCAGCCTGCCAGGGCAGAAAATCAGAACTGGCAGAAAGACCAGGCAGGAGAGGGTTGGGCAAAAGCACAAAAGCAGCAATGCAATGAGTCTAAAATGAAAGTACATGCAGCTTGTTGTCCCAGTCCCCACCAAGTCTCCCTTCACCATCTCTCCTCCTCAATGCTGCCTGCTCTTCTTGCCCATTTATCTTACTCCTACTCTACACGGGTGCAAACCAGCTCATTCGCCCAGCTGCCAAACGGGTGATGCTCTGACACCTCCCCATCATCTGCCAGCCCTTTTCTCCCAGGCAGGCTCCCAGGCAAGGCTCAGGGCTCAGCCTGTGGCCACCGCATACTACAGGCAGGGATCATGTTGGGGTCTCATCCTGCGCTGGAAGGGTCCAGGCAGTCCAGAGGTCAGTGAGCAGCTCTGCTCATCAAGGAGTCCATAGGTTTTTATGATGCTTTTTCAGTTTTTCTTAGTTTGATGACATCAACAAAGATGACATGAGCAGGAACATGCTGCATTTTGGGGCATTTGAAGACCAGCAGCGTTGCTGGGGCAGCACAGGACAGGTATGGTTCCCTCTGCTGCTGGGACATCCAGCACAGGCCAGCACATGCTGCTGCATACCCAATACACATCCCAGGATACCTCACGGACCACTACATCTTCTGCCCTCCTCCTCTATCCATGCCCAAACAGACCTGGCAGCATCCAGCTCCAACTTCTAGCATAGGCAGGGCTTTAACAGAGTTATCCCAAGCTGCACCAAAACCCAGTTATATTCAGATTCTAGAAATTTTCCAGATTCTCTATCTTGACCTTGGTTGATTTTAAAATCAAGATGTGGCCCTTTTTGTACCTCCCACCTGAAAAATAATGAGAGATAGGGACAGAGAGAGAACAAAGCCTTCCTTCCTCCTCCCCGTCAATATTTTATCACAGCAAACACCTGCCATGCAAACAGCCCTGGGAGAAACAGGAGGTTCGTGGAACTGCCTCAACAGCAACACAGACACCACAGGAAACAAAACAACCTGTACGAAGAGAAGAGCCACGCTGCAGCACAGCCCACAGAGCAAATGTTTGCATGCTCCGGAGACGAGACAAATTCTGCTTTTGCTTACGAGGGGGTGCAACTGCTCTGTCCCCACTGATTTTGGTTACAGCTTCTGCAAAGGGCCTTGGAAGCGGTGCAAAATCTTTTCCAAATATGCTCAGCTTTGGGGGTTTAAGTCATAGTCAAAGGCAGAAAAGTCACTCTCTGCCTTGAGTCACCAACTTGCAGGTTTGGCACTAGGAACCTCCCTATGAAAGCACCAGGATTCACAGCAAGATGGTACAAGGGACATCAAAGAACAAGAAACATGGGGAATCCTTCATGGTTTCCTCTGAAGGATTCAGATTCAGCTTGCAAGAGCTAATCAGTCCTCCCTGCCCAGGTACGAGGTACTCATCACTTTTTCTTTTCTTTTCTTTTTTAAACCTTCAGAGAACGAAGCCAAGACAAAAAAAAAAGTGCTACTACCAACTTTTACAGTCATGGGCTGTGTGGGAAACATCCCAATTCCTACATCTCATCCATTGAGACAAGCGCTCCTGGATGCCAGCGCTCCCAGGATGACACCACCAGGGAAGGCACCATTTGTTTATTATAGAGCACACAGGGACTGGAGAGATGGGAGGTTATTATTTCTGTTGGAGACGTGATTTCAGGCTGTAAGACAATTTTAGACTGCACAAGCCTGAAATAACTCACTAGACCAAATTTACAACTTGTAACAGTCAGAACTATCATATCCACTTGTCATTTTATTAATGACCCGCATGACCCCCTGACTTCTGTATGCACCAGAGCTGTCAGCCTGGGAACCGAAAGCATCAGTGTCAGAGAGGCCAGGCCCCCTTCTCACAGTAGTGGTTTTGTCCCAGTATGGTTTTTAAGACATTAAACGCCATGGTGGGATGGCTCTTGTCCATGGCCACATCCCCCCAGCTGGCTAGTGGAGCAGTACTGGGTCATCCTGAGAAATGGGACCCCACCACACAATCCAACGCACCTCCAGATGGTGGTGGGCAGAAGGGGAGGCAGCATCCCCTCTGAAGCACGTCGGTGTATATACACCCCCGGGATGCTCCAACGCCTGCATCTCCAACCACGGAGAACATGATGTAATGCACATCCCCACATCTTATCATGAATGGGATGCTGCACAGCACCTCGTTTAGCGGTAATGATCTGTACTGTCTCTTTGGCTTTCCCATTGCCACTCTCCACCTTGATGGTTTCCCCCCAGACTATCACCATATCTGGTGTAAGCCATAAAAAAAAATACCCACTTTCAACACAGATATATAGAAGGGCATGACAAATACCAGATCATGTTTTGCTGATATGCTACACACTCAGCAGTGCTGATAGGTGGCTGAAAGACCATAGCGTGTTTTGGGCAGAAACCTGCCCTTTTCTGGCAGGTTATGCCTCCCAGGACACAGCCTTGTGTCACAACTGGAGCCCTTTCAATTGCAGTTCTGTGCAGGCTGCAAGCCAGGACCAACACACTCGGATGCCCATGGCACTGGCTCACATGGAAAGGGTCTTCTTGAGTCTACCATGGAGATAAGAAAAAGTCCCTCCTCTTTTACACTATTTATCTTATCTTCTTTATAAAAATAAAACCAAACATGAAGTTGTGGGCATTGACTGCATTAAGGCCATCTGCAGTAGGAATGCCACCGTATCTGTGACACCCACCCTCCCCTCTCCTGCTTGAAAGGACAGACCCTTTGCCATGAGATTGTCTTTCCCCAAGCGATGCAGTGTGGGGACCAGACTAAATTATATTCTACAGGAAATATTGAGAAATCCAGTCTCTTTGGTAAAGTGATCCTTCCTAAGCATGAAAACCACACAACCATGATTGATGGAGCGGCTACGCTTTCAAACAGTTAGCTCATGCAGACAATCCCAAAAGCCAGAAAGAGAGCCCATAAATGAGCATGTACAACTGTCTGCAGAGACAAGGGTTAACAATCTTATCTAGGGTCACCAGAAGAAATTCCAAGTAAAACCCACAGCACGCAGATTTCCTGCTTTCTAACCCAATGCCCTATTTATACCTCTCTTTCTTCACAATGCCAGTGACAGCTTTTTCCTCGCTTACAGGCATGTTTCCTGCTTTTTGAGTTGTGACTTTCATTTGTAGCTCATTTCCATAACCTCAGAAATATAGTTTCAATGGAAGTGTTAAATGTACTGATAAATTCTTCTTGAATCTTAAAGTTATTGGCACAGAGAATGGGGGCAATTTAACCTGTATCAGCCAATTGAAAATTATATATTTCAAAATCCTTTAACGGAACGCAGCAAGGTTTATCTCTGACTGATATGGTAACGCCTTGCTGCTAGTGAGACAAATAACAGAGCCTATTTCCAAAATACAAAGTCCCCAGTATGATGGCAAATAGGCTCATCTGTGCACAGTGACCTTCACAGTCTTCAGTCTTTATCCCAGAGTACAGTGACTAACTCTGTAATCAGGTGCAGGCACTGCTCCGGAGCAGCACCCAAACAGTCCTTGGTGTTAACTTTTCCACCCCTCCATCTGATCAGGCTGCACTTTGATCAACAAAGCATTTTTCCTGCGTGCTGCTTGCACATTAACCAGGAGCATAGCATGGTCCTGCTGTACGCCGCTCTCCCTATTTCTCTATTTAAAAAGCAAGCAAGAAAAAAAAAAGGAGAAAGAGAGAAAAGACAGTCTCATCCGATCCTTCTCCCTGCCAGAGCACAAGCATCTTCAAAAACACTGGCTGAACGAGTTGCACTAAATAATTAGGACACATGGGGGGACTAAAAGTAAAGAAAGACTAAAACACAGATTTGCTGCAACGTTTCCACTTCACTGGAGTTAGAAACAAGACACAAGTTGCCTGTTCTGGAAGCAGATGTGGCTGTAACCGAACAAAACAGTATGAACAGGAGGCAAGTGGGGAAAAAGAAAACCCACAAAAGTCATCATGACTTGTGTTAGAATCTGAAGGTCAGACACGGAAAGAGAAAAGAGAGGGGTGGGAGGCACCTTGCAGGAGCGCAGGGGATGCTGCCTGGGCGAGGCAGGACTGCAGGGTGCGGGGGGCCCAATTTGAACTACGGATGAAGTTAAGGAAAGGCGTTTTTAGATTCCCTAGCAGGAAAAGAAAGCATCCAGCTAGGAAACTCCATTAGAGTACAGCCCGCCTTCCCTGGAGGGAGAAACCAGGGACTGAGGCATTCGAAATGAGATTAAGTGCCAGAAGCATCCTTCAGGACGCTGCTCACAGCAGCCCAGGCCAGGCTGTCAGATCCGAGAGGAGTGCGCCATCTCCTTCTCCCTCACTCTAACATTGGATGCAACTCATTCAGAATTACCCATGGGCAGCAAAACCCCAACAACAAAAGCCACAAGCGCGAGGCCCCTGCAAGTACATGAGGTACTGCGTGGTGACACGTCGCAGCAACTCTGGAGCAAGGGGCGTGAACCCTGCAGCAAGTCAGCCGCCTATCCTCACCCTTCTTCGAAAGCTTTGGGAGGTTATAAACCCATGTATGTTCATCACGGTCATGTGTCATGGAGACTGAGAGTGCTATTCAAAAATTAAGTTGAAAACGTTAACATGAACCAGAGGAGCAAGGGAACAGGACCGGACAATAAAGCAACCATCTGACCCCAGCAGAGCTGCTTCCAGCTTCTACTCTCCTACAGAAACACACGCAGCTTTGTGCCCCATATAAAATATTTGTGCATCCTACATAATTTAGAATCCTATTAAATAACTTGACTCCAGTATTTTTCATGGCAGCAAATTCCATGAATTTTGCATTGAATAAAAATTTAGCAATCATAGCAGTTGCTAATTTCTGTGCTGTGCTCAGAGCAGCCTTTCACTTCCCCATAATGATTTTAAAACATTATCCTGCTGTTTCCTTTTTTCTATGCCTGGCATTGAAGAGCTCTGCAAACTATCTGAATAGCACTGCTCTGAAAAAAAAAATTCTGTAAGGGAGAAAAAATTAAATTCAATCATCACTCTACCCTCTGTGAACTGTGAAAGTCTTGGGAACATGAAAAGGTGCTTTCTAAAGGATGTTAAGCATTCAAAAGATTAGACTGCAATGTGCAATTAAATGTGTTCCACAAACCTTTGTCAGAGTACCCAAAACCTTACTTCTGCATGAACTTAAAATCCTCCCACTGGGAGCTTGTTCAAGTGGTTTACTTTAAACCTGTACTTTAGATATTCCATACCTTTCACTTTTATAATTCTTCAACATATGCTAACACTGGCAGAGTTAATAGTAACTGACTAATTTTAAACCCTATGATTACTGGAGCTGATTTATATAGTAGCTTCACATCACAATACTGCGAATCATGCACGCGGTAATTGCCAAGTTCAATTTTAGCTCTGTCATACTGAAGCATTAGTTTTTATGCCTCAGCTGTTGCCTCCTCCATGCTATAGAGGTAAGTTGATAATGCAGTAGGTTTTGCTGTTAAATATCATAATATTATGATACCCCGTGTCAGATTCTTGCAAGCTTTGTGAGCTATGCATCATCTATTAACTAAATACTTTATTAAAGGAATGGTTTGAAAAGGTTTCTATTCTAATTTAGCTCAGAACACTGAATACTGGAGGAGAAAAAAAAAAAAGTAAGGATTTAATTCACCACCAAAAGTGACTTGGTGGAGAGAAGCACTCACTGTCATCAAGGCTCAGTGGTAGGAGCTGCAAAGGGATCAAACTAAAGCCTGTAAACAAACACCCTCCGGGTGAGGCCCCTCACCCTGGACTCAGGCCGCAGCCTCTTGACACCGGTAGAAGCAGTGCTAGGAGCTGTTTTACCCCCAGCGCCAGGAGCTTTGGGGCTGCGGGGCCCCAGCTGTGTCCAACAGCCAGTAGCATCTTGACCAAAGCACAGATATTTCGGGGCAACCTTTCCCCCTGTCCCCACGGATGCAGCTGGCAGAGCTCATGGAGCACAGGTGGGACAAGCAAAGAGGAAAGGGTAGAGAGACAGGAGAAACCAGATACCCCTCGCTACGAAGGGACGGGACGTGGCTCAGCAGCCCAGGCATGAGCTGCACTTGCAAAAGAAATGAGACAATGCTGCTGAACTGCTGCTGCTCTGCTGCCTCTCAGCTGAATCAATATACACAGCTGGGCATTATCAATAATCTCTTAATAGCACTTAAATTCACCCATCTCTCAGGCCTTATGTTTTAAGATTTTTTTTTTTTTAAATGAGGTCTGCTCATACAAAATTTAACAAATGTGGGCAAACTGGAACTGCCTTCTTTTCCCATTCACACATGCCACTGATGCCTAAGATCAATGAAGAAGGTAATGCGAACTGAAGTCCCCAAGTATCAGAGAAAGCTTCATGTCATCGAGGGATGCCCAAGATTCAGGCCCAGAGATGGAGGCTAGGTACCCCCTCTGTGCCAGGAAGGAATTCCCCACCAGGTGCGGATGGGGCAGAGGAGTGGGGTCTCTGCAGTGGTCCTGAGTTGATCTTTGCAATCCTTTGTATGAAAACAGCACAATGCAACAGAAAAGTCTGTCTTCACACCTATATGCTTACATCTGTTGGACAGTCTGCATTTGTTTTAATGCCTTCCTTTCCTCCACAGCTCCCTCATCCCCAAGCAAATGCAGAGACCCCAACCCGAGCCAACACCTACGTGCTGGCCCCTGTCTTGGGGACCAGGGGACCCTCCTCTGATGCCACCGCTCAGCGGGCACTTGGCCATTCACCAGATTGGGGAAATTGCCTCTATCAGCGCTATTCGTCCCACATAAACTACAGCTCATGCGTACACAGGACAGACATGCAATTCATGATATTCGCACCAACAACATGGATCTTGCTCCAGCTCTCAGAAAAACCCATGCGACAATGGTTACCAGTTCAATGGTCACCTTTCCTTCTAACCCTCTCACCATTGTGGCAAGGCGACGAGCATAAAAGTGGATGAGGTCCTCTTTTATCCTTTTTTTCCCCAGGTTCCCAAAAGGAAAAGAAACAAGACAACATGCTAAACAGGAGCATCTTACAAGCCTGGAGAGCTGCAGCTACACCCCAGTGTGGCTCAGAACAGCACCCGGGGCTCCCGTACCACAGGCAGCCACATGCTGTCCGCGGCGTTTTGTACGAGTGAGGCGGGTTGACCCTGGCTGAACACCAGGTGCCCACCAAAGCCCTTCTATCACTCCCTCCTCCTCAGCCAGACAGGGGAGAAAAAAAATATAACAAAGGGCTCGTGGGTCGAGATAAGGACAGGAGAGATCACTCACCAATTACCGTCACAGGCAAAACAGACTCAACTGGGGGAAAATTAACTCAATTTATTACCAATCAACCAGAGTAGTGTAATGAGAAATAAAACCAAATCTCAGAACACCTTCCCTCCACCCTCCACCTTCCTCCCAGGCACAACTTCACTCCCAGATTCTCTACCTACCCCCCCCCCAGCGGCGCAGGGGGACGGGGAATGGGGTTTACGGTCAGTTCATCACACGTTATTTCTGCCGCTTCATCCTCCTCAGGGGCAGGACTCATCACACTCTTCCCCTGCTCCAGCATGGGGTCCCTCCCACAGGAGACAGTCCTCTGCACACTTCTCCAACGTGGGTCCTTCCCACGGGCTGCAGTTCTTCACGAACTGCTCCAGCATGGGTCCCTTCCTTGGCGTGCAGTCCTTCAGGAGCACACTGCTCCAGCGTGGGTCCCCCATGGGGTCACAAGTCCTGCCAGAAAACCTGCTCCAGCGCAGGGTTCCCACGGGGTCACAGCCTCCTTCGGGCACCCACCTGCTCCGGCGTGGGGTCCTCCACGGGCTGCAGGTGGATATCTGCTCCACCGTGGACCTCCATGGGCTGAAGGGGTACAACCTGCCTCACTGTGGTCTTCCCCACGGGCTGCAGGGGAATCTCTGCTCCGGCGCCTGGAGCATCTCCTCCCCCTCCTTCTTCACTGACCTTGGTGTCCGCAGGGTTGTTTTTCTTACATGTTCTCACTCCTCTCTCCGGCTGCGGTTTCTGTCTGTCCCAGCAACTTTTTTTTCCTTCTTAAATGTGTTATCACAGAGGCACTACCACCATCGCTGATTTGGCTCGGCCTTGGCTGGCGGCGGGTCCGTCTTAGAGCCGGCTGGTACTGGCTCTGTCGGACACAGGGGAAGCTTCCAGCAGCTTCTCACAGAAGCCACCCCTGTAACGCCCTGCCCCCACTACCAAAACCTTGCCACACAAAGCCAATACAACGAGAAGGTGCGACATTTCACACAGAGAGAAAGAGGAAGGAAGAATGTGAAAATTTCGCCAAGTGTGTGGTCACTAGGAGGAAGGAATAGGATTGATGAATTTTTCAGCTTTGATGATTCTGGTAAAACCATAAACCACGTGCCTCATGCTTCAGGAGACTACATCACAAATTAACCGACCATAGTGCCCAGGGAATTCAGAGGTGGAATTGATTCTTTGATGTCCGAAGTCCCCTTTTTGCAACTCACCAGGGATGTCTGACCAGTCCTATTTGGTTTAGAGCCTCTTCTGAAGTCAGTGCTGCTGAAACTCAGTAGCCTGATGCAAACTGCTAGTGGCTGCATCAGACTCTGCGTAACATAGTTGTAGGATGCTGACAGCATCTATGTCTCCAGAGGTCTTCTGGAGCTAAAGATGAGCTTAAACCATGCTTTCTTACTTGCATCATAACTGTACTTTCTTACAATCATCTAATGATTTCCCAGAGTGCAAAGTCCCCGTTGAAGTGAAGGAAGACGCCACAGCCCAGCAGCAATCTCACCAAGAGTATGACTTGCAAGAACAATGATTTCCCCAGCAGCAGGCCAGGGAAAACCAGTCTCACGTCAGACACCGGCCTCCCTCAGCACACAGTGCAGGACCATGCTCTGGTCTCAGGTACCACGTACCAGACATGCTGGTAATACAGAACTTGCAGCACTGAGATTCTTCTAAAAAATAATCCTGGAAAGAAATTCTCTGGTAGCAATATAATTTCTCTCTCCCTTATATACACACACATATACACACTCTTTGTCCATCTTTGCTATTTTTCTTAGGGACCATCCTTTACCAGCTGTTTGCTCAGTGCCCAGTAGAGCCCACTTCAGTTGGGGCCTTGAAACTGTGCTGAATCACACATAGTTGCAGTAATACCCAAATCCAATTTTTGCGATCTCCAAAGTTTAAACAAAGCCTTGTACCCACATTAGCCACAAAGAAAGCCAGCACAGCTTGTCCGTCCCCTCTGCTCACGCAGAGCTGGTACTCTCCACTGCCACTACTACGCACTTGCCTGCAAAGCAGTCAGGGAGGTTTGCATCCTCTGGGCACATCCTTACCACATACGCAAGGGCTGGAGCTTGCACAGCACTTTTACCACCTGTAGTTTCGTGGCTTCACACCAGCTATGAGGTCCGTTTCACTTTTGGACAGAGAAGGGGCATTGCCACATCCAACACTGGAAACCTGCATCCCTGGGGAGGCTGCAGAACCGGAGCTCCAGAGCCCAGACCTGCACGATCAGCGCGTCATGAGCCAACCCTTCACAGAAAACACCTCCTGTCCACAGTCGGGAGTTAATCCCTTCAGCAGGATATCCAAGTCATCCCCACCTGTGTTTTACAATTCAGAGATAATGAGCTAACGGCAACATTAAGCTTAAAATAAAAACGTTGACACCTTTGCACAAAGAGATCTTGACTTCTCTTTCTAATGCATTTAGCTACTTTTAAAGTGTCACTTATTGCATTGGAAACAAAAAAATGTCCTCATTATTTCATGTGAAAGGAAAAGAGGCAAGGCAAGCAGGTGGCCTTGACTGCATGAGTCTCTTACCACACTGTTAAGTGACTAAAGTGAGCATTTACACCGGTCTGAAAAATTGTTTGCAATGGGCATGTAGACAGCAGAGCTACCAGATGTTGTTTTCCTAATATTTGCTGTATTACATCATTGGACACTGCTTGAAAACCAACCTGTGCCAAGCTCTCAGAGGTCTCCGCTCACTTTCTATGTGTGCATCTGCAGTTCTGGTGACCTGGCTCTGGGATGTGGCTTGGACTTGGGTGCAGAGAAGCCTTTTCCGCTGAGACAGGCCGCTGTTTGTGCAAGCCACCTCGCACACCCAAGAGCTATCTATACAATTACTGACACACACAGAGCATCAGGAGCGAGCACTTTCCTACTCTGTCCCATCACATGCTGTCAGACTTAGGTATAGTTAGGAAAAAACAACAAAAAAAGAAAATCCCCAAATCGCAGGTGTAAGGTGGTGTTCAGATAAGAAAATAAAAGATATTTCACCAAAGTATTTACTCATGTGCTGACATATGGGGAGGCTACATTTAAAACATTTAAAACTTTCTTGGTTCCCTCCACCTCTGGTTAGCACTGCTGCCACCCCCCCCACCCCCGTGCATTGCCCGGTGCCTTCCAGTTTCAGATATAAGTGCTTTAACCAATTTGCTGGGGCAAGATGCTGCTTCATTGAGGTGAGTGAAAGGAGGAGGGAAGAGAAGGAGCATGAAGAATTACATCAAGAACCAGCCCCCAGAGACCTGTCTGCAGTGCACATCCCCACATCAAGCTGTCAGCTCCCAGCACTCAGCCCCACCTGGGTTTATTTGCTCTGGAGAAAGAATTCATTTTGCACTCAGCTAATGTAAGCCCAAAGTACTTTAAAACAGTGTTCCTCTAATAGAGGCATTACAACAGCCATTATTTTCCTGTTTAGAGTTAAACTAAGCAAATACAAAGGTAACTTTATTTTAAACAAACTACCATCATCACAAAAAATGAATACCAAATGTTCTCCTCCACCATATGGTGAATTTAACTTTATTTTTTGCTCTTCTTGAAGGAGACACACTTACTGGCAAACACCAGCTTGTGCAGCAAAATGATAAAGAAACTGGAAAACACTTTCCTGAAAATCCTCTTGCTTAATGACAGTTAAGAAAGCTCTATTTAATAACATATTTAATTTCAAACTCTCTTTCCCCCTACTTTCTAGAAAAGTGTATATTCCAATGACCTACTAAAAAAAAAAATGTTATTTCTAAATTATTCCCAAGTATTACGTTCTTGAAAGTATTCCTAGTTGTCTGTGACTTACCATTGGGCTTCATTTTTCCTACCCATCCCACCAGCATCTATAATGATCGGGAGGGGTCTGTGTTTGCTGCTATAGCTGTATAAATCCAAAGCAACTGAGAGGAAGCAAACATATTTGCTCCACATGGAGCAAGCCTGATCCTTGTATCCTCCATGCCACGATACTACTTGTTCAGACCATCTCTGACGGAGCCTGGAACTTCAGATCACACTCAGGGTAAGTGCACCTGGCCTGCACTAGCATTAACAGCACTCCCTTTCACGAGATACGCAAGTCCTCAAATTACATAGAGCAGAGCTCCGTAGCAGCAGCCAAATTTCAGTGGATTCCCATAGCAGCTGCAGCCTAACGGACTTTGAAGTGAGCAGACACATCAGACACAAGCCAGCTGTCTCTTGCACCTCCAGAGTTACCACAAAGTTATTGAGCGATTACTGTGATATTTGTATGTTGGGTCTGCCACACTCTGAGGTTCCTCAGGCTTCCAAGACAGGCTCTGCATGAGCACATTTGATCTCCTTGGTCAAAAAGGTCTGTATGCAACTTTACATGCATCCAGGTGATTTTTAAATGTCAGCTTTGCTAAGCAGCATGAAGACACCTGCTGCTTACAGGCTCACCTTCTCTGAAGCATCCCAAAGCTGCCACTGTTACTACTCTGGTGGTTATTTCTTTGCAGGGAAATTCAGAGCCAAGGTGGGCATGGGTTTGCAGGTGGTATGAAATCCCGAGATGGCCAAGCCACTCTACAGCCCCCTTGCATGAGCATTCCCAGGGTAAGGGCTCCAAACAGGGCTGCAAGTGTGAACTCTTCTCCAAAAGCCAAAAATGCCAAGGTCAGTTTGCACAAAGCTTTTCCCTCTCTCTGCCTCCTCATCTCCCGTGGATGCCAGGGGCAGTGCAGATCTCCAGCAGCACATACCCTGCTGTGCACTGCCCTACTTTATAAAGCTCTTCTAGGGTGCAGGCTCCACCACTGCACCCCCTGCGCTCCCAAGCGGGTCTTTTTGATCCTCAAGAACTTAATTTGACTATGTACAACACAGAGAAGAAGTAGTGAAGACTATTATCATTTCTCCCACCACCAGGACAGTTGCTCGGTGCTGTTGCTGAGCCTTGTGCTGAACATATCCTTGGAATTGCTGCAGAGCCGTGCTCTCTCCTGCAGCCCCAGCAGGATGCCCAGCACAGGGCACTACGCATTGCTGGTGTGAGTCACAGCACTGGTCCTCGGCCCAAATGGCAACACCGCAGGTCTCGGTGCTCCTCTGAAGACAACCTTTTTGATGCTGGGGCACCTTATAAGGGCATACTCTGGAATCCCACCATCACTGTGCTTGTGCTGTAGGATGCATGCAGATATACTAGAAGGTCCAACAGCTGCTGGAGGCTGTGAAGAACATCGTCTTTAACCTCCAGTCCCACTGCAATACCACCACAGAAGAAAAACAGCGGCCAGGACACCAACACAGTTTTGGCTGGATCTAGCCCCTGAACCCCAATGCATAGCTGCACCTATTCCACTTCATTCCTAGTTTGAGAGATGGCATTTTTTTAGCTGAAACTCAAGGGACACATGAACATGGCATCCTGCCCATGCAGGTCGGTTGTTGCAGGTCCATGCACAGCAGGAGCACAGCAGGAGCATCAGGCCAGTTCCCCCAGCCAAGGAGCCAGCCCAGGCACCCTTTAATTCTGTGGCAGTGCGGATTAATTGGACACTGCAACAGGAATAGATGTACAGCTATCTTAAGAATTCATCCACCTTATAAAGGTTAATTCATTAGCCTTTCTGCTCCAGAAACAAGTTCTGCCTTCATTTACACCTCTGCAGATTCACAAGCTCAGAGGAGGTTTCAGAGATGTAACCTGGGCAAATTTTATCAATGAATTCAAATCTTGAGCTAAATCAGAAGGAGGAATGGATTTACCCTAATCCCCTCCAAACATTCATCAGCATCACCTGCCAGCTCAGCAGGATTTAATCGCTTTTTAATCTCTGAAAAAACAGTGGAGTATATGGGGAAGAGGTTGGGCACACAGCAATGGTGGATATCTTTTTTTTTTTTTTTTTAAATTCTGGTTGCCAAGTCACATTAAGCAGCACTTGGAAAGTCATTAAGATCTTTGCTAATATCACTTTCCAGCTAAACAACTGGTTGCCACCAAGACAGCATGCATGCTTCAGAGGAGGGCCCATGCTATTTGGCATAGGGGAAGAGATGCCCAACCAGCAGCCTTTGCAGGAGCACAGTATCTCCATGAAGATGCTCCGGGAGCTCAAATCTCATCAGCTGGCTGCCAGCAAGCATGGGGACCGCACAGGCAGGCTTTGCCCTGGACATTGGACAGCGATGGGGCGCAGATGCAGCAAGCCAGTTGTTGGTGCTAGCACAGAACCACATCCACCAACGCTGCTGCAAACCCAACAGCAGAAACACAAACCCCGGTGCCAAAAACCAAGCTTTGCTGTGCAGGTATCACACTCTACAAACAGCTTAAATCCTAGCCATGAGTGACTTACAGGGTGTTTTCATGCCTCCCGCTAAAACTACCAGCAACAACGGCGATATTGGCTCAGACGGCTGTGGGTGTCATGACCAGTGTCATCCCACCCCCAGTGGCTGCTGAGCCAAGGGGACCCCCTGGCACAACATGCCTGACAGCAGCAGAGTCAATGCGGGGGTGAATCCAATCCAGCGTGTTTAGGAGCCCCCGGATTAGAGCGTTAGCGTGTGATTCTAGGTTTACATAACACCACCAAATGATTTTGGCAGAAACAATTGGTATTAGCAAGGAAAACGAAGCATCAGGAACAGCCGGCAGAGCAAAGAGACACCTCTCGCAGCAGCCCCCAGGCTAAAAAGAAAATAAATAACAAACGCAACAGAAGCAACACTTGGACAGCAGGGAGGAATAGGGGAAACCTCCGCGAGGGGAAATGAAACCTGAAATTGCAGCCGAGATGAGCAGGGAATTACGCTTTCCTCTTTCACCTCCTTCCCACCCCCGTTCTGCTTTTATTAAGGCACTCCAGTCAAGCTTGTGCCACTTAAACACAGCGAAGGGAAAGCAGTCTTGCACAGGGCTCCAAGCTGTGAGGTCTGAGCAGCTCCCGCTGAGCAGCCTCCGGCCCCGTGGACGCTAATTGCGGAGCTCAGCGACGCATGGGCAGGGACCCAAAGCACCGATCGTGTTGGCTAACCAGCCCTGCGGAGCCTGGCTCCACTTCATCGGGCAAAGTACCGACAGCGGCAGGCATTGCGCTCGGAAACATTCAATCCTGCAAACTTCACATTGTAACAAATTTTAAGTCAATTCAGCCTGGATGTTGCTGGGTTAGCAATACTGGAGGTTTTGTTTATCCCCAAACAAATACAGCAGAAACCCCCAAGAAGGCTGGATCTCCCTCTCGGTCTCTCTAGTGGCTCCAGCTCCGGCCAAACGGATGAGGCCACCAGTTTCAGGTGGCCCAGCTAGCCCCTGTCCTGCTGTACGTCCCACACTGCCGCTGGGAGCAGCCGCGATGCACGCAGCCATGCTCAGAGAGCAGGATGGCAGCGAGCAGCCCTATTTCACAGCATCTGAGGATGTCTGGTCCCTTGGCACTCTGGCCTGGCGACCTAGTGATGGGAAGAGGCGCAGCAGCTCTTCAGAAACTTCTGGGTCCCGCAGCCTTCCTACTATAACTGAGCTAAGCAAGGAGGCAGCCTGCTCTTGAGACCTTTTTTTGCCAAGCAGAGGATCCCTTCCAAGCTGGCACCATCCCCATGCTCATGGCATGACGACAGTGACACAAGCTAAAGCCCCAGATCCAGAAGCATGCTCGTCCTGCCTCTGAGCTACCCAAGATTTACAGCTTGGGGGGCAAAGGAGAAGCCCCAGCCGAGCTTCAGAACATCGTAAGACAATTCCACAAGATGAGAATGTTGAAATCCACATTTCCCAGCCAATTAACTTAGAGCAGTGCTTTCCCACAAATGGGAACTGCATCTATGGCTTCACATACAGCTTGTGGAGAACAGCTCTGGAGAGCAGGACTTAAAATTAATCAAACTCAGTCCAAATCAGAAAAGTTTCCATGATAAACTTGGATTTCCCTGTGATACAAGGATCCTATTCTGCTAACGACTACCTCATCTTTACATTTAGGTCCTGCCTATATCCCCTAAAATTCAGTACTCGGTCTCTGCTCTGGGAGCTTATAGAGGACCCAGAGTTACACTTATTCTTCTCTATCACACAGGTTTAGTGTGCAGCACCTCACATTCAGGAAGTTAGCCCTTAGATACTGTCAACACCAAAATGAAAACAGTTTTCAATCCAGCTGGACATCACAGGAATATTACAAAGGGACTTCATGTGACTCCAGCACAGCCCGCAGCCTCAGAGCAGGGAAGTCGCACATGTGGGGTGGCATCCCACTGCCACGCAAGGCATGGCAAGGTGCAAGACTGGGAAAAGCAGATGATAATTTTGTACGAGGCTGCCCTTCTTTCCAGCTCTTCACTAATTTCCTCTCAAACTTGCACACTATGACCTTTCCAGCCAAAAAAATAAAATAAATGAAGCCCTGCACTCTAACAGGAATAGTAACACATGCAGGGAAAGGATGCCGGAGCCAGCTCTGGAGCGCGCAATCTGGATTCGTGCTCCTACAGGATGTGTTTCTAAATCTCAGTCAATACCGCATGTTTTCCAAGGAATGAGGCATTTCACATTTTATTAATTCTAACTAAAGCCCTTTTTATTACAAACTTCCTATTTAGCATTTGATTGCAGCCATCACCACTGAGACTCTCACTGTATCAGAGCAGAAAATCCATGGCTCGTAGTTGGTGCAGGCTGTATATTGATATTTTTCTCTCCTGCCATCTTAATCCCAGAAGGTGCTATTGGAATTATTTTAAATACACTTCCAGAGGTCCCTTCCAGCCTAAGCTATTTTATGATTTTAAACATGTATTTGTTTCATTTGCACTCTCATACAAATCTGGTACCCACTTCCACAGGTGACTGAAGTTATATGCTGTTATTCCCACCAGGGTTTGGCCTCCCCCAGAAGAAGGTCACTATATGCCAACCACCTTACTCGAAGGGCTGCAAGTTTATGAAGCTAAAAAGATCATTTCAGTAATATTTTTCCCCTTTTCAAAGCCCAACTCTTAAGTGGAAAAACTGATTTAATATAGTTTTCATAAAACCTACACTCTGGTCTGATTTAAATCAAACAGTTAAATACTCCGCATGTACTGTTTGGCACAGCCACGACAGAACTATCTGGTTTGCAAACAGATGGCCACCCACAATTAATATGCCACCTTGACACAGAAATGCAGGTTGTCAATTAATTAAAAAACACATGCCACTAGTCTTCAGTTCACTTTATGACCTGCAGTCTTTCCTCCTAGGCAGAGACTCTTTATCGTCAGTGGGGGGAGGGACACCAAACCTACCACCTAATAATGAAAACATGACTCTGGTTTTCTTGGCATCTAATAAATGTTGTTCTCAGCTTTAAGAGATTTATCAGGTTTAAAACCACCATGTCGCCAACAACTGTCTGGGGTAGAGGAGACCAGACCGTAATTCCAGTGCAGGTTCCTAAATATACAGAGTGAAGCCTGCGTGACCTCACTGTCTGGCTGCAGGGTTAGATCCATGGTGCTTGTTGGAAGGTTTTTCTTCTGCTTTCAAGGGCTGTTTGATCTTCAATCAACAACGCTTATCAGTGGTAAAGTCTGCCAGCCGTTCCCAAAAGTTTGATATTTTTTAACAGCACATTCTTCTTCTCCTTTGAATGCTATTTAAAGACAAGATAACGCATCAGGGGAAAAGTTGCCTCCCTGGGTTTTACACAGAGAAACAGAGCAGGATCCTATCAGGGGGAGCACACATTTCCCAGTGCTACAACAAGCCCCAGCTTCTGTGGTTCATGTTTCCCCCGCAGTATTGCTGCTTTTTCTTCTTCAGATGATATCCAGACGCTTTTTTGTGCCCATTGCATAAGCTGAGACAAACCAAGATAATTCAATTAAGTGTTTCCATACAAAACTTCCTCTAAAGTTTTCATAAATTTAATTTCCACACTGTCGATGTTGCTTTCCTTTTCGCTAATGACTCCAGGGCACACTGTCCCTCTTCTGACACCAGGGACTAGAAATCTAATTCCCTAAAAATACATCATTCTTCCATGGCAGGCACGCTGTGCTGACATGGCTCACCATATAAAAACCCACAGTTCAAAGAAGTGCCCATGAAAAATGAGAAACATGGAATGGATCTAAACAGTTATTTTTTGACAGAGAAAAAAAATGTACCTTTATTTTTAAGGTTCAGTAGCTGTAAGCGCTGAAACAAAAGGTCTTTTAATTCAGAGCTAGCAAGCAGCATAAGGCTGGGAGACCCAAAGCCCACGAACACCTCTGCGGGTACAGCAGCGCTGGACTTGGATAAGCCAACCTTCGGCAGCCCACGTTGTCCTCCCCCTGGCTGCAGCACCCCCAAGGTCCCTGGGGCCCTGGCAGCATCTTCCCCATGGTGTAAAGGAAAAGTGACGGTAGAGGTGGAATGACCCAGCTCATCACTGACCCAGAGATCAGCTTTTGGGGGAGAAAGGAGCTCACCCTGCACGCTGTTGGAACAGGACTGAGGTCCCCCAGTTCCCCACATGGACAGCAAGCTGGTGTGAGACCAGCACCATGTGAGGCCAAGTTCTCTGTGACCACCACCTGCCCCATCTCCTCCCCTACACGGTCACCCTTCACATTAAAACTCTTGCATATGAGGGTTTTCAAATGGCTTAATAACTCCTAATGAGCCTACAGCTCTACCACCTTCCCAGGGAGGGGGAGGAGGTGCTCAGGGAATAAACTACTGGGTAAATCAGACTGGAAAGGTGGAACTCTTCCATAGGTGGAGATCCACGTCTTTGGAAGAGGGAAGCCTTTCGGGGTGTCCCAGGCTCTGCTTGCACCTCTCCAGGGACCTGGGTCTTGTGCAATGGATGCTCAGCACTCAAGATGGCTCCAATTCTTTGTAAAAATAACCCCCACATGCCTGGGCTACCCCGAAATGACCCGCTGCTTCTGGAGACGGAGACCTAGGCCAGTTCACGCAGAGGATAAATGGCAGAGCCACAACACAGCCCTTATTTCTCAACCCTGACCGCAGGCAAGCACAGTCTCCACCCTGCAAGCAGAAGGAGATGAAGATGATGGTTTTCTCTAAAGTGGAGCAGAGCGGAGAGAACAGGAGTGTGGCACACAGTCAGACAGCCGGGGAGAAAGGGGACGGAGCCTCCCTGACAAGTCCAGACGGGAATGGAAACTCTGAGTCATCAGTACATTTTGTGGCGAGGAAAACCTGCTAATGTGATCCAGCTAATCTGATTTTAAAAAAAAGCTCCTCACCGCCACCAAGTTGGAACAGGATCCAAGGGGCACAGGCAGGCTGGTCCTGGGAAAAAATACAACCAGGGTGACAGAGAGGAAGGTGGCACATCACCAGAGGCAAGGGTGGCATGTGCCAGCACGCCCGGTGCTCGCTCCTCCATCCACCTCCCCTGAGCACCGTGGTGGCTGGGCTGCCCATTTTGGAGCAGGGGCTGCCCCAGCCCTTCTCTGCAGGGCTGGTGGTTTCAGCCGCGTAGAAACGAAGACGCACATCAGGAGTGGGGAGGAGAGGCTCAGGGCAGAGCCGCAGCAAGTTTTATCAACCACCTCACTTGGGAATACGTCCCCATACTGCCATCCCCCTTTTCTAGCTCCTGCTAAGTTATGAGATCCTTAGAAACACAGAAGAAAAAAAAAAAAAAAGAAAAGAAAAAAAAAGCACCATGAGAGCAAGAGGCTGGGTCCTTAAACCAACAGGAAAAAAAAAATTAAAATAGCTACATTTTAAACACTCATGCAATCCAGGCTCCTGTGCCCAGGCTATAATTAGAGGTCAAGAAACTGCCTCAGACCAAGAGTCACCTGATTTCTGCAGATAAGGTTCCTCACAAGCCATATGCAGCAACCAGCATAAACCGATGCTCAAATAATCTTTCCATAATAACGATTACTGGTCCAGGGCCCTAATTTAACACTTACCTAACAGTTATATTCACCACAGAGCTGAACCAAAATCACACAGCCATCAGGAAGAGACTTAGCTATATCTGCAGAGGTCAACCAATCTATGCAAAAGATTACGGCGGAGGAGAGATATTCTGTGGCATAATGCAAACATTTCGCCTGCAGGCGACGCAGCAGCCAATGCCATTTTTCAAAGAAGAAATGGCATCCATCAGAACAAAACCACCAGAGGGAAACAATAGAAAGGGGGGGGGATGCAGATGATTAAAATATTTAAATCTGGTCATATAAGTGCAAAACCAGGCAATGTAACACTATTTTCAATCACTTCAAAAAAAAAAAAAAAAAAAAGGTTTGATTAGCACTTATTTCAGTAAGTTCTTCCCCCTGCAGCTGAACTGTGCATCCCCAAGTATAAGCTTTAATTATATGAAAACGTGTGTGTAAAATCATGAAGGTGGAACGTTAGAGTTCAAACCTCCAATTAGGAGTTAATGGTATCAAAGCTGGAATCATGCTAACGCTTTACCCCGACTTTAGAAATGCTGAATAAAATGTAAAGAAGAGGTAGAGAAGGTGGTACACAACAGCTTCAGACAGAAGCCTTGCACTCACTGGATGGAAAATTGTCAAGGAAAACACATTAGCAGCACAATAACTTATTTTTAATGTAGAGCTGTTAGGAAAACACAATTATATGCTTCATTTATACTGAAAGATATAACCCAACTTATGGTAAAAGCATTTAGAGCTCATTTTGTAAAAAAAACCAGATGAGCACAAAGGTAATAGGGAAGCATTGTGCACCTAGAGGGGATGATGCTCCCCCAACGCAGCACGCTCCTGCTCGGCCAGTCCTCACCTCCCGCTCCTTGCATCCAGCAGCAGAGAGATGCAAAGTGAAGGCAGAATGAAAATAGAGATTTTTCTTCAAATACTGCAGAAATACGAAAAGAGTGGCAACAACCCCCAGGAAAGGAGGCGGCAGCACCCATTCTTACAACTAGCAAAAGCAGGGCCCTGAAAGAGCTCTGCAAGGGTTACAGGTGCTCTCCCCACCGCTCCAGAGCAAGCAGCAGCCAGGCACTATGCAAGCTATAGCATGCTCTGGTCTGCTACAAGCAAAATACAATTTATCAACAGAATGTTTTCTCCATTATGGATGCAAAAACTGATCCCGGTGCCCATTGCAAGCTCAGAGATGTAAGTCCAGAGCTGTTCATGGATTTACCCCATGGTTATGGTGGCGTAACAGGCAATAGGCTTTGGACCACTGATTTAGGGGACAATGTTTATAATTGATTTGAAGCATCATAAATAAATCAGAGAAACTTGCAAGATTTCGATCCTGAATTTTTGGTCTCTTGATGCCTCCTGTGCTACAGGAACCTTCACAGATCAGGCCCCAACAAACACATTGTTATATACAAGTCAGACCAGTCTTCAAGATATCTCCCATTGTTCCAAACCCAACCAGATTAAAGCCATCCCTCTGCGCATACAGAGAGAACAACAATTTCTATGAATGGATGGACATTCATTATTTAGCTCCCAATCCCTGACTTAAAGCCCAAGGCAAAATGGAGCTTCAAATGCTTTCTGCCATGCAACCCGTCAAAAATCGCTCTGGAGAATGCAGGGTTGTCCCACTGAGTAGCTCAAACACTTTTCAGAGGAAGCCCTTGCTCATATTCAGAGCCTAAAAAAAAAAAAAAAAAAAAATCCACATTTGCAAATCAACAGGAGCTGCCTGCCAAATGAGAAGAAAATGGGCCCCAAATTAAAAATTTGCTGGACTTTGTTCTCCATCCAAAATCCCCCATCTCCAAAGAAAGGTTTATGCTACTTCAAAACAGAGTTGGCTTAGAAAGTAGAAAGGAAAAGAATATATTTTATCTTCCAGAATGGCAAAGCAGTTCTGGAATGATGAAAAAGGGACTGTGTTTATCACTGCAACATACAATTTATGGTAAAAGTCAAAACAAAACAGAATGTTCCACAGAAATGCATTTGCTACATCGACCCGGGCTCATACCAGCAGCTCAGATCCCATTTCTGAAGGGTTCTTAAAAGAAGAAGAGAGCATTGGTTGCAGATTAATACCCATCTCATGACTAGTAGATTTTAATTATCCATAATTTATGATGGTGTATTGGCAAAATAGTTTTTGTCAATTTATCAGCCTAAAAGGCAAGACGCAGGGTGAGTTTGGAGATGCAAAGCCACAGAGCCCTATTAGAAAGATTTGGGACAAGTTTTGATGGTGCTGTTGAGTCCTACAGAAATGCTACAGGGTTAATAGGGCTCCCCAGCACGTGTCTCCCATTAACTGCCGGAGATGCTGGAGGTTCCCAAGGACCACGAGCACTCCTGGTGTCACAGCAGCGTGCTTGCTATGCAAGGATGAGGTATTCCCAGGCTGGGTCTTCCTCCGCCTCCCCATCAATCATTGCCCTAAGTGGAAATTAGGCATCGTGCTAACCAAGTCTGATCATCAAAACACCAGAAAGAACTAAGAAGAATTTATATTTAAATTTATTTCCGCAGGAAGAATAGAGAGATGTTAATTCACTCCCCACAGTTGCCCCTAGGGAGTAAGGAGCAGGATCACTCCTCGTGCATCACAGCACAGCATCACTGCAAACGCTGCACGAAAGAGCATGCGGTACTGTGCTCAGACAGGATTCCTATTGTATGCCTCCCTTGCAAAAGCAATTTTGCCTGGGCTAAGAAGCAAAAACTCCCTCCTGTACTTTGTGGACCCACACAATTTAAGATCTGGGAAAATCCTTCCCTGCTGGTATATCAGCCAGCATACCAGATCCTGGTGCTAAAGCTCTGCTAAGAGCAGAACGAGCCCCTGTGTTACTAAACTGTATGTTCTTTTCCATGGTTTACTTATTGCAAAATACAGATGCAAAGAGTCTCACTAGAGTTTAAGTGGGAATAATCCCCACATTTTCATGAAGCAACTGGAGGGACGTGAAAATACCCTACCACAGAACAACAGTCCCCTTACGTGGTGCAGGAACATGCTGCCTCAGCCTCATAACACCACCACAACACCCAGGCAGCAGCAAGGCACCGTGAAAGCTTCGCTTCCCCAGCAAGGGAGCAGGAGGAGGGTCTGCAGCAGGTACCAATGTCCCAGGGAAAAGGCCAGAGAGGACAGAAAAAGTGGCTTTAGACCCAGATTTAAGACAGGAATCCTAAATAGAGGTAGGTGCTCCCTTCAGCGGGGCTCAGGTGGCCGGCAACAGAGGTGGGGGTCACAGTTTGGACGAGGGGTCCTTGCAGAGATGGTATCACTGTCAGCTGAACCTCCCCAGCCCCTCACAGCTGCTGTACAGACACAACCTAATGCACAAGAGGTGTTTCTTCTGTGTAGTCCCAACGATGGAGCAGGTCCTGGATCCGGCCCATGGGAAGGAGGCGAGGGGCTGGCACCCCGACACGGGAAATGCTTGTTGCAGCATGCCCTTAGGGAGGCTTTCAGGTGGCTCCGGGAAGGTGTCCCTCCTTATCACCCCTGCACCTTGGGCAGAGCCCAGTGCAACCCCAAAATTCCTGCCAAGGAGCATCAGTAGTCCAGGCTGCGAGCGGCAGCTCCCGGGCACCGGGAAGTTTGGGATTGGCTCCGCTTCCCAGCTGCCATGGCAAGCTGTTCCATGCAGGATCACCCGTGATGGGGACTGGTTTACCTGGGGAAGACCATTTTCCCCTGCTTCAATGCCACCAGCATGCCCAACGCATAAAAACTCCTCACCAAACGCAGTTAGCAGAGGGGAAGGCTCCTTCTCACCCTGCCTGCCGGAGCATGAGGGACCCTGTTCTCCACCCATGGGTGTCCAGTCCCTCACTCCCCTGCACTGGTCCCTCCCAGTGGCCAGCCCTTTGAGGGAAAACAGGGATGCTCCAGAAGCAGTTAAAGGAAGGGTGCAAATGCCTCCCTTCCGGGGGGCCCTCGGCTGAACATACACTCTCATTTCATTATCCCTCTAAACATCCCTTGTCCTTTTAAAAATGGAAATGCTGATATGCAATAGGCATCTCTGTAGCTGCAAAGAGAAATTGTGGCTTACTGCAGCACACAAGCGAGATCGGAGACCTCACAGTAACAATATCATGTTCAGCAAGTGCACAAAACAATTACATTAACATTTCAGGATGCTTTGGGCTAAAGCACATCTACCCGGCAAGCTCACTGGCAATGGGTGCACAGGCAGAGCTCTGCTGTGCTCTCAGCGAGTTATTTATACACAGTGACAGGGCACACTCTTTCCTGGCTTCTCTGCCTCCTCCCTAAATAAATAAATAAACAAAGCAGACCTTTGGGAAAAAAAAAAAAAAAAGCCGAACCTGAACAAAACAAGCCCTTTAAATCGAAGGGCTTTAAAGCCCCTCCATAAACTCAGCAAAGCAGGAGGACAGCAAAGAGCCTGTAAGTCCTCCTTGCCCAGGTCCTTCCTAGAGATGGATTTCATCCAGGATACCTGCGTGCAATAGTGGGAGAACTTCTGATTTTTCCAGTCCACCCTATCCTGGTCTGTAGCTTTTTAAAGTGAAAATGTTTTGAGGCAGACACTGTCTTAGCCAGGCTCAGGGTTGAGCCACCAGCACCAGACGGGAGGGATGGAGTTGGGACCAGTGCGAGCTTTTGGAGTTTCCCAGAGGGTCCCATGTGGCTCCAAGAAGTGGCTGCACTCAGCACTCTCCATAGTGAGCACAAGATAATAGCGTGCTGGTGGTGATCCTCAGCTGTATGCCACCCCACACTGGCCGGAGAAGTTCTCCTAAGCAAAGGCAGCAGGTGATACCTCTGCCTGCTCCGCACTGGGCCACATTTTGATGCTGAAGTTACGGCTGTTACAACCACATTTGGCCGGGAAAACAAAGTCAACCCATTTCATCTCTGGCTTCATTCCAGCAGCCTCATCCCACAGACAAACGTGTACCGCTGTGCATAAGCAAATGACATTTGATAACACAGAAAAGAGGAAAAAAAAAAAACCCCAAGCCCTGAATATCAGAAAAGGGTAAGTCCCTTCCTTTCTTCCTCCTGCTGCCTTAAGATCCTCTGTAGCAGTGACAACAGCAGCATCTGGTGGCAGTGGTCAGTACCTGGGGTGCTCCTCTCCGGTGTCCCATCCACCCTGGCCAGCACCCAGCACCGAAACGCACCCACTCATTCTCCTGGGCTGCGCTTACTGGAGACCCAGAAGGGGTGATTTCCTCCAACCTCCCCATCCTCAGCACCGCACAACAGCAAGGACCCGCAGATCAATTGCGACCGCCTAATCCGGGACTAATCTCAGGGATTCAGGCCAGGGATGAGCTGACGACGCGGGGCCCTGGGTGCCCCAAGGCTCGGACAGGAGCTGCTGGGGGGACGCCAGGACCACGCAGCCCCACAGCAAGGGTCTGCATCACTGCGTGCACGACTGCGAGCCCCAGCTCCCACATGAAAAACTGGAAGGCAAACTATATCATGTTCACATCTAACAACTTGGTAAAATTTGAGTTCCTAAAGCCAGCAGGATTTGAGGGTTGCTGCAGTTCCCAGTGGCACACGCTCACACAATCCCAGACTTTCAGCTTTTGCCCACTTTATGGGCTGACGTTTCAGCGGCACGGATGACCTGCTCCCAGGTGACCCAGCTCTCGTTAGTATTTTAAGAGCATATTTAGCATTTTAAGAGCACCAGCAATGATAACAAAACAGTTTGAAACTAGCAGTACGGGGATACAGCAGAAATCAATTTGTTTCCTTTCAGCACAATCAGGCATCTCAAAATAAGTGAGAACTATTAGGTTTGCTACAACTTAATAAAAAGAGATAAATAACCCAAATGACAGAGCACAGTTAAATACATATATTGATACATAAAGATTAATTTGCTGCACCTAGGAAGCCACACAGGTTTCCCTCTGCTTGTTTATAAAGAGTTTGATCCCGAAATATCCTAACAGCAAGACGAGCCGAAGGCACCCTGAGTTGCAGTCCCAACGCAGGAGAGCATTTTCTCCCTTTGTTAACTTTTTTTCAACGCAATTACCCGAATTTGGCCCGGGAGGACGCAGCCAGGGTTATGTCTCGGAGCTTATCGTGGTGATCCTCCCTCTCTCCAAACGGGTCTGCTTCCTACGGCTTTGTTGCCGAAACATCGGCGTTATTTACCTACACGCGAGGAAGGCGATAGTCGCGGAGAACTCTTTATCCCCGAAGTACAGCATCTATCCCCGTCACTTCGTCTTCTCTCGGATGAAGGAAATTTCCTACAGCACCTCCGGCTCTCTCAAATACCCCCCTCCCCTTACAAGAAGGGGGTGCTTTGCCTTGCAGCTGCAGCGAGCGGGGAAAATGTAGGTTAGGGAGCTTTGCTCGCCGTGTTGTAGGTCTTGGGGAACACCCCCCCCCCCCCCCCCAACCCCGGGAGCTGGCTGCCGCACTTGACAGGAGCCTCAGCGCCGGGGGAGGGCAGGCGGGGGGGGGGGCCGGAGGCGAGGGACGGAGCCGGAGCCCCCTCTCCGGAGGTACCAGCGACCCCAGCCCAGCGGCTCCGCAGCCTCGCGAAGAAGGTGCAAAAACACCACAACCAACAGAAAAAAAGTGCCCGGCAACAACCGCAACAACAACAAAAAACCTCCAAACCCACCTACACCGCTTCGGGCCAAACGCTCCCGTAGGGAAAATATTAAATAGACCCACCGCTCGAAACGAACACACGAACAAACAGCCCCAAAGAGCCGCCGCTCACCCCGCACCGTTTCCCTCCCGGCCGCGACCGCTTCCAGCCTGCCCCGCCGAGCAGCGGCCCGGGCTCAGGCTCCTCCCGCCCCGCAGCCCCGCTCGCCCCGCCGGCCAGCTCGCCGGGGCCGGGGCCGGGGCGGCCCGGGCACCCGACGGCTCTCCCGGCGCCGCTTCCAGACCACTTTCAAAATTCCCTCCCGCAGGAGCCGGGCGCCGCCGGCACTTTCCTTCCTCCCCCCGCGGAGAAGTTGCGGGACGAGCCGAGCGGAGCCACCCGGGCAGCCCCGCCGGGCACCGCCGCCCCCCCCCTGCGTCCCCCCCCCGGCCCCCCCAACCCAGCCCCTCCGCCCCGGTATACCTTGTTGCAGTGATAATAATCCAGCGGCCCGAGGCAAGTGGGGTCGGCGCCGGGCAGGGAGCCCACAGCGGTGGGAGCGGAGGGGTAAAACCTAACGTCCATGCCGGGGCTGCGGGCGGCGGCAGGCGGGGGCTCCAGCGGGCATGGACCCGGCTGCGGCGGCGGCGGTGCCTCTGGCGCGGGGGGCGGGGAGAGGGCGGGCGGCGGCGGCGGCGGGGGGGCGGGCGGCGGCCCCCGGCCCGCCCCGCTCCGCGCCGCCCCGCGCCGGGGCCGCTATTGTTCGCGGCGGGGCCGGGCGGCTCTCCGCCCCCCCCCCGGCGCTGGGCCGCCCCCGCCCCGCTGCCGGCACCGGAGGGTGCTGGGGCACCTCGGGGCGGCGGGACCGGAGCCCCTCCGGAGCCGCCTGGAAAGGGAGGAGAGCGGGACCCCCCCCCCGAGCCGAGGGAGGGGAGGGGAGGGGAGGGCTGCAACAGCCGCCGGGGAACCGGCAGAGCGGGTGTGACTCCGGTTCCCGCTCCCTGGTGGGGACCCTGTCACAGCTTCTCTGTCCACCCACCCCCCCTCACCGAAACACCGTGCCCCGTTCTGACCTCCTCCCGACACAGGACGGTGCCAAGCAGCCGCCTTTTCCCCCTGCGCAGCCCCCGGCGCCCACCGCCTGAAGAAGGACGCTTTCCGTCATGCTGAACCACCCTAAATATGACCCCGGCACAGAGACGCTGCTTGTGGAAGGCCTGCGTCTCCCCACGGGCTCTCCCACCCGGGAGAGAAAAGCCGGTCTCAGCCTCTGACACCGGTGTTGGCTTCCTGCTCCCCAAGGCGTGGAGACCTACAGCCTCCCACCCCGCCAGGCCACCCGGCATTCCACACCTCTCCGTCTTTAAGGACCCCACTGTTGGAAGGGCAGCACCCTTCCGTGGCCTGTCAGCCGCCCTCCCATCCCCGTCTGAGTCCCCACCCCACGGGCCGGGGCTTGCAGGGCAGCCCCCCATGGAAAGCCCAAATCTAGCAGGTGGGGAGGGAGGATGCTCTGAGCCCTGGCTGGCAGCCCTGGGGCGTGCGGGATTCCCCCCTTTCTGCCACGCCAGCGCTGGCTCTGCGCTCTCCCGCTCCCTTCTGCACCTCTCACAACAGGCCCCTTAGAAAACCAGCCCTGTGGAAGAGAATATTACATATGGAGTGTTTTTGCAGTACGTTATTCCATTCCCAGATACAGTGAGTTACCGCAACCGATCCGTCTGCTCACAGACAGCTAGGACAGGGCCGATAGAGTCAGTTTTCTGGCAAATCTCCGATGGAAATGGTCTTTTTTTTTTTTAAATCATGATTATGAAGGCACAGTTGCAACATGCACCCTACAGGACTCTCTGTAGCTGGAAAATGGAGCTAAATAAATGCTGAGTTCTTCCACAAGCCTCTTTCATTGCAAGAGTGTGGCCAGCTCCTGCCAAATTCGGGAGTGGGGAGGCGGGCTGGGGTTTCGAGGGAATGCCAGCTCCGGGAATCAAGTGATTATGTAAAAATCGTAGTTCTCATTTAAATTAAAAACAAGCTTTTAGCCCTCGTGATAGTGGAAAAAAATGGATTCGAGGATAAAAATTGATTTGGGCACAAAAACTACTATACATTTATTATTATTTTTCAAACCATATGATTTTTCTGGAGAATCAGCATCGATCCTTCTGTGTTTAGCAGCGAAGCAGGTCGGTTTGCAGGATTTCTCCATGAGGCGAGCTGCTCCGAAGGCTCCCGGTCAAAGGCATTATAGAGACGTATAATATTTTGCATTACAACTTTGAAGATCTGTGTTCAGCTGATCTACGCTCTTCCTGATTTGCACACTTCCAGAAAGGACTGGTTTTCCTCCCTCCCTGTTTCAGCAAATCCTGAACTGACATGTCAAATTATTAGAGCTTCATTATTTTTGTAAAACCCTCCCAAGCAGAGTAACTAGTATATTATGAAGTATAAATAATTAAAACTAAACGAGAGTTGTCAAAATAATGGAACAAAGTGTATTTTATAATGCATTATTCTGGCTTGTTTATCCACAAAATTCAGTAATTAGTAAGCAGCCTCTGAGTCATTAGTATGAATTAGCAAGGTTTTACTGTACTATTATCTTTATTAATTATCATAATTATTGTATTTCATATATTGTGGAGTCATTGCTAGCAGCTTTACAGTTAAGGCTGAATTGGCTTTTTCACTTAAAGCAGGATTTAATTCTGTTGTTTCCTACAAAAATTAAGACATTTCGTCACCAAACTTGCAGCGTCTCCCCAGCAGATACAACCCAATTTCTTTTCAGTGCCTGAGACACCACAACGGTCCCATTCAAACCATTTTAAAAGCTCATCTTTCCCAAACGAAGCACCCTTTTCTTAATGCCTCCTCAGATCCCCAGAGCACGAGATTTACAACAATCAGCCCTGTCAAACTTTGCACATTCATCTGCCTTCGTTAGACCTCAAACAGAGCCTGATCTGAAAAACCCATCGTCACAAAGTGTTATTGCTATTAATATCCATAAATGCCTTTTTTTTTTTTTTTTGATATATGCCAAGGGAAGCTGGCAGAGGAAACGCTCTTGATCAAACAAATGTTCTTACAGCTCTCCTCGTGTCTCCAGTGTTTCTACTGGTTAGGCTGTCAGAAGAAGATAACCCAGTGGAGCTGAGTATCGGTCGGCTTCCCAGCACAACTCCTGACCAGGGCCTGGAGAACGATGTGTCACGAGGTGCCTCCAGCCTCTCTGGTGCTCTGCCCGTCTGTCAGCAGCTCCTGCTGTGCTGGGGGTGACCTGCCTGGGCTCCCCACGTGTTCAGGAAGCCTCCGACTTGTACCTGCTGTCAAACCTTTCTTCAGCCTGTTTTTACCCACGTTTCAATGTATTTTGTCCCCTGTGGCAGTTTGGTGCCTGACCTATGAAGCAAGTGGGAGTCTACCAGGAGATGCAGATTTGTCTGAACTCCTGCTTTCCTCTAGCACTTTGGTGTCCCTCTCTACGCAGGTTCAACATTATACAACCTCCCCCACCAAGACAGAGGCATTAACGGCGCAGAGCTTCTTCCTGGCAGGTGCTGGACACACAGTACATCTTATCTGAGCAGTGTGGGCTTGCCAGACTGCCCTGAGGGGACTGCAAAGGTACAACCAGTGCTGGACAAGTTTCGGATGAGGATGACTGCATCTCCTGAGCTCCACACCAGACGGTGTGCGCACACAGCAGATGTGCTCCTGCCGTGTCACCCGTATCTGGATTGCAGCAGAGCTTAGGAAGGAGCAAGGTGCCCTCATGCCCCTGGAAGGTCTCTCTTTGGGATCTCCGTTCTCCAAATGGAGGAGGGTGAATGAATTCAGGCACCGACTGGTTTTTTCCCCAGCGGGGGAATTTCCCATGCATGGGTTTGAATGCAGGTATCTAAATTCCACCCAGACCCCACTTTTTGGCATCTATTCTGTCTCCAAGTCTTTCCCAGCAGGTCAGAGAGGAAGCGGCCTCTCCTTTTTCAGAGATGGTGGTAGCAGAAAGAAGGCCGAGCATCCCTGGAAAGCCCAGCTCTGCAGGAGCCATTGGAGTGGGGGGATGATGACCCTCACGATGACAATGTGCTTGTTCTCCCCTAGTGATGCCCACATTGGACAGGTCTTACCTGCCAGCCCCAGAGACTTGGCTCACTTTGCATTAGATATCCCCAGCCAAGCAAGGAGCATCCCAACAGTGCAAAGAATTGTGGCGATCGGCCCCAGCCCATGCGCCTGTTATTGCATAACCTGTAGTTATTATGTTGGTATTGCATTACCAACATAACCTGTAGGTATAATGCAGCTCAGTTAGACCTCAAAGGACCATCCTTGGGGGATCTCTCACTGCAAGGGCGATCTAGGGAAGAGGGGAAATAAAGGCCAAACCTCCAGGCAGGTGAAGCGTACTCACCCCCCGACACCACATATGCTCACTGCAGGCACAGATCTGCCTGCGAGGCTGAGGCAGAGGCTTTTCCCCTCCATGGCGCGTCACGGCCATTCCTCTGGGGCTAGCTTAGCTCCAGCAAAGCTGGGTGCTGTCCTCCATAGAGAGAGCTGGGTGCCAAAAGGAACAGGGAGAGGTGGTGCAGACCCTCAGCAGAGGAGCAGCTTTCACTTGGCTCAATGGATCAGCCATCGATCAGCAAAACACCCCCTGGATCCACAAATAGAGGACCAAGGAAAAAATAAGTCAAGACCTTGTGTTTTGGCCAAGCGTCAAATGGTAAAAGGAACGGCCTAGGATGGCTGAAGGGAGAGCAAAGCCAGCGATATCACCTGAGCCGCAGCATTCACAGCAGAGCCAACCCAAGCAGCTAAACACAGAAATGAAAAGATGCTGTTCTTTTCGTTCTTTTCACAACTGACTCCTCACACAACCCAGGATGTTTGTAGTGGCTTTGGCCGGGTCGTTGAAAGAGGAGCTCCAAACATGACAACTCACATTTCATGCCTAACATTAGCCCTGGAACAGAAACAGCAGAGTGTGATTATCTCAGCAATCCCACTGAAGCCACACGTACTCCTCACAAAGAAGAAAAAACTCTACAGTGAGTATTTCTAAATATTAGACTAAAACTGAACAATCATAATTTCAAAGGCACCTTTTAGAAGCAGGAAAAAGTGTCTGAATCTATCAGTTTCATTATTTGTTTCAAAGTAGTCCTCCTCCTCTCAACATACCATCTAACATGCCTGCTGAAATTATTTTAAAAATAATTTAGCACAATGCAGTTTATTACTTTAAAACACTGACATCATTTTTTCCACTGTATTATGCAGCTATATTTTGACATTTTAGACTTATCCCCAGTTTATGTCTGAGAACTGTTTAATTCAGAGCTACACTCCTCATCCCTGCTAGGAATTATATAGATCTCTAAATATTCAGTAGTTTCCTTGGTCGTAAAAATGCTGAACAAATGGATAAAACCAATTGCCAATAAACACAATGCAAATGTGTACATTAAAATGCAATGAAATTGGATTAATTAAATCCACATTGCATCTGGATTTACATGTAATACAAAACAAAATTAAATGCAGCTCAAGAGCTTCCTATTACTTTAAAATGAGTCTGATCAAAAGTGTGTTCATTTACCTGCGTGGGCTCTGGGTCAGGAACTGTGCTAGTCAATAAAAACCATCCACAATCTAGATAAGCTAGATTTGACCCACAAATCAAGGTTATGAATTTGGCATTTCGTGTCATTTAAAATCTAATGTAAAATTGCATCTCCCTGCTAACAAAACAGATGGTATTAGGCCTTCTTTTTGGCATTGGGTTTTGGTACCTGTCCAAAAAATCTTCTTGACATCCTTTAAATGCAGCTATTTAACCACCTGTCACTTTGCTTTAGATGCCCATTGAATTTCTGACAGGAAAAACATTATTTTGTCTACACATTATTTCATGACACAAGAAACGTAACACATATACAGCAAAGTTTGCACATTGTGTGAAAATCTATTTAAAAAAAGAGGAGAGTTGTTACATGCTACTAAGGCAATTACTCCGTAATTAATGTCATTGATAGGATACAACATTCCAGAAACCCAAATATAACAAAACAAAACAAGCTCAAACACGACAGAGAAGCATTAAGGATGCTCACACATCAACTTACATTGTTCTTCTGCCCAAGTGAAAATATCTGCTCCTCTTTAGTCAAATACCAAACTGGCTGATGCTTATAAGCAAATCATTTTCCCCCCAAAATCTCCATTAACATGCATAATGCTGAAGACAAAAGGTCCCAACACTGTCAGATATATCAGCAAGTTTCTTCTCATGTTCAAGGTGATACAAGTGCTTCGATACCTTGATACCTCAAACCCAGGCTCCGTGCTTCCTCCTAACCTTTAGGGTATTGCCCAAAGGGAGTTGCAGGTAGGTGGAACCCCTTACATCCTCACCTGACTTTCTTTTTATGAAATGAAAATATAACAAAGCTCAAGTTTAGCACCATTTCATGAAGGCTAAATGTAGCAAACACAGCTGCACCGATTACCTAGTTGTTTAACTCTGTGAAGAGGTTTGGCAGCAAATGTCAAAAACCTCAGAGGAGCAGCCCAGGACTTTGCGAGGTGAAGACGACACACACGGGCAGAGCTCCAGATGGCCAGCCCGGCGTCGCAGGGAGATGGCAGCGGTGCTTGGAGGCACGAGCGTTCGCGTGAGGCCTCCTCTTTCTGAGTTTTCCCAGTAAATCTGTTCTTTGGGGCAACATCAACACATAGGCTTGAGAATGACAGCTGATGGTTTGCAGAGCCAGCTCAGGACTGTGTCAATAGTTTCTGCTTCAGAGTGCCATGGCAAGCTGGTCTCAGTTTAGGAAATACATGATGTAGCAGGAGAAGGATATTTTATGGTTTGTTAGCAGACCTGTCCTCTCAAAGATCATATGTATTTTTTCTGCTGGCCAGAAGTTTCAACACGTGAGGTGAAATCCTTTCATTAACAAAGGCAGAGAGCGCCCTGTCCTTAACTTCATCTCCTTAAACCTACACCGAAAGACACTCCTGATTTTTCAAAGTGTCAAGTGACCGGCACACCCCCTCCTCCAAGATGTGGGGCAGCACTGTAGAAAATGAATTTACTCACCAGACGCAGACTTGGGAGGCCAGCTGCAGGTGGCTTGCTTGAAAAGCCCCAACCACAGGCTCTGTACTCACATCTGTCCTGAGTTTGGATTTGACTTTGGAGATTATTTGACTGTTTGGCTGCCTGGCATCCTTGTTTCACAGGAAAGTGTAACAGCTTGCCCTCCTTCCTAGTGCTGCTACATGGGAGAAGACTATCTGAATGGTATGTGCTTCCTTAAACCTGACCTGGCCAGTGAAGCTCATGCAAATTTGGGGCAGCAAGGTAAGGGTGGCTACATAAGAGAGAGGAGTGTGCACTCTGGGGAGGAGTGAGGACCTGGGGTTGTTCCAAGATGAGGACCGAACCCATCTCAGGGGGGTTTGGGCCAGTGCTGCCTCAGCTCTCACCTTGGCACGCTGGCATGGTAAGCACCGGCACACCTCCAGGAAAATGGAAGCTTTCCATAGGCAAACCATAAGCAAAGAAGTGGGTTATGTCCCGGAGCATAAGTACAGGCGTTGTCTTGCACAGATTGAGTTTACAAGTTTTACCCCAAAGAAAAAGAGAAGGCCTGCAGGAATAGAGAGAAGCAAGCTTGCTCTACCACCGACCGGGGAAGGTGTCATGGGATGACCCAAGAGTTTGAGGAGGTGATGCTCAACTCTGCCAGCGACACGCTGGCCAAGGGCAACAAGCCTATAACACGGCCCACAAATCCAAAGACCTTCCCCTTCACCAAGGCAGGCACGCCAAGGTCCATGTTCCCTCCTTGATCACCAGTCACCTGATGGAGGTATTTTTTTCTACATGAGGAATCAGTAAATTCTCACGGCTTCCCACCTTTCACCCATGTGAACAGGGTGGGAGTCACCCCTGTGGGCTGCCATTAGCCCAATATCCCGTCCTCGGCGAGGTGGAGCTTGGAGCCACTCAATTTTGCAGGTGTGGGACACTTAGTGAATAAGGTTTCTGTAACTAAGTGTTACAAAAAACATTCGAAACAATTTGTCAGGGTCGTGTGCCACTTGTATAATAGAGGAGATTAATCCCAGGTGCCTCCCTGGCCACTGGCAGGAGTATTACGCCAGAGATGAATTTGGCTTCGTATCTTTAATTTTACTGTGCAGTCGCTGAGAAGAAGTATTGCTTTTATTTCAAGGATGTCACATACTGTGACCAAGTTTAACAGTTTCTTCAGTATTCTTCCTCCTAAAGTAAAGGAGTCATTTCTTACAACTATGCTTTGAATGAATGTCTCGGGCTCACGCTCTGAAAGTGATGCAATTGAATCATCTTGCCGGTTCATTTTGAGGGGTGAAGCCAACGCTCCCCTCCTCTACCCAGAAAATTAATCTTTCTGAGAGCATCTCTCAGGCTCTTCAATGCAGCAGAGAGTGATTTTTGTTTTATAAATGATCTCCTGAGCTTGCAATAGTTGGCTTCTTTCTCTAAACTTATTCACAATATTTTGGTGGTTTGAGGGAGCTCCTGTGCTCACCCTCAGCCCACTAAGAAGATTGGCAGCTGATCTTCAAAATTAATTTATTTTTTTTTTTAAACTGGTTTCATGTGGCTCTGCTTTGTGCCCAGGTGACAAGAAAAAAATATCTATTGTGAGATTTGCCAATTGATCTAGGATTAAATGTCAAAATTAATTTTAGCTCAGTTTCATTGCTGCAATTTTTTCTAATGTTTCCAAGCCTCTGCTTTTGCTTTCACCTGACATATCATTGCTGGGCATTTTATGGCAGGGTGGGAATTTCGCAGGGTAGCCTCTGCTCTGAAGTTAGGTACACGTACTACACTTTAAAAATGTTTTTGCATGTATTCCCACGCATGAAGACACACCGCACCCCTACTTGACAACTCAAAATATTATCGCCTTAAGAATCAAGGCTAAAATTACATCCCAGTTTCCGCTTGCTATATATATTATACTTTCCTAGTGACAGAAAGTTACCTTTAAAAAAACAAAAATGTTAATAAACCTGGAGATTATCAGTGGTTTCTAGCTATTTCAGCCTGACCTGGGATGACTCCTGCTTCTTCAGATGGTTTATCATCATCCTTGCAGGGCTAATGGAGTGAGGGAGAAGAGAGGTTTGACACAAGTCTAACATTAGGCATTTGTAATGCCATGGCTAAAGAATTTGAGAGTCTGAAGCTTTGAACATGAAGAGAAACTCTGACTCCCCAGGCTTTTGGCAGCCTTCCTCCACGGTTTCTGCTGCCCATGGAAATGCCGGTCGGTGTTATTAGCTGAGCCGGACAAATAATGGATTTTCATTTCAATGGCAGAACTAAAGACTCCAGCAATGCCAGGGAGGGTGCAGGGAATTATCATGGGTTAACCCCCAAACATCCTCCATCTGAAACAAAACTTTCAGCCAAGTGTCAAGTTACTTCCTGCCCTCTATATCTTCAGATAATTACATTAGTCAGGAAACAGGGGCCTTCTTGTTAAGTGAAAACTGAAAATGTTTCATTTCTGAAAATGTTGAAATGAGATATTTTGAATATTTTCAATCTCTTCCCCCTTTCTCTCTTTCTTTTGCAGAAAGAAGTTGCAAAATTAATACAAATCACAAATTGTTTAACCCTGGTAAATTCAGTTTTCACCAAAAAGATACCTCCTCCCATCAATGTCCAAGGATGAGCCCTGTCTGCTTCAGGCCCAGCTGCAGAGACCTTGGTTCTCAGCTCTGAACACCCTGGTAAAATACCCCAGACCACAACCCACACTCTTCCTCCTTTAGGCTCTACCCCTGTTCTTCCTCCCCCAATGCCCTTTCTGCCCTGATAGTCCCTCAGTGCCCTTTTCTCCATTGTGCCTTTTACTGCTGCCTCCTCTCCTTGGTCTTCTGGGCTTGAGTTTCGCCTTGGCCAGCTTGTCTCCATGGCTATACAAGATGTCCCCCCCAAGTAAAAGCAGCAAGTATCACAAGACTTGGCAAAGTTTCTTTTTCTAAGTTTCCTATGTTCTGCAGGCTTATTAGGAAACTTGTACAACATAGATGTTGTACAGCTTCTTCCATGCTAGGTTTTTGCTTTGACTCTCAATAAACTTCATCCCAGATTCTGCCATTTTACCACTATTTTCCTCTATACAGTTAAAACAGCCAGAAACCCAGTCCCTGAGCAAGGCAAACAACATGAAATCAGCATGGGCTATGCAGGCTGAGCCACTCAGCACATGCTCCGCATCAAACAAAAATAGAACTTTCAAAAAGCCAAACCCCACCACTCTACAGCTCATGTTCTGACCACTTCAACTTCCAGAAGAGTTTGCCCTGAGACATGGCATGGGAAGTGTCCGGAGAGATGTCCTCTGGGGGAAGTTAGACTGTGGATGATGAAAATCAGACTTCTAGAGGGAAGTCAAGTTAAATTTAAATGAGCAATGGCTCCCATTCAGCAGCACACATGTGCTCGTTGGCACACTGGCAGACACCCAAACTCGGTCCATACTGAGGATCTGAAACATCCACCCCCTCCTTGTCCCACGGCTGCTGGAGGACTTTGTACATGAATGCATCAGGGGAAAGAAGGATTTACCCCATCCTGATATTCCAGGGGGAATTTCAGGGGATCCTACATTACACTGGCACAACAGCTATTCACCATCCCACTGGGCAGGGAAACAAGGCTCCGGGGGTTTGCCGCAGGGTGAAGTGCCCTGGGAGCACAGGCTGTGCTGGTTGCTGCTCACTCGCTGCATCCAAGGAGTCTTTGGAGAAAGTAAGACTTTTGCGACAGAGGATCACCTTAATAAAATGCCAGTGAAACACAATAATTCATTATGGTCATGAGCTAGGGAGAGGGATTCTCTACAAAATAAGTTTTAACGGCTAATTATTTTTTTTAAAGCAGATAAAATATTTTCTGCAAGTTAAATACAAAGAAAAAAAAAACAAACCCAGAGCATTTTTTTCCTGTGGATGCACTACAGCCTTCACTGATGGGCCCTGGGTTGGCTGAGCCCCCCAGCTGGCTGGACTGTCATGTTGTGTCCCAGGCCACGGCAGACCGAGCACCGTGATGCAGAGCAGAGCCCACATCTCCCGGAAATTCATGTTTTCCCCTGAAAGGGGAGAGTCTCGAGATTTCAAACAAACCTTTGCCAGCTGACTGTGCAACTAAAGAAAACACTGATGTAATTCAATGAACAATGAGGAACCCAAACTTAGCACAATGATCATTCTGGCTTTGTTTTCGATTTCAGCAGCTCTGCACAACATTGATTACATTCAGAGGGGCCACGTTTGCAGAAACCAAGGTCTGCAAGGGAGCGCATTCTTCGCTTGTGTTAAGAATACACCCCTGTTCCATGTGAATCCAGGCACGAGCAGACTTTAACATGGTGAAACCCACTTGCACAGCACAACTAAATCACATTTGAGTGCGTGCAACAGCTCTGCTTATTCCCCTTGCCCCTTTCTTCACAAATGCAGCCCCAAATGAAGTCCAAGGTTGATTGGTTTGGAGGCAGAGCTGTGATGCTTGAGGTCTGTGGGAGCTGGAAGTCATGGATAAGTCTACTCCATCCACTGCTGGAGAATGAAATTATAGTAGTGAAGTCATTCATGGCCTGGGCTTCTAGAGTACCCACTTCATCCAGCTCTGGACTTCACTCAGTCTGGTTGATAACATGCATTTCAGTATTTCTGCAAGCAGCACTCTTCAGCATAAAGGTCCTTACACTCCTCAAAGGCAGGGAGTGAGCAGCTCTGTGCAAGAACAAGCACATCATGGTGGCACTCGTAGGCATGAACTGCTTTATTTCAATGCTGCTGAGCACGGCCGCAAACACCGGCCACTAAACCCATACTAAAACCAAGTAAACAAAGAAAACCCAGCAAACTCGGTTTTCTCTGAGTCTTTGAATTTAGTACACATTTTTTTTTTTTTTTCTGCAAGAAAATGTTTATCCCTCTCAGATTTTAAATGGGGGCTATAATGACCCAATAGCATATCTTTAAACAACAATGTAATCCCTGCGTGAGTTTCTTTTCCCTGGCTAGTAAGGCAGGGATCCCAGTCTTGCCAGCTATTAATTGTGCTATTTCAGGTGCTTGTGTAAGTACCAGCCTTTCAATATACCAAAGACATGGCAAAAAAGGGTATGAGAATGATGGAAAAAACATCTATAAATTTTTTTTAATATTTAATTCCAGTGAGGTTTTTTTCCCCTGGTAATCTTGCCCTGTCTTTCAGCTGAATGCAAGTTTTTAAGATCGCTGGGAGAGGCAAACAACACACTCGCACTGTGGGCTCCTAGCAAGTGTCATGGGCTAAAAGAAGGTTGCCTTGTAGAGCTGGATAATTAGTTTTGTGATGGGAAACAAAGGACAGGAACAAATGGATGGTCTCACCTGAGCAGGGAGATTGCCAGTGGAGCCCCGTGGGGACGTGGGCTGGGGCCTGTGCAGTTCAGCCTGTTCATCAGCGATCTGGAAAGGAGAGCAATTAGCACAATGAAGATGTCTGCAGATAATGCAAAGTATTCACATATTTTCTTAGACCAGCTTTGCTGCTGGAGGAAAGGTGTTGTGGAACAGCTGCCCAAATAACTGGGCAAGATGCAATGGCAGGGGGAATTCAGTGGCAAGAAATGCAATCTACTGCAAATGAGAGAGCAGCAACACCAGCCTCCCATTAGAGCTGTGGCTGTGTACGTCACATATGGCGCTCAGGCGTGATCTCAGAGCCATGCAGGCAGTTCTTCAAAAACATCATCAGCTCAGCAATCAGGGATGGTCAAAAATGTAACGAGAATGACAGCAATCGTCAGATGAAACACCGAACAGAAAAAGTCATTTTGCCAGTGTATAAATTCCTGCTGTAACATCTTCTCAAATATTGCAAGCAGTCCTAATGTTCCCCTTTCGGAAACGATATTGGAGAACTGGAAAATTTATAAAGACAAGTTTAAAGTGTCGGAGTTGTGAGTTGCTTCCATAGGAGCAGCTACTAATAGGATAGGTAAAGACATAAGAATTTTAGCTTGGAGAAGAGACCATTGAGGGAGCTCTGATACAGGCTCCTAAAATCATGAGCAGGATGGAGGATGCTCAGAAACAACCATTTATCATCTCTTGTAATGGAAAAAACCAGTGGGACCCATATTAAACCATCCCAAAGGAAGTAGCTGTCCACCCCACAGGAAATTAAATTGTGGAACTCATTGCCATAGGGTGCTGTGGGACTAAACATATAGGTGGGTTTAAAAGGGACGAGTTCTTGAAAGCAATTAGTTGTGATGACCTGGATATATAACACCAGGCACTCTACATTCATATTTTCCTAAATCTGAGATAATACTGGGGAAGTGTCTTTCAATACAGGCTTTGTCTCTTTTACACTTTCCTTAAGCAGCCATTGCTGGAGATAGGATATTAGGCTATATAGATATTTAGGAAACATTTATGGCTTTAAAATCATGGGACCAATAGAAAGTATTTTGCTGATATGGGCCCTGACCTCAGAAAGTGAATATGAGGCTATTAATTTCAGCAAGTTCTGGCTTCAATCTGACAACTTCTATAAAAACTACAAATTTTATTGTTATTAATGAATGTGGTGGTTGTTTGTCAATAACATATTTGAGGAATATTTGCATTAGCCTGGTGACAGAGCTGACCCAATAACATATAAAAACATATAAAAATTATTTATGCTCTGATTTATTCACTAAGTAGCAACAAGATCATGAAGCAACATTCCAGCCGCACAGATCAGGCAAAGCCCCGAGAACAGTGTTTTCCCTACACATTCCACTTTTGCAAGTACTGGGCCAAAGGTCTCTCCTGTGCAGGAGTTTGTATATATCAGTTTAGCTAGAAGCAGAGTTTGCATTACTTTGCAAAGTCATGCCTTCATGCCTCTCATTTTGCTGAGCATACCCAAAGTGGGAGTCTTGGCCATGCACAAAGACTGACAGATTTTACCAAGGTTCAGGTTATGTCCTGAATTGAGCACCACTGTTGTGGGAAGCCTCTCCTCTCTACATCAACAGATTTGGTACATTTGTTTCTTTAAATATGTCAATAATATCTTGATTTAAAACCTGCAAACAAGATCATTTCCCCTTATTTATTGAGGGACAACTTAAACGTTTGTGTTGAAAGTGTTGAAGCAGACATGGCTCAAGGTGTAAATTCTTTGTTCAGAGCTGAGCAGCATTTACTCTGTGTTAATCCTGATATGCTGTCCTCAGTGATGACTGTTTGCCTTAGCAGAGAAGTGCTTGGAAAGCTCATGCAAGGCAAGACCTCAGAAAGTTAAACCATTGATAAATCTACAGGTAATTTCCTGACTGTAAGAGTTCACTATAATAAAAAAAAAAAACAAAATAATGACATCTAAATTCAACCTCTGATATTAAGAGCAGTTCAACGTTGCTTACAATCTTTGAGTCACAGAATAAACAAGAAGTAAACCAGAAGCCACGCGAACCTCACCAGTTTTGCATTTACAGAGCTGTGGATCTGAGATGAGACTTAAGCTGGGCATGTGGAGAGATGCAGAAATCTTTAGATTTGCATATACAATATTGAGATCATGAGAATGTCACATTTAAATGCAAAACTCACGTGTCTCATGAATAAATCATGAATGGTGGCAGGACTGATTTATTCTTTTTTTTTTTTCTCCCTCCAATTGTCATCTACCCCCCCCTCCCCACCCACTGAAGAGACACTGATCTGCAAAGCAGACAATTCCTCCTTCCCTTCCTGAGGAAACGCATTGATAGATGAGACTCGATAAGAAGCTGAAAGCTCTTCCAAAACAAAAACATGTGCGTGTGTTTCTTGTTTATACTTGGCTAGGAAGTAAAGAAGCATCATTTCCTCCCTCTCTCTCTCTTTTTTTCTTCTTTCTCAAGAGATACCTTAATACCATGGCAACAGCCTTCAACCCTTTTCTTGTATGACACAACCAGATTTGGAAAAGGTTAGCTGTGTGTTGTAATCAAATCCAGGCAGGTCAATCATGTAAAGAGATGACTTCCCATGTGCCATGGAATAATGAATGAATAGATCATATAGGTCTTCCTTCCTTCCTTCCCCTCCTTCTCCCCTCACCATTTGAAGTGCCAGGGTATTAGCATTTTGTCTCTGGTGAATAAAATTGAAATGAACAATTTCCAAAGGTTACTAGAAAATACAGAGCATTGCAGAAATGGAGAAGAACTGGTGATTATAATGCCTAAGAACAAAAAAGTCTCCAGTGTGGACATGCACCTCATTGTGGCATTAATGAGTAGAGAGGTTTTATGTGCAAAACAACAACAAATAAGATGTGTCAATGCTGTGAAACACGCCCTCTCTCACAAACTAAACAGGTCCCCCTTCCTCTTGCTGCATGTGTATCATTTTCAGGCTTAAGATATCACTGCCAATTTCACGCTTTGAAAAGAGCGATTCAGATCTCATTAACATCAGGCTGGGATTGGGTTTTGTTTGGTTTTTTGATGACGCTTTCTAAAAATCAGACATTTGGGATTCATCCAAACGTTGGGAATGTATTGATTCTGACAAAATTTGCTTGAGAAAAGATGTCTCTGGTCAGTGATGGAATTTCTGATCAAAGCTGAGAACATGCAGCACAAACTATCCTGGATGAAGACAGACTTGATGAAGACATTTGAATATGGGACATAGGGGCTCCTGATGTACAGTTGTCCCCATATCTCCTGTTGAAGCATCCCCACATGGTAAATATAAAGCCTTCATTGACTTGGTGACTTTAAGCTTCACTTTCCACACCAAAGGCTGAAAGTCCTGACTAGTGACATTCAACCCCCATTGGTGCACCTCTACTGAATACTAAGTTTTACAGGAAAAGCTGTACCCAGAGGTCCTACACCAGCAGAGGCAGCCAGCAGCCCCACATTCAATCATGCAGCTGCTCTGTGCATCACTTGGGTTTAAGTTCCTGGCCAGCTGGCCAGAAACATACTTGACCTAAGGTGTCACATAGCTTGTAAGTGAATCTGTGCTTTTTCTGGGGTCTGAGGGTTAGTTTCTACCTTCCTCAGTGTTATTAAACATGAAAACACTAGTAAAGCACTCTTCCTTGTCCCATTGCAGGAACATTTTGGGGAAGTTGGAAGGTTTTGTGGGACAGGGATGTTCCTCACTGAGCTATACAATATTCTTATTGCATGGTATTCACCGGAGCAACTTTCAGCAACACAGGACTTTGCAAGCTTTCTACACACCTGGTATTTGTCACAGCTGTACTTTGATTTAAAAAGAGCTTTCAGTCTGGGTATTAGTTTCCAGGACTATTTGCTGCTTGTGTCTGCGACATGGTGTTGCTAACATGCCGCAATTTGTAGGTGGAGTCTGGTGGGTGGAAATGTTTTCATGGCTGTAGCCATGAATGCGGCAGCAAGTGGTCAGGATCCTATAACAGTGATCCCCAGTGGTATTAATGGGCAGGTAGTGGTTTGGCACAGTCCTGCTGCAATCTGAATAGGGCCAACGAGGACTCCAGCTGCCACTGTGACTGTTTCTCTATTGAGCAAGAAACAAGCAGCCCAAAGGCAGTGGGTTTTTCCACAGGTTATTTGCAGACACTAATTCCAGATTACTGTCCAGCAGGGAATAGAGACACAGGGCAAGGGAAAGCTGAACCCCTAGAACACCCCCTGAACCACCACTCCCTCCTTGGGTTAATACTCCTCGGGTGATATTAAAGATGCAGTGAACTCAATATTTTGTATTAATCAATGTATCCCACTCTGTATGCACAGCTCATGGTTGGTGTGTGTGTACACACACTATCATGGATGCTTTGTTTCACCCCAGAAATGAACTGAAACAGCCAGAGCATAAACAGGGCAGACCTTCCTCCCTCTGGTTCCCTTCAAAACATACATATTTAACTGAATCTGTATTATACACATACAGTTTCCTACGATTTTTGATCCAGGACTCACCAGCTGGTGGTGCTGACCCAGCTATTGACTCTAGTGAAACTATTCCAGTTTGTACCCAACAAAAAATTACACTAGGCCAGTTCATTCTATTAGACAAGACAGTTTCTTCCAAACCCTTGGACAGACCTTTTTGGATCATAACTGTAAACATACATATCCATTATTCCAATGCAAATAGCACTGAAAGACTGTTGAATTTGCAAAGACAAATGTTCAAGGCCACTCATGCATCCTCATTCAATCTTCCTGTGATTATGTCTGACGAAATCTGAATGCTACTTTTTAAAACAGGGAAACTTTAAGCATCTTAAAATAGTCTTACAATAAAAATAGCTAGCAATCTTAAACCCAAGTTCAGCTACAGCTTTCTCACCTACTGGAAGTTTCCAAGACCTAGTTTTGATTAAATTTTAATTATAAAGATGGTTTTGATCTCTGAATGTTAGCTACTATAGAGAAACAATACTTAGAAGTGGAAACTTAGAATGAAGAAGTAGTCTTAGACAAGTATGAGCTACTATTTCAGGAGAAGGCCTTTTAGCTAATATGCTTTGTTCAATCTGCAGTAGGAAAATATCTATAAAAATGACAATATTAACCAATGCTTGAAATTGAAATTCATCATTTTATTTTGAATCAGCTTATCTTTCAGCACTGGATCCGGGTTCTGTGTCAGAAAAATTTTTATCGTTTCCCCTCAGCAAAGGATAAGAATGGAGAGCGTAAGAGGGATTAGGATGAAACTATTGCAGGCTTGATAATGGCAGAGAGGTTTTTAAAGATTGACTTTGAAGTGAAAAATTAAACAAACCTTTAGAAAAAGATTTCTTCTTAATCAGAAACGGTGTATTTATAAGAGGCATCAAATGTAAACAACAGAAATAGCTAAATGCCAGACTGAATGAATGTCATCCATCTCCAGTAACCTGGAAGCTGAGTTAATTTTTCTTAATTTACATCCTGAAACTAACGGCGGCAAAGTAGAATTGCTTGGTACTGAGCAAAGCTGGGCACTAAATGATCTAGTACCCGTGCTCCTGTCCCATCCCATCACAGTACCATCTCTAGCAGCCAGCTACAGCTTCTCCTGAGCATCCTCTTCAAAGAGGTTGCTGGAGGAAAACCTGATTTTAGTCCAATTGCCACAGGGTGCCCCAAGCATTAACCAAAGCCAGGCCACAGGACAAAGAGTTTTCCACCACTGAGCAATACTTCAAACCTGGTTGGTATCAGGTGGGCACTGTAACTACATGGGGCTAAAGTTGTATCTGTTAATGTGGTACGGACTGAGGCCAGAAGCCATTTGGACAGCCAGGCTGACAGGTCCATGAACCAAGCTGCAGGGCTTGATTGGACAGCCAGACAGCCTCAGTAGGTAGTGCTTTTCTGAGTGTTTTTAAGAGCCTTATGACTGGACAGCTCAATCACATGGAATTTGTTTTAATCTCTAATTAGATGCCCAAAATTCCTTAATCAGGAGAACTTTTTCCACTCTTAAATTACCTGAAAACAGTCCTAATTGTTCAATATTAGGCTATTGTGTGACTAATAGCAGTAGCAGAGAGAACTTTGCATACTGGCTGGGGGAATTCTTCCAATACAGACACTTCAGGGAATAAATATTCCTCGTATTCTTCAGAGACCTCTTCCCTTCCATAACATTTAACTTTTTATATTAAATAAGTTATCCCCTCAGCTCTCCACTCCCAAACTTACTGTTCCATGCCCCCCCTCCTTTTTTTTTTTAAACTACATATGCTAGCCTGATTTTCCCTTCTCTCTACTAGGCTTTGTCATCTGACCTTGAACCCAGAAAACATAAAATAGTCCCAGAACAACAGAAAGTCAATAGCTTTCACCTACCTAGTATCCAAGAGAAAGAATCACACATATCTGACAAAGCTGGAGAATTAGCCCCTTTAACACTGTATAATTTTTTTCCCACTTTCAAAACACTGTTCAATAAAACACCTTATCCCACCATGTGGGCTCTATACTCTAACTCTCATTTACAGCATCTCTTCAGTGCTCGTGACTTTAGTCAGGGCTAGCTGCCCATGGCTGTTAAATAGCAGCCTGGTGCTCCCCAGCAGCAGGTGAGCCAGGGCTCACAGGTGAAAGTTTTGAGTAATACAGTGATAAAAGCTACTAAAAACCCCTTCTTGCTGTTTGCTTCCTATTCTTTCCTGTGCTTAATCATCCATTACCTTTTCACTTCAGTTTGGTGCTTTTAGGAACTACTCTATGTGATGAACAGTTTAGTCCCTTGTACCTAATTAAAAAGATTTTGTCATTTTGGCTGTATTACTTTTTCCTTTTTATCCCCAATTAGCACCAACAGTTGCTCCCTTTGGCTGGAGGAAGTAGTACTGGGTGTGGGCAACATCAAAGTTAGTAGGCATAGGAAAGCACTTAAACACACTTAATTTTACAGTTGTGTTTAAATCACACTGATTTCAAGAAACTGTATCATGAAAATTAGGTTCCATATAGGATTGTTATCCTGAATATGAGATCTAATAGGTATGACACGGGAGAAGCTGATCCTTTGTTTCTAGAAATATTCTGAGAATAAACATCACCCACATTTAAATACCAGATACCTCTTGAATTGTTCCAGCCGTGGTCTTAGGCACAGTGTAGGAGTCCTTTCCCATTGCAGTTTGGCCTTTCCCATAGCTGAAGATAGTTTTAATTTATTTTCCTGAATTTTAACGTACCAAATCCCTATTCAGCTTTAGAAGTAATTATTATGTCAAAGCATAAGGTATTTTGAGACCTACTAACAGATGCTCGGCTGTTATTTCATATCCACCTACGGCACCAAAGCCTCTTAGGCATTAATGAGCACTGTCTCTGAAGGGGACTTACAAGCAGCCATGTGGGAAGGAAACAATTTCCTAGGCTTGATCTCTCAATAAATGCAAAAATCATCCCTGATATCTACTCCTCCCTTCGGGTTGGCTTCATTTCCCTCTCATTTCCAAAGGATCACTACATCAAAGATGTAAGAGAAGATCCAAACTAGAAGTAGTCATTTCAAATTCAAGTCTAGGACAAATGAGCAGGATTTCCAGCAAAGTTAATGACAGCAGTAACCACAGACACCAAAGATGCTGCTGAGCCTCGTGCTCCAGTGAGCTCTGAGTCTTTTTGTATCCACTGCAGCAGGGTGGATGGAGATATTTATGTGACTGTGTTTGTGCTCTTCTCCAGTTCTTTGATTTGTTTAGCAAACTCTGGTTTTCCCATGGTTCCTCCAACCAAAGTTATCTGCTGATTGCAAGGTGCCCTTGTGGGACAAGCACTGATGTCATGACTTGTGGGCGCTGGAGGGTTAGGCCATCTTTACTCGGAGCTGAGATCATAAAATGGTGTAATTCCCTCCTGTGGTTACTTCAGTGCAAGTCTCTGTGCAGTCACTGGCGAGGAATCTAGGTCCCTTCTCAGGATGCAACAACTGCATTTTAATTGAATTAAGCTATGTCAAAGTAATCCAGCCATCCTATAATCACACTCCAGTCCTGCCCTGAAATAGCTTATGGAGTGATTTACAACTCATGCTCCCAAGTAGAAAGGACAAAAATTAATTTCTCCCTCATTTACAGGCTGAAAAGTTTTGATACTTGAATTTTTCAGAAGTGATTTTCTACATTCAAGAACTGCTGACAGTGAAGAGTCAGGTGAAGAATGGGACATGGAAATGCACACCGATTGCAGACCCCCTTAACCTCCTGCAACACTTTTTGCTTCCTAACTCTCTGAGAAGCTCACAGCTCAAGCTTAGTTTTTCCTTTCATTTGCACCTTTTTCATTGATCTTAATTTTCCTTGTGTTTGCGATCACAGAGTGATGCTTTACCGTGGTCCTGCAAATGCAGATCATTTTGCCTAAAGGCCACCTGACCGGCGCCAATTTATTTGGGAGCAGAGGGAAAGACAAAGGCAGACGAAGTGTCCTTGTTTGCTTGTGTCTCTTTTGATTGCTTTCAAAGCAGCTGCTAGATCCTCTGTGATGTGGCACGTTTCCCTTCTCTGCTGAAGGATGCAGGTTTGTGCCCTTTACAACTAACTCCTCTGGCCCTAACTTCCCACCTACCCATGGTGATCTCTGAAACTCGCTCCTTCAGAGCACAGCACTCATGCGTTTCACCTGCCCCATCTGGAATCTATCAACCAGCTCCTCTTGGTAAACAGGGTTATGGAGCAGGAGAGGAGCCAGGATGCTTCTGCCCTGACTTCTCAGTGGGTCGCCTTTCCCTGATGCTACCTGTACCCTGAGTGTGGTGTTCCCTGCACTCACTTGGCAAAAGGCTGAGAGGTCTGAGAAAGAGCTGCAGTAAATCCTGGGGAAACATGGGGCCAGCTCCCCAATTTCTGAGCAAGTGCATCATGGGTGACAGGTAGGACTGGGAGCTGTTAAATTTACCTGCCAATCCTGTTTCTTATAAATTTACAACTGCACCTCTGGCCTTCATTTCCATGTGTGCATTTATGAGAGAAGTTCATTCCAGAAGTAACTAAATCCCCATGCATCAAATGCTTGGGGTGGATGGGGCTGACCTCAAATCACACCCAAAGCAAACCAGGGTCACTCTGCCCATCTCCCCTGAGTGTCTCCTTACTGGTGAATGACTGTCATGCCGAGGTGACGCAAACGTGGTGGTGGGAGAGAGCGCTGGGGAGGTACCAGAGGGCTTTTTGGATGACCTTACCATGGGGGACATGTCACCCACCTCTACAAGGAGGTCTTATGGTACCCTGAGGCCATCATCCCCTCTGCTGTGGCTGAGCAGAGGGGATCTCTGCTGCCCTTGAGACTCCTTAGCATCAGTGCTGGGTCACCCTCCTCAGCCTCGACAGCCAAAGCAGCTCTGTCAGACATTTAGCTTCAATGGGGTTGATAAGGCAAATGATATCAGGCTACATTTTTCTTCTAGTTGGAGAAAGTGCCTGGATTCGACTCCCTTCTGTGTGCCTGTTTGCCCACAGAAATAAGGCAATTGTGATTTATCTCATCTTTAATGTTCTTTCTGCCGAGGATTTCAATCTGATTATCCCAGAGCTTTGGCCAACCACTTCTAGCCTGGATCCTTGGCCTTCTTCTTTCATGAAAGGCTGCTTTTAGCTCTTTGGCCTAGTTTTAACCCTCAAAGATAATCTCTCTGCAGCACTTGGCAAATTGCCAGCAGGATTAAAATCTGCCGGGGTTATTTACTCTCTTAATGAAGTGCAATATACCCAAGTATATCAGCTCTAATTAACACCCCATCCGCAACATCTCTCCTTAGCTCTGGTAATTATGAAAAAAATCCACACTTTCCCAGTCACCCTGCCCATTAGAGAGGAAACGAATTTCGGTAGTTTTTCAGCTCTATTACTGCAAATAGAGCTCTTCCCAAACCATGCTGGCTCATTCCGCCTTCTCTAAGCTGAATTGTTGCCAGGAGTTGTCTGACACTTTTAAATTTTATTTAGTTTTGGCTGAAATGGGATGTGGAAGAGGACTGGAAACTCAGCATGCCCTCAGGCCACAAACTGCAGGGTGGCATGGGCATGGCAGGGCAGCAGTGGTCGCTCCTGCCAGTGGGCACTCCCAGGGAAGAGCTCCTGAAGGGTAGCTGCTGTAATTTGTGAAGAGGGAAGCAGGGTTCTGCCCAGGTATCAATCCTGTCTCTTGTACCAATTCCCCAGTGAAGCCCTCCGGGAAGTTTTGTTTTCATAGCCTCATTTCTAGATCTGCATTTCTTATGTTTTTTTGGAAGGATTGCCAGGAGCTGAGCTTGCTCCCTGTTATCTCCTGTGCAGGGAGGAGCTCTGGTGGGAGCACTGCAGGCATTTCTCAGCCTCTCCGGGGACAGAAGCTGTGTCACCCCTCTCTGCAAGTGTGCTCTGTGCACACATATCCACCAGCCTGTGCTTTGAATAGGACTGAGTCCATTTCACCCAGCCTGCAAATCCCTCCTACTAAGGAATACATCTGGCAAGCAAGCAGTGATACCAGAAAGGGGCACGGAAGTCAGAAAAAAAGGCAAACCCTGTTATTTGAGGAAGAAAGCAGGTTTGAGGAAGCCTGGCTGATGTAGACATCAGGGCTGGCTTTGGTTTCCAGTGCACCTTAGCAGTCCTTGGTGCAGGGTTGTTGTGGGTGAAACAAGTCTGACAGGGATCCTGGAAAAGGACTCCAAGGATGCTTTGACAAAGACTGGAAAGCCTGTCTTAACATTTCACTGTCACAGCTGCTGATGGAATACTAATATATTCCTAATTCAGAAGAGAATAACTCCAAATAAGCACTGTAGCATCTCAGAAGCCCTCATCTATGCTAGATTACGTCAAGGGCTCTTGAATTAAACAAATCTGAAGTTTCTAGGCCAAGCCATTTTTGAGATATGACATGAAAAAGCATTAGGAGATGCTTCAAACACTCTGAGTTACACTTATTTTCCCTAAGACTCATGTCTCAGAAATGGATTGTCTGATACACCTCAGGTTTTGCCAAAAACAGTCCTCCCCTGGCTATGCACCACATCCGTGCAGTCTGATGATGTGCCCGGCCTTTTTATGTGACTCCAGCAGCAGGGCCAAACCCAGCCATTGGAAAGCTCATTATAAACTTCTTCACAGGGAATGGTGAGAATTGGGAGAGTCGGTCTCCATCAAAACCCCAGCCCTTTGTCCTGAGCCAGGACAGAGCTAACAGCTTCTCACTTGCTGGCTGCACTGCCAGCTTTCCCCCCTAGCATTTTGATAAATAATAACTGCATTGCGCTTGTACGGGGTTTTCTCCTTGGTACCTCAACCCGCTACCATTAGATTAAATAGAGGTTAACATAATTGTGTAGAGGTGGAGGGAGGATGCGTGGACCCAACCCTACTTGCCAGAAGAGGTCATGTCATTAAGAGGGAGATGCATGTAAGTTGCAGGTAATAGAGAATAATTTGTATATACGCACAGGCAGCTCCTCTTTCACTCTGCAATCCCTGAAGCCAAGGATGGAGTATAGATTCAAGCCAGGGCTGCATGCAGGTGAATGGAGAGCAGAATTCAACATGTGCCTCTAAGTTCTCCCCACCTCTGCCAGACATAGGCAGAACTAGGCAAACTGCTCATGCAAAACATTTGACATCTTTTCTTGTTGAAAAAAAACTAGAGGCAAAGTGATGACGTGCATCTGACTTCATGCAGGGCCCTATCTCAGGCAGCAGAAGCAGCTCTCCATCGTGTCTGGATGTAGCAGGAATTGAGGCTTCTCAGCATTTTGCGAGAGCAGATACTTCTGTCCTTATAGAAGAAGAGGATGTTGCTGCTAAGATGTCTAAAAAAGAAGCCGCACCTTGCATTTTTGATGACCTCCCTCCAAGGAGGCGTTTAGGGAGGTAGGTGAAAGCAGAGACATTAGTAAAGTACCCATGTTCCCCTGCACTTATTTCTTCTCCACCAGTGAACTGCTGGCAGAGCCCCAAAATCTGCTGTCACAAAGGAAAACAGTGGCATACAGAGAAAAAGTCTTACTGGGTCCATCAATGACCTCTCAGCACGAGGAAGGGCACAGTCCAGATCTATCCATTGCGCTGGGAGTGCTCCATGCCTTAGCACCAACAGTGATGGAGCTAGACTGATTCCTTGAGCAAATCGGTTGTTGAAGGCTGAGAAAGAGGAGAAGTGATGCTATGGGCTTCAAAATAGCATTAATTGTTTCTCTGCTTGTGAGGTGATTTTCAGCTACTGTCTAATCCAGAATACGTAGGAGATGGGAGTGAAAGCAGGTGGTTAAAGAGGACCTGGAAGAGTTGAAGATCATGGCTGAGGGAGAGCAACTCAGTCCCTTGGGGATATTCAGTAGGACCTCTGCACCGTTTGGGCTGAAACAAGACGGGAGGATGAAGAGTGCCCTGCAATGGCCCTGGGCCTGTTTCTGAGTGATCCTTTCAGAGAGCAGCTGATGGCCACCTGCAAGTGACCTCCCTGCTGGGACATGGAGGTGCCATCACAAAGTGCCTCAGATCCCTGCCAGTCCTGGGGACACTAGCAGGTCCCTTGGAAGACCATGCAATGTGTACCGAGGCTGGGACAGAGGTAACCCTGAAAGTCAGGGGCGAAGTTGTAACTGAATACGAAATGGGCTTTTACGGGCAAGGTCTCACTGTGTGTTTCTGCCAGCTTGGCCTGGGCTCACCGCAGACAAATTCATTGCAAAGGACTGTATGGAAAAAGATTTTGGCACCTGCATGGGAGATGGGTTTTGCTGAGTGGTTCATCTTCACTAGAGAAGAGGTAACAAGGTGCCTGCAGAGCCCAATGGACCAAGCATTTGGCAAGTCCCTGTGCATCCATCTTCAAGGTAACATCTTTCTTCCTCCTGCCCTGAAGCATGACAAATCAACCTTAGGAGCCTCTCATGACACTTGCCCACATTTTGTTCATCTCCCGGGAGACCTTGGTGCACTACAGCCTCAGCCAGGATAACTGATCTGAGGGATAATGGCCTCTGGTTTCAGTGCAGTGTTGAAATGCAGTCTTCTCCAGTAACTTGGGATCTGCAGCTCCACATCTCTTCTCCTACTCAAGCACATTTGCATCAGAGCACTGCGGCAGATCTGGACAGCTCTCCCAAAGCACCTCCTGGGGCAAGTGCATGCCCAGGCTGAGCCTGTGCAAAGGACACTGCGAGGAAGAGGTACTGGGTGGACAAGGCGGCCAGAGAGACTGAGGGAAAGCTGCAGATCCCCCAGCACAACCGTGCTGCACTTGTCCCAGGGTGACAAGCACATGCCAAGCTTCTGGCAGGGGCCACACGGTTGGAAGCCATGATTATTTAACTGAACTTCAGCCTGGCTATTTATGGACAGAAATCATATCCAGAATCCAGGCTACAAAAGTGTTTAAGTGCTCTTTGGGAATCTTCCAAGAAATGTCAGAAAATTCTGATTAGTCAAAATCAAGATTTTTCATGGGAGCATACCAGGCTGTTCAGCGGCGGCACGTAAGGAATTTCTGATGGAAAGCAGAGGCAGGCAGTGGCAGAGCAGGCAGCTGCCCACAGGAGAGAAGCTTCTCCAGGCCAGGGAGGACCCCAGCTTTGGAGCAGTGGTCTTTTTGCTCCCTGGGAACAGCCTCCACTGGTTTCTATTGTTGTTCAATGCCAGCCCTGAGAAAAGTTTTCCATAAAAGCTCCATTAGAGAGGTGCATTTGAGGATCATGCCCTTGGAGAACTGCTCCCGCCTCACATCAGACCTGGTGCAGAAGGCTAGGTGGAGAAAATGAAATATGAAAATGAAATATGAAAATGAAATATTAAATTCAGCTGCGCTGTGAATGTTAGCAAAAGGCTGCAGCTCAAGGAGAGGTGCTGCAAGACGTCCCTCCATTGCAACCCTAAGGATTCAAAAATTGTGAGTCATATATCCCCAAATTGGGTCTCTGCCTTACAGAAACAATCTATATGTATTTATGTATATCTCTGTGTGAATAAGGGATGGGGAGGTGTTTTTAATTTGCTTTCTGAATTTTGAAGACTGTAATTTTAATCTTTTCTCTGCAATGCTGAGGCTTGGGTTTATTTCTTTTTTTTTTTTATTGGTGGATGACACTGCTGGGCAGTTACCAGCTCCAGGAGCCATAGCTTCTGAGGGACAACTGTAATGAAGCAATACCATTGGATATTATTAGCAATCACGTAACCAACGTGGGATTTCATCTGAGGTAGAGCCTCCAAACATATTCCAAGTCAGGTGTATAAATAAGGTGTCTGTGAAAAACCTTGTGGAGGAGAAGGGTTGAATTTCTCCTTTCCTTATTAAATACTTTCCTCAAATTCATCTTTCCTGACATCAGGCGGCTGGGTAGTAGGGAGCTTAGCTGGGTTGGGACCTCAGTCCAGGCTGGATGCCCGGGCCAGGTGAGGTACCTGCACCATCTCAGCAGTCAGTAGAGAGGAGGAGCTGTAAGGGGAAACATCTCTGGTGTGTGATATCTTCTACCGTTAGGGAATCTTAGGCACTTATTATAAATTAGGATCTAATCTTATGGTTAAAGTTTTATGTAAGATGATCAAAGCCTTAGATCTTTGCATTGCTGAGATATCTCCTGGAGACAGGCTTGCAGGATCTGTTGTCATTGCGGCTTCAGTTGGATCCAGCAAAAGAAAAAAGAGGCCAGCAGGGAACACTGTCTCCAGCCATTGCTATATGGGTGCCAAATCCTGCAAACACGCTGAGCCTCAAGCATAAAATGTAGCATTCAGGCAGGCAAATTTGAAGTCATTCAATCAACTGGCATATGCTTACTTGCCTATATGTTCATTTAATCCTGTTGAAATCACTGGGAATGTCCCCATGCAAAATTAGGCCTTGAAAGGGTGTTTTGCAATGAAGTTTTAGCAGGGCATGCCACGCTGAAGATCAGCCTTAGAACAGAGGTGTGCGTATAACCCCTCAGGGCTGCCAGAGCCCTGCACTATCACTGTGAGCTACCCCCCTCCCTGCTCATCAGGTACAGATAATTACCTTACCCTAATTGCCATCTCCTAGTCATTAGTTATGTGAGATGTTTACCCAAAAACACGAAGGCAGGGTAGGACTACTTCATCCTAGGAGAGGGTTAATCTCCCGCTGGATGCAGGATGCCCTCATGGGAATGGAATGTGTAGTGTTGGTAAGTGGTTGTGCCCCAGAAGCCTTTGAGAGCCCACTGACTACTGCATGCTAACGATTGGTATTATTAAAGAACAATTGATGGCCTGTAACCAAACAACGGAAACTAATTACTGGAAAACTTTTATTGTCCTTTAATTACTGGGCCTCTTTGTCAATTAGCAGAAGAGAGAGGGAGAGGGAAAAGAGAGAGAGAGAGACTCATTTTATAGCAACAATAAATTTTCCAAAACTACAATCATCAGTAGCTGAAAAAGCGAGTCTATTAACACACAATATTAAGTCATGATATTTACTCTAGCTGCTAAATGTAGGTGCTTTTCTTCTGAAAAAGTGCAGAGCTCTAGGAATACTAATCAGGGTTTTCTTCCTATGGCTCTGCCACTGCCTGGCATGACAGCTTTCATTTTCCAAGTAATCTTACCCCTTGACCAAAGGTTTCTTTCTGCAAGGCTCCTCCAGCAAACTGGCCCTGTGCCCACCACATAGCATCGAAGCTTGGGGGGGGGCTGAGAGGGAGCGGGGGTGGACAGAGCCGGGTGCCTCCGTCCCAGGCAGTTGTCCCTGGACTGGGGAGGGAAAGGGAGCTGCGAGGGGCCAGCTCACTGCTCGTCCCTGCACATCGCTTGTGAGCGCAGGTGCATGGGGGACCTGGTGCCTGAATGGGGGCTTGGCTGCACGGCCCCATGTGTCAATACGTCCTGCTCCTTGTTCCTGGCTCGCTAGCACTACCCAAAAATAGTTTATTCAACTTTTTTTTTCGTTTCTCATCCACTGCCAAATAAATTATTTCTGGGCATATTGTCACGAGTAGTTAACCTTCTCTGAGGATGTTTGAACTACAGTTACCCCCAAAAATGAATCACAATTTTTTTTTGTCATTTGGCAAATAATGTTCACCATTACAATTTTCTCCTATTTGACTTTCTCAGATTAACTAGTTAGTGCCTCCTCCAAAGGAAGGAAGTGCTGTGGGCACCACCGCTTCTTGGGTACGATGTGAATCACGGGGGAACCAGTCCCTGCTGAGCGATGCAGCCACTGCCGTGTGCGGGGCTGGGCTCCACATCCCGGATGGTCCCTCCAGGTCCCACCTCCCATGGGGGAGTTGCGAGAGCAGAGAGGGCCACCAGACCTGGCGGCACTTCTGTCAGGGATGAGATGCTTTGTACTACACAATAATTGCCAGACTCCTAAAAGCTTCAGTAATAATAACTTTTATTTGGGATGGATCTTTTCTCCCTCAGCAAGGGGATCTGGATATCTCTGAGTATTCAGGAGCTTCATGAAGTTTTATGTCAGCTCTTACACGTGAGTTGGCAGAGGCAGGGACAGGTTATTGGAAGGAGTTAAATTACTCCCCAGAGCAACTGCTTTTAAAAGTAGCTTGCAAAAGAGCAAAGTACCAACCTTTTATCAGAAAACAAATATAATTTCAATTCATGACAGCAAATACTGGAGATGCCTGATTTTCCCGTATGTTGGCCTGCCGAGCCCATGCCTGCAATGCCAGCCTCTGCTCTGTGTACTCAACACACTGACGACAGGAATTTGTGGCTGTGGCAGGATAAGCGGTGGGGAAGTAGCTTAGAAATTTGTCACAGCCTGTCTCATTTTATGTTACTTGAATAGACTTGGATTTTGTGCTATCAGAGAGAATCCGGAGTAGTTCCTGCAGGTGACCTTAAAAGCGACAGTAATCTATGCATGTTTGACACATCTATCCCTATGTGATGATGCAGAGGAATAGCTAATCCTATAAAAAGCAAGCCAAGCTACACGGGATTTCTGGAGTTTACCCATGGGGCATTTTTATTTCAGCATCGAGGGTAGGCAGCGAAGCCCCCCTCCCAAATTCCCCTCCCCTCTTCAAGGGGGCTGGGGCTCGGGCAGGATTTAGTTAAAAGACAGAGTGGTGAAGCCAGCCCTAGCAGAGGAGTACAACACACAACATCTCTCATCACAGGTGGTTTGCAAGCAATGTGTACCTGGGACTGCTCACCCAAAGATCGTCCAGAGACAGGAAGAAACAACAAACCCAAGGGGATGAGGCCAGTTTTCTTGGCAAAGGTCCTGCGGGTGGGCGGTTATCTGCAGAGCAGGGCAGGATGCGGAGATCAGCAACACCTGGCTGCACAGCCCATGGAGTAACGGAGCAGAGATCACTGCCTGTGGTGCCAGGTGGCTTTGGCTTCCCCCCCCACACACCTTTATCCCTTCTTTTTTCCTTCTCCTTGCACATATATTGTCTATCTCCTTCCACATTTTCTTTTTTCTTTCCAGCTATTATTTTTCCTTTTTCTTTCCACTATTCGCACAACAGCCGTTCTCTTCCTGTTTTGCAACTTTTTTCTTGCTCTGAAAAAAGAGGTGTAGTATCTCCCTTTGTCCTAATTTCCTGGTAGGACCGATTTCAGGGCTCCTGTTTCTGAGAATTTCTCTCCATCTTACACATGCACTTGGTACTGATAGAGAGAGATGCACAACCTCTGCAGGGTGGGTGACCATATACAAGCAGGTTAGTCCTTACGGTAGTGTATTTTCTTAAGAATCGTACAAATAATGCTATCCAAAATAAGGTTTCTGCCAGGATAGGTATTTCAGTGGAAAACTGTTGTGACAGATTCTTGAAAGCTGGGAGGAATAGTAAGAAAAAGCACATACAGGGAGAGCCGGGGTTACACGGACACTGAAAGTGTGTTTTGCCTTCACCTGCCTTGTAGCCTTTTGCTCCCTGGCTCCTCCTTCGAGGCCTGTGTCTTGCCCAGTGCTAAGAGAAGGTGCCTCCACTGGGGAAAAGGGCCTCGTTCCTCCAGGCAGATGTTGAAGCAGCCTGACAGAAAGAGCTGTAATGGTAAAGCAGGCCCTAGGGCCAAGGCATCCCATCCCCAGGGCCATCCCTGTCCCCGTCTGAGAGCTGTCTGCAGATCCTGGCACTGCCAGGAGGGCTACTGAGCAACTTTGGGCTCACTCCGTCCCTCTCTGGTTTGCTACTCCTGCCTTTCATCCAGCATTTAGCAGGAATGCATGTCAAAGCACACTACCTACAGAAGCAGCACCCATGTGCCAATTTTACAGATGGGGAAACTGAGGCACAGAGGTGCAGTTTCTTCCATAGCAGATTGGGGGATCCCATTCCATCAGCTTCATCATTGTGAGTATGGCACTGCCCATCGCAACCCCTGAAGGTTTCATTTCCAACTCGTGCCTCCACCAGGTATTCAGTGTCCTGGACATGTAGCCATGCCTCATGCAGGAGTTACTGCTAGAGCTATTCAGCACAAGCCAAGGATTTGGGAGACCTGGGACCTGTTTCCCACATTTCCTGAGAAAAGGGACATGAGTCAGGGCTTGTTTCCCTGGTAGGGGACTGTAACACCTGCATGTGTGCCCCAGCTGGTGGGTCTGTGGAAGCACAAATCTCTGACTGAGCCGTGGTGCCTCCAGAAGCTCAGCTGAGAGCATGAGAGCTGTGGGTTGGGCGCTGTACATCATCACGGGAAGAGACAGAGGCTCAAACCCCGGTCTTGAAATGCAGTGGTTGGATAGTGTTTGCTTTTAGTACCCTTAAAACACAGGGTGGTCACTGCCAGGAGTGGGGTGGACACATGAGGTACCATCACTGTTAGGTAGCAAACAATTAAAAAAACTTGTTGCCTTCCTCTGGGGCTCTTCCTGGTGTTTTTGCTAGCAATTTTGGCAGTGAGCACCAATAGCAATCATGTACCTTGTCCCGGCCACCGCTGCTCTGGTCCCCACTGCTGCCAGCAAGGCTCAGCACCGAAGGTGACAGCCCCACCCTCCATGTCGCACGTCCCCTGCGCTCACCGCAGGGATGTGTGAACTTCTCAGCTTAGTTTGACCCATTTAAATGCAGGTGGTTTTCTCAAAGAGCAGGAGGAGTGATTTCCTCCCGCAGAGCTCACTGCCCCGGCTCTCCCTGGGAAAGGACACAGTTGCATTTTGGGGGCCTGTGCTCCCCGCTGGGAGCAGCCGGTGGGGGTGGGCAGAGGTGCAAGGAGCAGCATGAGACACACAGGCACACAGCACCGCGGTCAGATGAAAGAAAAAAGGCACCTGCTTAACTCTGGTGCCGTTGTCATGATGCTCCCCCCTCTTTGACATTTTACAGAAGCCCCATCTCCTAGAGATACGTGATCACAAGAGAGGTTCAGGTTTCACTTCTAAAAACCAGATGGTTTGTGCTTCATTGTGACTTTTCTCTGCAAATAAGAACATGGCCCAGCGGCTCAAAACCAGAGGGAAAATAAGAAAGAACTCCGATTAAAAATGAAAATCTTGCGACAGTTTGGCTGGTTCTGTGGTTTGGGAACCTCAGAATTTTTTAGCATTTGGGGTTGGCAGTACTCTCAAATTACAGGGAATAACTTGCCTTTTTATAGAGTCTTTCATCTGGAGGATCCCAGCCTGCTTCATCAACTAAACCCAGAAATATCGCCAGCTCATCACAGCAGCCCGTCTGTCCCATCCACTTGGAAGTGCAAGGTGAGATGGGGCTGGCAGAGCACTGCTGCCTGCTGCTGAATCGGCGAGAGGCTCCCAAACAACCCTCTGCAAAGTGTGATGGGATCTTCGCTGACCACACCTGAGCAAGATTTGCCTTCAGAATTGTTGCAAAAGCTGCAAGATGCAACACAGATATCGGAGGCAGGGACACTTGGGTGACACGCAGGGACTTTGCAGTGTGTGTCCCTCTTCTTTGCTGCTCCCTGCGGTCCTCACTTAAATAGCTGTTTCCAAACCAACCCATTGATGTTTTGCCTGAACTAAGAGGATATTGCATGTTTTCTCAGGCAGGCAGCAGACTTCTAGCAGCAGACTCAACTTTTAGACAAATCTGTCCCATGTGTTCACACTCACTGAGTTTGAGTGTGAAAGCTGGGAACGGTCCGTACACTTGGATACGGATGGTGCACGTTATGGAACTCATTTTAAACACAAGCTTCATACAATAATGAACATGATTTACTGGACTTATTTATATAAAATTAGATCATTAACTAACTAGACTACAATTTAATCTTAATTTTCACTGGAGTTTATAACTACAGGAAATTGCCAGAAACACACAAAATTCATAATTTGACATAGTTAAATGATTCAGAGCCTGGGTGGCTCCCCTCATACCAACTTGAGGTCAGTAGTTTCGTGACGCATGCTTTCTACCACATCCAAGGACATGAGAAATCTCTCCAGAAAGTGGGAAAGCACAGATGTTAACCACTTCACAGAAGAAACTGGTTTCAGGTCAGCCACCAAAGGACTCTTTAAAGAAATACGTCAAACCTGGGCAAGGAAGAGCTACTCAGTGCCAGATCCCAGCACTCCACACTGAAGAGCCCTGGACCAGGGTCCAGAGCATTTTGGGATGCCAATGATGCTAATCCATCCAACAGCACGGTTCTTCATTTTAGCCAGGCTGGTTTGCTCCTGTCTCTTACAATGGTTGCAGTAGATGCTGGAGCAGGAATCCCATATAGAGTACAATAGTACAATAGACCTGCAGTATATAATTATCATGCTGTATCTGCTTTCATATCATAGGTATTTTTAGATGTGTCAGTTTGAAATCTAGGATTTAGTGCACAGAGCCTAATGGATTGTTCTTTCTTTCTTTCTCTTTTAATGTCAACTCTCAATATGCATGAAGCAGACATAAAAGCAGTTTTGTGCAGGTGCTGTGAATCTCTTAGCACAGATGACAAGGGGAGATGGTTTTCTAGATTCATTGAGCTTCAGATGAGACAGGACTCGATGATCCAGCCTGAGCTCCTGCCTAGCAATAGCTCAGGTTTCACCCACAGCCCCCTCCACGAGCCAAGCAGCTCCGCACATCCCAGGAAAGGCACAAAGGGTCTCCCTTCTGCAGAGGTGGCTTGTTCCTCCCACGTGGGACCACACTCATGGTTTGCACAGCCTAGGAAGGAGAAGAGGGGGAAGTCACTCCAATTCTGTGCAGTCCTGCAAGGCTGCCTGAATTCTGCCTAGCTCCAATTTGGCAGCATCACAACAGGAGCCAGAGCAGCCAGCCCCTGCGCAAGAGAGCCCTTGGCCAGGTGGCAGGAAGCCCTGTGCAGAGAGGAGTATCTAAAATCCTCCCACCTGCCTGAGGTCGGATTTGGTCTCAGAGGCTAGAGCTGAAAGGCTGATCTACTCCAGCCTATGGGCACGGAATCCCGTCTGGAAGGCAAAATATTAGCTTGGGCTTGATGCAAGGATTGCAGCAACATGCTTGGCCAAGTGTTGTCCATACCTGCTCCCGCCAAAGGCATCATGCATTTTGTAGCATACCCCCAGAAATGGGTGAACAAAAGCCTGCCTCAGCCCATGGGGCTCAAGCGCTCAGAGGCTCCATGGTGAGGTGCAGTGGGGGGACAGGGTGGGTCCCAGCCCTCTCTATAGCTGTGGGCCATCATGGTGGGATGCAGGAAAAAGAAGGAGCAAGAGGGAGCTGCCAGGGGTGGGCTGCTCCTCCACAGCTGGATGTGTGCATTTTATCTAGTGACCCAAGGGGAAAAAGGTAAAAAACAAAAAAATTTGAATTAGTTATCCTCTAACTTTGATTGTTTTACCAAAGTGGCATTCCTATAGCACAGTTCTAGGTATGCTCTATCCCACTAGGTACTGTTCTCTGAGGTTTTTTTGGCAGACACACAAGAAATCCCTTGGTTTGGCAACTGATCTTGTAACAGTCTGGTTGTCTGAATTATGCAGAGGCCGTAGTCTGTCTTTTACACTACTGTTCTCCTACTGCATCTGGCCAGTGGACACAGGCTTCAGAGAGACCTGTAGAGGTATATAAGCATGGACACATGTTCACTTGGCTCAGAGATGTCCAAAACCCATTAACATGTCATGCAGCTTAAGTTAATACACCTTGCTTTTCAGTAGAGCTTCCCTATGCCCAGCATATACTCTGCAAACATAACCCCAGAGCAGGTTCATCCAGGAGGTCCAGGGACACTTTGCACGGCACGCTCCCAGGGACAAGCACACAGAAACCAAATGGACTCATCCTGATCTACTCTTAATCAGACCAAAGATTGCCACCAGGTAGACTCCTTTTTTTGCTGTTTTACTATGTTTCTCAGTTCAAACTCAAGTAGGAATCAGGCATGCTTTTTTTTTTTTCCTTTTTTTTTTTTTGAAACGAACTCAATATCAACACAGCATCAGAGTAAATAAAGGGGCAGCTCTAACTGCCAATTGCAGTGCCCAGCACACTGGCAATTTTTGATTGTGTGAATGATGCTCCAGGACTGTAGTAGAGGCATAACTGAGACAAAAAGAAAATCCTTCCAATAAAATTTCTGCTTATTTTAGCTGTCACTACCATATAACAGAAGCCTTTGTGGAAACCAGTAATTCATGGGAGCAGATTTTCAAAGTCCCCCTATTCATGCGTTTCAGCCCAAGGTAAACAACTCTGTTCTGATAGTTAACCCCACCCTGTTTGAGGTTGAAGTGAAGCATTTTTTTTCCAGTATGTGGTATGTACTTAATAGCTGTTATCAAGCTATTACGAGATCCCCCTTCCACCGCCCACAACTGTGTGCTGGAGGTGTCCCCACTGGTCCCACAGCAGAACTAGTCACCCACCCTGCAGAGAGGAGTCACTGAGCAAATAAGTAAAGAACAAGGCAATCAAAGATAAGGTGGAGATGGGGGGAGGGCGAAAATTCATATTTTCATGAAGACAACAAATGGTGGGAAAACAAACTCATTTGGAGCAAGTTTTGTGTGCACATGCAGACTGCACTGAAGTGCAGTTCGATATGGCACTTTCTTGCTTTGACCTGGGGAGCGCTCGGGTGAATTTGTGCTCCACCACACCAGGAAGAAGCTTATCTGGGAGGTGCTGGAGCTTAAGTGAGTGAAGATAGTCCCATGAGGTCCTCCTGTGCTGTACTTCATGGTGGCAGGCTGTCCAGGCAGCGACTGTCTCTGGGAGAGCACAGAGCCCAGGGCAATGGATTTGGCAGGACCAAGATAATGTTGTTCAGCTGCAATGGGGAGCAGAAGATAGGTCCCAAACCCACCACCCTGCACCTGGGGTCTGAACCCAGCTCCACACCTCACCACTCACAGCCCTACCAGACTAGTGTTTGGGCACTAGAGTTTCAGAGAGTACCACCAGATGTACCATGTTACGCATGATGCCAAATGCATTCTTTTGGGGAGATAACAATACCAGTTGGTCTATTTTTAATTCAGTTCCTTGACAGAACATTTAGCCATTCCTCTTAGAGAAGAATTTTGTAATGGGTTCCTATCATGTCAATTTGGAAAGCGTTCCAGCCTCCCACTACTGAGAAGTGTAAAACTATTGGCAACATATGGCATCCCCGTGGAGCTATTTAATTGTACAAAGGGCTGCCAAAAGATAAAAAGGGACTCAGAAAAGAAAAAAAAAAACCCTACAGCTCCGTTCTTCCCCTTTCAGCATCTAACAGCAAAACAGCTTTCTAGATTTCGTAAATCCTCTCTCAAACAAAGCTGGGCTGCTGCTTTGGTCGTTAATAAGCTGGGGACTCTCATGGTGCAACCAGGGATTTGACTCGAACCCAAGCTCTCGGTGGCTGAATTTTGCTACTCCTTGGTGGTGGCCGCTGTCCGGCGTGGGATCCAGATTCCTCCTAGCCCCATGGCCCAAGTGCTTTCTGTGGGGCTCAGCCTTGTGATGGGGAACTTGTGGGGTTGGATGAGCTGTGGGGCAGGCTGGATTAGACATGGAGCCTGGGGAGTGCAGGTAGAGTCCCAGGGGAGCTGCCCAGGTCTGCTGGGGTTGGGGGTGCCCCTGATATGTCTGCATCTCAAGCTAGACCCCAAGAGAAACCTTGCAAAGGCTATTTCTCAGGGCCTTTGGATATGTTGTTATCTAACAATGCTGTCATACAAACAGGGGACACATCTCAAGGGTCCCAGGAAGCTCTATTGAATGTATGGTAGTTTTTATGACAGCTTGAAGGGTTTTCTTCAGAGCAACTAGCTTTGGAGGAGGACAAACAGCTTCTGAATGTTTGAATAATCTTCAGACACTGCCTCACTAGACATGGGCATGGCCCTGCTGCCTCCCCTGCACCCCACGCTGCCCCAGGCTCAGCTCCATTGGCCCTCACCATGTATGTGCTGGACCACTCCTGCTTAAGTCTGGGGGATCCAGCTTGTTCCCTTGGCCACCAAGGTGTGACAAGGGGCTCAGGCACTGCCCCCACACAGCACAGCACCAGGGTGACCCTGGCTTGGGGATCTCTGCCCAAGAAAGTCTACCAACACCTCCCCTGGGTGCCTCATACCTTCAGCTGCATGAACACGTCATTGCACCATGCATGGGCACGTGCACAACATCCCCCCAGGATGAATGCAAAGTGGAGGATGCAACACAACTCTCTCGTTATTTGCTTTTTAAGTTCACAGTCCTCCCCAGAAGAAGCCTCCACCCCTTGAGAACTCCCTGGAGGTGATAGCAAGCCAATGTTTAGGGGATGAGGATGGCGGTCCTGGGTGGGGTAGGGGCCTCACATTCATCACTGATCCTTGGCCTGGGAAAATGCCTCTCCTGCCCCTTGGACACTTCATGAACGGGGGAGAATGAACTACCCTTGTGAAGGATGTGGGGGTTGGAAATGCATGAATATCCATGGTTTGGGTGAAGAGTTTATGGATATCATGGATGATGCTCCCACCTGTACAGCCCCTTGCACAGGGGTGGACGCCCCCCCCCCCCCCCCCCCCGCGATGGACTATCCCTACCCCCAAACTGCTCAAACCTGCCAGTGTGGGGAGTAGCCCAGCCCTGTGCCAGGAGCTAAAGACCATGAATGTCAAGGGAGAGCTGCTGCTCCATGCTGACCATGATGCCCTAAACCCAATGTCCTGCTGGGGCCACACGCTATGCATGGTGCAGGGCTGAGAGGTCCATGGTGTGGGTCCCACCATCCCAGGGTCGACATCACCCACTCTGCTGGGTGGGCATTAAACTACTGGCCATGGACAGGAGCAGTCTGGCTACACCACATCAGGTGGCCTAGGGCCATTCTCAGGAAGAACAGCATTACAGGGACATAAGAGGAATTAAAAAACCAACAAAACAAAAGGGATTTCAAGGTACATAAATCCTTAAACCTCTCATGGAAAAAAAGCAGGAAAGAAACAAGGGGGAAAGCAAACACCAAGCCCCATTTGGCTTAGTAAAATAATTCAAGAAATTATTAAGCCACAGTCATTCTGCTAAAAATGGAAATCCAACTTTAATTAATCCTATAAAAGGGAGCATTGAGGAACGCAGGAAACTCAGGTTAGGAGGGGAGGGGGGCTTGATGCCAAACCAGATACCCATAGAGAAACAGGCAGCAACAGATCTTATTATATCAGACATTGTGGAAGCCTGCAAGAAAATTTGCACCACCATTGAAATGCCAGTAAAAGGAAGGGAAGAAGACTACAGGGAAGCTACATTATTCATCATGAACAGTACAAGCCCCACACAGCTGTGGCCTGTTCATGGGTAGAAAGGCCAAAGCTCCATCAGGGTTTTGTAAAGGGACACAAGAAGGAGTTAAGTGAAGAAATAAAGAGAAAAAAAGAAACCCACACAAGGCAGGGAAGGTGTCAGCCAAGATCCTGCAGAAAGAAGAGGTGGAACAGAAACCAAAAATATCCAGTCTGTCACTAAAACCACCCCCTGTACTGAAAACCTGGAGAGTCACAGACTGCACAGCTCTGTAGGAGAAGCTCTAGGTTTCACCCCAACTACACAGGCAGTGCAATACCAGGAAGACTGGATGACCTGGATACTCCTCTTGGACAGGGAAAAATACATTCAAATGGATTTTCAGAAAATCTTTTAACAGCAATTCTCAAAATCAATTTTGACTAATAATTTTCTCATCTTCCAGGGCTTAGGGGCAGAGCAGGACAAGTCCTCCATGCCATCCCTGCCAGGAGCATCCTGCTGCTTCTTCTGGGGGTCTCTCAGCCCACCCCCTCCAGCACCACTAGGGACAATGCAGCTGATACTGTTCTTGTCCTCCCCTCCACTGCGGCGACCTGCTGGCCCTCACTGGAGTAACTGGAAAACCCTGCAGGGAATCCACGTCTCATCCCCATGGAAAATCCCAATAGATCTTTTGCCTTCTTTCTGCTTTTTAGCCAGCGTTTCCTGCCAATAAAGGAAGAAATAGCCTGACGGAGATATAAATATCTTGACTGACATAAGAGATGCCTAAATCCCAGTGACTTTCCTATGATGATCCTAAGTCACCAAGGTGGTTTTGAAAAAGTTCTCCTGCGGTACCAGCACAGACATGAGGTTTGGCCTCTGTGGGAGGAAGAAAGCCTGAGTGCATTACTCCACTAAGGGCCATTGCAACTCCCCATTGGCATGCATTATTTATAGCAGGACTAGCAGTAAATTAGTATCTGATGAGCTCTCAGATTGAGCCTTTGTGTTGGCTCAGTCCCACTAATGCAGCCTACAGAAAATCCTGCTGCACAGAAGCAATGTCACAGGCTCTATCAACAGCACTCACCAAAACTTCCCTATGCTATTAAGATGATTCTCTGGTACTGTTTGCATGAATTGGAGCAAAGGGTGTCATTGTCAATGCCAAGCTGGTCTTTCTATGATTCTATGATTCTTAGTGCACATTGGATTTCATTAGAAAAAGCTTTTTTTGCATGGCAAATAATTAGACCTGGGAGATCAGAGAGAAAAACCCCACTGACTAGAAATCATGTTTTTGTTTAATCAGAGGAGTAACAAAGACACATCTGCTGAATGAACTCACTTTCTTTTCCTAAGTTGAGCTGGATCTCATTAGAAAAGGAATTATTTTACTCTGAAGAAAGTCGACAAGTTTGAACAAAAAACTAGAACTCTTTACTTGACCAAATGCATTTTAAAAAATTGTTTTTCTCCTCCTTCCCTTTCACATTAGAGCTGACTTGTCATTCCAAAGACAAAGATTTATGTTGTTATTCTAACAGCATCTTGCTTTATGTCATGGATTGGATTCAGCATTTGGTAACGCCATAAAAGAGATCTGCAGCACATACACTAGCAGGAACAAACAGGAGGGGATCCTTCCTCCACAGCCCTGATTTACATCTGCATTGCTGTGGTTGGACTGGGTGCCCACACAGAATGGTTCATCAGTAAGGAGCCCCCATATGCAAAATCAATAGCTGGAAAATCTCTGGGCACCAGAGATTGCCAGTGCCCTTGTTTCCCTACTTATATTACCCTCCCCTGCATTTCAGCAGTTCTTTTCTGGGGACCACCGCTACCCTGATACCCCCAACTTCTCCCTGAGGTGTCTGCTCCCATCCATCCCAGTCCCATGTTCACTGGCATTCCCTCTTCCCTTTGTTTCTCCTCATGCCTCCACTCCCCTGGCTCTGTGCGAGAGAAGGAGACTCCCGCCCCTTCTCAGCATGTTGTACAATGCTGGGGATAGCAGAGCATGAGCAAGTCCTGCACCTCCTGAGCGAACACGGGATTGGGTTCAACATGAGCTGCTGGTTTAGCTCAGGCAAAAGCCAGAGCTGGGTCCAGGTTTACTGTCTCACAGGAGTGCCCCTAAACACAGGGGAATGTTGCTTTGTTCTTTTCAACAAGAAGGTCTTGGTTTCATCTCAGTATAAATTGGGAAAGTCTTTAACATCTCAACATTTTTCGATGGCATGGGAAATCCTTCCCACTGGACTCTAACAACTAGTGGAGCTTGGGTTTGCTCCCTAATCATGAGATTTCAGTGAAATAATGAACCTGATTAAAAAAAGAAAACACATGAAAAATGCAATGTTCCAACTCCGTCATGTACCCTTTTACAGAGGATGAGGATGGCTGATGCAGGATGCCCTATTTTGCTGCAGAATATCTCAGCATGGAACAAGACTCTCCAGGGTCTCTTCTCTAACACTGGCCTACCTTAAAACTGCTTTTTCTTTGTTTGGTTGGTTTTGGTCATTTGAAAACCATCCAGAGACACTGCACTTGTAGACACATGAGAAATCTTCAAGTAGAAGAAATGCAGATGAGAAACCTCAGCTTTCTACAGAGGAGTCTTTTTTAATCAGATCTGAATTGCAATATCAGTAACATGAGCTCTTTTAAACATTAACCAAACCGCAGGAAGCATGTGTGCAGGGGAAAAGTTGCTAATTTCTTAGAAAAGTTTCTTATTTCCTTTTTTATTTTATTGTTGCCATAAGACTTTGCTGTAGGGTGAGCGGAGGAAGGAGGTTGTCCTTATTGTTACAAAATAAGAACAGAAAAAGAGAATCTGGCTACTTTTTCTTCAACTACCCAGTGATGTCAAAAGTAGCAATGTTCAGGGTATTCCCAGAGGGAAAGAGGACAGGGTGTCTTGCAGACACTGTGAACACTGCTTTCTGGAGCTTGGATTCCCACCTCCTGTCCTGGCCATGCATGGTCCTCAGGTGGGACCATGAGACTACAAAGAATCTGGATTGTCCCATCAACCTTACGGCAGATGTTCCTGATGCTGGCCAAAACTGCAAGCTCCAGCCTGTGAAGACCCCTGACTCCTCAGCTGGAGCTACAGCTCCCCAGCCTGCATCCAAGCTCCCAGAGGTGGGGAGGTCTGCGGGGGAAGCTGTTTCACAAGTAGTTTTGGTAAGCCAGCAAGGACATTATAAAAGAGCTGGATGTAGAGAAGAACTGGGATGGTTCACAGATTGGTTCAATTTAAACAGAAGGATGAACTAAAGCTGATCTTTATTTGGGAAGGCAGACTTGGAGGAACAGAGCAAACAAATACAGCCAGCTCTACTCGTGCTTTCTACAGGAGAGCTCTAGAGCCTGAGTGCAGGGGAGACCTTGGGAAGTCAAAAGTGCAAAACTGATCTGGTAGGCACATTCCAGGCAAAGGGAGTAAATATACAGCTGGTATCCTGGAAGAGAGATTGTAAGAAAGCAGAGAGCCTGAAAGGGACAGAAGAAGAGATTGATCAACAAACTCTGTCAGAGTGCAGAAACTGCGAGCCTAAAATGAGACTTGCCAAAACTCAAGCTGAGTTACAACTTGCAAATTTTTTTTTTAATTATTTTAAGTAAAAAAATCTTAGGTCATACAGATAAGAAAGCAAGCAAGATGGATGAAATAAAAAATAAATGTAGTTACAGCAAAAACCCCTAAATGAGTACTTTGTTTCAGTTTCCAACAAAGATGATGCTTCAGGACACAAGGGCACAGGGATGATAGCTAATGGGTGTAAGATTTATAAAAATGGAAATTTCGGCATCCAAGGTGAAAGCAAAACTGAAACAGCTTTAATGCACTGAAGCCAGGGGGAACAAATAATCCAACCCAGACTCCTAAAAGAACTGGCACATGAAATCATGAGTCCACTCTTAAGGATTTTTTAATACATGAGAAGAGCACAAGAAAATGGCAAGCCCAGTTCTTCTGTTTAAAAAAAGAAATAAAGGGTCCAGGCAACTAGAGACATCCATGGCACAAAAAGCTTAGAATAAATTTGTGAGGAAAGAATAATTAAAGACCTGAAGGTAAATGGAAAATTGGATCAAATATAACAAATAAAACACTCGGATGATCCTGACGAGGGAAGTAATAGAAACAGAATGAAATGTAATAGTACAAAGTGCAGAGCCATGCACACTGGGACTAATAACATGAATTTCTGCTTGAAGCTTGGGCCTCATCACTTGGAAATGACAGAACAGGAGAGGAAGCTGTTTCCACTCATCTGTCACAGGGGGATGGTGAGCTGCCAGCGTGGTGCAGCTCTGAAAAAGGGAAATGTGCTTATCCCAGGCAACACTTTCCCACTAGGAATGGGTGAATAGGAGTACTGCATCCCTGGCCAGGTGTGACCGTGTCCAGGACCACTGCACATCTCTCGCCATCCCTGTTGAAGGACAGCGAATGGGAAGATGCAGAGAAAGGCTGCAGAAGGGGCTGCATGGGCTGAGACCTCATCTGCCCAGGGAGACAAAGGGCTTGGCTGGTGTAATAGGAAAAAGCAATGGCCAAGGGAGACATGACTGCGATGAGAGAAGGGGGAATAAACAGAGAGGAGGAAGAAAGCTATTTAAGCTAAAGGACTATCTTGGATCAAGAACAAATGCAACATGCTGGCCATGAAAGCATTTAGGAAGTTATAAGAAGATTTTTAATAGAAGAGTTGTAATGGCCTGGAACAGTCTCCTGAAGATTAGGGGAAGGAGGAAACTAAACCTAGGCTTGAAGAAGAGATGGAGACATGGTTACATGGTGCAGATGTTGGAGGTCTTTTCTCACCCTCCAGTCCTGAAGCTATGGAGGGGGGTGTGAAATGAGTGGCTGGGCAGGAGGCGAAAAGTGCGGGTCATAGCTCTAGCAGCACAGCCAGACTTTCCTGGTTGCTTCACCTGGAAGTGCAGCAATGATGGTCACTACCCAAGTGCCCCTGGTGTCTCTGCACGTTCAACCTTTCATATAAAAAGCTCCATGATTCTGTTATAGAAATCTCCTGGTTTGGGGGTAACTTTTAAAATCCTTTGCCGCTGGAGTCACGTTTTGAGTTTTAGTGTTGATGCTTCTGCAGACAAGATAAAGCCGAGAGTAAGAAAGTGGGGAAAAGTAAAGCTGCCAGGAGATTTTCACCTGGGAGAGATGGGGTTTGAGGGAGAGGAAGCCAAACCTGGGTGATATGCACCCGGAATGGCCTTTCTAACCTCCACAAGCACCTGCTTTCATCCACAGTATTGGTGCTTGGGTTTGGTGTGTTTCTAGAAGGCAGCTGATGCTGGGACAGAAGGGACTTCCCGTCACGTCTTGGAAAAAATGTTAGTCCTTTGCAGAAGGGCTGTACTTTGAGGCTGGACATAAAAACATTAACTTTCTCTTGTGTGCCAATATTATCTCAGCTTTCTCCCCCTTCCATTTCTCAGAGTCAGCTCCGTGGACAAAGGGCTTAAAACCCGGATAGTGCCGAGCTGTGGCAAGCATTGCAGGCTGGGCACAACATCTCTGCAGGGTCCCTGGCAGATCATAGTGTTGAGAGGGTTACTAGTGTGGGAAGGAGGTGAAAGACAGATTCAACTTTCACTTGCACTAAACTTACCCTTGCTGGCTTTCATGGTGGTCTTCCCCATTCAAAATACATAACTGAGACATGAGCAGGATTAGCTGATCCTGTTGCTGAAGCAGGAGGCACAGAAGAGCCTCGATTTTCAAGCAGCAGTTGTATCAATGATCAGCTGAGGTGGGGACACCATGACTGGACATGCAGGATGAACCCCCTGGTGTATTCTCATAGACTGAAGGCACATCAACATTTCATCTGTCGGGAGCGGGTCCGTGAAATAAGAAAGTGCCGTTCTCCATCATCACTGGAGCCACTATTTAAATTCACTTGGATCACAGAGTAATTTTTCCACTCTCTTAAAGGTTTCTTTCGCAAGTGCCACTCCATGTCTCTTGATTTGATTTCCTTGTACCTTTTTTCATCCATTTTTAATAGGCTTCCAGATTTTTAATAGCTTTAGAGATTTCTTTTCTTCTCATGTCTATGTTGTTGATTGTAAGACTGGCTTTTGGATGTCTCCTTTCTTTGATACCCCGCTTGCCTGGGTCGTCTTTGCACTTATCCTTTAAACACATTCTCAATGTACTTGGTTTACTTCATTGAGGATTTTTGAAAGCATTGCCTTTGCTTTTCCTCTCAACTCTGTTATCTGAATACATCTTAGGTAATTAATCAGCTTCCATTGATCTGAACATAAATTTCCAGATTTTTCAGACATTCATTACATGTGCTGAATAGAAGTGAGAGTGGCTGGATGAGAGAATTCATACCTGACAAACAGCCCATCCAGATTTGAGCTGTTCCTTCTCCTCATGCTCTTCTCCTCATTGAGTAGCTGGGTGGGGGAGTGACATTTTTCAGACAGCTGTGAGTGAGAAGTAAAAGCTCAGAATATAAATTCACTCTCTTAAGGGCTCTTCTTCCTAGTTCCTCTAGATCAGCTGCCATTTCTGAATTTAAAACGACCAGGATTAGCTGGTCCTACTAGTTGCTGTTTCATTCCTAAACCCACCCTCAGTTACAATATGTTTGGATCCCAAAGCACCACAGCGTGGCCCTGGGAAGCTGGACCAGATGATCTCGAGTTCCTATCGCCCTGCACAGACACATGTCTTGCTGTGAGCACCAGTTACCTTCTTTCACTCTGAAACCCAGCCTGTAGCTCTTTATCTGTGCCTTGAGAAGAATTGAGGACAGGTAATAAAAGGTGTTAGATCCAAATTAGAGGACATACATGGAGATGCAGGAAATCATACCATATCTTTGTCTCTATGTGTCCACTGTCATGGGGGGAGCCGGCTGCAAATGAACCAAAACCCCAATATGATTTACTGTATCATGGGAGAAACAGTGTGCAGCAGCATAGTAAAGCCCATATCACAGAGCATTAACATAAGGGACTGAATGACCATCTGTGTAATCTCAAGGATCCCTGATGTAGGTTTTTTCATTGAGTTATATCGAGCTGCACAATATTATCTTCCTTTCCACTATTTTCAGTACTCCTGGAGGTACAGGATTTCCCAAGAACTGGATTAAAAAGCAGTCCCAGCTTTCACATGTCTTGGCCAGCTGCTGCCGCCTTTGCCCTAAGCATGATCACCCGTCCCAATTACACTGAGTCCGGTGAAGTCACTCCTGTGTCACTGGCACTTCACAGAGCAGCTCCAAAGTAGTGAAGGTTATTTGTTAGGGGAACATTTCCTGCATATTTAAAAAGCTTTAAGTCCTATATGCATGTACCTCATTGTGCTTCATTGCCAAAAATGCAATTAATGGGTTTTCTACTGCAGCGCAGGGCAGAAATAGCGCTGCCTCACTTTTTATGCTTTATGTACTCTCATGCTGTGAATAATGAGGAAAGTATTGTCAAAGTGGAATGAAAGAAGTGTATGAATTGCCCATCTTACTGAGTGGACATGAATGACAAAGGCCAGAGGTAGGGTATGGATCAGATAAACTGTATGTAACATCTCATCCTCCTCTCCCTGGCAAATCAAAGTGGGAAGTGTTTGTAAGGCAAAGAGCTCAATTTAATTAACTCTCTCCTTCTCTCTGTGTATATATTTATATGGTCACTAGTTAGTTTATCCCTCCACTTTGGTTTCAGCAGGGATATATTCACACCAAGCTACAAACCAGCTTGAAACAGGGTTCTTGAAACTGGCTCTGAATAATAAAAAAAAATTACTACTGCTAGGAAAATGCAGTTCAATAACTAAGGGAACAATGCCATAGCAGATCAGTCCAGGATGGCCAGCACCATGTTTCAGAAGGACCATGTTTTTCAATGCTTAGTTATTATGAACTGTATCTCTTATTCATCCTGCCTCTTCATCCTTTTTCCCTAAGCATTGAATTTGCTCATGCAGTACAACTGTCTATCAGAAATCACTGTTGCAAACTGATTTCCAGTTGCCAGGTCCAAAGATATTTTTATTTTAGTCAAATATTCTTTTCCACTAATTCAGTCAGCTCACCCACAAAGTTTAACAACTACTCCAAAGAATGTGCATGTGAATATGATTTGCCAGTATTCCTGCAGCTCTATACACTGCTTTTTGAAATAGGCTATGCCTGGTGTCTGCATGAGAATGATTTAATATTTAAAGGGAGTGAAAAGGATTTGAAGAATCCTTATAGCTGTGAAAGTTTGTGAAAAGTCTCTTTTCTGGTTTAAAATGGATCAGAAATTGGATGCTGTTTATTGCTGTGGACTCAGTTTTCCCGGTGGTCAGACTTGGACACAGCCTAGGAAAAAGTCTCATTTCATCATGCAGTATGGATCTGATCCTGCAAGATCTTAAATAACCAGACAAAAGCCATTGAAAATAGTGGGATAGTTCATGTGCATGGAAATAAGCATGGTTTTACATGCATTGGGGTGCAGAGACCAGACTGTTCAACATGCAAAATCAAACCCTAGGTACAAGCTGGGGGAAAATGCTTTTGAGGACTTAAAGGCAGGTTGTGGGTGGCTCTTGCTTCATGCCCATCTCCAGCTGACCCTCACCCAAAGGAGCCCTTCCTGCCTCCTGCAGACAGTGGTGCTGAGGGTGGAAGGAGTGGAGGACCCCACTCCACCACACTGGGGTCTCCTTGCCCATCCCTCAGGAACTCACTTCTGTTCTGGCGTGGCAGACATGCAGAGTCTTATTCCCTGGTCTCCATGTCCTCTAATCAGCTTAGCAAAAGCCCTCCACTGCATATGGTCAGATTGCAATTTTTGAATACTTGTAGCATGGGCAATTCAAACCCAATTTCCTGCAGTACAAAGCCCTGCACTGCTCCCCAATGAGGGCTATTTTCCTGCCAAATTGCATCTTTCAAACCATAGCCAATTCAGCTGTAGAGCTGCCAAGAGAAAAAGGTTGGAAAGATTTAAAAAAAAAAAAAGATTTTCTCCTCTTTACTGTATTCAAAAGCAGCTCTCCTAATTCTCCTCAAACTTTCAAAACAAGGGAGAAATCGCTGTGGGATAGGTTCTGATTACAGTCAATTTCAGCCCAAAGGACAACACTCTGCAAGCCTATTAAGAGTACCTGAAAATATCAATTTCAAATGTGGCCAGTGCTGGAAACACCTCCATCTACCCCACTTAGTATGAAGAGTTGCTCCACTGAAGCCAGTGGAATTATGCAAAATTAGGACCTTTCTCACTGCAGTAATCACAGCTACCTGTACAATATTTTACATGCATCAGTTTTATTTGAAAGACTCTACCATGAGTACCTGTTTAGCAATGTGCTTTATGACATAACTACGCAGTAAATGGGAAGATGGGAAAAGCATATCTCCTTTTCTATATGGGAGAAAAAAACTGGACTGGAAGGTGATTTGAACAAACAATAAAATATGTAGAAAGAGCAGAGTAATGGAAGATTTTAAGTACCCATGCAGAGAGTAGAGGACATTAGGGAGAGAATGCTAGCTGGAAGCTTGTTTATGGAATTGGCATAAGATTGCATTTTAACTTACTATGTGTATCAGCTGAAAAGGAAGAGAGCTACGTGACTTGTATTAAGTGCTGCACTACATGGAAGGTGGTTGAAGACAAGCTGTACTCCAAGGGAAAATATTCTGCCAGACATCCATGTCCACATCGGTAGACTTAGGATAAGGGAAAATTTTGGAGCAGGAAACTTGGAGAACTTGCAAGTGTCTGCTGACAGGTGCTCTAACAGCCAGAGCAGAAAGCCAGCACAAAAGTTCAGGGTCTGATGAAATCATATGCAAAGTTTTATAATCCAAATCACCCAAACAGCTGCAAACACCCAATTCAAACAGATTGTAGTGGTGTGAAGGCAACTCTAGGGCATTCAGGGTTCAGGGCAGGTGAGGTAAGAGCCTCTTCTCATACAAAAAATGTGAACTTTATTGTTGGCTGAGGTGGGGGGAAAAAAAAGACTTGTGAAAACCACTGAAGGCCCAGCCTAGACAGCTCTGCAGGCAACATAGGCAGAGACGACAGAAGCAGAAATGGTGATGGAGGAATCCGTGTGGAAAGGGGTGAGACGCGAGATTGGTGCTGCTGCCTGGGATTCCCTGCTGCATGGTGAGGTTTTTTTCATGCAAGAATCAGAAACTCACCTCCCTGCGACAGGTATTCATTTTCCAAAGGAAGGAGCCTGGGGAAGTGGAGATTAAAACATTAAAATGCTTCACCACAGTGCTTGAGCAGATAATTAGGTAATTAGTACTATTAAAGGATGACAAAGCACCTGGCTTGCTGAAGGACATTGCTGGGTCCTGAGGCCAACAGCAAGGGTGAGGGAGGAGCTGCCAACTCTGGAAGAGGTTTTTGGACAGTTCACTATGTTATTTTGGTATTAACAGTGCACAGGGCTGATGCCTGCCATCCCAAGTTGATCTGATGGAGGATCAAGGTGAGAAACACTAGGGGTAGGTGTGAATAATCTCCCCTGTGCAGGAGGACATCTGATCTTACGGCAGAGATACACATATCGGCGTCAAGGCTGAAAACAAGGACTTCTCCCAACCATTGGTGGACCGAGGTTTGGAAAGCCTTCTTTTGGTACTAGTCTGTACTCCAAACTCCTGCTATCATGAGCTAGGGGAGGTGACAACAGTGGTTTTGCAGAACAATGCTGTGAGAGCTGGGGACAGGCCTCCAAGCACAGAGGTCTCTGGCAGTGTGACCCTCCAAGACTGTGTTTGATTTCATTTCTTTCTTGCTTCCTTTCTTAGCTCACAAATTTTGTTTACTATTTGACAGCCTCTGCACACCAAGCAGATGTTCTCATTGCATTTTCACATTGATGATGAGCTTTTTTCAAGCAGGTACAGTCAATTTAGAAGCCATTAATGGGCATAAATAGTTCAGATTGTCCATTCCAATTTCCATTACTTTGCCTTTTATGCACCAAATTTGTTCAGCCACCACACTGTCCCATCATGGAACTTGCGGAATTTCCTGACTGAGCTTTCAAGACTTGACCATTACATGTAGTTTCATATTTATCCACAAATTTTCTTTTCACTGCTCATGCATTGAAACAAATGCTCAGGCATCCAGGCTGTTAATAAATACACTTGATAACAATGGTCCTTGTGTGAACCATTAAGACACTGCAGTATTAATAGCCTTTCCTTTTGGAGAAGGACTATTTATTCTTACCCTTTTCCTTTCTTCAGGCTGGATCTGATCAAATTGTTCATTGGGAGTAATCTCCTTTGAGAATATAGTTCTTATTTCTCTATGAAAATAATTCATTAATTCATCCTGTGAACTTTATGCTAAGACATTCAGCCTTTTGCTTTCACTGTCTGCTCCTTATTACTCACTATTTAGTCTTGGTTCACCTCTATGCTATAGTACGGCTCCTCCTACGTAACTGGATGATGAAACGATTAAGGAAGGAGTGACTGGCAGCCAATAGCCAATATTTTGTTTCTTCTGTGATTGAATCAGCCTTTTGCAATGATATAATACTTGAGAGGCCTGTGAACTGTTCTTTGAACAACCAATAGCTGTCTGCTTGTCATGAAAAGCCAACACAATGACTCCAACGGCAAGTCTGTGGGTGCTCTCAGCCTAGCACAAAAAAAGCCTTTCCTATTTCCAAACCACAGCAGCTATGACCTCTCCTGGGCCTGGAAGCCTCTTTGGCAATTTTCTCTTATTTGCAAACACTGTGTAAAGCACACTTCTGGGGGAGATTCATCATTATGCAAGAGGCCAGCAGTGCTGGTGACGGTGATCTTGGGAACAAACTTTGCCCTTTTTGCCCCCATTTCCTTACACTTCCCCTAGTTCCCACAGCCTGGGTAGAACCAGGATCACCTTGACACCTGAGAATTCAAACCCTGTGGTCAAAACGCAGCAGTTACCATTCAAAAGTCAGCATCTGTTTCTATACATTTCCGTGATGCTCAACATCCACCTTTCCCAAAAGATACCACATCAGTCACACTGTTTGTCTGCTCATTGGTAAAGCCTATATATTACTACTTCTAACATTCTCTCTCCTGGTGTCGTGGTTTAACCCCAGCCAGCAACTAAGCACCACGCAGCCGCTCACTCACTCACTCAGTGGGATGGGGGAGAAAATCAGGAAAAAGAAGCAAAACCCACGGGTTGAGATAAGAACAGTTTAATAGAACAGAAAAGAAGAAATGAATAATGATAATGATAACACTAATAAAATGACAACAGCAATCATGAAAGGATTGGAATATACAAATGATGCACAGTGCAATTGCTCACCACCCGCCGACTGGCACCCCGCTAGTCCCTCCGAGACGATTCCCTGCCCCCACTTCCCAGTTCCTATACTAGACGGGACGTCACACGGTATGGAATACCCTGTTGGCCACTTTGGGTCAGCTGCCCTGGCTGTGTCCTGTGCCAACTTCTTGTGCCCCTCCAGCTTTCTCGCTGGCTGGGCATGAGAAGCTGAAAAATCCTTGACATTAGTCTAAACACTACTAGCAACAACTGAAAACATCAGTGTTATCAACATTCTTCACATACTGAACTCGAAACATAGCACCGTACCAGCTGCTAGGAAGACAGTTAACTCTATCCCAGCTGAAACTAGGACACCTGGTTATTGAGCATATTTTATGAAAAGGGTCTAGATAAAACAATCTACCTGCCCCTGCATGCAAGGGCACCTGAGAGCTCTATATCTGTTACAGTTAGTTTCTTTACATACTGTAACTTAAAGCACCAATCAGTAGGGAATTTATCTGCAATCAATAAGCTGTAACTTCCCAAACTGCCAAGAAAAGAAAGGTTCACTTAAGAGCACCTTTTATTCACTTGGATTGTTGCTGTCTGAGACCCCACAAGGCAAAAGACAAATAAAGATATAACCTTAATTAACTGCAGGGTAAGCACTGGGCTTACAGGTTCAAATTCCTGCAGCTTTTCAGCTCATGCTGGTATAAATTATTGTATGTCTTTGCACACAGATTGTAGTTTGGGATGATCAGCATCTTGAGTTAAAGTGCCTTTAGGCTCACAAACCTGACCGTTTTGACCACAGTTCTCACAAAAGCCAATTGTCATGTCAGTAACAGGGCTCAGCACTTGTGTCCCCAAATTATATTACAAGACAAGCCAGCACCTGTGAAAAATAAAGGAAAATCTCCTAGTGATTCCAGTGGGAAGTAATCTAAACACTTATTAGCCAGCATCCTCCTGTGTAGATTCACCAATCAAAAATCTGTCACAACTAATTGGAAATGTGTATCATCAACATCATTGTTATTATTATTATTTTGATTGCACCTAGGAATTTGATTAGAAGACGGCACCTCTGAAACTTACAGCATAACCATAAACCAAGGGACAATAAAATAGAGAGTACAGACAGAGGAGAAAGTACAAGCAAACAGCCTGACTTTATTGGTTAATGTGATAGATGGTGGTTTTAATGCACCTGGGACCTGTGGGTTGCTTGCAGGGGAAAGGAAAGTCTTCAGGGTGGATTTGCAGAATGATATTGAGGTGGTTTTGAGGATATTTATGAAGACAACTACCTAAAGCAGAAAGGTCAGGTTAATTGTGCTCAACAAGGTCTTCCTTTCTCTTGCCAGCCAAGGATGCTCACAGTGCCTTACTGAGTTGTACATGTCCAAGCTGTGCATCTCCCTCCAAAATAGATGAATCTCAGGCAAGACCGTCTGGGGTAGAGGTGGATGTGCAGAGTGCGAATAGAGGGAAAGGCTATACTGCTCTTTGTGGGCAAGAAATGGTGTAAGAGGACATCCCCATGGAAATCCTGGGTGAGGAAGTCAGTTTTCTGACCAACATCATGAAAGAGAAATTGTGGAGCCAAGAGAAGAATCAGCAGAACAAGGAAACAAGGAAATGCAAGGAGACAAGATTTCAAGAAGAACTTGTTCCACCCTGTCACCGGGGGGCTTGATTCATCCAGAAGCAAAAAGATGGTGTCCTGCATCAGATGGAGGAGGTTTTCTGGGTTAGTGATAGGGATTTTACTGTTCAGAAAGGTTTCCATCAATGTCCTTATTCCCAACCTACGGCTTTCCCTTCTTTTCTAACCCTAGCCTGCAGCATAGACATCTATAACTCCCAATCCCAGTCTGTCCTGGACCTCTCTGCAGAAGAGGTTCTCATTCAGGCCTGAGAGTCATATGAAAGAGTAACTTTTGAGAGATTAAAAATGTGGAATCCACTTTTCTCTGGGTTTGAAAATCCCTCTCTTTGTGATACAAAGGCTTTATATAGTCCTTCTAACCTTGCTCTTTCAGGGCCACCAAGTGCAGCTGGATCATTTTAGAACAAGAAAAACAAAGACAAGAGTGAACAGGAGCTGACTTATTTAAAGAATTTAATTTTCATTTTGAGGTAAGTGTAAGTCTAAATTTGCTGTTATGTAACAAACTGCATTTAAAAGCAATTGCTTTTGAAAATACACTATTGAACTTTGAAATTACTGTGATAATGCAGCTTTAGTCTGAATGCTCCAGTCTGGGAGGAAGCACAACAGCAGCCTTTGATGAGGACATGAATTTGTTATGACAGGCTAATTTTACAAATCCATGGCTGCCTTATGGCAGAATTATAAAGATATATATTAAAAAAAGGAAGCCCAAGAACCAGGAAATGTATCGTGTTACTAGTGAGAAAATGTTCTCACAGAGTCAACTCCTACAGGTCAATTCAAGGTGGTATCCAGCCACCTTTGATAGCTCAGGGAGCAAAATATTTTGTACATTGTGCATGTTTAGACTGCTGGTGACTTCAGTTGTTTGATACGTGTGTGTGTGTGTGTGTGTCTGCCTGTGCTGTGATATGAACTGCTTCACATAAATAGCAAAAGACAGATCTTTGGGGAAAGAGCAATGAGGAAAAAATAAATCAATGTACCAGCCCCCCCAATAAAATCTTAAACAATAGAAATCATGCCTGGAACCTTCCTGCAGCCTGGCTGTGCCTGAGCGGAGCTGACATTGTGAGTTAGCATCAGGACAGCGTAAGTGGTCTCCTAGAAATAATCTCATTGCAGATATCCTTGCTAATCCTCTAGCGGGAAGGGGTAGGAAGGCTTTTCTGGATGGGGCTGGGAGAAATGTCTGCGGTGGAGCCTGCAGATGGAGTAAATAAGGTGGTGGGGGAGAGTGTTTCGAACTGCAGCTTGGAGATACAGGGAGAAGACTGGCTGCCTGGAGAAATGGAGAATAGTAACCTGAATTGAACGGTCTATGCAGGAATGGAGGAGACAATCTGATGGCACAGCTGGGGGTACAGGCAAGCTGGGACCCTTGGAGTGACCGCCTTAGCCAGAGTCACCAGGAAACAGGGACAAGGGAAAGGTAGGGAGCACACAGGAAAGAGGAGAAATCGTGTGGTGGTGACGTTATTGAGTGCTTCTTGCTCTGTGAAGTTCTTGTGACCAATGGCTCATCAAAACACCTCCTACAAAGTTTGCTGAAAAGGCAAGCAGAGCTTTGGGGTTTAAAGAAATCTGCTATGGATGGATGCCAAGACGCACTCAACTCTTCGCCACTAATTTTGTGTAGTGCCATATCATACAGTGGCCAAAGCAGCCCAGTTTGTGCTTCTGACAAATGCTGTAAGGCTCAAACGCTCTGCCAGTGACTGAGGGAGCTATTACAACAAGCTCACATCTCAGTGTCACTGTGTAAATCTCTCCAGCCTGTCACTGATGGAAGGGTCTGTGTGACAGGTGTCACCCATAAATCCCATTTAAATACATCCATTACCGCACACTGTATCACTCACAATCACCCATGAAATGTCTCTTTGGAGTCAAGAATCAGACAGGGATGATTTAGAGCTATTTCGCTCATGCGATGGGATTAGCTGGATCTCATAGCTATTAGGATGCCAGGCCCAATGCTGGCTCCAGAAGGGAGGAGGGAGAACAGGCAACAAACAGCTCCATTAGTTGGTTTCCAGCAGCCTTTCTCACACATGGCTGGAGCTGCTTCAAAATGAGACTTTAAAACTGATCCCAGAGACTTCAAAACCCAGTTCCCATGGGAATATGCACGAGAGTACTGCAGGTGCCTTAAGTTTTAGATCCAATGAGACCTGCCTCTCACTTTCTGTCATTATTTCCACCTTGGCAAGTGGAGTGCAAACAGCTTCACACACACACCCCTACACCCCCAGATACACGTGCATGCAGACTTTTGCATGGGTGTGAAAGACGAGACATGGACAGAATGAGGCCTTTTGCCACTTAGCAAGTGTTTTTTCTAGTTTCTCCTCCAAAAGGAGCAGGCAGTTTGAGACATCAGCCTGCTCCAAACAGAAAATTGGTAAGGGGGGTCTCATTTAATTCAGAATAACATGAGAACATTTGTGAACTAAATGGGGCTATTTAGACAGGCAAATACTCATTGGGAGACATCAGTGATAGCTGTTATTTAAGCCTGTGCTAGACAGGAACCATGCTGATATAAAAGACTGGGGGACATCCCAGATAAGCAACTTTTCTAGATACTGTTGAGTAAAAGCAGAAGAGGAGAGGTGACCACATATCCTGCCTCTGAGCAATGTCTGGCAGGAGCAGGTTCAAAGGAAGAAGAGCTGAGAGCAGTCTCAATGCAACCAAGACAGCCAGTGTCTTCCTGGCCCTGATAAGAAGCTTCTGCTCCGAGTACTCTGCTGATGGTCCAGCCCCAACGGCAGGAGAACTTCATTCCCCTGTAGCGACTTGTCTCGTTATCCACAGAAACATCCAGTCCTTTTTATCATGATGGCCTTGATAACATCTCTGGCACTGAGATAAAATGAGGAGTGTTCGTATATGGGAGAGCAATTGGGTCTGAACTGGGATCGCAAGTTCAAGCAGCAGTAAAAGGCAGCCAGCATTGAGCCGAGGTTCGCGGGTTCAGCTCTGCCTTAATTTGCCAGAAAGGGCATGCAGAAGGAAGAGCCGTCACCACTTCTTTTTGTCCATGGTGCTCAGGATGAGCTGCTGGAAAGGGATCAAATCGCTCAGTCAAAAGCAGGAGGAGACGAGAGGGAATGTCAAGCAAGCGCAGGAGGAGAGGGTGTGGGTGAAGCTAGGAGCAGGAGCATTGTCACTTTTAATGAGGAGGGTGATTATGTACTGGCAGCTGTTTGCAGATTAGAAACTGAGGACTTGGTCGATCAGGGATAATTATCGCTCTCTGGAATGAGATTTTCTGTTTTCTGGCAGGGAAAGAAGTGCTAGGCAGCTCTCTGCCCACTGTCCAGATCTGCTGCCCCAGGAGGGGAAGCCAGCGGTATCTCTGTCCCCCAACCCAGTGGAGGAGGAGTCCTGTCTTCAAATCAGCCCAGAAGGATTGGATTACAATCCATGGATTAAGCCGGTGTCCTAGGTCGTCCTTAGCTCCTTAGCCTAGTGCAGAGCCATTCTGGCTTGCAGGCAGCTCCCTATAGGGTCCCATGTTGGGTGTTTTCCAGCCTAATAAAATGCTCTGAAGACAGTGTATCAGGATGATCTGCTTTGTAGGTCACACACCTGCAGGAGCTGGTAAAGAGTGAAGGTGAATGTCAAGCATTTCTGAAACTGTTCAAAGGCTATTGGTTCATCTCCCTTGATCTATTAAATATGTAAAAATATGCCAGCTCTCTCCAGCTAACAAAAAACTAGTATCAGCAACAGTCACTTTGTCAAATGATTTACTTTTGGAAATAAAATATTTAGCTACAAAAAATCGTTTCTCAAAAGAGATGCCATTCCCTTCGGTTTCACCAGCAATGCAAACTGACATAGCAATCATGGCATACTGAGAGCATTTCAACTAGCTTTTATTAAAATCCTAACCTGACTCCATAGGTAGCATGTAACTGTAGAATATGATCTTCCCAGCTTAAAAGCTGTAAGTATATCGGCTCATCTATTGCCAAAGAAGTGAATAGAAGAGATGTTTTAAATATGCTTCCCAAGCAAGTTATAGGTGCTAGATGATCCATCTTCTTCGGCTTTAATTAAAGGAGGTTAACTTGATTAGCAGGGAACACCTGGGGTGGTTAGCAATTGGTTTCCAGTGCTGAGCTGGATTCAGTCCCACAATCTGCACTGTAAAAGTATCAGCTGTGTTGGTACACAGCTGTGTAATGGGAACATTACCTACAAGTCACCTCTTTCACTCATCTCCTCCTGGTATGAATACATAGATTATACAAAGGTTATAATGGTGATCTCACCCACAGAGGGGAGAACAGCCTAGGCCCAATATTAATGTTTTCATTTAAAAAATCCTGTAAAATATATTGTCCCAGGAAGTTTAAAATCTTCCTCAGGTTGGCTTAAAAAGGCTTGTGGTGAATCCAGGCTTTTGCAAGTGGCCTGGTTCTTGGTACAGGTTGAACACAGGAATCTGAGAACAAGACGGTACCTATCGGAGCATCATTATGGAAGTACTCCCCTTCCGCTGCGCTGGAAGGCAAAGTCCTCAGTGGCCTTAAGTGAGAGCTAGGCAGGATGGTCAGAAAGCCCAGAGTGGTACCACCAGAGCTTCTGTGCGTGTGGACAAGTGACAGCGGCCAGCAGAGTGACCTGTTTCTCTTCTCTCTCTCTTCTATCAGGCACCAGAGGTTAATGGAAAGTTCCTCCTATTATGGAAATTTTTTCCGCTAAAAACATAGGAGGTGCTTGGGATGGAAACCCTGCGGGGATGGCAGTAAGGAATGAATCAGGCAAAACAAAGGTGAGCAGCTAGCTTAGGACAAAGGTGATCTGGTGGGAGATTGTCTTTGTGTCCTTGTCCCCCCGCCTCCCATGAGGGCAAACTGTTCACTAGGAGCAGCATGCTCCATGGGCAGCAGTTTTGTTCTAGGCATCTGAGTGCAAACTAGGTTAAAAATTATTCTGTGGTCAAAAAAATTAATGGAAAAATAAACAGGATTTTCTGAAGTGAGTAGGGTAATCATAAATTAGACCCAAATGGTGAGTGTTTCTCTCAGGACTGCGTGACCCAGTGAGCCAGCCATCGGGGATTTCTCCCTTCTATATGCAGCAGTACAGCTGCCTGCTGCTCATCGACTTTTCTGCGTGCTTGCCAGTGCACTCACAAACCTGCAAGGGAGATGGCAGACTTGCCAGGTGAAATTTCCTTGCATTTTAAGGATGAAGGACCAGACTCAGATCCAGGTTGTGGAGTCCTCTGCACATTGCAAAGCCAAAGGGTTCCGCAGATTTTATTGCCCTGGAATCCAGATCTTGCCTACTAGATGCCAAAGGAGTGAGTTGAAGGTATGAGATGAGCAGTCATCTGTATGAGCTGGCCATGAATCAGGCACCCAAGACATGGTCACACAAGGCACCTCAAAAGTTTGCCATTTAGCATAAAGCGCTAGAAAGGACCTCACAACATTGATCCCAAACAAGATCACCTTCCTGTTTGTTATTTCTAACAGAAGAAGTTATTTCTATCTAACCTATTTCTTTTAAAATTCAGTAATAGACGCTCCCAGCCACATCCTCTTCCTCACCCCCAGTCCCGCTGGGCGATCTACCCCAGTCCTTCACTATCTTCAGAGTCAAAAGCCATTTTTCGTTATACCTTGTCTACTTTAGTGACCCTTCCCAGAGTCAGAAAGGCCCATTGACTTCTGTCATCTCCACCACAGACATGGAGAATAGATGGTTATGTTCCTCTTTACAACTCTTTTCCTATTTGACGACATTTCCTGTATTTTTTCTCCCTGTAGATAGGTTTAATCAGCTGCAGGTTTGTGGTTCACCAACAGCCCAGAGAGCTGGAGAAAATAGTCTAAAAAATAACAGAGAAAACTGCTTGCAGAGTCCCTTTCCTTCCTTGGAGCACATTCCCATACAGATGACAAGTCATTGTTAGTGCTGACTTGTAGGCGTAATTGGCAATGCCTAATTAAAATGCTTTTAATTACAACACTCAAATTATGATTTTATAAAACAATAACATTTTGCTTATCTGAAAGCTAAGTACTTATTATTCTCCAACTGCCAAATATTAGTCAAGTACAAGCACACCCCTTGGATTTCTCTCAAAAGGCTTGGGTGATCCTTTGCTAGCAACAGCTGAGATACAGGTGCAGAGTAAATAATCTCAGTTGTTACATCTTTCCTGGAGCTTTTTGTGTCCTCTGCTCATTTCAGGTTCTCTCATCTGGGTTCTCTCTTAGATCCCTACTTTCCTGGATAACAAAGGACACCTGGGGATTCACCAGTGCTGAGTCAAGCTGAGGAATTGCTCTTGCTGCCTTCCAGGTACACTTCTGTTGTACATCCCAATATGACAACTGCCTTCTACATTTGCCATCTTTGCACCAGCACCAAACCTCACCCCCTCTTGCAATCCACTGTTTCTTCATGTCTTTCCAGCTGCTTCTCATTTGGTATAAAACATGTGGCTAATGGGCATCGGAAAAGCAAAACTGTACTTTTTGCAATCTGCTACAGGGATTTTTTGCCTCTTCTCCACCCTAAAAAGTTAGGGTGTCAGCTACTATTATCACCGGTCTTTTAGAGCTGATTGATTGGAAATAGAAACAGCCCCAAAACATTGACAAATAAATAAATGGAAGTGCTGAGCCTGTGTTACTATGAACAGTGAGGTCCAGGGCCAACGTTGCAGCTTTATGTTATTTAAATCCTGGGATTTTTCCTTTTCTGGTACAAACACACCCACCTGCAGGCCTCGAAGGGGCCTTTCTAAACAGGTCAGGAAATTTGGGGTTTGATATCAAGCAACCAACCTGCTTGTACATGGGTCACATCTGCTTGCTGTCCCAGCTCCATGGGCTGTTCAACCATGCTGGAACACTCAGGCCAGGCTGGGCTAGCCAAGAAAGCCAAGAAGTGCAATTCCAGTCCATAATTGGAGAAGTTGACTTATTTTCTTCTTTTAGTGCATAAGTCAGATCCTTTATGACCCAGAAACATAGCAAGAGACAGCAAGATCACTACCACTTAGAAGAGGACTTCTTCCCTCCCTCAAGTCTATGGTTCCTGCTGGAAAATATTTTGAGAGGAGAAAAATTAGCACACAATGTTATGTATGACAGTGTCTGATTTCAGAGAGGGAAGGGATTGGGAGAAAGAAGAGTACATTTGTGAGATTGCTGGGGTGGGGGGGAATAAAAACATGTGCTTTGCAAATTCCTCTTATTATGCTCAGTCAAATAAACTCTTAGCCTCTTTGGTGTCTGACGAGAAACATTCTGTCAGGAAACCATGGGTATATTTTCTGCCTCTCTAACACACACACGTACACATAGACAAAAAAAGAGCTGCTTGTTTGCAGCATTTTCTCTGCATTTTGTTGTATAACTTGTGTGTTTTAGAGAAGCAGCGGTACATCATCTTTTTTCTTCTATCCTTTAGCTACCAGGACAGCTACCAACTCTGGGAGATTAGATCTACAGACAGTATATATTGATAAGACATTAACCTCTTGCGAAAGTGACCTAAATTACTATTAATTGTAGTGGCAGGACTAAATAGCTGTCCTCAGTGTGTTTACAACTGTAGAAACAAACAGTTTGTTCTCAAGATAATGACAAACCACTTATATTTGGTCTACAAAAGGACTGTTTGTTCCCTAAATACCTGCATCAGGAACTGGTTTGTGAAAGAAAAATAAAATGTCTTCATGAGCAATCCCTTGCCTGTAGCTGCCCTCTCTGGGATGCTGGCTCTGCTCGCCCAGCTCTGGTCAAAGTAAAAAAAACACAGATTCAGTTTTCTGCCAGGGAATGGGGACTCAGGAGCAAGTCCTGGTCAGGTCAGAGATGTAAATATAAAGCCACTTGGCTCCTTAGTGATTTCCAGCATTTCACAAATTTCTCAAGGACTGTTAACCACTGAAGCCAGTCTGATCCCAGGGTTCAGCCATCTCTGAGATGCTGGCATCCCTGCAACAGAGGCTAGGGAGAAACTCTAGCCATTCTGAGCAATGCCATTCACATGTCAACACTGTTTTCATCTCTGATGGCTTCTGAAAAATCTTGAAAAATGAATTATCCACATAGGTGCCCACTGAATCAAGAACCTCATGAAGCCAGATGAAAGAAAGGCTGAGGCCCCACAATCTAACCACATCTGATCCGGAAATTCAACCTCTACCCTGTAGTCAAGTTGTGAATAAAATTAATTTTATTTATTTATTTATTTATTTAGGCCATTCCTAAAGATGTCTTTTTTAGAAGCTAGTATGATTCCTTGGTTTTGAAGGTAATCTGTGGTGCAAATGCTGATACATCCAGCCCTTGGTGAAAACTCCAGTGTGTGTCCATGTCTCACCCTTCCTGGATTGTTATCGAACAGAAGAAAACCAGCTTACAGAAAGAATGATTTTCTGGACTGGAGTCCCTTAGGCCTGTAATTCTTAACACAGACTCAAAACTGAATTTGCTGTCAGACATCTATGTGTATCTCTCAGACATGTATCAGAGACTGGGCAATTTATTGCAGCAGCAAAAATACATCTGCTCTGATTAGATGGAATAAAATAATGCCACAGAGATGGAAGTGAGTACTGAAAATCTTTAGCAATGTGGTTTTCAATCTCCTGCTCCCTGTATGAATACACATGTGGGTGGGAACTCCACTGCATTGTGCATGCAGATGAATCCACTTTCATCTCTCCCAACCTGTGAGACCCCACATGGGATAGTGTTTTAAATTCTTGCCTATGTGTGGGGCCATCTGACAGGTGAGCATCTACAGCAGAGCTCGGGGCTGCCAGCTTCCAAATATCCTGGCAATCTTTTTTCCCATCCTGAATGGCTTTGTCGTGCTTAGTTGGCCCATTCTTTGTTGGCAGGCCCCCAGGTCTACATTGCATGGAATCTACAAAGAGCTGGAAGCTGTTCCTCCAGGCTTGGAACTTGGCATTCAGCTGAACTGCCACCTCTAGGATGACGGGGAAGTCACAGGGCACGACACACTTCAAGTGCTAAGATGCACGTGGTATTATGGTAGTTGCTTCTTGGGCAGTTGCTGGTCTCCAGCATCCCTGCAATGCCAGAGAGCTGGTACATGAACATGCATAGGGCAAAGGACCAGCAAGTAGGACATACAACAAGTTGGGACATGGGAGAACAGGGCCATGGTATGCACCAGCACAAGCAGCAGGAAGGTTGGTGAGATAAATGGCTCGTTTTCCCTGGACCTCACGACTTCCTCACCACACTTGCATGTCTCCTGTTAAACCCAGAAACAGGACTAGGTTCTTCACACAGATTCACACATGGGATATATGTGAAGATGAACTCTATCAATGTTATCAATCACCAGGCAAAGCTGCTGAACTCTATAAATAAACAGCTTCCTTGCAGCTCTCCAGCTTCTGGAGATTATTTTTGCCAGAGGTCTTCAGAGCTTCCTTAACATTAATTCTCTTTTGAAGGTGATTCACCTTGGACAGTGAATATTTTCTCAAGTATCTTGTTCTGATCAGAGTGTTCCCTCCGACCTCATAATCTGCAGCTCTGTTAATGCCTTAATGGCACCTGGTTACCCCGACACAGTGGGACAGTGCTGGAACAACCTGCCATCCAGGATTATGAGCTCTTCTGGACTTCTGGGAAACCCTTGCTGCTGTTTGTAGAACAGTGTGATTTCTTTCTTCCTTACTGCAAAGTACAGTCCTACAGACCCCTCACGATTGCCTGTAAAAAAAAAATCACTGTCTCATTCAGATCCATCTATTTACACCTTCTATTTTATTTCTTTTTTATTTTTTTTCCAAAATTGCCTCTTGTGCAGAAGAGAGATTTCCTTTTCTCCATTCTCCTGGGCTGTCTATATTCATCCTTCACGAGGCTGTTCGGGTGCATTCCTTCAAAAGCATCAAAAATTTAGTACAAATAACCACCTTTTGCATCCCTACTGACACCTCTTCCACTCGCGTGTTCCCAGGCAGGAAGGGCTGAACCTCTTCTTAGTGCCTGTTCTGCTGGGACTGACTTTCCAAAGCAGACTGCAATAGCCCAGATCACTGCAGTTTCCCAGCAGAGCTACTGCAGTATTTAGGTCTCAAGCACGTAACCGTCTAATGAGCAGTCAATATGTATTTAGGACCCGTCCTTTCGTTTCTTGGCTTCTACAAGAATTTTGGGTGCCTTGAATATGAAAACCTCACAAGTTCATAGTTGTTACTGTGAAGAAGCACACAGCAATGAGTAGGACTAGTTGAGTTCATCATTTCTCTCTCTGAGTTTATAATTTGTTTCCTGACCCCTGTTTCCACTGCGGTCAAAGGAAGCCCTTGAACTAGTTTTTTAACAGCAGGGACCTGTTGGCCTTGCAAGCCCACATTTACCTTGTAGACCCAACTCTTCCAGAATTTGCCCAGTTTTGCCCCCAGGGATTGTACTTACTGACACTCAGCAGTGGGAACCAGAAGCATTTTGTAAGTCACAAAGAAAGCAAGCAGGAAAGAGCTGCAGGCATCACTCCTGAGGCTGGGCTGGTTGCATGTGGTGGCATGTCAGTGGTGGATGGCTCTCCAGGGCTTAGTGAGATGCATTGCTCAAGTCCCTGGGACGCTGCAGTTGTGTATGTTCAACAAACCATTGTGGTTCTCCTTGGGATTTTATAACATTTCTACATTGCGGCATTTACACATACAGTGTAACTGTGAATATCTGTAATGTTCAGATGCAGGCACGCTTATGGAGAAGTGCAAATGCACATTATAAGGAGAATCTGTAACACTAGATCTTTTTTTTGAGTGTTGCAAGAGGAGTGAAGTGGTATGCGGGCAAAGATACTCACCAGTTATATGCTATAACTACCACTGAAAATATAAAGGTTTTCCTTGCATTTTCCAGGCTACATAAAGCAAACATGGATGTCTCCACCCAGTCCTCTCTACTCAAGCAATGATTTCTAATGGTGCTTCATCCTGAGAAAGCAAGTAGGATTAAATCTGAAATTTACAGTCAAATAATGAAATGGGTAGTTCTGATGTTTGTGGAGGAGAAAGCACAGGCCATTCTGCTCTCACTGCCTCCCAAGCACCTTCAGCTTGAAATTTCCAGTCACTGCTGCATTCTCTGGCAGGCCAGACAGAAGTACAGATAACATAATATGGCACAGTGCATCTTCTACTGGTCAGGAGTAGGAGGAATTGATTTCTGACTAATAAAGAAAATTCATTACCCAGACTGAATGAGTCACAAGGAAATGAAAGCTGCTGTAAAGAGGGAGGATGGACTCATGCACCCTGTTATTTTGGGTTTGCTTGGTTGCAGAAAAGGTCTGCCTATACAGCATCACAATCTGCCCAGCCTTGGCCCGTGTCCTACAGCATGCTTGCAGCTCAGTAACTGCAGCTGCTGTTCAGGAGGGAGAGGTCTTTGGTGTAGCTAGGACTTCAGCATTATTTGTTCTCCCTTCAGCAAACTAGCACCATTTACACAGTCCCATCCCTCCACGGGGGCTGAAAGAAGGGTATTACTGTTGCCAAGCAGAGCCAGCATGCACGCAGAGGGCAGGTGAAAGGAGGTGAATCCTCAGGGGCGGAAAGATGCTGGAGAAAAAATGCCTACTGCTCCTCCACTCCAGAGTGAACTAGACCTTTAGCAAGACAGACCTCAGATATGCACTCAGGTAAGTGAGATCAGATCCTGATCCAAAGGGTTGCCATCAGGCCTGGATTTGGCCCCTGGTGAGGTTTTACTTCCCTGACACCCTTGTGTGGCTCAGATCCTGGGCTTGAGAACAAGACCAGGATGCCAACGTAGAGGGAATAGAGACCAGTACAGTGCAAGGTGGGGGCTGTTCAAGAACAAGAGTAACCCTGGGATTTGGCCTGACCAGCACTTCATGCTCTCTGCAGCCCTGCACCTGTAGCAAAGGGCTCTGGCCCCCTAAGGCAACCTTGCAGGGAGGCAGGAGAAGCACAAAGGATGTGTGGGAGAGGAGAAGCTGCTGCAGTGTGCACCAGGGGCTTGGGGGCTGCAGCATGGGGATTTCTGCGTTATCCAGGATAACCTGCAGTGCTGTCTGTGAGGCTGGAGCAGGTCAGGGTTTCTTCCATGCCTGCAGCTTTGCAGGTGTCCCAGGGCCCAGCCATGGGGGAGGACAGTTAGCAAGGTGATGGACCATGCTGGAGAACATCTGCTCCAGCCTGCTTGGGCTAGTGGAGTTTGGCTGCTTGAGGCAGGGGAACATGGTATGCTGATGGGGCATGTGTGTTGTCACCTCTCTCCCAGGCAGGAGAGCCTAAGCATTGTCAAGAGTTGTGGGATTTCTGACCAGAAGCCTCCTTTCCATCATACTGAAGTCTTGTTTATGAAGGCAAGTTCCCTCTACCTCACTGCTGTTCGGGTCTGGGCTGATAGCATCTTCTGTGGCAGGGAATGGTATCTTCTTAGAAGCCTCCTTGTTTAGTCTTACAGCTGTCAATTAATCCCACATTTTTGCTATTCAGACTAGCTGGTGGGTAGCAACATTTCCTGCTGCAATGAAAATTTGTTGTGAATAAGAGCTGGAAGGGGAACAGCATTAATATTTGACAGCAGTTAGTGCTGAGGGAGTCTTTGCACTTCACAACCTGAGACCCACAGGGGTTTCTCAAACTAGCAGTAGTTTAACAGCATTTAAACATGCATTTGCCATACGCAGCCCAGCTGGGGGCTGCTGCTGGCCCGGGCATGCTTGTGCCATCCACAGCTCAGCTGAGCTTCCCGGCTCAGGCTTGTCCTTTAGACACAGGAAGAATAAAAGCAGCTGATGAAATATAGCTGCTTCCTTTTTACCCCAATCAAAAATTGTGTGATACTCGCCACATCATATCTCAGCATCTGCTGATATTTCTCCAGTTTGGAGGAGAAATCTGCCCCTTCCCTCCCTAGACTTCTGGATTTGGGGAGTTCAAGACTGAAGCAATGGCAGTTCTGCTGCCAGCAAAGAGACATTCAGGGTTTTACTCCAAAATGGGTTGTGAATGGGCAGGAACGTCTGTTTTGTCTTTCTGCAGATTAAATTTTTCACATCTCAGCTTGAAATTTCTATGTAATTTTCTGCAATTTTCTATATTTTAAATACTAACTGTCTGGAACTTGGTTGTGTCTGAAATTTTCCCTGTTCAGCCTGATCATCTTTCGGTAACGGGTATAATTTTCAAATCCTTGTGCGTCTCTGCAGGATTTTATAGCAAGACCTGTCATGGGTTTTGCAGAAACCTGAACTGTGAATGTTCATTTTATCAGCTTTCGCATCACTTGGGATTGTTATTTGTTAGAAGTGGAAGTTTACGTGGCAACCGTTGGAGATGCAAACTCTTTGTTGCCTTCATACACTTTGTATGTCGCCATAAAGAAACTCTGCATGGCACAGGGAAGGATTTTATGTGCAGCCATTGACATACATCAGGCAATGCCCAGCTTTGGGTACTGGTGCCCTAGCACAGATACCCGCAGCTGTGGGTACACAAACTTTGTGTTTCTGCAGCTGCAGTAGTACCCACCATGCAGGTCCCTCCCCACTAACATCCTGAACAGCCACAGAGTCCACTTGCCAAGAAACCTTGCTACACAGCAGCTGGGTTTCATGATCTAAGCCACCCACTGGTGGTTCAACCAGTAAATATAGGAAAAAATCTTTGTGGGGAAAACTGAATGCTTTGTTTGGCCCAAAATAGAGTTGTTCATTTCAATTTTTTCTTCATTTTTTACAATGTTTTCAATAAAACTGCATTAACTTCAAATCATTTCAGAATTTGAAAAAGCTTTCATAACTATAATGAGTCTGAATGCATTTCGTGTTTTTAGATGCCTGCAATTTTTTCACCCAAATAAGGCTTTCTCTGAAATTGCTCCCCAGTGGTGCTGCTGACACAGTAGTATTAACGTTGAAAGAAAATGCACAAAATGCCCCTGCCAGCTATACAAACAGGGTAGTTACATCCAGAATACCCAGAAGAATGAAGCAAACCCACTACTGAACCTATATCTAGCAGGTCCTCAAGGCAGCAGAGGTCTGTGTAGGGCAATGCTTGTCCCCAGACCCTCCACCCCAGCCATCTCCAAAACCAAAAAATACTCCCTCTCACTTCTGTCTTGCCAACATGGAAAAGTGCCTCCCAGAGAGTCCTGTGGCCATTACAGAGAAGTGGAGCCTCGTGTTGTTGACTCCTCGGCCCTCGCCAGGCATTTATAACACCTTCACACCCACGAGACGGGCAGCCCAGGGGATTCAGACAGCACGTACAAGGCAACAGCCTGTGTGTGATCCCACTGTCCTCCTCCATCTCTGCTCCTCTTGGCAGAGATAAGAGCGCCAGAGGAAAGACCTTGGGAGACAAGCCAGAGATTTATTTGGTCTTTAAGCTGCGATAGGCTGTTGGCTGCTGTGTGATCTTTGATAAACTCAGGGATGCAGAGAGCTGCAAGTTTGCAAAAGTCACTGCCAGCAGCTGACACAGATGCTTTCTGGCACAACACCAGGGAGCTGTGACACTCATTTGATCATATGTTTATCCACATGTCCCGCACATACTGATAGTCACAGCGATAGCCTCTGGGTCTACCCTCACAAATGATGAGAATCTGAATTTCTGTGCCTGCATGCAAGGTTTATAAATGATGGCACAGCATTTTTCAAAGGCCTCTCTATATGGTGTAGGAACCTTCCAAATGTTGCTGGGGCCCAAGACATGGAGAATATAGGTCAAATTTTGTCTTTGCTGTGGTAGAAATTATGTCAAGTCTGCACTTTGTGACTGCCTAGTCCAGATCTGCTCCACAGCATTTATTCCTGTGTGGCCAAACTTTATTCTCCCCAGACACTGTCTTCATGTTTGCTTTCAGTGTAGCATTCCCTGTTTCCCAAGCCCTCATGGCTGAGTACTCTCATTGCCAAGCAGCCCCACCACTATGCTCCTTCAGTCCCACGGCATGAAAACAAGACAGCAGTGACCTTCTGGGTTCAGAAGGACTTCTCCCATCACCCCAGGAGCGGTGGCATCTGCTGCAGTCAGTCCTCTGCACTATGACTCCACTCTGTTAACCTCTGGTCCCTCTTGTTGCTTTAATTTAGCCCTTCAGCTATCCCCCTCCTGCCTCTCTCTTTAACCATCCCCCCCCCCCCCCATCCTTCTGCAAACACAGCTCACCCCACCATGCTGCCAGCAGTGCTAGAGCTGGGGAAGAGCCCCCCAGGAGTGGTGTGGGTGTGTGAAGGGGCTGGACGTTAGACTCGCAGGATGTGCTCTGTGGGAGATGCTCTTTGTGGTGGTCAGCTGTATGTGGCCCAGGCTGGAGGGTTTAGGGGGGCAGTTTGTATCTGCTTTTCCATACCGCTGGCATCATGTTCTCCTGGAGTAAATGTGTGCTCTGACTCTGTATCAATTGCATGACCAGCTTCATTTTGTAGCACTTATGAATTATTGCTAGCCCCTGTGGCTCTTGTCAGAGCTTCTTCATGTCTCATAGAGACATTGATTCATACACCAGTGTTTCCAAGCTTAATTACACTTGTGGTCCCTTCCTTACATTCATTTTCTTTCTGTGCACAAAGGCGGCTGTCCAGCTTTCGGTTAACTGCCAGTGTGCTCATCCCATCTTCCCTGCTTTGTGCCTCCTTTGCCAGCTCTATGCTCAGACTCCATTGAATTTCGAAAGTCTCCATCCCACCTTGAAATGGATCAATCATCTTTCTTTCTCTGCAGTCCAGTGTCCTCAAGTTGTGTTCCCCTTGGCTTTCTTGTCCACCTAACCCCAGGGCCTTTGGGTGGCCCTATTGTCCAGGCTTAAACCACACTGTCCTTTCATCTCTGGATAGGTTTATTCTCCAACTTGCTTCCACCAGCCATAAAAAGCAGTATATCACCAGCAAACCTGAGATCAAAACTGACAAGCAAGCTTTTTACGTGAGCCTGTTCTGCTGTATGTAATTAACGTGTCTTGTTTTCTTCATTTATATTTTATTTATATGCTTTTATGTATTGTGAGAATCTCCAAGAGGGTTTTCTTTTTATGAATTACGCTTTGTAAAACATAAGAACTGATGTTGATGAAATAGTTATTATCAGCTAAAGACTTCACTCCCAGACTGTGCCTTCCTTCCAACTGGCAATCTGTCACTGTTCAAAACGCAGCAGCTTGCCATGACCGACAGACAGACAGTCAGGCAGCTCCCGAGAAGGAGTCTCTGAGCCAGGAGGAGAAGGATAGAGCAGAGACGATGATGAAGGTGATTAAAAATAGAGAAAGATTCCTTCGCCACAAATCACAGAGGGAAGTTTCAGAGAAGAAAATAGTGAACATAAAAGATGTTGCCTAAGGGAGCTTTTACTGATTTTAGACTGTGTTGCTCAGCTCAGTTCGCTCCAGTGAGTGGCTGTACCAGGTTTTTAGGATGGAAGAAATAATTGCTGGTATGGGGGCTGGAGGTAGGGGTTTTTTATTTTTAATTTAGTTTCCCTAAAAAGTCTTTCTTCATTTAAATCTTGGAAGCAGGAGTGTATCTGAGGGAGAAGATGATTGAAAATAGATCATTTAACACTTAGTCCCTTTCTTTGTGTTGATTAAGTGTTTGCCGAGCTACTGCCCCGAAGGGAATTTTGACATTCTTTATAATAAACCCCTGAAAAACATGGGTTTCACTGGGACCACTGAGATGGCAACCAAAGCTTGAGCGCTGGAAGCAGGGAGTAGGAGCACAGAAGCTCTTTTACATAATTCACCCAAAGAAAAATGGGAAACAACTGTCCCAGTTCAGCAACATCCTTCCTGCTAAATATGTGGATTAACTGGGACACCCATTCTCCCAAGGAAAAATCAACAAGTTACCACCACAATTCATGAGTAAGGCAGTGACAGTGGGGTGGGAGACAGACTCCTCCCACATGGTGCTCGGGAACATGGACTGAGGCTGGGCTGTGCCAGGGGTGGTGTCTGGAGTCTTTGGGGTGAGAGTACAATGAAGAGGGTAGTTTATATCTGCCCTCCACAAGCACTCACGAAGTGCTACATGAACAGCCCAAAGTGGCCAGAGCTCCAGTCAAGCTGCCGCAATGTGCTGCGGTAGCTCAAGGCAGGGAAACGGTGAGACGCCTCTGGAAACACCCCAGGGAAGATGTGTGTGCTGTGAGTCAGGCTGAAACACCCTCATATTTAGGCACAGTTTTGTTTATCGGGCGCCCTTTACCGCATGTCTTCTGATGAGGCTCCTCACAAGTGATTCGGATCCTCTGACAAGCTCCTGCAAGTCCCCACACTCAAGATCGCTGGCTTAAATAATGTTCTAAATGTCACTGCTGGGGCAGGAAACCCAGCCATTTTGATACTTTTGCTTCTGTCCTGATGATTCATGTTGACATTTACATGACAAAATGGAGGGGGGGGGGAAGCTGCTGAACATGTTGCAGTGCCTGTGGAGAGCCTCATGGTAATATGATTCAAATCAGCAGAGACCCCAAAACTCCCAGGAAATACCCTCAAAAAGCCAGAAGAGCTTGAGCAGGCTGTAGAGAGCTGCTTCACCTCCCAGCTCCACAGAGGACGAGTTTTATGCTCATCCAGGACTCCCCTTAGTGAAGGATGCCGAGGGCAGGTACCGAGTCTCCAGGACTGTGAACAGCCCTGTGGCCAAGCAGTTAATGAGGTGTGAAAGATCATACAAGATTTAGCATGTGGGATATCATTTTCCCTTTTAGGATGTTTTTCAGTTAAGATTTTAGGAGTGTACTTGAAGGCAGGTTGTAATGATGCTGGACAGAGGTATCTTCGAGAGAGAGGCAGGGAGGTTAACTCATCAGTTGGAAACCTGGAGGTTTGATGTTGCTAGGTAATAGCCCATTCTTTACCATTCTCATTACATAAAGTTTCCATTGTAAAATAAATTATTTTCCATCTCCACCACTGCTCATGTGCCTCAGTAAGGCACTACTCATGGAAACATCTGCAGGTCATGTTGTACCCTTTCTAAGACGGTGAAGCAGAGGCACAAACCCCATATTTCCATGTTATAATAGAGCCTGGGGAGGAACGAGGCACTGCAGTTTCCTGCCATGAAGCCCATGGTCTCATTTTCCAAGGCAGACCCTTGCCCGTGGTGCTAACGCTGGCTGTGCCTCTGTTTTGAGGATGTTGCTAGTTGAACTTTGCCAACAGCGTGCTGTTCGTTTGGCTTCTTGCATGTTGGGAAGGAGTAGTCTCTGTGATACTTTTTTTGGTAGTTTCTGTGAGAAGGGTTATTCCCACAGCCTTTGCAACATCAGCAAAGCTTCTAACTAGGCCAATTTACCAAATTCTGGGTGAAATTCTACACTGTGCATGTCAGGAAGTGTAAGTACACAAGGGGCCATTTCATACTACGTGTGTTGTGTGTAAGCTGGAAGCCAGACACGAAGAATCTCCATCCTTAGAAATTTTTTAAAACTCGACTGAACACGGCCCTGAGCAGCCTCACCTAACTTTGAGGTGGGCCCTGCTCTGAGTTGGAAGTGGGACAGGAGAGTTTCAGAGGGCCTTTCCAAACTACATTATTTTCTAAGACCTATAGAGATGACCCGTAAACGAGTTACAGGTAGACAAAGGGATTCAGGTTGGTTCCAAATACCTTTTCGGGAACATTGTTGAAAGTGGACTTTCTACCCACGACCCTGTGAGACAGAGCTCTTGTGACCATTTGATAACAGGTCCTATTGTGCAATCTCTATTCATTGCTAGGAAATGAATGTTCCTAGATGAAAAATAATAGTCTGATCATGTAGGGCTAGGCATGCCCTGAAACAGATGACCTCAGTGTCCATGGGCCAGGAGCTCCTTGTGTCTGCAGGCTGGACAAATTGTGAGTGCAATGAACATAGCAGCAGAAAGTGAAGTAATGGTGGGGAAACCAGCCCTGCCAGAAAGCAGAGAAGAGCCTCTGCAGCTGCTACCAACAATGATGACACCGTCCATCCACTGGTACTTCCTGATTATTTCTCAGCTGATTTTGTGACATGAATGCGGCTGTCCCCATAGCTGCCTTGGTGACTCCAGGGCTAGGAATCAAAGGGGGGTGTTGTGGTACCGCTTTTCCATGCACACATCTGTCACACATCCTTGTGTGCATAGTACATAATTACACATGTATTTGGGCATATAGTCCTAGGCTTCTGCCATTCAGAAAATGAAACTTGAAAGTCCTCAGGGAGAGAGAAGGTTGAGCTCATCCAACACTCAGGAGAGCCAACTGTTCAGAGTTTATGGAACTAGATTCACAAGAGGGTTGTAAGCAACTGCAGTAGCATTTTGGGGCATAAACTCAAAATGTAGCTTCTCAAAAATCCTAAAATTCCCTGCAGTTTCCTCCCCATGCTCACTTAGCCTGAGACTGAGGGTGCAGTGGAAACTTGCTGCCTAGCTGCAAGCCTTGGTGCTGCCTCCTCCTTTCAGCATGGATGCAGCCCAATGGCTTATGTGGTCTCCTTGGAGGGTGGATGTTAACACTCAGTGCATCCTGATTGGAGAAAGAAGCCTCCACCATCCTGGAGTCATGTAGAAACATCTTCAGGGGGCCGAGCTAACCCTGCAGACCTCCCCACAGCACCTTCTGTCATTTCAGCAGATCCTGGTTTGCTTTTTTATAAACACTACTATTAAGCAGCAACTTGACCCATGCACACCTTGGGGCTAGCAGGCAGTGAGGTCTCCTCATGCCATATTTAAGATGTCCATCTCCTGTGTTACAGGTAGCAGCACTAAAACGTAATCACTGCATCACTGAGTCCTTCTTCTGAATTTAGGCCCCCAACTTCACGCCCAGCTCTATATTTAGCATGTTGAGCAATCTCAAACATATGAGTTCCTGTGCCATCTGCATCAGTTTTTCAAAAATAATGAAACTGAATGGCAAACCATGTTGTACTCTAGGAAGAGGGATGCTTTTAGCACATTGTTAAGGGTCTTCCTTCTTCTACTCATTTATTTATTTATTTTGCTCCAAAAGAGGGATCCAAAGATATAGAAAGCTTTCCTTCAAGCAGCAGCCCCAGCAACTGTATTTGTCAATATGTGGCGATTGTCTGAAAGTGATGTATTTGCAACATATATGGTCCATTGCCTGATTAACTCAGAATGAAAACCACCCAAGCTTTGCACTAAAATCAGTTAGCAGTACAATATCTCCAAAGATTGTGCAATTACTTTTATTTTTTTTCTGAATGGTTGCCAATAACTGCAACTTTCACAGAAGATAAAGATCTTTTCTGCTTCATTACTTCTGAGATGGCACATTAGGATCAAATGTACCATCCTATTAAATAAAACTCCAGGAACACTATATATAGCACCATACCAAATGTGGTCTGCAAGGCAGCATTGATCAGATCAGCCCAGAATGCTGTTTACATGTTGAACCGTTAAAATATTCCTGCTATTAAAATTCATCCTCTTCTTGGTAAACCTATGTGTACAAGTTGCATATTGCACTTACACAACTGCTACTTGTCCCCTCTGTGTGCACGGACTTCAGCAGCCTGGTCTAACCTTTGTCAGGAGGAGAGGTCATATTTTAGCTCATCTAACGTACTCTTGATATGCCAATTATCATGGACCTACGTGATTTACCAACCCAAATTCCTCAGCTGGTAAAGGCAGAGATGAGTGAAGAGGTTGTATTTTTCTTGCACCTGGAGAGGCTGAGGTCCTCTTGTCCTTGGGTGCATGTCAAAGACACGAAGGAGTATTACTGTGTAATTTTTTTGCCCATGAGGAATTGACAGTTACCTAAGGACAGTGGGTGAGAGCTGAGGCTTGTATCCTGAGTAACAGCCTAGTCTTTCTCAGAACAGTAATGGCCTACAAGCTCCCAGCTTTACCACCCAAACCGCATTCTTGTAGAAGACCAGAGCCCAAATCTGATCTGGGTTTTGGTTCCTGGGCAATCACACTTCACTTGGACAAGTTGTACCCACATCACTGGGGTTCCTGAAGCCACCCTGAATTCACACGTGGCAGTGATGGGTCAGGGTTTGGGAGTGGGGGAGAGATCCCTGAGCACCCTTCCTGTGCAAGGGCAGGAGGAGCAGGCATTTGGATAGTCAGTAGGGTCTGGCCATGACGTCGGGCTGGCTCATCTCACAGACCTCACTGCTTGAAGAGCTAGTGGAACAGAGCAGCCCAGCCGGAGGGCAACCCAGCTCTTGTGAGCCAAATCCTGCTTCCCCCGACACAGACCCAAGGGAGCAGCACTGCACCCTACTGCGCCCGGGGACAAACTCCTCGTCCTGGCACCTTGCTGGCCCCTGCTCCCGCCGTGTCAGAGCACTGCAAGCTGGTGATTAAAATGTGGTTTGCATTGTGTGAACACTTGCATTCTGTTATTAAGGGGCAGATTTTGAAAATGCAGAAAAACCCTCTGAAATTATATTCTAGTGCATACACAAATTAAGTAAAGGCACATTTGACTGGATGGGCATTTACATATAAATTGCTATCTAATTGCACTAATTGCACACGTTCACAGATGTGCTATTGCACAAACAGGTTTTGCACATGGATATCAGGTGTCTGCTTTGTTTTGTTGCAAAGGTGGCTTTAAATCAATATAAATTATTGGTTCCTGTCTTGTCAGACCATGGCTTAGATCAGCAACTGTCCAAGATATGGCTAGGAAGACCTTTTGAAGTGATTTTCCAGCTTCTGTTCTGAGTCACCCTGTTTTCATACCCTCAGGCTTGCAAGCCTTGCCTTCCTTTCCAGGTCGTAAATACTTGTCTTGTCTCAGGGAAACATTTGGTGCTGTTAGGTACTAAGGACACAGTGTAAAAATCTAATGTCTTGGCATTTTATTTTTATATTGGAAATGGATCAAATAGTAAAAATGAATCTTGGATCAAGAAAAGTTTAAAAGATAGTAAGTAGGAGTTAATGTACCTCAATAACATCTTTTTTGTAGACTCGTTACCTCTTTATTTACCCTTCAAGATATTTGCTTCTGGTTTATAGCACAATATGTATTGAGGAGAGACATAAACTGGGCAGGGAAATGCCAATGAAATGAGAAAATAGAAAGTTAATGGCGAAACTAGAGTAGGCTAAATTAATTTACTGATTATATGACCATATCCCATCAGTAAGACATGAATTATTTTGTTTACAGTCTTCAGGTTGTTGCCTGGCTCTGCTACCCTTCACTGTTTTCAATTTAAACTGCAGTGATTGTAAAGAGAAGAGAAAATAAACCAAATGTTCCCATTCCACTTATAAATTTTATGTTTATAATCTTGTAGCCATCCATGGAAACCATGCCTGTTATTCAAGTGCTTCGCCTCCCCAAGCTGAGCGTAATTATTACTGATACATCTGGATGTTTAACTACCTACTACAGAGTCTTGAATTCCTTCCAGACTTAAAATATCCATTAATACAGGAGTGGTGAAGAGTGGAGTCACAGGGGGAAGAAGAGAGGGGAGGGTTTATGTCTATTACTTCAATTCTCAAAGGATTTATGCCTTGCTTAGCACCACAGGGAGTAAAATACTGTTACCTAAGCTAGTGTCATTCAGTTAAAAGGATGTAACATGCTTCTTTCCATGTTATTTTACAAAGACTTCTTCATGCATAGCGGAACAGATCCACTCTAGTTTGGTGTCCAGAGAAGATGGAGATACCCTACCATGGTGCAACTCTCCCCCAGCCCAGGGGTATCACTGGAGACTTGTCCGATGCATGCACCTTCAACAGACAGTTTTTTAAAGCCCTTTGGGTTGGGCTTTCACTCAGACCCCACATATTTTTGTAGCCAATAGATCAGCCTGTAAAAACACAGCTTGTATGTTCATCCCATGCAATGCATGCTTCTTCCTCGGGTGTTAGCTCCTAAGCAAAATCACACCAGACCAGGTAGGTCATAAATTGACTGTGAGTATCCCAGCAAGCACAGAAATAGCTGGTATGAAGAAAGGGAGTCACTTTTGTGCAGTGTCACTACAGATGTCAGTCCCTGAGTCAAAGGTCAGTATCCCATGTTAGGGAAGATCCAGCTATTCAGGAGCATCTGCAAATCCCTCCTCCAGGGCCTGTGTTTTCAGGGGTAAGGCATCCTCCTCAGCCCCTCTTGAAGGCAACCTGGAAACCCCATTTGGGAATTTTAGCTGTTTTGCACTACCCACCATATCAGCTCCATTAAGGCTATGGTCCAGACTTATTGATTACTTTCTAATCTGTGCCCTATTAAACTCACACATCCATCTAACAATTATATACATGGCATCATTCACTCTTCAGCAATGCCCCATTAGTTCCTATTATGAAGAACACAATAGTAGTTGTGTTGTCACTGCCTCATTAACCGCAGTATGTACCTGAACCATGGTACATCATGCTGGCCCAGGTCCAGGTAGCAGATTCATCACAAAAAGCAAAGGCTGACTCCTTGCCTGACACCCAGCACTTGAATCATGATTTTCAAATGTTCTGTATGTGAGAAACACTTAGGTACAGAGAGTGTCAGATCCCTTTCTGTGAAACTATTATTTGCCTCCAGATAGAATGGGAAACAACTTGTCTCTGATCATAGCAGTTACTTATAAGCTGCCAGACTGGAGGGATAAGTGAGATAAATTAAACTGTGAGAGCTCTCTTTCCAAGAAACAGTTCACTATATTTGCTCACGCATTTAAGTACGCATGCAGCTCTTAGCCTGTAATCAAAGCACAGCAGCTGAACCAAAAGGATCATATTTAGTACACCAGATCAAAGAGTAGCTAACCAAGAGTCATGTACCAATACAGTACCTCCAGGTTTTTCAGCACTTGTCCACTACCTCTGCTACCTCTACTTGCTACCAGAGACAGGAGCCTACAAGACAGCTGCTCTTTTGCTGCCCATTAGAACTTATTGCAGGTAGGGCAGGACGTAATCAGACTCAATAAAAGAACAAGCAACCAAAACCTTATTCCTTCACCACCTCCATCTCTCACAGTCCCATAAAATCCCCATTTGCCAACCATGAGAGAATGCAACTGGTATTATTTCAAAGGCAAGGCTTTTCTGTACCCATTTCCCCCAGTCTTTGATGGCATTGTGGATGGAGCTTCTGAAATGCCTCCTACAGCTATGTAATTTGTCTCCACATAAATGTGTTTTGAATGCACATGGTTACCAGATGGAATTTCACATTCGACATATTAAGGGGACCAGATGAGCATGGAGAGGCTGTACAGGCCGTGCATTGTGCTTCCGATATTAGTGGATTCCTTCTCACAGAGGAAGTGGCCTGTAATGGGAAGTCCCATCTGTCATTGAGATACTCGTTGAAATTGAATGTTCTGATGGAGGTTTTTTTTGAGACTGGAAATATTTTGGTCCCATCAGCTATCGCTTTAGCTCTAACCCCACAGTGGAGGTACAGAAAAAGCGTAAGAACATTTGATTTACTGCAATCACCTAAAAGGATGATGTCCTGTTACTAGTAGTTGGAATTTTAAGAGCTGCAATACAATCACCTTGGCATGACCTGGAAAACTCTCTTAAAGGAGAGATTTATGCACTTGGTACTGGAACTCCTGTGGCTTTAATTTTTAACTGAGATTCCCAGATCTGTCTGTGAAGCCTGCCCAAAGAAAAGCTAAGTTGGCATGATCTTTAGCAAAAAAAAAAAAAAAAAAAGAGGAGATATGAAGCTGAGTGTTTAGACCCACAGGGGATTGAAGGTACACAAAGAGGACTGGAAGACAGGAGTATCAGGAGACTGCTTTTAGTAAACAATAAAGCTAATGGGAACATCAAAAAACTATTGTGTCTAGTTTGGATCAAAACTGCACACTATGTGATCCCAAGTAAAGTTTCTGAAGATGCTCTGGGAGCCAGAACTCCAATGCCTGAGGTCATCCTGAATTCATTTTTTCCTTATCTTTGGTTTGGGTTTTGAAGAGGAAAAATTACTGTGAGCAGGCCAACAGCATCATAACTGTGGCTGGAAATCCTGCTGGTAGGATTTGGTGAGGGACGAATATCTGTGAACCAAATCTGGCCATTCACCACAAACTCTTCTGCCAGGTATTGCTTCGTCCATTCAAGTGCGTGCTTCGATTTCTGCAAGGTGCCCCTAGCTAGACAACATCATGCTTGGCTGACTTACTTATAACTGAGAACTCATTTTTTAGTGATCATGATCAGCATCTTCTCCTGACTCACCATCATAAACCCAAGGGGTCAAAAAAACAATGAAAGAAGAAAGGTTAACTCAGTGAGACAGCAGCATCTGAAAACCAGGGCAAGATTGTCATCACCTACCAGTGTAAGCTATTACTGGACCAGTCCCTCAAAGTGGTGACAGGCTGCTGGGCTGTGCAGCCACTCCTCTCATGCATAGAGCTTGTTGTGCACCTCTGGAGCAGGATGGCCTCACACCCTAACAGACAGGCTATTGCTAGCGCTCTGCCACCCAGCTTGTAAGGAGCTCAGCAGTGAGGTCCTCCTTGCAGATGGGACACTATAGCTACTGTGTGAAAAGTTTCTGCCCACCCTGACAGTGCTGTCACCTTTCCCACCCCATCCCAGTCATCGCACTGCCTCTGCCATGCCTTCACTCTGCTAGTCACCTCAAATACCCTCTGCAGGGTCTGGCACTACAGGAAGGACAGCCAGTGCCATGTTGGACATCCCTGCCTAGAATGGGAACTGCCACTGGATGGAGAATCCCCTCCATCTCTTTGCTTTCATGCTCCCAGTGCTGCCACCATGGGTACTCCTTTGAAATAGGGCTGGGCACCCGGGATGGCATTCTTTTGTCTTAATCTGGATGTAATGCCTTACTCCGTTTCCTCCTTGAATTCCCTGTCATTTCCTTTTCTTTGAGGACTCATAGATCCTAGGCACCCTCTCTTTCCCCAAGGATACTGGCATGGCCCTGCTGTCAGACTGTCCACTTTCCTTTTCTCCTTCCTCTTTTCTCCTGATGCTGTGCATTTTCCCTCATAGCTGAGCTGGTGGGATGATTCCCAAAACACAGCCAGCATGATCATCTCTGGTTCTGTCAACACCAAGTGATCATGGCTCACACTCCAGATGATTGAGTTTAAAATATCATGGGATTTAAAAATATTTAAAAAGAGCATTTCTCTGTTGGTGTCAGGCTGGCCAATGATCACGTTCTCAGAATCTGCTTGGTGGTTGGAACTCCAAAAAAGAAAGATGAGATGAGCTAATAACACCGGAATTGCATTCTGGGAACAAGAAGGACCCACGCAGCCCTGAGAAGTGAGAGCACTGCCTTCTCCCTGGCCCTTGCATCTCTCCCCAGTGCATCCCTTAGCTTGGAAAGGAGCTTTCCTCTCCCAAATCAAGCAGGAGCTCTCATGTCCACACATTCTCTGCAGCCTGGAATTCACAAGACAAGAATGATCTTGGGTTGAGTGATGTTTCACAACATGTCTCCTGAGACCCTTCACAGCTGGTGAGGCTGCTCCTAATCCCAAGTGCGCCCTTCATGTTCTACATGGTTATCAGCCACAGGGTACCCCATCCAGATGAACCTCCAGTTGGAGCAGCAGTCCATGTCCTTTCCCAGCTACCTACAGGCCTGTTTCACTAACCCATGCAGAAAGAAACCCTAAGCTGGGTTCAAGCCTGAGGAGCTCCTAGTTTTCCAGGGACGTCTGACAAATGCATTGGATCTGGAAGCCACCGCTTACAGACAGACACTCGTGGCTTTCCGTTAAGTCAAGATTTCTGTGGTTAAAAGTCTGCTTTGTGAAGGTGCCTATTTCTTATCCCTAATACACCCACCACAACTTCTGATGATTACTTTCATCTCAGACCAATACTGAAAAACCCAATTAATTAGTGAAGTCTGTGTGCACTGTTCTGGGCTGGTGCTAGCCAGGGTGTAACTTATTAACAGTTTCTAGTCAAGTGAAAATCGGTGCGTGGGAAGTGAGCACTATATTACCAAATGACCTTTTTAATTTGTGCCTGTGCTGCTTGGCTCAGCTCAATGTCTCAGCACTGTTGAATGGTGCTTCAAAACCCATTGGCAGGGAAGGGGGAGGATGGGCTGTCCTGCATGGGCTTGGAATGGTTTTGGTCAGGGCTTTGCCTACCTCAGTCAGCTGGACCATGAGGACCATGTCTCACCCATGGCAACTCACTTGCTTCTTCTGATGGTGGGTCCAGCAACAGCAGTGAAGACCCTATGGGGGAGTCTTTGGGCAACTATTTCCCCACAGCAAGCAGGGGCTGAGAGCTGCTGTTCCTTGCCTAGCAGAAGGAAACACCCACTCCATGCAGACACATAACAGGGCTGATGGAAGAAAAAGCATTTCTTCACTAAGTCTTGAATCCCAGCTTGCTAAGATCATCAAAGAGTAACCTGGACTGGAGTGAGTCCCCAGAGTCTTACAGGATAGAGCTTTTCAAAAGTACAAGGTTCAGCTCATGATAAATATGAGTAGTGGGTGCTCAGCATTGGCTCATGCTTTATTTCCCCTTTGTTATTGGGGGTCTGGTGCTGCAGCACATTCTTCCTCCAGAGATGGTAGTTTGAAACTGGCAGCCTTTTGTGCACATCTTTGAAATGGGAGCTCAAGTCAGAACTATCCCCAGGAAGGGTGGAAAGTACTTAGGATTAGCAACTGCATTTGCATCAGCCTCTGCATAAAGCTTAGCAGGATGGGGCCTTGTGCATGCAAGTTCTGCTGGCCCCCGTGCTGGAAAACTGTACGTTAGCAGCTGAGGAAGCTGGGACAACAAATATATTTACAGCAGAAAATTCAAAGCAAGGGCTGATTTACTTGAGCTAATTGCAAATCACTCTGTTCAACTGGGTCCAAGTTATCCTAAGTCTATCCTTCAAAGATAAAAGCTATAAAGATAACGTTGATTGACCTATTTGCAACTGCACTCTGCTGCATTCTGGCAATCATGTCCCCGTATTGAGTTACAGGCACCTATAAAGCGGTCAGCTCTTGTGTATCCTTTCTTGCCACAGGTCTGGAAATGAAATGACCCAGGTTTGTTGTAAGAGAGCTCTCAGGGACTTTCAATACACCTTGTTTTTCATTAGGGCATTTCTGTTATTGTTGGTTTTCTCCCTCATTTAAGCCCCACCCCAGCAAAATTTTTAATCTGCTTTCTTCTGAAGTAATTGATTCACTCAGTAAATACGTTTCCTGCCTTTTAAAACTATTTTGTCCCTTTTTTACTTTTTTTGTTTGTTTGTTTGGTTGGTTTTTTTAAACAACAGAATGCCTTCTTTCAAAGCTTCTGTGAAGAAAATTGTGATGGTGGGGGGACGGTATCAAAATGAAACCAAGTCTGCTTCCTGGATTGAAGTGCTGATAGAATGGTCTTAAGATGCATTTGTTACCTCTGAGAGTTTAAGGCCTCAGCTCAGGTGCTGCACAGGGAAGGAGGTTTCCTGCCACATCCCTGGCAGCTCATGTATGTGTGTAGAGGAGGGAATTCAATGAGTGCATCCAGCTCCCTCTGACACCTCGTCTTGTCTGTAGCCTCTGAAACCTCCTCCATAGCCTTGAGCTCATTCGCTCTACAGTAGTGTTAGAATTCAGCTTCCTTTAATGCTGGATTTCCAAGTTCTCCAACCTCAGACACCATAAATTTGCATGCTTTAATGTTCACCTAGAGAAATGTTTCTTCCCTAAGCACTCTGGAAACCTCCACAGGCACTTCAGAAGATCCCAGGCACTGATGCCTGCAAATGCCTTGGGACCAGCCATCTTAAAGATCAAATCTCAGTGCAATTGAGTCCTGTGCAAGTCCCTAGATGGTAACAGCAGGGCTGTCTGGAGCATATCCATTCTCATGGTTTGGGCAGTGTTTTTCACCTTGGCAACTTGCTAATTTACAGTTTTCAGGGAAAGACACGCAGGGATAATGAGGTTAAGTGAGAGAGGAAATGGAAAGAATGTGCCAATTTTGTGGGCTGTCTTCCATGTGCATTTTCCACCCAGAAACTGAAGCACAAGCAATTCATCTCTACAATTTGTGGTACAGCTTCTAGACAATACTCATGTGCCTATGCGTGAGATGGTTTGGCTGGGGATGGTCCTGCAGTAACAGAGATGAGGTGGCTATGTGAGTAGTCATGAGGAGCACAGAGATGAGGAAACTTTGTCTTTCTGAAAGAAGCAATGGCAAAGTTTGCTGAAAATGCAGACTTTCTAGCTCCATGGCAGGACCTGTGCCTGGCTTGTTAGTGACTTTTTTGATTGCAGCAGACACCAGTGATACTTTCTTGAGTCTGTGTGGGCTACTGGCCTATGTTACTATTTTCCACTGTCTTTGCTCTCGCTCACATTTTAAGTCTTTACTCCCTTTTATGTGCTTGAGAACAGAATCCCACGCAAATGTCTCAGAGCCTTGCAAAAAAAAGAAAGTACTCAAACTCCTATTGTCTTTAAAGGTGCTTTTTTGGGGGCCTTTTCTTGTGCTTTCCCACTAGTTTGGGGAAAAAAATGGCTCTCACTTACGAACATTTTATAGAGGTAAATCATGGTGATGGGAGTTAATCCAAGACATCTCTCTATCTTTCCTGAGCACCTTCTTGAGCTGCAGGGAAAGGCATGCACCTTTTTGTTCCATTTGTTCCATTGTGCAATCAGACAGGCACAGCACAAGCCAAAGGGAAACTGTTTTCACCTCTTTCACTGATTTGGTTCTGGCTTGATGGAGTTTTTAATTCTATTGTGAGCCTTCAAAATACTCTACTTCTCAACATGCTCATCTGGCCCTTGTTCTTCCCTTCTTTGACCTCCTTATCTATTTCCTTCCAAGGCTCTATAGATTTTCCTTTTTACAGGCTTTGGAAGAAATTTGAGGATGGATGACTCTAGAGCAGGTCCCATCGCTCACCCTTGAGCTTTCAGATTCCTACACAATGTCAGGGCTCTCTGCTGAGCCAGGACTCCTTGGCATGCAGATTACAGAACTGACTGAAAAGTCAAAATCTCAAATACTGTGAATCTGAAAAGTTCAGTTTGGATTAGCTACAACTTTGTAAGTATTTTGTGACTCTCTTTATTTTAGAATTCTTAATTAAAGCCTTTATGTACTCCTAAAATTTGAAACCAAACCTATTTGAAGACTACCAAGAAGTGTTTCTTATATTTTCTCCAAAAGAAGTTTTTATGCACAAGATACATCAAAACCGATCCTTAGTCTCCACAAACACAAATTTTTACCTTTAAAGAGTATTTTTTTTGAAAAATCTTTTCCCCTTCAAGGGGCTCAGTGGAGTCAGGCAGAAAACACTGGTCCTTCCAAATTAAAAAGTCGGAAGAAAGTAAAAGGGAGTAGTGTGACTTACTTCTCTTGTAAGTCACACAGCATATTTGTTGCAGTGAGGGGAGGGAAACCAACACCTTCCAAGGCTGCTCCCAGTGTTATAATAATTGCACACAGTATGATGAGATGTTCAAATTGTTCTGAAATTTAATTTAATCTTGCTTCTCCCTCCAGCCTACAACTTCCTTTTTGTGGCCCAAATCATACTCTTTCAGAGACTTATTTGTTTGTAAAAGTGGTTTTTTTTATAATGGAATAACTATGCTTTCTTTCCAACATTTCAGTTGCCATATCATTCCTTCAGGGAAATAACACAGAGTTAGGTATGTAATTACTTTCTCCGATCTGCATCAGCCTATATGTATGGGAGTCTCCCCTGAGACTCTTGTACAAGGTCTTTCTTCCACAGACTTACAATGACTTTTCACTGCTTTCTTCATCATTTTGGGTTCAGTGACAAATTGACACTGTGTACACATGTTGCTTCTTCTTTGCCATCCGCCCTCCCACCCCCAGGTCAACAGAGTCATCTTTGGAGGGCTTCCATCTCATTGCTATGTTCTCAAGGTACAAGAATGCAAATATAATGAGCAGGGATGCATCAATACTGATGTTTTGTTTGCTGAATCTAGCCCAACTACTTGTTGCAGTAATGACCTCATTAAAGGTGCAACATGGCATGCCAGTATTTCAACCTCTTCCTCATTGTTTTTCTTCAGTTGTGTCACAACTTAAATTGAACTTCTGAGATGTTCTCCAGCAACCTTAATTGATAACCAGTGCTTTGGGAGGGCATTACACATTGTACCAACACTGGATGACTCTCTCAGTGTCTTCCAGCACTGGAACTGCTTCTTCTGTTTCTGCTTGTACCCCAGTCATGATTTAGATGGACAGTGCTAGACTTTCATTCAGCTTGAAAGATCTGTCAGCTCCACTGCTTAACTACTCCTATGACTATGTTTTATTTTTGTTATCATGCTGCAAATCCTGTACTAACCTGCCGCCTTCCAGAATACTTCTAGCTATTCATACCATTTAGATATATAATCTTGCCTTGTATTCTTTTTTCCTGACCTTCATTGGGAGATATTATTATGGAAATCAATATGCATACATGGACTCTACTTTTTTCTGCCCTCTCTAGTAGGTTTGAGTGCTGGTCAGATCCTGTTTTAGTTAAACCAGCATGATCATCTATAAACAATGTCTTTTTTTTAATGGGTGAAGGTGGACAGCTGTTCACATAGGACTTCAGTACCTAGAAGGAACCTCAGTAGACAGGTACAGCTGATGGTGGAGCTCAATAAGCACATGCAACAGACACCCTGTCCGTACTGTGCCTCAGGAATGGTTCTTTGTTCAAAGAAGATGAACTGGATGATCAGCATTTTATTCTCTTGGGCTAAACCAACGGACACAAAGCACAACATAAGGTGTGACATTGTGCTCTGTTCATCCCAAGGCTGAACATGAAGCAGGCTGCGCCTGCAATCCCCAGGTTCTCCCATGTGCTCTGAAGGTAGCTACAATTTCATGTGCCAGACCAGGGAAAAGCTGGGTGATCCCAGAATGGATGTGAACTCAGGCTGTTTGCCAGCCACTGTCAGTGTCCTTATTCCAGGACAGAGTGGAAGGATGGTTTTTATGAGCATAACGAAATCTATGGAAAAAAAAGGAGCCCCCCCCCCCCCCCCCCCCAGATTTTCTACTCCAGGTGATGACCTGCATAAAAAAAATCTCCTTTCTCTGTTTTACACTCAATAGCTAATTTCACACTCTTTGTCTCAGGCAGTGCTGTCTGATATGAGCTGATATGCTGCTACCTTCAGCTGCTGGAGGCTCCTAGTCCTACCCCATATATAAGTCTAAAGTTATTGATTGACTCCAGGCTGATTTCTAATAATAACTGGAGAATAACCTCCATCCTGTCCCCAAAGTGGGTCTTCTCCCACGTGTGGAGGTAGCCAACCTGCCTGCCAAGGTGCCAGGCACTGCAGGACTGAAACTCTTAGTGCTGTAAGTAACTCTGCGACTTTGCAATGGAGAGCAGGCAGAGTAAAGGGCTGAGCAGCTGCCAGAGAGGAGTCACTATGGGGAGGGCGAGAAGGAAGGATGTTTGGTGGCTACATGCAGGGACTGCTGGTAGTCAGAGGGCTGTCTAGTTCCAGTTCTTCCATCAAAGATCTGGAGGTAATGGTAAGAGTCCTACCGATCAGATCTGCAGATCACACAAAGGCCGGTGAACTGGTCCGTAGCACAGACCCAGTCCCACACAGTCATAGAGAGCCAACTGAGTCACCTGGCAAACAGGGCCTGATTAAAAAGAAGGGAGAAGAAAGCATTTTAATACAGCTGAATGCAAAGTTGCACAGGAAGAAAAGAGCACAGAGCCAGACTAGAAAAGAGGAGCTCCAAGCAGGATCTTTCCAAAGTCAAATCTCTTTGGAGGATGGCCGAGCACTTGAACATGAATTTCTACTGCAGCGCACAGGGTGTCTCTGGCAGGGAGTGGAGGGAGGGAGAGAGAGGTTGTGCTTTTACTTCTGTTCCCGGCACTGCTGAAACTAGTGTGGCCAAACTGTGCAGAGCTCTGGCATCCATACTTTAAATCAGATGTTGAAATGTTCAGAAAACAGCCGAATAAATCATAATGGGGCAAGAGAAAATGTCTTGAAATGATAGGTTTATAGAACTTGTTTATCTTAGCAAAATGAAGAATAAAAATTAACTTGGAACAGGAATGGCTGGTACTAAAGGTACTTAGGAACAAGGTACATGTTTTCAAGACAGATGCAATTAAAAGCACTGGCACAAATTTCCAAAGGAAGAAGTGTTCCTTCAACTTTTGGTGTCTCCAGGTGGGGCCTGGGGTCCTTCACAGAAGACACACAGGAATCCACCTCAGTGGTCCAGAGTTAGCTGAACTGGAAGAGCTCAGCCCTCTGTCATGAAGATAACCACTGCAGCAGCCTCACCTGGAAAGACTTCCAACTTGGGAAGGTGGCATGAGGGCTGCTCTCCCCATGCCTTGCACCTTCCAGGTTGCCCATGACAGCTGATGGCAGAGAGATTCAGAGTGGGTGCAAAGAACGGTGGGATCCTTGATCCAGACCCTCATCCCCAGGACACGCACTGCCTCGTCAGCAGGGAAAGGGGCATTTTAAGGGCCAACACTTTCCTCCCCTTCCTCAGGAGGAAATGGAGCAGAGCAAAAAAAAAAAAAAAAAAAAAAAAAGAGAGGGTAAAATTACTGAAAAAAGCAGTGACAGAAAAGAGCAAGGACTGAAAGGGAGAGGAGCAAGACAGGGTGCAGGAGAGTGGGCAGCACAGTGACAGGGTGCAGGAGAGTGGGCAGCACAGTGTAAGGGCAGCACAGCACTGATGCTGTCTGCTGGTGTTGGTAGCATCACTTGGCATGAAGTGCCAGCACGAGCATGCGTGGTTTTGGCAGACCTGCCTGGTCTCTGGTGGCCGCAGGCGTGACTTCCCCGCCACTCGCCCCGGGAGGTTTCCCCTGCGAGTCCCCAGGGCAAGGCGGGAGGGACCCTGCGGGCGGCAGGAGCTGGGTGGAGGCTGAGTCAGCCTCCCACCTCCCAGGATGAGGAGGAGGTGGGCTGGGTGAGAAAGGAGCCATGTGAGGGGGCTGCTGGGACTGGAAATCACTCTTTCTATTTTTCATTTCCTCATAGACAGAGGCTGCCCTGCTCAGAAACGAAACTTAGAGAGACATGCCAGTGCTGCCTGAGATGCAGAGAGCCATAATGCCAGGTCATACGATGCAGGAACAGGGTGGCTGCTGGGCTGGGTATGCACAAAGTGGACACAGCCCTGGGGAACAAATGGGGCCAGCTGAGCTCCCACTCAGCTCTGAAGAAGAGGGTAAAAGTAGGGAAGATGTTTGCAAGTGCAGAGGAGGGTTCTAGGAAGGATGGAGAGGTGATGCTAGAAGGGAAAGAGCTTCCTCTTCACCTGTCTTTGCAGAAGGCAGTGCTGGAGGGGATGAGTCTGTTTCCACTTTGGAGCTGTTATGGGTGTGGAGCAGCTTCTACAAGCCCTGGAGCATCACATGTGTGCTTATGCCTGTGCTTCAGGCTGCTGCCCTGGGCAACTGCCTGCTTTGCCTGTGTTACAGCAGGGTTGACATGTCATCTCCCATTGCCCATACCAGAAGATGCAGCTTCTTGCTCTGCTTTGTTCCAAGGCAATATTGTTTGGCCTTAGCCTGATAAAAATTACATTGTGATGCTCCTTTTCCATAAGCAACTCCTGTGCATCAAAGATTGTCTTCATCACATGGTCAGAGCTAAGTGTGGAGACCACATGTGAATGAAAGCCAAGCTGGGTAGGAGTTCAGCAAACCCAGACTGCCTTGACAGGAGGCTGCCTGATTTCCACAATTGATTACTGGGAAAATGCAGAAAAGAAAAGCAGAGACTTCCAACTTCAAACTTCTACCTAAGGATAAAGGGAGAAGAACACAGTCAGGTTTGGCTGGATAGCTCACTTCCCGTTGTGGAGATTTGGATGGAGCTGCTTCCTGAGGAGGTGGTGAAGAGCTAGGTCTTTATCACTAAATCTCCTAAAGAAGAACCAGCAATGTTTCTCATCATGGAGAATAATTTTTTTGTAAGGCAAAGACAACATCTGTTTTCCATATTTGTGCATTGCTCCGACAACAGACCCTTCAAAACACAAACCCAAATGAACACTGCACCAACAGACAGAAACCTCGAGTCTTCAGACTGCCTGGACAGGAGTCCTGTGTCCCACACACTAACATAATGTCTGGGTTTTCTTATCCATGGTGCAGCTACTTACCCATAGATTTGAGATAACTTGCTTACAGAAGAAATAGACTTGCTCATGAGAAGCAAGGGGACAAAACTAGAATGTATCAATGAAAAATGAGTGGAAATGTACATCTCATCCCAAACACATGCCAAATACTGAAGGTCTTTTTGCTGCACTTTAAGAGTTGGGCAAAGCTCCATGATCATTGCTGTCCAGACTTTGAACTGGTTATGATTTCCCATGCACCCATGTTCATTCAGAAAAGAATGAAGGCTAAAATATTTGTCCAAATGAATTCAAGGGTTCTTTAGTTGATTAAACAAATCTAGTGTTCAAAAATGAGCATTTTAATTGTAGAGCCACAAGGCAGGCAGAGGTATGATGTTCAGTGATGCTTCATAAATCTCTCCAATTTGTACAGTTAGCTTAAAATGAAAGCTGTAATTAAAAGCAAAGGAACAGCTAGTCCTGTTACAGACTAAATGGTTAGATTAAATATTATGCTGTATCTAATTATTAATGTGCAGGATAACTGTTTAGTAGCTCGATATTTGTTCAGCAGGTTTTATTAATAGCACCATGGCAAATATTTCCCGTAATGCAGGATCCTCACACCAAAGTCAGATATGAAAAGTTGCACACTTTTCCTCCAGTGGTTTCATTCTGCCTGGTAATTTCCACAGATTTTCTGCATTTTTGCTCTCAGGTTTAGTCAATGTGACACTGGGCCACAGCATGGCTGGTTTTTTTGGTGGGGGGGAGACGAGCCGTCCCGTTCCCGTAACTGCAGAGCCGCAAAACAGACTGATTTCATTTTTCCCCTTACGTAAATGGAAGGTCCCGCTCCCTGTGACGCACGATCCTTGATTTCAAGAAAAAGTAACTCCAAGGTTATCTGTGAGTGAATGAGCCCATCCCAGCCTGCCCCGGCCACCCACCACCACCAGGCAGGGGTTCAGGAGCTGTTAACACAAAGGTGTGAAACCCCGACTGAGAAGCACCAGAAAAGCACCAAGCAAGGAGGAAGAGTGAGAAGGGGAGAGTGTTTGCCTCCACGCAGTACATGAGTGGCTGGTTGTGTTAGTTTAGTTTCAGTAACCTCAGAGTCAGCATTTCAGATGTCAGTAGTTTCCACTGACAGCAACTGAGTTTAGGCCAAGTCAGTGAGGGACACAAATAAATAGGGGTAAAAATTTATGCTCGGTCAATGGAAAAGTCACATTAAACAGAAAGGTGACCTAGCTGAACGATCACTCCACCCAGCCCTCTTTTCTCACGTAGACTGCCAGAACAGGTCTTGCCCAAGAAAAGGCAAACTGACTTGGGTTTGGCTGTTGCAATGGCTGCCAAGATATAAACACCACACCGATCCTCCAGCCATGCTCAGAAGGAACCTTGCAGAGGTGGGAGAGCCTGGGGGAGAGCCAGCTGTGTCTGCTGGTGGAGCACTCAGGTGCAGTGGAGGAGCACCTTGTTCCTGCATCACCATGACTTCTTCAACCCTGTCCCAGGTCAGGCAGGTATGAGTACAATTTCAAATAAAAAAGTGCCACATTATGTGCAGCTCCAGTGGTACATAGCAGTCATGGAAAAGTAGAGGGGAGAGTTGCAGCCTGGCAGTTCGGGCTCAAGTGCTTAAACTGTGGCAAAATGCCTTGTTGCTTGGGCAAGTCCTGTGTTTGGGTCTGGGATCTTGCGCTTTCTGGTCATCCACCTCCTTCTGGGCACTGCTCAGCTCAGGAAGCTCAAGGCAATTTGCCAAGAAATATCTGCCTTTCTGATGTTGAGCTCTGATGAACTGACCCAGTTTGATAGCTGTGTTCAAAGTGTTGGAGGCAGGCACACGCCTCCCTCCTTCCCCGATGAGAGCCACGTGGGAGAGCCTTGCACAGCACTACAGTGGTTGCATTTGACCAGTAAAGGGGTGTTAAATTAATGAATCCCTAAGCTACAGGACTGCAAACTAATTGATCCTTGGGTTAAGGAGCAAATGCTGTAGGAAGGGCTCTCCACTCAGAACCCTATTACATGGAGCACGATGAGCCCTGGTGGGATCATCATCTGGGCCCCAGTGGGAGGACTTCTGCTTGGGGCTGGCTGGTCCTCCCTGTTGTCTTATTCATTATTAAAACCTGGATTCATTTTAAATGTCTGCTCATAAGGAACCCAACAGACAGTCTTACACACTAGGAAAGAGATGCCATCAGCACGATGGTTGAACAGGCATCATGCATGTGTGAGTGATATGTTATCATCTCAGTTCCAGGAGAAATCACATCTTTTAGAGTCTCAGGTATCCCTTCTACTAGGAGATGTGGGGCAGTTAGAAGTCATGTTCAATTTAAGCATGCCCAGCCACCCTCACAAACCTCTGGAGTCAAGTACCATCACCTGAGGAAAGGAGGGAGGGAGAGAAGGAGGGACAAAGAGAGGAGGTAGCTTCAAGGGAAAGGAGAAACACAAACATGAAAACAGTGAATAATCAAGGATATCTATGGTGGAGGATCCTGAATAAAAGTTTCTGTACCTCCCCTGCCTTGCCTAGGGCTTTCTCTCCTAGCTAAAGGCCCAGCCAACTCCCCAAAAGCCACAGGGGACAGGTGTCCCCTCTATACAGTTTCACATACATAGGCAGTTATTTCCTCAGTATCAAGCTTTAACAGAAATGTCCCAAAGTATTTCAGAGCAGAGATGCAGAAAAGGCCTGGACAATGCACTTTGCTCTCCTCATTCTCCAGCAGATGTGACAGATGACTCACTTGCATAGGGGCCATCTGGAGACTGTAGGATGTTCCAGACCTCTCTGTTCCATGAGAGGTGCCAGAAGTGAGCTCTCTGCTCCTGTAAGGCTTTAAGCCACTATATTTACATATGAAATAAAGCTAAAGGTAAAGAAAATTATAAATGTTTTCTTTTGTTTCCTGTCATTCCCTGTTTCACACTGATAAAAAACAACATACTGTGAGAATTTGACAGTCTCCCAGTAGTAGATGTCATGTTTCTATTGCTGCCCTTGTTTTCTGAAAGGGTGGGCAGTAGGGAATGAGGAGGACAGGAAAACAAGAGAAATGGCTTTGTCTGAACTGTGGAATTTTGACCCTGATTTGCTGAGTTTCTACATGTTTTGAAGTTTTTTTGGTGCATGACTTCCAAAAATCAGCTCTTTGAAGCTGTGCCCATGTTATTAGTGGATACTCTAGGTATGTTTCAAAACTCATCTCTCTCCAGACCTCCTTTGCCCAAACTGTGGAAAGAGAAGAAAAGCAATGAAGGTGCAAGTGTGTCTTGATGGAGGAGTCACTTCTGTTAGTCCAGGGAAAGAGAACAGCTTCTAGCAGGGGCTGCTGGCTCATCTGAATAGCAGGCATGTCTCCTGAACAACGCAGGTTAAATGGTTTTCTTCCTACCAAGAAAGAAACAACAGTCTTAATGAGAATTTCATCACTGTGCCAAGGTGTAAAAGCCAAAACAGTTCTTGGGGTCTCGGCATCCTCTTCATGTACTCATGAGTCACCCAGTGCTTACCAAGGCTTTATGGACTGGCAATTCTCCTTCGTAGTGTGCTGGTAGGTTGAGTGAGTGGTGACGAACTCCCTTGGCAGAGCAAGGTCTGGCACATCAGACACGACGAATGCTCCAGGACTGTTTGTTAAATAGCAGCAGCCCAGTGGTCAGTGGCCCAAGGCATGGTGAGAAGTCCCAGGACAGGTGGCACCCCAGGGATCTCCAGTGGGTGCACAAGAGTGAGGGCTTGCAGAGGATTCGGTCCCCCTGGATCCACGAATTGCTGCTGAGCTCTGGCTGTACGTGCTCTTAGTGCCCTCAGCTCCTACATCTCTTCAGGTTTTCTTGGTTCTTCCACAGTACCACCTGGGCAATAGGTACCTAAAAGATGCCCCTCTGCTTTGTCTCCAGGCTCATGTGTCCCTGCACCCCACTCAGGGCACTCTGCAGAGCTGGCAGAGCTGCCTCGATGCTGAAATCAAGAGGACAGCAGGGACTGCAGGAGAGGGAAGATGATGTTGGTGCTTTGGGAACCAGCATGAGCACAGACTGACTTGGCTTCTACTCTTGCTCTCAGGTCACATCACCTCCACAAACGTAACAGGGCGACACAAGGACTTCTCAATAATGTTCAGCATGGCTCCTGCTCCTACTGTCCTTTCCTTCTATTCTTCATACCTTCTAAACTATATTATTTAACCTGTTTTTGTGAGGCCTTTCCCAATTCCCTCTGTAATTGTGGCATCCTTTTGGCTGGCTGTGCTCTTTTCTTTTATACAGCCCTTTCCCCTCAATTTTCTTATTTTTCTTTCTGTTCCACTATATGTTCTCAAATTATTTATTTCCTGTTTCTCCTTTTCATCTGTCTTCAGCAGAGACTTCTTTTCCCTTCTTTACTTCTTCTAAGCCCAGAGGGAGAGGAGCTGGAATCCTTCTTCCAGTGCATCAGTCTTTTTCCCTGAGTCCTGTTCTAGTGAAACCTCTGAAAAACTGATGGTGACAACCATAGCAGTATAAGTACCAATGAAGAGTTTTATTGACAGTGTCATGGACCTGTGGGAAGAAAATAGCCCAAACTGAGTGTCCCTGACTGAGTCTGCAAGATGTGCAGTGGTTGGATCCTCCCACCCCCTTCTTTTTTTAAGTAAAAAGCAGCTCTTTACTAGGTTTGCCTTGTTATCAGTTGATGAGATTAATCCAGAACCCACCTCTTGCCCCCAGCCCTGCGGGAATCCAGGTTGCCTGCAATGTCAAGCAAGTCTAATAAATAATTTGGATGGAGTCAGTGCATTTAGTCAAACAAATAACTTCATTCAAAGGGCAGAATGGATTTTGTCAAAAGCTTTTTTTCATTATGTCAAAACGAAGAAAAAATTGTGCAGCCCTTTCATTCTGTCACCACAAAGGCATTTGTTCAAGCTTCTGGCTTTGCTTGACATAAAAAATGTAGTTGTCAAGCCCCACACAGTGAATTGCTCTTCCCCACCCTGCTAGCATGAGCACACAACCCCTCACTTCTGCACAAGGATGAAGGGGCATGAATCTTGTCACTCCACAGAGACACTGCTTGGATGGGGCTCTGGTGTGGAGAGCAAACAGCAGATGGTCCATGGGGAAGAGGAAAGAGAATACCCAGGCTGGCTGTATCCAGTGCTGAGGAAGACCCATTCCAGTCTTCCTGGGCTTGTCCGTGTCCCTTCCCTGTGCCCCAGGTCACCTCCACCAGCATCCTGGAACATGTTCTGCAGCAGGATGCAACACTCTCTGAGTGCCTAAAGGAAATTCAGACATCCCATACCATTTTGAAAAATCCCTCTTGACTTCATTGAAATCACTATGCTAAATTAAGCATGTACACGTCAAACACACATGTGAGCAAAAACTGGAAATGGGAAATACGGGTATTTTTGGCATGTCTTTCATCATATTTATTAAAAGTAATCAAAAAGAAGACTAGAACCTATGGGCAAAATGCTGGGCAGTAGAAGTCCATTTATTTACAGTCAAAAATGAGAGACAAAGAGAGGGTTCAGAGCAGAGTCATGGGCTATATCTCCTGTGTATCTTAGACAATGTGAAGCCACCCATGTGCACCATCTTGGAGTGATGCGTGTTGCAATTTACCACATAAGTCTTCATATTCACTGCAGTCCGTAGCCAAACATCCAACCTGCCATTCAAAGCCAGCAGGCCCCCAGAGGTCTCCCGGGGCCATGATGACAGTTTAGCTGTAGTAGGACCTACAGCTGCCCAGCTAAGCACTGTGAGTCACAGGAATGGGGCAGGCACTGCACAGTTCTCTCCAACAAAGAACCGTCCATCCAGAGGGTCATCACATCCACAAGTACACATAAAACTTGCCTATGTTAATGCAGTAAATTCCTCCGACATAAAAGATGCTCCACACACGGCAATAGCCTTATCAGGCAGCTGACTCATAACTGTTGGGGAAAAGAGAGAAGACATCAATACAGCATGCTATTTTTAATTTTTGAGTGGTTCTTTGCTGCTGTAGGGGACATAAAGAGCTCAGGGAGACATGTTCCTGTATAACACAAGTTCATGCTACCATATTCTTCCATCTTGCCTGAAGGAGCTCTAACGCTTTCAGCCTCCTCCATCCTCTCACTTCCCTCACCACAGAGCAGCCTCAGACAACTGGCCCTTTCCTCCTGGCACAAGTTTGTGTCTCTCAGTCCTTTCTCAGGCACCATGGCTCTTGCACACCAGCCTGTGTGCAGCTGCCACAAGATGGATCAGTGCTGAGCCCTCCACGCTGCTGCAGATGGTTGGAGCAGTGGCAGTGCAGAGCGGGGACCACAGTGACTCCTGCACACCCACCCCCCTCCCCGGACTCCACAGGGCTCCTGCTTCCATGGATGGGGGGATAGGGACTGCTCTCCAGGCTGGGAATGGGGCATTTCATATCCCCACCAGAGACCATAGGGTGGGAGGCACACGGAGCCCCACACCCATCCTGAGACACATCTAAACACAACTACCAGGAGAATGGCAAAGCAGACTTTCATTCAGATGTAGCAAAAGAATAATGAGTTCATTAGATACCAATTGATTGATAAAGAGGGATTTATTGAAAGGTCTAATGTGTGTAGCCAAAATTAGTTTCCCATGTAATTAACTAAAAATGACTTAAGCAATGCATTCTTAATTATTATCTTAGTACAGCCAACTTGTAAGAAATTTCAAGCATTTAATTGGCATTTGATAGAATAGCTATAGCAAGCTAATTAGGTACCAAATTATGGAATACGCTAATTGATATTTAATAAGTATGTCAATTGGTATCTAACTAGCCAATATGTTATAGCTATCTTGGAATATGTCAATTAAGTGCCTAAAGATCTCTTTCAAGTAGATTATAAATGTAATCTATTAAGGATGTAATTTGCAACATTTTTTGATTATGGATTGTAACTTATTTGCTTCCTGAATATGTTATTGCTATTCGCAGACTCATTCATACAATATAACATACATAATTTTGCCTACATGAGCAACTTTGACAACTGATATTTTCCTGGGCTATATTCCTCTCTCACTTACACTGGTGTAAAGATTTACACTCCCTCCACGGGACCCAGAAGGGGGACATCTGAAATATATACCAGCACAACAGCCACAGTCAAACTTGACAGAGCTTAAATTGGTTTAGCTGCAATTGGTGTCTAACTACACCATTTTAGTTACTGTTGAGGGGTGGTGAGTTAGAGAGAGGCCAAGATGACTGGCACGACCGGCTCACCTGGAGGGCAGTGGCACTGCCTCAGCCCCGAGCCCTTTGAAGTGTAGTCTTGTTTGTCATCAGGAAAAATCAGGGGGATGCTATTAAAGTCAGTGGCATTGCACAGTTCTGAACCAGGCAAGAGTTTTTCTCTGCAAGTTTGTTTCCTCAAAGGTCATAAAAATTGCTGCTCTCAGGACAGGAGCAAGAGGGGGTAGTGCATGAGAAGTAGCTTAATTTGAAGGGTAAGATGTCCTCAGTGCCTCTCAGGAGGCAGGCATTACATCTTGGGATGTTAGGCTAGCTCGCTTAGCTCCTAACAGGATTTACCTGTTACTTGAACACTCCAGTCAGCCTGAATCCCCGGGGGAATTTCACTAAAGAGTTAATTTAAAGCACAGTGATGACCATGGTTATTTTCTTTTGATTTCTTTGATACAAGTTGCCATTTACGCTATGCCTTCTGAGGTCTTTTCCCTAAAGCAATCCACACATCTCTTTGTATCATGCGTAAGTATAAGGTTCATATTATGAGAGGTGCAGCACATAACATTAGTGTTGTAGCGATCTGAGCACTTTATCTTCACGAGTAAAACACCCAGCTGCTCTTGAATTCAACTGAAAAAAATATGCTGCCACTCGTAACAGCAATACATTTTCAGTTACTAATAACAACTGTTGTCATGGAAACAGCCGGTCCAGCATGAATGTAAGGATTTGCTTTCAGGTCAGTGCTGTATTAGTCAGCAGCCTTTCAAAACCTCATCTCCCCAGCACAGAAGTCTCCTGTCCAATTTACTCTCTACAGCACTTTTTCTCCATTGTGAATTACTCAAAATTAATTACATTTTATGACAATTGTGCACAGCTCCTTTTCAACTCTACTCTGTATAATTACTTGGAAATGTTTTACGGAGGCCAAAAGAAAATTTCATAACTATATCCAGGTTTGGGAGTTCTTTTTTTCACGGGAACAGTAACAATAGTAATAGGCTGAATTATCATCATGATCACTAATAATAATAGAGCATTTGGTGTGGAGATGGGCAAGCACTTGGGATGTGTCTGGATTCCCTACCCCTTTTGGGGTCTGCGAATTGGCTGGTGAAAGGGGCAGTGCAGGGGGCTGCAGTCAGCTAGGGAAGGGTGTGTGGACGTTCAGTGCTGCTTCCCCTGCTATAAGGCTTATTTTGAGCCCCTGTGGTGGATGTGGGTAAAAGGAGTTTGCTCCATCCCAGCCCTGGGGGATCATTTCTGTAATTTCCATCGATCCCACAGGCAATCAGCTGGAAGAAGCCAATGTCCTTCAGCTCCCAGCCGACCACGTCACAGCCACAAAAGGCTCCTTCCCCACTGGGAAAGCAATGCCAATGGAGATGGGCTGTGGAGCCCAAGTCTGGGCTTTTCACCAGGGAAATCTTCAGGCTGGAGTTAGGCTCCCAGAAGGCACTTTGGGGCCATTTCTTCTGGCTTTCAGAAGTGTCAAACACCCAGAGCTCCCGTTGATGCAGCAGAAGCAAGAAGTGTTTCAGCCCTTTTTGCAGCCTGATTTAATTCTTCATTAAATGCTCTGCCTCTCCCACCAGAAAGAAGCAGTCCCATTCAAAGTGTGCGCACACCAAGCCTTTTTTCCTATATATTGCCTCTCTTTTAAATACCATAACCTGAAAATCAAATTAAATCACTCTATCCTTTATTCCAGGGATGGACAGACAGCTGGAGGGTGAAGTGTTTGCCTTGCTGTGGAGATAACTACATGGATATGATAAAAATTAGCAAGGGGCTGGTGGTTCAGCAGGGTTTTCTGACAAAAGAGGCAGAATACACTTTTGGGAGGGAATGACTGATTTCAGGGGAGTTACAGATTTCAGCATGTCTTGGTCCCTTTAAGTGTTGTGGGTGCTTGCCTTGGTGGGGTGCCCTATGGTGGGGACATGTCCCTGACTTGGAGCCTCGCTGCAGAGCAGGTCCCAGCTCTGCATGGGAGGAGGGAAGAAATAAAGATGAAATACATCAAAAGCCTCAGTCAGAGCATTTCTGATCTGGAGCCAAACTTCTCCAAAGACACAGCTGGAGTGGAGGGTGGGATTTTGAGTCAAAAGCTGCAAAGGAAGGAAAGGCTTTGACTTTCAGGGTCAAGATGCTGCCAACAGACAGGGGAAAAAAAGAACTGAAGGGACCTGACCTCCGAGCAAAGGGAGTTTGCTGTACAGCTGTGTACCTCCACCTCATGGAGGTCCGTCTCCACGCCTGCCTCCTTCACACCTAACCCAGCAAGGCTGAACAGTGGAGACAGTTTGCTTAACCTTGAATACTATGTAAAAAATCAATACTGATAATGATAACGGAAAGGGAAGAAGCCTGGCAAAGATTGCTGAAGAAATGTTTGATTTCTCATTTCACTCAAAGTCCTGCTCACCGAGGTGGAACGCATGGTCTCACCGTTTGCCTATTAACCCGACCCTTACTGATTTATTCATGGGTACTTCAAGGGATTGAGGGTTGCTGGAGCTACTGCTCTTGTATCCCAGGCCATAGCTAGTGCATTGTCCGCACAAAATCAGGCTGCGCACTAGGTGGATTAGAGTAGCTATGTCAGATTTGTTTTAACATTGTTCATATTACCTGAACCACAGAAAGGCATTCTGGTTCAAGGTGCCCCCTCTGTTCTCAGCAATCGTCCCTCTCACTCAAGAAACCCCCCTCTGAAAAAATCACGCCATATTAAGGAAATGTGGGTGGCTGGAGTTGCCCAGAGAAGACTTTAATGGGGACATTGCAAGCTTGCAGGCAAAGCTTTTGCCCAAAGCTGAGGTGCACACCACACCTGGGAGGTCTCTGCCACCCTGCCCAGAGGCCAGCACAGCCCCCAGCCCACCCAGACCTCTACCTACTGCTCCCCAAAGGCTTCTTCCTTCTCTGCATGGGCAGGCCAGCCTTTTCCTCTTGCTCCCAGGTGAAAATAAATAAATGTAGGGCAAACATGAGTAAAGGTATAAACCCCCAAACTGTAACATTTCCTTCTCCGGGTCATTGGTGAGAATATTTAGGAGATGCTGCAGCGACTGTGGTCCCATATGTTAAGAGGAACTGAGCTGCATCAGCACTTGCTCGGGAGATGCTCAGGCACACCTATATGATGGCGAAGGACTTAGAGCTGTAGTTCTTCACCGTCAGATATCAGCCTGGGCAGGGATTAAGGTGTCAACACAAACTTTGGGCTCTTTGTGCTGATGGTGGATTCTGCCAAGGGGGACCTTGTGTCCTGGCTCAGCTCCAGCTCCAGTAACCACACTCAGCCTCCTCCATGCCTTTCCCTGTGAAAGCCATCAGAAAGCCAGCTGACTTAAACTTCTGCAGGCATTGGATCATCCTGCAGCAGTGACTTTGGTGATCTTTGATACAGCTGCCAATGAAAGCTTAAAAATACTTTGGGAACCTTTAGGAAATAAGGCATGGGAAATAATGGACATTATCCTGTGCTGGGATTACAGAGGCCAGATCCAGAAGGCCATCAAGATCAACGTGAAGGCTTTAACATCCCAGTGCTCTGGATGAGATCCCCAGAGTGCTGCACTACTCTGTAAATTGAAAAGACCCACATGCTCATGTGGCCAGTGGTGCTCACAGGCAGTAGGGCTGGTCCCTGGCTGGTCTCGCCCACTCCACAGGATGACCACCCATGTCTGCTACCTGTTTGGGACTCCCATCATATCACGGATGAAGTGAAACACTTTCAGCCTCCTGAAACTTACTGCAGCTTTGAAACCTCTTCTCCAGGACATTGCATCATGGATGGAGGCTGGTCCCTGGAACTATTTAATAAATTAAATTTGGAGACTCAGAAATCCCTGCTCATTTCTGTATTATATATTGTTTAGTCAGTAATACTCAGGCCTTTACCAACCATACATGAAGTAATCTGATACAAAATGTTGGTAACTGAAGCCTCAAAACGACCTCTTCCAGAATTATGTAAGATACATCTCATGCCATCCAAAATCTTTTCACAGACTAGTCAAAAGCAGAAGGAAAAATTAGCCTAGAAAATGCAACCACCATGCCTCCACCTCAGCCAGAAGACCCACATCTTGCAAGCTAAGCATATTAAGAACCTAAAAATATAATAGGAACTTGATATGTGTCCTGAGAGCCATCCCAAAAGGGCCAGGATACAGGAATGCCCAGACTGGCTCAGCCAGACCTGCCTGTGTCACCTCTCAGCACTTGCCCAGCTGTGCCTTGCACTTTACTGCAACATCTGTGCTTCACTGCTGAGATATCCCTCACGTTGGAGAAGATACAGATTTTATTCATAGCTCGCTACTTTCTACCTTTTTATTATTCTGTTATATGATCTAAAAAGCTTGGGAAAAGTGTTCTGGACAGGGTGCAGATGAAGTTTTGTTCTTACCAATGTACAGTGCATTGAAAAACAAGATGACAACAAATCAAGAGCTAAAAGAAGTCTGGCTCTTATATAATGTACAGCATGTGCTGAAATAAATGAGTCTTCAACCTGATAATGTCCTTATCCTCCAGGCCTGTTCTGCTGTGAAGCTGGACTTCTGGAGCAGGAGTTACATTTGCAGCTCATTATGTATGCTGGAGTTTTTCCCTTCTCCTTTTTTGAATTTGTTTGCAGACTGTAATGGGACCCTTTCTGGTTCTTCCTCATATCCTCTGAATTGTTTTATAGGAGTGAAATGGAGTTTTTTTGATATATTGAATATATTTAATATTTAAATGCTGAGAATTTGCAGGACAGAGCAGAGACTGCTTCTTGCGATAAGAGACATTATTATTGTTGTGAAGAATTCCTTTAAGATTCCATCTTAATCATTCTGCTATTGAAATGGAAGAATAAAGTAATAAATGGTTTGAATAGACTTGATTAAAAAGAATAATTATATTCCTTGGGTGGGTTAAATATATAAACTCTTTGTGGTTTTGCATTCTTCTAGCATTTGCCTGTTAGAATGAGCTTTTCTTTTCAATAAGCGCATGCCTTGCATGTGGGAAGGAGAAAGTCCTCTTGGCAATGGGTCCTCAGTGGCCTCTGCCACGCTCTGCTCTGAGCAGAGGGAGGGCTTGTGGCAAACAGCAGCCCCTCACCTGAAGCCAGGCACTGCCAATATTTTCCTGCCCTGCTTTGGGGCCAGATTTCTACTAGAAGTCTGCTCTGACCTCCAGGACATGCACGACCTCCTTTGAGATCTGCCCTCTTTCACCACCTCTTTGGGGCAACCACAGTGCGTCCAGATGCCCATGGTGGAGGAAGAAAGACTCATCATGCTCCCATCCCCCTTGGGGCAAGCACCCCCAGGAACTGGGGCAAAAAGGACAGGTTTCCCATCAGCAATGACTCCCTTGCCAATGTTGGCAAGGTATAGAGGCTGCAAACAGCCAGCTGAGTATCCCTCAAGATGCTCACCTGTGCACCCTCTGCCAGGCATAAGCTGTGCAGCAGCATAGACAGCCCCAGCCTTGCCACTGGAAGGGACTGGGGAAAGGTGTTTCCTTTCTGCCGGGAATCCTGAGATTGCAACATTTTCTTGCGCCCTAAGTTAGGAGGAAATTCAGGCTATTTTGCAAAATCAAGTGTTCCAAGGTGTTTCTTACTGGTGTCCTGGAATTTATGTAGGATGATGTCTCAAGTAATACATTCTTATCGAACTGCAGTAATGGGTGCACCTTACTGAAGTGTATACCATTTTGCCTACTATAGCTTCCTTCTCTACCTTAATTCCCCATTGATAATATTTCAAAGGTGAATACAGAATGGGCAAAAATCCAGATTTCATTGAATCACCATTTCCTGAAGGAAGCTGCTCTTCTGGAATTCATCCTCATCCCAAAAGTGTCTTTTTAACCCTTGCAGTGCTGGTTCTCACAGGTCTGTCCTTCTCTGTTTTGGTGCTTGAAAAATTTTGTTAGTGAAGAATTTGCTTCCAACCTACATTTTACTTTCTGCTCATGTCAGAGAGTGACTGTCTATCTCCCCCTTCCCCTGCAGATCTGATCGTAGATGCTATACTACTAAGGCTTCATTATTTTTACAAAAATCTACTCCAGTACAGTATGAAGTGTTATAAATAATTAAAGAAACACTAGAGTTGTCAAAACAAATGAACAAAGTACACTTTGAGAGGCATGCTCTTGGCTTATTTGGGGTTTGTTCAGTTGACAGTTGAATCTCAGAATTCAGTTCCTGGAAATACCCACCAGAAATGCAACCAGTGAGGTTCAGCCATCTACCAACAAGGAACCTTTGTCTTTCCCCTAGAGTCATCTAGGAACAGGGCTGGACATCAAATATCATGTATAAAACACCAAGTGCCAGTCTCCTCTTGGCCTTTCCAGGGAAAGCAAGGACCCAAAACCCATCCAGCCATGCATCCAGAAGTTAGCAAGACCTCTTGTATGGTCTGCTTTGTGTGATGCTAATGTTCCAAGTGAATGCCTCATTGCTCTGCACAATAAACCTTCTTCTCTCCATTCAACGGTCTTTTCCAGAAGGTCTTCTCTGTCGCCATGACGACAAATAAATTGCTTCTTGTTCACTGAAATCTGCTAAAAAGCTCGTTATTAAGCTAATGTGCCCAGGGTGGCAACACAGAACAGGCAGACAGTCCTGCTTCAGTAAAAGATGCTTTCTTCTTGGTTTCCCATGTGGAGACCACTTCTCTGGGGTCTCTCAGTATTACTGCTCTGGGCATTGCTCTCATTTGCTTTCAGAGATGTTTCAAAAATTTAAAGACATTTCAGAGAGAGGAGGGAAAACTCTTGAGTGTGAGCCAAAGACACTGATAACTGTCTGCTCACCCTTTCCATCTGTCTCTCTGTCTAATGCTGTACTCTTTCCAAGCACACTGAAACTTCCATACCAGGGTTCGTACTGGCCTCCAGCGCACGGAAACCCAGACGGTGTCCCAAGTGCTGGTGCCAGTGCCACCGCTGTCCTACTCACCATCACCTCCAGCTTCCCCACAGCCTCCCCATATGGTGCTGCAAAGGGGAAATGCCAACATGGGAAGACGACATAAAATGAAGTGCATGTTGGGGAGCTGTCTGTCATCCTGGCAGGGACCACTCATTGGGGTGAGGATCTGAGCAAGCTGTGGTGTGGGTTTCTGAGGTCTCTGGTGCATTGCCTTGAAGAAGGGACCTGAGAGCCACTGTGCAATTCAACATGGTATGGGCAAACCTCATGAAAATCCCCAGGAGCTGATGATGTCTTCTCATGGGTTGCCAATACCATTTAGCATTTCAGGGTTAGCTTGTTCCTTTACCAACCACAGTATTTTTTACCGGCTTTCTTGCTCTCCCCACAATCCAAAGTGCTAAAAGGTCCCGTGAGAGTAAATGGTGAGAGCTTTCATGTGGTTACTGTCACTAGGGAAACCACTTCCTTGTGATTCACATGTTCTGTGAGTCTCTCTTCATTTCTCTCTGCATTCAGAAAGGTAATATTGTGCTGGTACGTGTTGGGGGGATGGGGCAGGGAACAGGCAGAGGCAGCAGGAAAATGTATTAGCATGCAATTGATTGCAAGACTTTGGAAAAAACCTGAGCATCATGCCAGGGTAAGGTAGAGCTAATCACCAGGAAAGGGTAAGTATTCAAAACTAGCAAAAAAATCAAACTGACTGTGTGGGACTTAATGCGACAGTCCCACAAAAAAAAATATGGCCTTTTCTCCCCTTCTGGTATTACATTCCTTTTCCTTTCGACCTCATCACAAGTGTTTGAGCTCAAAATTAAAACAGGTAGACAAATTGCCACCATTTCTCTTCTCTTCCTAACATCAGCCTGGTGGCAAGCGTCCTCTGCCCGCCCAGGTAAGTGGGTCAGGAAGGGGCAGTTTGCCCAGCAAGTCACCGAGATACAGAAGCACAGTGCTGTGGCTTGTGGCAGCACAGCAGTACAACTGGGGCTGATGCTATCAGCTGGAATGAGAAAGTAACAGCAGGCACATTGGAGGGGTAGCAGAAACTCAGGATTTGGAGAACACCCCAAAAAGCACATATATTTGAAGATCGGAGCCCAGGAAATGGTTTCCACAGAGGAGATGAGAAAGCCCCTTGTTCTTCCATGTATCTCAGCCTCCAGGCTGTGGCCAGGATAAAGAGCCACAGAAAGTGATGCTTTCTTCAAGCACAAGTAAACATACCTATTCTTGCTTACAGAAAAAAAATTACTATCCTTTGCGTTAAGATAAAATTTTTCATGGAGATTATTTTTGATCTAAACCCAGTTTCCCATTTGTATTAGTTTTTCCTAAATGTGTCTTCTTTCAGAGGAAAATTGTGATTTAGGGGAGGTAAAAGGATTAAACGTCTGAAAACAGAGAGGCTGCAGTCAGCCCTCAACTCAATTAATCTCACGTTGTGCACCCAGCACAAGGGAAGCCACCAGGTCTTTTGAAGAGTTCCCATGTAGAGCTTTGCAATGGGGACATATGTCCTGGAGCTTCATTTCAGCCATGTGTCTGCTCTATCCCTCACCTCCCTTCACACCACCTTGCTGAAATCAGATTCATGCTGGCTCAATTTGCCGCTCCGCAAATTGAGTTAACATTCAGATACCTTTTATAGCCATAGAAGGTGGGTGCTTAAATCAAATGAAGATGAATCTATTTGCTGACATATAATTGTTTTCTTTAGTAATTGCACTCAGGTCTCTTTACATCTGATCATTAATGCTGGGCGACGATTGTTTGTGAAATGTCTTATTGTTTCTGATGAATCCTATGAAAAGTGACACTCTTGATTATTTTGCCATGCAGTGGATTACACTGGGTTTTACCGCTAAGCATTATTGATAGACCTTGTGCTGTCTTTTACCGTATAGCTGCTCCTAATAAATCAGAACTTCGTTTCTTCTCCATGTGCTGAATCCTTTAGCAGGCACAAATATGAGAAAAGAGAACTTTGGATGGTGCAGCTTCCTGGGGTTGCTTTCCTGGTAGTGGCCTGCTGCAAGGAGTTAGGTGGAGGACTGGAGGTGTTGATGCTGCTCCAAGATGGGGCTTGCGTAGGGGGTCCTGAACACCTTCCTGGTGGTGGAAGCAAAGTGTGACCTTCCGTGGTGGCAGGGGGACCTGGGCAGCCACACTCAGCATTCCCAAGATGCCGTGTTCACTCATGGGATTTCAAGCTTTTTCTGCTGGTATTTTACACAGCTGCTGAGTGGGAGGTGAAGGGCTTGGCAGAGGTGCAGTCTGATCCCAAAAGGGAGATCTCAACACCTCTTCACCTGCCGAGGCTGGACTTACAACTGCCTGACCTGCTTCAAGCAGGAGGCAACAGAAAAGCTTCAGAAGTGGCTGTGATGATTCTAATATTTGGGAGACAATGTGCTCTGAGATCACAGAGGAAGCCAGAGGCAGGGAATTTGAGAGGATGGGAGGGTATAATGTGCCCCATCCCAGAGAACAGGGACATGCTCCCTCCGGCCCTGGTGATGTGGACCCTCCCATGTGTGCCGGCACCAGCGATGCTCAGTGCTGAGATGCCAGTGGCAGTGCTCTGGGCACAGGACCCATGGGCAGCCAGGGGGGCTGTGGCCCTGGTGGTAAATCTCCCCACTGCCAAAAAAACCTCAGCCCCCAGCCCAAAGCTAAGCTGGGAGCAGGAAGGTGCTCTGCAGCCGGGAGGCTCAAAGCTCTTGCTCGAAGGCACTTAGTGCCGCAGACTCCCAGAAACACGTCAGGGCTGGGAAAATGCCCGGGTGCCGCTGGGGATGGCTGGACGCTGTGCCTTGTGGGCAGTCATCCCACGGGGGATGGCGACGAGCTGGGGTCTGCTGTTTATAAAACTCAGGGCCTCCAGGAGCAGGTAAGTGATCAAAGAGGGAAAGCGAGAAGGAGCACACATGCACGCCTCTCCATCCCTCCCAGCCTAATTGAGCTAATTAATTTAGCAAAGATACAGTGCACTGTAATTTGCCTAATTCAGTAAGAAGATTCGCAGCAGCAGAAAGTCCTGCTAGCAAGGATCATCTTCCAGTGGGGCTGGTCCTGCCAGGGGCTGAGCACCCTCCAGCAGCTGCAAAGTCCTTGCACGTCCCATCAGACGCATCGGTGCCTGTTGCAGGCTCAGCACCACGCTGTGTCCAGCCCCTAAGGAGCTACAGATTAAAAAAAAAAAACATTCTTCATCTCTGCAATTTCTAACCTGAATGAAGTCACTTGAAACCGAGCCTCTGATTGTCAAGAGCAGTTAAACCCTCATCTGCTCTCGCTTGTTTATTCTCCCAGTGTTAGGGTCCCTTTCCCGTTGTGATTAGAAAGCTCCCAGCATAAGGGGGTTTGCACAGATTCCCCTCTTCCAGGGGCTGCTTTCCTGCCTTTCTTGCTTTTTTTTCTCTCTCTTAATGAAAATGTTGTGTGCTCATCAAAGAAGTGTTTCTGGATACAGATAAAGATGTGGAAACTGCCATAATAGGAGACTGAAGTTAACAGGCAACTGCATGCTGATTAGAAACCATTAAAAACCCTTCTGCAACTGGCACCAGTGTAGCAAAACAAGAGGGACTTCTATGCTGAAATGGAATGCAAAATAAAAATTACATCTAGCTGAGGTCATTTCTTGCATGATGTATCTTGGGAAAAGAGGGGTTTCTCTTCTTTCCTTGAGATATTCAGAAATTCAAAATAAAGGCTTTTAATTTAGGTGAGCATCAAGGCAGAGCAGCACAGGCAGGATCCAAGAGCGGTGTTAATTTTGCCTTCATTTTTTTCTCCCTGTCTGGCAATCTTTAGGAAAAAAATATCTTGACATTTTTGTTTCCTTATTTGCTTGTCTTCTCAATATGTCAAGAAAGAGACAAGATTATAACACAATCCCTACTTCCAGCAGAAGTCATATATTTGCCATCCAAACAGGCTGGTTTTTCCCTTTTAATGTAAGCTATCACATTTGCCCAAGTTATTACTATAGATGTAGCAAGCCACATCTCTTTTAATCAGCTTGTTTATGAGTATCCTTACATTTCCAAATTGCACAGGAGTTCTCTTGCTAAATACCCCTTTCTTTTTCAGGTAAGATAATTTCTAGGACAAAATGTCAGAAAGCTCAACGCATCCCTTCAATTACTGTTGTACAGATTTTCTCTAAGCTACTGGACAATAAGTAGCTTTCAGGGAAGCATTAAGCAGATTTGCCCTCAAGGGTTTGCATTTCAGTAGAGTGACAGTTATTTTTGTAAATACAAAAAAAAAAAAAAAGGAAAGAAAAGAAGGGAAAACATACATAACGCCTTCTCCCAGCCCCAATAAAATAGGCAGACATGGGCTAGACAACTGCTTATTATCTGAGAACCTTGAATCAGATAGGAAAACCAGAGTTTCTAATGTCTTCAAATGTCACAGAATTATGATTTATGCCAGTACACAGTGTACCATGCTTCATTATAGAGAAAAAAAAAATTTAAAAAATTGAATTACAGAGCTAATGTCTTCCCCCTTTTTTCAGACGGCTTCGATACTAGTCTGAGGATATAAAATACATCATTAGTTGTTTCTAAGCTTGTCTCTAATGATGAAAAAAATAATGGGGCATGAAACCCGGACTTAACAAAACAAAAATACAAAACACAGCATTTTACAGACTTTACGTAAACATAATGTGACAATGCACTTCCTTTCATTCTCTGCTATGACAGTTAATTCCAGACCAGGAAAACTGTCAAAAATGTTTAGTTCTGCTTGGGTTGAGTTAATTACAGGCCCTGGGGCTGTGTTGACTTTCTCCTGCTAATGGCACTGTGCTACAGGTAAAAATCCATTTGCAAGAATGTTTTCAGAGCTACAGATCTAATTTACTGAATATCAAATATTTATGCCATTGCAATTAAAGTGACAACGTTCCAGCCCTCTTCACCATGCAAGCTCAGGCTTTTTAATAGAATTTATTATACAGTAAACATTTGGTAAAAAGTTTTGCTTGAGCTTATAATGTGAAAGCTTTGAATATTTTATTGATTTTATTTCTTTTGCACTATATCCCTATCAACACTGGAACATTATGAACTTCTGCAGCACATAAAAGACCATTTTTTACTGTCAGAGCCTTATAAGCTTGCATGTAAAGGCTGGGGCCGAAGGATGGAAGCTTCGTTATCGCTGCAGCTTTCACTGTCACGTGGGGAGGAAGAGGAGGAACAGCAGTAAGGAGGGATGAAGTGCCAGGACAAATCTGCCAAGGCAGGAGTTGTAGCACAAGGGAAATGATTTTTCCTCGTTAGATAAATAGGCAAGTAGATGACTCCTGATTTACGTCCGTGTGCGGGATCGGTAGGACCCACGGGGGGACCTTCCCCGGCGGCGCGGGATGCCCACAGCCACCTGTGTCACAGCGCGCTGGTAGATGGACCTCTGCTTCCTGCGGGAGCGGTGGAGGTTTTAATGAGCACCTTGGAAGTCTGTGAGGCTAATGAGGCTCTCGGTGACGTAGGTGATAGCGGAGGGTTTCCAGGGGAGGGGAGGGCTTTGCTTTTCCTTTGCTGTTTTGTGTTGGGTTTTGACAGCAGAGGTCAGGCTGCAAATTCTGCACTTAGGCCACTTTGTGCAAGTCCGGGCAGCCGTCCCCTTTCTTACTGGGAGAGCATTTGCCCACTATTTGGCTCTGTTTACCATAAACCTGGTAGGTAACTATTAGTTTTTTCAATGTGAAGGATTTGACAAACGTGCTCAGGCTTATTTGCTTTCACTGAAGATATTTTTAAGTCGCAGAGAGAAAATCAACAACAAAAAAAATTCGTTCTGAGCACATGTTTTAAAAAGCCGCATTTGGTTAAAATCCTAAAGAATTTCTGCAAAGAAAAGGGCTATGCAAAAGGCAAGGAAACAGGGTGAGGGGCCACCAAAAGTTGCCTGTTCTGCTTTAGGAGCAGCCGATGGCTGTAGTATCCACGCTAGCCTGGCAGGTGGCCTGCAGCTGTTGGATTAGGGATGTTGTAGGGCCATTAGCAACATCATCCTGTCTTGTTCATCCATTCAGCAACTTGCTGTCCATGAATTTGTGCCGGCCCTTTCTGACCCCGTTGACACTACCTGCCTCCACTGCCTCCTCTGGGCAGTCAGCTCCAAAAGTCTGCTGTGAAAAACAGTGCTTTCTCTGACTTGTCTTTAAAGCAATTTCCCACCAGCTTTATTGACTTCCCCTTGAGCTGCTCTGCAGCTTCTTGTTCTCTCCACTCCTCCTTTGTCCTTTTGCCTCATTTTTATGCCATTCACTTCTTGAAGCTGAACATCCATGGAACAGGGTGATTTGGCTTGCTGCCCATGCTACCATGCCAAGCTTGACCAAGTAGAGGGGATGCCCCACTGGTACCTTCTGAATCAAGACTAAATCAGACTGGCATCACTCCTCACAGGTTGTAAGGCTGATCACCCTAGGACGCAGCTTCTGTCACGTCCAAAACTGCAATCTCTTCATCTTGGTCCAATGAGGCACTGGTCTGGCCTGTGCGTGGGTAGCTGACATTTCCCACCATCACTACCTGGCCTAAATTTGCGGCTTTGCTTACCCTACTTAATGTTTCCTCGCCACTGCTGTCAGGGTAATACCGTCCTGTAGCACATTTTTATCATTAGACCTCAGCTTTTCTGCCCACAGGGATTCCCTAGGGCTCCTCTTTCCACCTAGTGTTTTAATGCTGTTCTTCTTTATATTATCACATGGTCTGCTACCCTCCCACCTCCTGCTCTGTTGTTCCTGTAATGCCAGTAATGCAGCAACACTGCATTTCATGGATTATCCTCCCTCCACCAAGGCTCCTCGATGACCACTGAGTTGGGATCAGTGTTGATGCCAAGCAGCCTAGATCCCTGTTTTAACTGTAGACCTCTGATGTTGGCGTAGGAGCTCATGGAAATTTTGCTATGGCTCTGCTGCTTCATGCTGAGGCTGTCGGTCAGCTGGATCACAGGTGGCCTCATTTGCCACCTTCATTTATCATAATTGTTGTGCTCATGTCCCACTGGTCCTTTCGGAGGTGCATTGAGCTACATTCACCAAGCTGAACAGGTCACCTGAACCAGGTGCTCTTCCTTGCCTGCCAGCTGTCTCCAGTCCCTAGCCTAAATATGCCCCCAGGACCCCTTTGACCATGCTATCACCCTGGCTCTGCCATGGTTAAGGTGTAGACCATCCCTCCTGTCCTGGATCCTCAGCTCTTACCTCTGCCAACTCTCTCCTCTGTGCACCATTATCTCAGCTTCACACCAAGCCTCCTGATTCCTGCCTGTCCCTCAGATGTGACATTGCAGTATCGCTGAGGATGCTACTGCAGCAGTCCTGGAAATCAGCCCCTGCCAAGCAGCCTGCATTTAACCTCCAGCATAGTCTTCTTTTTCTTGCCTACATCACTGGTATCAGTACGGACCACAACTAGCAGCTGTCCCCAGTACTGTGACAGTAATTTATCTGGATCTCTCCTGAGGTCTGCTCCCTCTGTACCCAGCAGAGAAATACTCACAGAGTCCCGTCTGATACCACAGACCAGCTCTGTGTGTCTAATAATTGCATTTCCCAATACCACCACTTGCATCTCCTTGTCTTATAGGATCCTTTCTGCTGTGGGAGCATTCTTGATGTAAGAAGACCCGGGAGGGCAACTCTCAGCTACCTGACATTCTCTGTTGCCAGCAGATTTCCTCCTTCTCTGGGACTTACACCTTTCTCAGCAGCACGGGGGCTGCCCCAGTGGGCAAGGACTGCAGTGTGACATCCTTGCAGACCTCGTGTAGCAGCTGCTGCTCCCCTGAGCCACCCCATTAAGCCTCTCTCATGGCAGGAGAAAACAAGTGCAGGAGAGAGGGAGGTCACCAAACATGCTGCACTCTGCAATAAATTGGGTAGTCCCCACTCCTGGGGAACGCCTACCTGCCGCTTGGGCTTATGTTAACTTAGTGTCTCTTTAAAAAGGAGGGATTAAAATCACTCTTATGCAACTCTGCCCTCATTAAATGACTTAGCAATAGGTAAGAAATACACAGCAGCAAAAGAGCAGCCTGCAGCCCCCTTGACATGCAGCCCCTTGAGCTCAAGTCCTGCTGTGACCTGGCTGCTCAGCTGCTGCCTTTTATCCTGCCCTGGGTCCAGGCAAGCTCTGGCCCTCAGCGGGGGCACAGGACCACTTTCAGGCTCAGAAACAGGACAGCAAGACAGTCAAGTGGGTGGGAAAACTCTCATGGGCTCACTGGAGAAAGAAGAAAGAAGGAAAGTGATAGAGCAGTGTGATATTGCAGGGGCTACAGCGAAGAGCTGGGATGTCCTTTCTGCTGTCTCCTGCAGCAGGAGCAGGAGGGCTGCCTGAAGCTGAGCTCAGAGCTGCCTCAGGGAGTGGGTCCGCTGATGAGGAAGCTCACTGCCATCTCGATGCCAAGGCTGTGGCAGCGATGTTCAACTTCAAAAAGTCAGGATTTAGGCCAGAATTTCTAACCATGAGAGAAGAAGAGGAGACCAGTTAGGATGTACCCCAGCATGGGACAATTTGTACACTACCTGCCTCCAGCCAGTCTCTGTACTGCAGCAGAAGATGGGATAGAGGGGGCACAGCACACAGGACCCACGGATACCTGCTGCTGGGGCAGCAAGGGGAGAGCAGTACCGCAGATGGCTGCACAGCCCAACTGAGTCCTCACAGAACGAATGACACCATACAAGCTCCAGTCACATCTATAGCTTCAGTTTGCCTGGTCATGTGCAAGATTCCCTCTGGGTGAAGGACGCTCAGAAAGCACTTGGGTCTGGCCAGGCACCATGGCCACGCTCCTGACAGCACGGGGCTCTCAAGTGCCCACCATGATGATTACCGTGCTCCGTGAGCACTTTGAGTCCCTTGACCTTCAGCCTCCTGCCTCTCCGCATGCCTGAGACAGGCACTAATCACTTCAAAACCCAACCGCTGTCATGTCTTATTGCTTAAACACCAGCTCTGCCGGCTGCACATTTACATCCTCAGCATTGACTCAGCTAATGTATCTGTCATTTAAGCGCTAGTGATCTGCCAGAAATAATACTTGATACAGCAGCTATTCAGGGTCAGAGACTCATGGCTTTTGGTTGTAGGGAGTGGTCCCTGGTTGTCTGAGTAGGGTTTGTGGCAGGTCCCAACCACAGACCTTTGCAGGATGCAGGTAAGCAGCATGACCTCATGCTCTGTGGTGTGAGATGGTGTCCTGGTTTTGGCTGGGATAGAGTTGCTTTTCTTTCTAGTAGCTGGTACAGTGTTATGTCTTAGATTTAATATGAGAAGAATGCTGGTAACACACTGATGTTTTCTGTTGCTGCTAAGTAGTGTTTAGACTGTCAAGGATTTTTCAGCTTCTCACCCCCAGCCAGCAAGAAGGCTGGAGGGGCACGAGGATTTGGGAGGGGACACAGCCAGGACAGCTGACCCAAACTGGCCAAAGGGATATTCCATACCATGTGACGTCATGTCTAGTATATAAACTGGGGGGAGTTGGCCTGGGGGGATGGCTGCTCGGGAACTAACTGAGCATTAATCAGCAAGTGGTAAGCAATTGCACTGTGCAACATTTGTTTTGTATATTCCAATCCTTTTATTATTATTGTAATTTTCTTATTGTTATTATTATCATTATTACTTTCTTCCTTTCTGTTCTATTAAACTGTTCTTATCTCAACCCACGAGTTTTACTTTTTTCCTTCTGATTCTCTCCCCCATCCCACTGGGTGGGGGGGAGTGAATGAGCGGCTGCATGGTGCTTAGTTGCCAGCTGGGGTTAAACCACAACAGATGGTCCAGAGCCCCTGCAGCCCTCCTGGGGAAGGGCAAGAAGTGAACCCAAGAAGATGTGGGATGAATTCTGCTTGGAGGGGTTGTCATGGGGTCAGGGTCAAAATGAGTGTGGTAGGACCGCTGGGAAGGGGACATGAGCAGGGCTGGGAGGAGCAGAGACAGAAGCCCTGCTGGGCAATGCCTGAAGGTGGAAACTTGCTCTGAACTAAAGTGTCTGAAGGTGGTTAGGTAGTTGGCTTTTCAAAGCTGCTGTGGAAGCTGCTTCAAACACAGGCTGCTCAGACATAATGTTCAACAGGTGTTTGTACTCTACATCCCATCACCTCTCCTCTCCCACTGTAGTGTCTACAACTGGCTGATTAGAGGCAAGAGCAGCACAGCCTCTAGGGTGAAGCAGAGGAGAGAAGGACAAGCTTTATACCAGGAGCCCATCCTGGAAAATGGTCTCTGCATTGAGTCAAGCTCCATTTGATTGCAACCTGCTCTTGTAGACTTCATGCTTCTCATCAGCCTCACAATCTGCTCACTGACATCCTACTGAGGAATATGTCAATGTGGGAAAATCTGCCCTCCATGTCCAGGTTTGGAGGCAACTCAGGTAAAGCCTGGAGAGAAGAAAATCTTACCTAACCATCACTACACCAAACAAAGCCTCTTTCAGCCTGGAGACTGGTAGGTAGGTAACTTGGTTAGGTCAAAACATCTCTGTCTATTACTCCCACCAGGTAGTTGAGGGATGGTGGTAACACCACAGGACATCTCTCCTGAGGCTTAGTACACAGCAGACAAACCATACCTACCTTGCTCTAACATCTTGCTTCCAGCTGGTCCCATGTCAAGTAAACAGCCTTGGGAGACTGTTAAACCACCTGGAACTGGTCACCGCTTTGCAGGGGGAGCAGAGGAAATAGCATTTGTTCTTTGAGCCAAGTACTGGTGTAGAAATCATGAAAGTCTCACCCGTGATGCTTTTCTGTGTGAGCAGCTGCCATATAGTTATTAAATATATCCATAGAAAAGTGTGCCCAGAGCTTGAGGTGGGGAGGGAGATGTCCATTCCCAGCCTGATTGTGGGTTTAGGCGGAGGAGAGGATGCAGATCCTCTGCTCTCAACACATGATCTGCAGGGGAGGGGATGACAGAACTCCCAGTCCTTAAGCCTGCTGGAGCAATGAGTGATGCCAGCAAGTTTCCAAGATTTCTGGGCTTCAGTCCCAGCTTGGTGGTTCCCAGAATGGTCCTTCTGCTTGGGGAGAAAAGCTTGAAATGGACCTTCTGGAGATATGAAGGTCCTGAAAGAAGAACTCACAGGATAAACCTTCGCTATGCACTCTCCCACCCACCAGTGTTCGAGCCTGTAATTGGTGATGTCCAGTGGGGTGGTGACAGTGCATAATTGTGGCTCACGACAAGTCTCTCAAGGCCACTGTGCTCGAGAGCACGTGGGACTTGGCCAGGCAGTGCAGCAGCCCTGCTTTGGGAGAAAACTCCAGTCCTGACAGTGAAGAAACACAGAAGATTGATGGTGCTTAAAGACAGCTGTGTTAGCCACTAAATCTCACTCCCCGCTCCTCTCCTCCAGCTCGGTGCCTGCTCAGCTCCCAGGGCACAGCACGGCCACCAGGTAAGAAGTGAAGGATGAGACCAGACGGGAACGGCCCCACTCACTGCTCGTGCTGGCCAAGGGCTGCCGGAGCTGATGCAGGGTGGATCCACATGAATCCCCCAATTGAAAGAGCACCAGCATCCCTAACTGTGGAGGTCACATCCTCCAGTGAAACTCTAAAGAGCTGAGGACTCTACAACCAAACTTGCCCTGGAGCTAAGACCCGATCTTTTCAAGCTTTCTCATCTCTGGACTGCCTCAGTATATTCTGACAGTCAAAATCACATGCTGATGGGACAAAGGAAGATTTCAGAGAGCAAATGTGGAGGTGCCATGGGCACATGGACATCCTCTGGAGCACAGATCAGAGCCTCTTTAAGAGGCTGCCCTACCCTGCATCAGTGCCTGGTCCCTGTGCTGCAAGGCTGGTGCCTGGAGAGTCCTCCTGAGCTGCCACAGTGGGAAGAGTTCATGTTCTGCCTTTGTCGCTGACTTGTTTTCATGAAAGTTTAATGCATCTCCTCTCTCTCCCTGGAAGTGAGCTGGCTCCTGTGTCCCTGCACAGTACAAAAGCAAGGCTGCATGGCCAGCAAGGATGAAGCTGATCCTGCCTTCTGCTGCCCCACTTCTCCCTGCCTGGGACCGAGCAGCACAGTGGAGATAAAAGATCTTTGGCTAAATCCTCCCTGCAGGTGAGGTGTGTGTGTAACAAGGAGGCACAGCACTGCTACTTAAATAACCAGGGCCAGGGCTCAGGGGAGCTTGTCCGAGGTCTTACTGCACCTCAGGAAGCAGGCGGACTTAATGAAATCTTTCATTCGTCAGTAAATGCCACTGTATGAAGTGTAATTAATGGATTTACTAGAGCTGGATGTAGCCCAAACTGAAATATAAGCACTCAGGGAGCTGGCTGGGAGCAGTGCCCTCTACACTGCTTAATTATAAGGTCACTGCCAGAGCGGTGGGAGCTTCGCTGAGTCTCCAACTCAGGAGAAATCTCGCCAGTTTGGAAATTTCCTCCGGCAAAGCAGTGGTTTTCATGGCAAGAGAGCAGAGCATGTGCGGTGCAGGCAGGTCCTGAGCAGCGAGGCACTGCAGGACTGCAGGCAGAGCTGAATGGGTCAGCAAAGCCCTGGGATGGGGTTGCATGGCTGCCAGTGCTGGGCAGGGGCTGCTGGAGCAAGCAGTGACTCCAGGATCTGGAGTCACCCCAGTCTGGCAGTGGGGAGCCCGGCATGCTTCCTGCTCTGGGCACAAGTGGAGATGTCTGGACTTGGCATCAAATTTTCTCCACATCTGTGAAGTTTTCCTCTGGTCCCCCCATGGATCTGCTGGTGTCATAGGTCCTCTGATCTGCAGGTGGTGGGTGATGGAAAGGCATCGCTGATAAATAGCTCTGAGCTGGCTTCCCAGGCTTGGGTTAGATGGCACCTCATTTCCTTCGTGCCTTCAGCAGCCTGTTGTGCTCAGTAGGAGCCACAGCCCCAGTGGCACTGTCCCTCCTCTCCTCCCCACTCACCCAAGCTCCCCAGGCAGAAAGCAGTGAATATTAACACAAAGGTCTATTCCTCCCCAGCAGAAGGAGCCTGCCTTGGTTAACATGAGGCTTGTCTCATGAACACTTCTGGCTTCCACAAATCTCTCTGCAAACAAATACCTTTCCACTTCTGTACTGGAGTGATTAAGGAGGAGATCAGCCCCTTGTAGCTGAAGGCGAACAGCTTCACACATAAAAACGAATCCACCCCCAATGGGGAGCTCATGCACAGAGACAGGCAAAGCTTCTCTTCTCAAGAGTATCCGCTAAATTAAATGCCCTTGCATTCAGGATGGCCAGCAGAAGGCCTCACCTTGATTTTTCAGGCTCAGTGAGCATTTACATCTCACACCTCTTCATGGAGGTATTTGAGGACCTTCGTGGGATGACTGGTTGCACAACACCCTGGTCTGCATGGTATGGAGGGACAATGCAAATGCCTTGTGTTCACCAGCCAGCCTTGGCGGACCTGCTCAATCCTGCTCATTGCATGTGGGGGGAAATTGCAGCTCCCAATGATATCTGCCTTTTCCACCAGGCTTTCCAAAGGGAGAGCTGGCTTCCCAGCACCTGCAGCTCTCAAACAGCAAGTTTCTGTTGCTGAATCTTCTTTTTGTTGCATGGCTTCCTTCCACATTGCCCCACCACCGTGCTACCAGAGCCTTCAGTTGTTTAAAGGGTAGCCTTGGAGCACAGCTAGCCCTTCTCCCAGGAAGGGCATACTCCTTCGTTGGCCTCATGTCTTCAATTGGCGAACTTATTCAGCCAGGACGTCTCTAACTCCTATTTGGCCACAGGAGAGATGGATCTCCAGTTATTCTACTATGAAAATAATAAATAATGACCAGAAAATGTCTAGCAATGGGCAAGCACTCAGCGAGGTGATCAGTTCCGGTGCAGGTGCATTGGGATCACGGTGTGCAAGGAGGGTTTCCCGAGTTGGGAAAACCTCAGGGGAGCGTGGAGACCCTCCAGGAGCCAGCAGCTCTCAGGAGGAAGAGCGGCCGATGAGGCATGGGCAGGACCAGGAGCAATGGCGGCCACCCCCCGCTCCCACAAAGGGCAGCCCACAGGAATGTAGCCAACAGAGCGGGCAAACAGGGCAAGGTGCAGCAGTTCGTGCAGGAAGGCGCGTGGGAAGGGTGCCTCCTCAAAGGAGGGACATTCCACTGGCCTAGTGGAGAGGCTTGAAGTCCCCATAACCGAGCAACCGGGCACCGTTCTGTGACCACCTGCGCAGGCCAAGGGCACTCATCCTACCTGAGCCTCAAGGCCGAATGGTGGGCACTCGCCTGAGAGCAAAGGCTGCAGCTCTGGCTGGGGGGTCTGCACCACCTACCCCAGTGGTGGCCGATCCCTCCACCCAGATGGAGCTGCTGAAGGGAGAGGTTGCAGTGCAGACCTCAGACTGGAGGAAATGCCTACACCTTTCTCCTGGGGCAAGGACAGGCAGCAGACGTGCCTGCAAAAGGTGTGCCCAGGTGGAGGACCTCCTGCAGCAGGTGGCTGAGCTGCAGGAGGTGGTGAGAAGGCTGTGTAGCATCAGGGAGGCTGAGAAGGAGTTAGATAGCTGGTTCCAAGCACAGTCTGCAGTGAACACACAGCCAAACAGCCAAAAAATCCCCCACCAGCACACACAGAAGTGGGGGGGGGGGGGGGGGGGGGCAATAGTGCGGAAGAATGGAAGCTTGCAATGGCAAGGACCTGCAGGAGGAATAGACTCCCCCCAAAGCCTGAGGTGCCCTTGCAGAGCCGCTTCACCTTCAACTGAAGAGGAAAGACCCGTCACATCAGAAGAGATGCTGGAGCTGAGTAAGGCAGCCTGATCTGCTCCCCATATAACAACCAGTGGAATTAAGAAAAGGCAACTGGTGATAGTAGTAGGTGGCTCTCTTCCGAGAGGTATGGAGGCACCCATCTGCTGATGTGACACACTCTAGAGGTGTGCTGCTTACCAGGGGCTTGTATCAGAGATGTCACCAAGAGACTACCAAGCCTTGTACAGTCCACTGACTATTATCCACTGCTTTTTTTTCACATTGGCACCAGTGATACAGCCGGGAGCAGTCTGAGGAGTATCCAGAAGGATTACAGAGCCCTGGGAGTGGTGGTAAGAGACTCTGGAGCACAGGTAGTTTTTTCATCAGCTCTCCTGGTCAAAGGGAAGGGATTTGAAAGGGCCAGTCAAATCTTGTGAATCGAATGGTTACGGGACTGGTGCCACAGCCAGGGGTTCGGCTACTTAGACCATGGGACTTACCTGGAGAAACCTGGTCTACTGGGAGTTGATGGGGTCCACCTGTGGGAGAAGGGGAAGAACATCTTCGGTCATAGGCTTGCCAAGCTGGTGAAGAGGGCTTTAAAGTTGCAGGGGGAAGGGAAACTCAATCCATCCCACTCCTACCAGTTTGATGCCAGTGCCAGCAATAGATGCCCAGAGCCTGGAGAGGGATCATAGGCTGGCAGGAGAGCACCTGAAGAGCAGCACAAAGGAATTCCAGCCACTCCAGCCAGTAAGTCAGCTTCATCATGGGCCCAACTTAAATGCCTCTATGCAAAAGCACGTAGCATAGGGAATAAACAAGAAGAGTTAGAGACATGTGCACGTCTGCAGGGCTATGATCTTATTGGCATCACAAAGACATGGTGGGATGGCTCCTATGACTGGAGTGTTGGAATGGAAGGATACAGGCTCTTTAGGAAGGACAGGCAGGGGAGACAAGGAGGGGCTGTCACCCTCTATGTCAATGACCAGCTGGAGTGGATGGAGCTCCACCTGGGGATGGCAGAGGAGCCAACCAAGAGCTTCTGGGTCAAGATTAAAGGGAGGGCAGGAACAGGTGACCTTATAGTGGGGCTCTGCTGTAGGTCACCCAACGAGAAAGACTGAGCAGATGAAGCCCTGTATAGACAGATAGGAGCAGCCTCACATTCACAAGCCCTAGTCCTCACAGGGGACTTCAACCACCACAATATCTGTTGGAGGGACAACACAGCAGGGCATAAGCAATCCAGGACATTCCTGGAATGCGTTGACGACAACTTCCTTCTCCAAGTGATAAAGGACCCAACAAGGAGAGGTGCTATGCTGGACCTTGTTCTCACCAACAAGGAGGGGCTGGTGGGGAATGTGAAGCTCAAGGACAGCCTTAGCTGCAGTAGCCATGAAATTGTGGAGTTCAAGATCCTTAAGGCAGCGAGGAGGGTGCACAGCAAGCTCGCTACCCTGGACTTCAGGAGAGCAGACTTTGGCCTCTTCAGGGATCTGCTTGGTAGAGTGCCATGGGATACATCCCTGGAGTGAAGAGAGGCCCAAAAAAGCTGGTTGGTATTCAAGGATCACCTCCTCCAAGCTCAGGAGCTATGCATCCCAACAAAGAGGAAGTCAGACAAAAATGACAGGAGGCCTGCATGGATGAACAAGGAGCTCCTGGGCAAGCTCAAACACAAAAAGGAAGTCTACAGAGGTGGAAGCAAGGACAGGTAGCTGGGAGGAATACAGAGCAATTGTTCAAGCAGCCAGGGATCAGTTAGGAAAGCTAAAGCCCTGATAGAACTAAATCTGGCCAGGGATGTCGGGGGCAACAAGAAAAGCTTCTATAGGTACATCGGTGATAAAAGGAAAACTAGGGAAAATATGGGCCCTCTCCGGAAGGAAAGGGGAGACCTGGTTACTTGGGATATGGAGAAGGCTGAGGTATTCAACGAATTTTTTGCCTCAGTCTTCACCAGCAAGTGCTACAGCCACACCGCCCAAGTCACAGAAGACAAAGGCAGGGAATGGGAGAATGAATAACTGCCCACTGTAGGAGAAGATCAGGTTCGAGACCATCTAAGGAATGTGAAGGTGCACAAGTCCATGGCACCTGATGAGATGCATCCATAGCTCCTGAGGGAACTGGCGGATGAAGTGGCTAAGCCACTATCCAACATATTTGAGAAGTCATGGCAGCCCAGGGAAGTTCCCACTGGCCAGAAAAGGGGAAACATAAACCCCATTTTTAAAAAGGGAGAAAAGGAAGACCCAGGGAACTACAGGCCAGTCAGTCTCACTTCTGTGCCCAGCAAGATCATGGAGCGGATCCTCCTGGAAACCATGCAAAGGCACATGGAAAATGAAGAGGTGATTGGTGACAGCCAACATGGCTTTGCCAAAGGCAAATCATGCCTGACAAATTTGGTGGCCTTTTACGATGGGGTTCCAGCATTGGTGGATAAGGGAAGAGCAACTGACATCATCTACCTGGATTTGTGCAAAGCATTTGACACTGTCCTACTAAACATTCTTCTCTAAATGGGAGAGACATGGATTTGACGGATGGACCACTCGGTGGATAAGGAATCAGATGGATGGTCACACTCAAAGAGCTGTGGTCAATGGCTCGATGTCCAAGTGGAGAGCAGTGACGACTGTTGTTCCTGTTTAACATCTTTGTCGGCGACATGGACAGTGGGATTGAGTGCATGCACAGCAAGTTTGCCAATGACACCAAGCTGTGTGGTGGGGCCAACACGCTGGAGGGAAAGGATGTCATCCAGAGGGACCTGGACAGGCTTGAGAAGTGGGCCCGTGAGAATTTCATGAAGTTCAACAAGGCCAAGGGCAAGGTCCTGCACATGGGTCGGGGCAATCCCAAGCACAAATATGGGCTGTGTGATGATTAGATTGAGAGCAGGCCTGCAGAGAAGGACTTGGAGGTGTTGGTTGATGAGAAGATCAACACGACCCAGCAATGTGCATTTGCAGCCCAGAAAGCCAACCATATCCTGGGCTGCATCAAAAGCAGCGTGACCAGCAGGTTAAGGGAGGTGATTCTGCCTCTCTACTCCACTCTCGTGAGACCCCACCTGCAGTACTGCATTCAGCTCTGGGGCCCCCAACATAAGAAGGACATGGTCCTGTTGGAGCGAATCAAGAAGAGGGCCACGAAGATGATCAGAGGGCTGGAGCACCTCTCCTATGTGGACAGGCTGAGGGACTTGGGGTTGTTCAGCCTGGAGAAGAGAAGGCTCTGGGGAGACCTTATAGCAGCCTTCCAGTACCTAAAGGGGGCCTACCAGAAAGCCAGAGAGGGACTTTTTACAAGGGCATGTAGTGATAGGACAAGGGGTAATGGCTTTAAACTGAAAGAGGGTAGATTTAGATTACATGTAGGGAAGAAGTTCTTTACTGTGAGGGTGGTGAGGCACTGGAGCAGGTCACCCACCAAGGTTGTGCATGCACCATCCCTGGAAGCGTTGAAGGCCAGGTTGGATGGGGCTTTGAGCAACCTGGTCTAGTGGAAGGTGTCCCTGCCCATGGCAGGGTGGTTGGAACCAGATGATCTTTAAGGTCCCTTCCAACCCAAAACATTGTGTGATTCCGTGATTCTATGATTCTAAGAGACAAAGATAGACACAGGCACAAGTCTCCCATAACCTGCTACATCCCCAAATGAGGATGTGTATTCTCTGCAGCATATTTCAAAAGACCCAAAGCCCATTATGAGGAACAATCAGCAGCAGATTTTAATCAATGCATTTTGCACTCAGCTGTCACCATCTGTGTTTCCCCATTAGAAATGCAGAATGAACAAGCTCCACAATTACAGCTGTGAGGGTCTGGGAGGCCCGGCACAGCTCTGTGTGCAGCCGTCTATCCTCTCCTCCTTGGGAAAAGTCTGTCCCTCCAGCATGGCCAGTTGCTGCTGGGGCCAGTGCTTGGGCAAACCCAGCACTCATCCCATGCACTGCAAGGGTGCTCCCAGGCACCGGGCATCATCCTGTGTCCCCTGTCTGTCCTCATCAGAGGTGTGCAGGGCCAGGACCTCCTGCAGGAGGCTGTGGGGAGCCTGGTGTTGGGGTGCGGGGGGAGCCCAGCCCCAGGCTGGCATCCCGCAAAGGTGCTGGCAGAAATGATGCGCTTTGGCATAAGCACTTTTAAAGGAGATGCGGGGGGTGGTCCCCACGTGCCCCAGACCTCAGAGGGTTCCTGTGCATGCTTGCATGGGCTGGTGAAGCCACAAGGCAGGAATTGAGGCTGCTGGGAGGAAGCTGTGCCTTTCCCTCCAGCCCGATGGCCCGAACCAAGAGCCAGACCACAGCACCGCCGCGGTGCCCAGCAGCAGCCCTGCACAAGGAGGGTCTGCGGGGCACCCTGAGGCAGCTGCCTGGGGTGGGACTCCTCAGCTGGGGAGACAGGAGAAGGGCAATCGGGATGCCCAGGTTGGGGGACAGGACCAGCAGCCAAGTTGCACCCCAGAACAGCCCCAAAGCATGTCCAGAGGAAGGAGGGAAGAAGGGGCTCTGGCTTAGAGATGCCCAGCCACGAAGGGGTTGCCGTCCCCATGGGCAACTGGGGAGGGGCTCGGTGAGGAGAGGGGCTGAGCTGGAGGAACCTGACAGGATGTGGGAACCCGCGAGCTGGCAGGATAATTACTTTTTTAATCAAGTCTTTTCAAAACATCTAATTTTATTACTTTATTCTTCCATTTCAATAGCAGAACGATTAAGATGGAATCTTAAAGGAATTCTTCACAACAGTAATAATGTCTCTTATCGCAAGAGGCAGTCTCTGTCTGCTCTGTCCTGCAAATTCTCAGCATTTGAATATTAAATATATTCAATATATCAAAAAAACCCCATTTCATTCCAGAAAAATAATAAAGAAGGAAAAAAACCCCACACATATAACATAAATTTCCCCCTCTTTCTGCTGGGAAAAAAAAAAAGTAACACCCAACTCTTTTTCCCTCCAAATCGCCTTCTCAAGGAGGGAGCCAGGACAGTGTGGACTGCAGGAGAAACCTCCAGCAGCTGCCAGGCCAGGCACTGCTTAGATGGAAAACTAAGCTTCCCAAAGCCCTGATGCTACAGATCCCACCCAAGATGTGCTCCTTGGTTTGGAGAAGGTATGTGCTGGGCTGCTGACTCCCAGTGTGGTGGTTTAGAGAAAGCATCTCCATCAGATTCAGAGGCTGGTGCAGGGAGGAGGATGGCAGCCCTGGTCCCCAGCATGGCGTTGGGACCCCAGCTGGGCTGCCGCTGTCCCCAGCCATAGTGCTCCAGCCCATTTCAGCAATGCCCATGTCAATACTTGTTTTGATCACAAGAAGAGACAGTGTCTTCTAAATTTGGGGGTCATCAGAGTGCTCCTGAATAACGCAGGCTGTGTTTGCATCCTTGTTCTTCTCCAGGACCACTAATGGTGAAAGAAAAAGTCATTGTGCAAGTGGACAGGAGAGGAGAGTGACAGTTGCAGGGAAGGAGGAATGTGTTTGCTGTGTGATTTTGGGTTGTTTATGACAGCTCAGTGCTAAGCTTACCTTTCAGAGCTCAGGCTGCTGGACATGCAGACTAAATGGAAAAGAAAAGGAAAAACCCAAAAGCCTTGTTTTGAAAAAGTGCACATGGAAATAAGATAAAATGGTGGAAATAATAAACACAGATGACCCTGAGCTACTGTCTCATTCCAAAAGCATGCATGTAATTTCCTAGCTTGTTTTGCTTTGCTTTGCTTTGCTTTTTAAAGGAAAGAGGTAAAAACAAATTCTACTGTGTCAAACATCCTTTGGATGATTTCCCTTCCTGCCCTGATTCTGTCTGGATCCGTCGCAGAAGCTGCTGTGTAACAGTCCCAGGTCTTCCCCGGGACAAAGCCCATATCTCCATCGCCTGGTGCCTGCGAGCACCATGCACAGCTCTGCAAAAGCAGGTGGGAAATGCTCCTGCCCTGCCGTGGTTGTGTTGCACGCTTGTTCACCAGTGCCGAGGTTGCTTGGGGCGGATGGGTGGGCTGGGAGGGCTGCACAGAGGGAAGAGAGGAGCAGCACCTTGGCTGAATGGTGTGGAAGGAGGCAGGCAGTACCGCAGCATCTGCCAGGTGATTTTGAGGCTGGGCTGAACACTCTCACATCCTGGCTAGAAGAAAGCCTGCGTGGTGAAGGGCTGTCTTTCTTTGCCTTATTGTCCTTATAATAATTACAATTTCCTTATAATAACTATAAATAGATAATTATCTTTCCTTATAATAATTTCCTTATTTTTTCTCTCCATGCGTACCCCGGTGACTAGGGTTGTCTCACACTTTTCTCTTCGGGAAGTGCTTCAGAGACGACTGGGGCCTCGTGTGTGCTTTTCCTCCAGCACGCCCGCTCCGTGCAAGTCCCCAGGGAAGCCGGACGCTGCTCTCCCATGCACCCATCTTGCAGGCCAGGACTCTTTCTGGCACCTGCCACTGGAAAGATGCCTCCAGAAGCCACATCTGGCACCAATACCTTCTCACGGGAGCAAGGACCAGCCCAGGGGAGCCCTCAACACCTTTGAGAACTGACTCCAGAGGTCTGACAGACAGTTTCATCCCAAGCCTCAGTGAAACATGATGGGAAACAGCATCTTAGTGATCAACAGTGATTTTGACACTTGTCCCCTGTCATTTCACACCTTTGCTGAATTGCTCATTGCCCCAGGTAGCTGCTGCGGCCCCTGGCCTGGGGAATGCCCCTGCATCAGCCATTGACAGAACCCACCCAGGGCACTGCTAGTTTTAGGTCTGACAGATAAACACTGGGGCCTTTTCCAAAGCACAGGAGTATCCAGCTATTTCTAAATAACCTGGATTAAGGATCAAAGGTTCTTGAAGGGTGAAGGATAACACAGGTGTTTGACTCCAGGAGCAATCCTCAGGACAGCCAGTTTTATTCCTGTGGTCTCCCATGGACAGGTTAACCTTGAGGAATTTGCATAGCTTTGCTGTGCTTCAGTTTCCCTGTTGGCAGGATGGCATTTTCAATCCTCCCTTGGGTACCACTTCCCTGGACTGTCTGCAAAACCAGCTGTGGGGACCCTGGGGATGCACATCTGGCCTGCAGATTGCCATTTGCCATCAATCTCCAAAACTCTTCCCCACACGCAGCATGAGCTTTCGAGGCGTGATGATCTGGTAAGAAATACCCCCCTTTCAGCAGTTAACGCAACAAGCTGTCTAGAATATCATTTAGTTTTTAAGGTGAGCCCTGAATTTGGATCAGTTATCTAATGACATAATTCTGTCTTCTGTAATGGTTTCCCCTCTGCATCGATACTCCCTTAAGATGACTAATTTTAAATTGATGTCTATCTCTAATAGACTTTCCTCAGGCTCCCCTCACACTAGCTGCCTGAGCTGCTGGTTAGAGATTAAAATCTACTCAAGCCTGCCCAGCAGCAGTTCATCAATGACAGTTGTTTCATTAGTTGATGCAAACCCACTTAAAATAAATTCTAATTAAACCAGAAACTGAAATCATATATTTTTGGAACACTCCTATGCTGGTAGCATGCTCTGCTCTGCGCTTTGCTTCCAGACCTGTTATTACTCAGTCCCCTGCCTTGTCACTGTAGATGCGGTATCAGACGACGCTAAATAAATAGCGCTTTCATTAAAGTCTTTGGCAATCCAGCAGCAGACTGAATTATTTGTTCCTCAAGGTTCCCTGTGCACGTGAATAAGAGGGGAAAAGGGAAGAGAGAAAAAGCCACGACCTCCTCCAGTGCCACAGGGCAGTGTGCTCCCACCTCGGCAAAGCCGGAGCCAGGATCTGTCCTCTCCCGGCTGGGTGCAGGCTGGGGTGCCTGCAAAAGGGATTTAAAGAAATGGGGGCCCTCGGGGAGCTGCCGGGGGTGGCGAGTGCAGCCAGGCAGGCGCGTGGTGCTGGCAGCGCTCCTCTGCCGGCTCCTTCTGCTGGGAGGGGTTGGCACGACTCGAGGGCTTGCTGCCTGGAGCCAAGCAAGTTTTTGCAAAAAGAAATCTTACCTTCTATCTAATCTCTATTAGAAAAAAGTGCAGGCTTGGGGCAGTAAAAAAGTAGAAACACAAAAAATAAAACCTCCAGGAGGAAAACCTTTCCAGAGCCAGCTACAATGCAGTTTGCAATAAAACGTTTCCTGTTTGGGGATTCAAATTTCTTCCCCTGATTTCTCAGTTTTGCCTCTGGGGTGAGGTGAGGCTCACATATGAGCCGGTTTTGTCCCTCAGCTGGGCAGGCTTCCCCATCCCACAGGAGATGCTGCAGAGATTGGACTGGGGGCCACTTACACGCAATGCATCTGAGTATCCGCCGCTGCCAGAAACTCCCTTTGAAGTTCACTCCTATTGATTGAATCGTTTGTACCACACAAGCAAAATGCAGGACTTGAGCCTGCAGTCCACGCCAAGAGCTGGACACTCGAAAACACCCCCAGACTGGTGGTGGGCGATCTCCGAAGTGGGTCAGGATGTGCCTGCTGCCTGCCCCCTGCTCCTGCCTGCCCCCCGTGGGGACTGGCCAGCCCTGACCCCATGCTCACCTCCAATTTGGGATGCGCCGGTTGCTCTGGGCATGGCTACAGCCAGCGGCTCGGTGGCTACAGGGGATCACACAGAGTTTAGCAGGCAAACAGGTCACAGGTAAAGAAATCAGTGCCGCCTGATGAGGATGGACTGGTGGCACCGGTGGCTGGTGGCAGGGACAGCAGTTGGTGACCCCAGGGAGCTGCCAGAACAGCTTGTGTCTCCTTCATTCCCCGCTCCCCCACCCCTCCCCGTTTCCATCAGCCCCCGTGCCTTCTCTCCCTTGCCAGCCCCAAACTTCTCACTTCATCCATCCCCCTGACATGTAGTGCTGCAGCAAGGAGCTGGGACAGAGTCTTGCCGCCCATTTTTTTTTTTAAGGAATAGTTCCCACAGCACATGATTTTAGAAATGCAAATGGGTTTGCCTGCAGATTTTCAAGCAGGTGCCAGGGAAGGAGAGAGAGACAGAGAGGAATGCTCCGATTTTATCAAAATCAGTTTTCCTGCCCAGGGGAGGATGGAAAACAGCTACTCAGTCTCAGGAAGACGATTCTATTTAAACCACAGGATCATGTTGTAGCTACTTCTTATTTACCAGAGTGGAAAGTTACATTAAGAAGTTATCACTTATCTTGCAGGAGAACAGATTAAGAGTGAAGGACCGTTCCCTGGTTTGCATACAGCTGCACTTCCCAGGTTACTAAAAAGACAATTGATGTACCAGTTCAGGAAGAAATATGATTTTCATTATGATACGCAGGCATCAGGGATTGTATTCTAATGGTCCCCTGTCACCAGTGAAGAGCAAAATGGCCTGTGACCACTGTAATGGAAAAAAGGTTTCTGTGATATTTTGCATAGCATGGAGGGCTTTTTGTGTTTGGGTTTTTTGTTAGTTATTTTTTTTCTTGTAACATCCTGATGGCAATATTAAAGGGAACAGCACCTATTTTTTCTAGATAAGGAATTTTTGGTCTCATAGTGAGAAACTTTTTTCCCCACTCATGGAAGAATATTTATATTTGAAATGAACTTTTAAGTTAACTGTAAGGTAAAACATTTTCTGCATTTTCAGCAGTCTAGGGCATCTCCATGCACACCTATTTGGGCAGGTGAAATAAGATGACTGTATGGAGTTACCTGACGGCACACACTTTTGGGATCCCTTCAAGCTTTTCTGACAATGTTTTGGTGCCCATGGGCTTGAGACTGTAGGAAAGCATCAAAGAGCAAAAAATGATGGTTGGGATTTAACCAGTGTCTCCCTTCCCTGTGAAACATGTCTGGTTCACAGGGATTGCATCCCAGGCACGTGAGCACCAAGACCTGCACCAGATCCTTCACTGACCCTTTCCTCTTCTTTTCCCACAACACTCAGTCACTTAATGGAGAGAAAATGTGAGAACGGACACTTCACCAAAAGCAGAGATGTGTTTTATCACGCTAAGTGGGATCCTCCGTCCCAATCTTCATGCCTCGTTGGCTGGGTACCAGAACCAGCCAGTCTAGAGGCAGGAACGCACAGATGGCTCACGCCACCCATGTGAACCAATAGCAGTATTGCAGTATCGGCTATTCCACACAAATTATTCAGGAATAATTCCCAGAGGGAGAAAACAACAAAAAAAGAATTCCTAACTGCATTTGTGAATTACAGAAATTCTTAAAAATTGATAAATTAAAGAATGTCACTATTAGCCTCAGCATAACAACAAGAAAGATGTGGAAAATGTAGCAGTAAGTGATTTGCTGTGATTTTTTTTCTCCTGTTTAATTACTTGACTACTGTAAAAACTAAACCAAGTTTCAAAGGTAACTCAAATTCCCCCATCACTAGACAGCACATAGCTCTTCCCATTTTGTGAACTTCCAGACAGCTGGGCTGAGCAGCTTTCCTTTAAACCCACCTAAGTTAAAGACAAACAATTTAGGTCCATTGATCTGTAGCTGCGGAGCCTCCTGTTTAAACTCGGGGAGATGGAAGAAGCATAAAGCTAGTGCATAGGATTTTCTTTGCATTGCTTAGATTAAAGGACATCAGCATGAGTGGTTTGTGTGATGATCAAAAGATTTAACACACTCTGCACCTGTCACAGGTACGAGCTCAATTCCTTACAGATAAAAACAGAGTGGAGCTGGCATAGCATGAGAGACTTACAGGAAAGGATGTGCAGAGAGTATATTTAAAGAAGGCTGCATGAATATAGGATTAAATGTTAGTATTAGATGATAAAATGTTAATTTTGCTTAATTAGGCCATTCCTAGCATAGAGTTCCTGTTGATCAGAGCACTCTCTAGCAGATAAAGAGGGCGATGAGGAATTGTCTTCATAGAAATATGAGAAAGTTTCTAAATACTGATTTGGCAAAAAAAAACAGTAAATGGCTGCAAAGATTAATGTCATTTGCACAAAGGCTCTGTGGCCTGACTGGGATGGAGTAAATGGGAAACCCTCATCTCAATTTGCTATTTTACTTTTCCTCCAGAGGCTCTGACTTGCCCATGGGAATGTGGAGCCCCTCCGCTTTCACCGGTCCTAAAATCGGACTGGAAATCTGGAGACTGCTGGGACACAAACAGCACTGATGTGCCCTCCCCAGAGCTGACAGTGAAGTGTGTTTCCATGGTCAGAGACTGATATTTCATGAGAGTTGAACTCAGCTCAAGAGATTGCCATGTTCCCCAAGGATCCTTTTTTACAGTTTTTATCAATTAAACAAACTCGTGCCACAAAGTCCCCCTCCGCAGCCTGAGCAGCTCTCTGATGCTCGGGTTTTCCTGCTCTCGTATCTGCAAGAAGCCTCAAGCTGAGAAATGATCCATGCAGGGGGGAGAGAGGACCTGAGCAAAGTGTGCTGCTGGTAGAAGGGAAACAGAGAGCTCAGCAATGCATACTCCCCTGCACCGGACCCGCTCTGCAATCGCCAGTCTTGCCGCATGGTTTTAACTGCCATCTGCCAGGGTCTGGCTGGAATTGGCACAGCTGGAGCCTAAAATTTTCACATCTTGGGGACAAAATATGAGAAGTCAACCTCTCTGAAAAGGAATCCTTTGTTAACTGATCTTCTAATGCTGAATTTACATTTCTATGTGCTCACGGCAACTTAAAAATAAATAAATTAAGTATAACAATTAGGCAATTAAACAATACCCAGATAAAGATGGAAACCGGCAGGATGCCAAGGAACAGGCAGTTGGGTGATGTTAATTTTGTGATACATTGCATTTTATACTATTTCTTTCTCATTACACATGTCACATCAGTCTCACTGGCCTGTCATATCCCCGGTCCCTGTATGCATCAAAAGGCACTAACGGAGAGGAGAAGGAAGAGCTGACAACAAGACAAGGTGCAGGTGCACTGCCTTGTTCTCAGACTATGGCCAGTGGTTTCCTTTTCTCCTCAAGGACACTAAAGTCAGCTCCAAAGTTTTTGTTTCTCTAAGAATTAACTCCTTAACTTCCAAATCCTTTACTGGACATAAGCCCCATCTTAAAAACCAGGGAGGTTTAAGCAGGAAGATGCAGAAAGGGGCTGCATGGGACACAGGCATGAAGCAGAGGTCTCAGGCTGACCTGGCATCCCATGGACCAGGCAGTTCAGATGTGCTTCTCATGCTTTCATCTGCATGGACCATGCCGTATCATTGCCATACTGTGCAAAAGCACTCCTGCTGCTATGGGGGAGTCACGAGGTCCTGGAGACAATGACCACACTCAGATTTTTCAAATTATCCATGTTAACCAAGTTATCAAGTTATCCAAAAGAGTAAATGGCTCAGTGATACCTTTTGGAAAAACCCAGCATTAGCCTTGGAGGAGACTGTGGATATTAAGCAGTTTGACTCTTTAACTAGAGATCTGAACTGCCTCGGATAACCAAATATTTTGCCCTGAATGCAATTTGTCATTCTATGATATTTGCAAACCTGTGTCTGAATCCCTTCTGCCAATCAGTCAGTCATCCTTTGAAATCTGCTTTATATTCCTGTTGTGATCATCACTGATTGCACCGAGCCAGCCTGGTGCAGAAAGCACAGTGCTGTATAAACTTAGAGAAGGGGATCAAAGCAGCAACACCTTGCTCACTCCATATGAAGGCTGTTTCCCACCCAGGGGTAAGGGGAATGACCTAAGGGCAACATCTGTCCATAACAGCACACACCAATCCCTTTTCTGCAGCAGCCAAGGATGTTATTTCTTGTCCCAGGCTTGTGGACCCCCATTCAAGAAGTGGTTGAGCCATAACCGATCGCAACGAGCAGGTTTTCTTGTTGTGATTTCAGCAAGTGCGTCACTGAAAAAAAAAATTTCAAGCAGAAATTCTGCCTCTGGTCTGTCACTGATGCATGACTCCAACTTACAGCATTTGACAATCTGATCAACATGCCCAGGAGAAGTGGCTGTGTCCCCTCCCAAGCTCTTGTGCCCCTCCAGCCTTCTTGCTGGCTGGGCATGAGAAGCTGAAAAATCCTTGACTTACTTAGTCAAAATACTACTTCACAACAACCGAAAACATCAATGTGTTATCTACATTCTTCTCATACTAAATCCGAGACATAACACTATACCAGCTACTAGAAAGAAAGTTAACTCTATCCCAGCCAAAACAAGGACTTTCTTTAAATCTCTCCAGTGACCATATTATTTCTTCCTGGGTCCAGCCCTCTGCAAAAGCATCCCTCCTTCCCAATGCTTGATGTTCAGAGGTGACACAGAAACAGCCATGGCTCTGCCCAGCCACTGCAAACACTCGAGCACAGCATTGAGCTGGCTGGTGGGCAGGCACCATGGGTAGCCCTCACTCATCGCTGATAAATAAAGCCATCCCAATGCTGAGCTTGGAAAGGGTTATTCCTCATAGAGGAAAAAGAAAATTTAAGACTGCAAAACTTCCTTTGACAGGGTTGTCTTTTAATTACCCTGTGGAATGATAAAATCCCAGCACTGAAAATGTGTCTTTACAAATCTCTAGCTGGAGTAATTAGTCCCATGCCTGGCTCTCCTGAGAGATTATTGCTGCCTTCTTTTCAGATTACTTACCCAAATAGAAGTGGAATCATTGCTATGTTTGACAGTGAGATATAAAATATCAGATAAAGCTGTTAAAATACTGTTTCACACGCTGTGTTTCTGCAGAGTAAGGAAGCATCTGCTCTCTCAGTATCAGCAGCAAAGCTGAGCAGAAAATTCACAGCTGAGGGCTGAGATGATGAATCTCACTTCTTTTTTTGTTCCTGGTCATTCCTGGAAAGATCCAAGTAATCAAGAATTTAGTCATCATTCAAATGACTCAAATAACCTTGTTTGCAGCTTGTGTCCATTTTAAGGCTTGAACGTGCTCATGGGGTTTTAGGTCTGGTGAGCCCCCTGCTATGGTCTGAGGAACTCAACTGGAATACTTGTGTGACAAAGACAAACTTATTCAGTGGAAAATCCTGAAAAATCCAAGTCTCTTAATACCATGCAGACATGTTAGGTGGACACCTCTGTAAAAGTCTCTCTCTTTATGCAGAGGTACTTATAGGGGATGCAAAATGTAGGTAACGTCCCTCCTCTTGTATACTTAATTTTATGAGCTCAGAAGGAAGTTTCTCATTAGATATGGCATAGATCTATGGTGAAATTTCCCTCAAAGAAGTTACAGTTGCTGTTTATTACTTTCTGGAACAAAAAAATCTTTCTTTGGGAACTAAAGTGCTTGCTACATTATGTCAGGCTGTTAAGCTTACAGTGCTCAAAAAAAGCATTACTGACAATCCTCATCAGTTGTCGAGCTGTTGTACAGATCACACCCTTGTTATTTAGTTCTTGTTTTACCCACAGGGCAAATTTATACCCATGCATGATTATTTCACAGGCCTGGGGTAACTGATGTGCTAGCTGCAGGGGCAGGGTGAACACTGGAAGCAGCAGCTCCATTGGGGAAGCAGTGTCCCAGCCTTGTCTCCTTGATAGTCTGTTCCTTGCCATCTCAAATAAATGTTTTTGTGTAATTCTCACTCCTTCCAAGGCAGATTTTGTGTCTCACTGACTTCTAATGTAACCCAGCATCGCAATGGAGCCGTCCCGTGGGTCACTAGAGAGGTGAAGAGAGCTCAGGCAGCTCAACTAAGATGAGGAACCAGCAACTATCCTGTCCCCGTGGAAATTAAAACCATCCTAACACCTTCCAAGAGTGAACTTTATGGGTCAGAAGTGTGCTCTGAAGTTTTCTAGTCCAGCCTGTGTGCTCCAGTAGGTCCAGCTGCAGCAAATTCTTCAGGGCCTTGTTCAGTTGCATTCTGAATATCTCCGGGAACAAAGACCCCACAGTTCCCCTGAGCCCCAGTTCCAGTGCTTCACCACCACATGGTGATAAAATCATTCCTCATAACTAAGGAGAACTTCCCTTGCTCCAGCTGGTGCCTCTCGTCCTCCCGCTGTGTGTGTCTGGGCCTAGCCCCATCTTCCCCGGAGCTTCTCTCCAGGCAGCAATGAAATCTTCCCCTCATCTTTTCTCTGGGCTGACAGACCTGGCTCTGTCCCTCAGTCTCCCTTCCTCTGTCTTGTGCTCCAAGCCCTGGCCACCTTGGCAGCCTGCGTTGGACCCATTCCAGCAGGACAGCATCGTCCTTGTCCTGGGGAGCCCAAAAACAGGCACAATATGAAATACAACTGTTTCCCACACCGGGAGTCGAACCCGGGCTGCCTGGGTGAAAACCAGGAATCCTGACCGCTAGACCATGTGGGACCACATCTGCCTCTGCCACCGGCTTGGCTCTGGACCTGCAGGGACAGCTAGTCCTGCTCCTGGCCTTGCAGCCCTACAGCCATCCCCAGCATGACCCCATCCTTTTCTTCCCTGGTGCATCCCACAGCCTGGAGGGGGAAAACACAGCGACATAAAAAAAGGCAACAGCCCGAGCTCTTTGATCCAGCTGGGGCTCTGCTGGGATTCTCCTGCAGCCCCATTTCAGAGCTTATGGTGGGACAGGCAGAGTTCATGCAAGCCCAGTCCCATGGGAGTATTGCTGCGTTAGGCATCCCTGGATTGCAGTCCCCAGCACCTGCCCGCACGCAGGCCCTCGCACCCATCTCCCCAAGGAGTTGTGCTGCTGCGGAGCTGAAGGCAAGGTCACACACGGGGCCATGCAGCATTATTAATGATAACTGGTGGCAGACCATTGCAGGAGCTAATTCCACCCGGCATGGTGGCAAGTGCACAAGCTGCTTCCCCTTTATTTCATGTGATTACACTTTTTTGTTTTTGCATGATTCCCTACAGTAAGTAGCTCATAATTAACAGCGGATAAATAACATTTCTGCCACTCTGCGTATTAAGTTTTCTCACAACAAATGAAAACATAATTGCCATTACACAGCACCCTTATCTGAGGAAACACGCTGCAGTTGGGATGATGGAGATTTACTGATAGGCACACACTTCTTCAGCTACTTAGAGATGAAACAAAACATTTGTGGCTGAGGGGCTGGAGCTACTTGGCACACTGAACCGGCTTCCCACAGCACCTCCCAGCAGTCCTCTCCACCATGGGCTCACCGCCAGGACCTCAGGAGATAGCTCAATGGGCTCTGCAGCAGAGGAGCTTCTGTGGAGCAAAGGACAGGATGAGGATGCTTAATAGGTGATGCATAGGACGTGGTCACTCCTTCCCCTGACCAGGGAAACCCCGAAAACTGAGGGGGTGAAGCAGGTCTGAATGTTTTACCAGGAAACTTTGCACACTCTGAATTGTCATGGGAGCCAAGACGGATGCAGTAGCCACAAAGTCTGTTAAGTACAGACATTACCCAGGGTAATGATATCTGCCTAATGAGCCAGAGGTCCTGGTTCAAAGCCATGGGGCTGTCAGCTTGCATGGTCACCATGTGGCTTTCCACTAGGCCAGGGACTTCCACAGCAATATTATGCCCCATCTCCTGCACACAAACAGCAGCTCACTGGGGATACTGAGAAAGCATGACTGGAAAGCCTTTCTTCTCCCAACAGAATACTTTTAGTTTTCAGAAAAAGTAATAGCTAACCCCCCTAGGTGTTAACCCCACAAGCTTGACTGATGCTGCCAAAGAGGAACGAGGCTGTTCTGGCACCTGGGTGTGACACTGCAGAGACACCTGCCCGGATTAAGGACCTCTCCTAGGGACTTTGTATGGGCATATCCAGGCAGGTCTTGCTCCAGGGTAAGTGATTATGTTTGCATTTGTTTCTCAGTTAGGACATTTTTCACAAGATTTATATTTTTTTTTTTTTTTTTTTTTTTTAATGAAAACTCGGTTTGCAGTAACAAACAAATGAGAACAAGCCCCTCTGCTTTCCCTGGCCCAGCCTGCACAGTCTGTCCATGTCTGGATATCCATGAAGACACAAGTATCTAAAAGGACCATGGCTTGCCCAGCCAGGGATCAAAACCTGTGGTCTCTGACTCTGAACATCCAGCTTCTGATGAGCACAGGGAAGCACCCTGCAGGACCACATGCTTCATAAAGTCAGCAGAGAAACCCTTTGGGGGTTCTCCTGAGCTGCAAGGCCACACAACATGGCTGTGCAACCATCGCCACTTATGGGCAGATGGGGAAGATGAGCGCTGTGTGCCTCCTCCCACCGCATAGGGAAGGAGGTGCTGAGTAGGGCCAGACCTAAACACCTTGAGCTGCCTCATTCAGCCTTCAAAATGAAGCCAGGTTTGCCAAGCCCACCCCAGCTGGAAGCATGGAGGAGTATCTGATGCAGATGTATGATGTTCACAGCACACTCCCATTGCTCTTCTAGAGCTCTTGTCCAGCATTGGAAGAGTAGGATTCTTCATAATTATTCCCAAACACCACCACGCAGTATTGCCTCCCTCTGTACAGCTGCTTCTTCTTCTTCTTCTTCTTCTTCTTCTTCTTCTTCTTCTTCTTCTTCTTCTTCTTCTTCTTCTTCTTCTTCCTCCTTCTCCTCTTCTGCTACAAAGCCTTCTTGGAAAGGTTGGTCTGTTTTTTATTTTTCCTTCTTCAGTAGGTTCAGGTAAAATACACTCTTCACCCATGTCAGCTCTGCTCTGCCCATACCTTGCGTCTCTCCAAGTACATTTGTAAAGTGATAGTTTGCCCCAGAGAGAACAACTTGGAGTGTTTCTCCGTGCCATGCCATTCTGGTTTGCTCATGTAAAAGCCCCGGCTTTCCAGTTGTCATCGTGATGCTGGCATAGCATTGCAGACAAAATGTTCAGGGAGGATATAATTGCCAGTTGCTTCTTGCGTTGCCTCCCAACATCTTATCTGAACTTGTTGAAAGTGAATTCTCATCACAGAATAAGAGAAATAATGAGTTTCTGAAAACAGACAGTGTCCTGGCTGTACTTTCCAAGCAAATGGGGGCACAGAATACAGACATGGCAGAAAACGCTGAACTGTACTGATGTGTTTCAGACAAAGATCTTGATCACCCATGTGCTGGGTGTAATTAGTACTCATTAGAGCTACTTATCATACAGACACTCCCAGAGGCCCTGTCAGAATTTCTGCTGGGCACTGAACAAAGCCACAGAGAGATACTCCTTGCTCCCAAGACTCAATATCTGAAAAGAAAATCGCCCAAGGGCAAGGAATTTAACTAGTTTTGAGGTGGAGCTTTATCATCTTACCAAACTGATACCCGACAGGGTTTGCTGCATGAGTGGAGGGCAGGACTTGGTATCACAGGGGCTCCTTTGCTCCATTCTCCTCCATACCCAACAGATTGATCACTTGGCCGGGTAATTTCCTACATCCAGGTCAAAAGATATTCCTTTTCATAAAAGCTGCTGGCCAATGGATCCAGTCGCCAGTCCTCTACAATAGTAAAACTGAGCTCTGATGTTTCACTCTTGGAGCAGTGTTGCTGGAGGTCCTACACTAAGGGGGCATGTACCATTGCATCCGCATCCCACCGCTCCTCCTGCAGCAGCAGGCATGCTGGGGGTGAGCCCCCATCACCATGCTCTGTGTGCAGGGGTTCCCTGCTCCTCCTGTTTCCCTGGACATTCAGGAAAATAACCATTCATTTAACATTTTGGAAGCTTTGTTGGAATCCTGTTGCCATCTCTCAAACAAACCCAGCTGCATGCTTATCTACTCACAGTTTTTAGGCTAGATTAGAAATAAACAGAAAGTTATCAAAATAAACTTCAGTGCTCTCAGCACATTATTCCAGTGTGACTGTATATACTCCAGGCAATGCCCCTATATAACTACACCAGCTCAGGCCAAACACGCTGTATTATGAGGGTGCCTGCCAGCCCCCTACCAAAGGCTATTTCATTTTTATTTGTCAACCACAAGTGATGAGCTGGAATCCAGATAAAACACAAATGAAAACCATTCCTCCCAAAGGGATTTACAGCCTTTAAAAGATTTAAAACAGACCTTCCAAAATGTTCCCAGGGCTGGGAGCTGAATGGTTTCCTCCTCACACAAACTTTCAGGACTAACACACTATTTTCAGCATGGCCACAGAACACGGAACAGCAGAGGAAGCGGCAGATCTTTGGTGATAGCCTTTCAAATGATGTAGGGGTACACACTGTCCCCTGCAATTTTTATGTGGATGTCATTAAAAGGCTGTCACTGCATGTCAGTGATGTAACAGTCTCGGGACATATCACAATAAAGTGCTTTTTCTAATTAAAAAAATAGTTCTCTATGTTTTTTGAGTACTACAAGAGTACCTAAAAGCCAGAAGCGAACAAGAAGACATCCAAGATCTTTTGAACATGAAGAATTCTCTTGATAAATACATCTCTTAATGAAATACAAGCAATTAAACTAAAAGCCCTATCGAATGCTGCTTGTCACTCCACACATTGACATTTAATTGAATTTTTTTTCCATCCCCTGGTCCCTTTTCCCTGATAAACAAATTCATTCACAACGGATCAGGTTTCACTAACCCAGAAACCAGATGATAGTCAATCAACTAATTGACACAACAAAGACTTTTATATGAAAAAAAAATTGTCTAATTAAAGCTCAAATGAAATTTAATGATACACAGACGTCTTATAGTAATGAACAGTCTTCTTATATTAATTATTCTGTTTTTAACCCTTTCCCTTCTTCTGGTCACCTAAATAATGAGAAGGATGATGGAAGCGGAGGCAGCGTCCAGCAGAGCCACTGCATCTGTCCAAGTGTTTCCACTCTCTCTGCTGGGAGATGGTCCAGATGGAGCCGGGTATGCATGGGTGACCCAAGGGCTCTTCGGCTGCTCCAGGTTAAATCAATAAGTGCTGTCGCCACCTCTTCTTCCTCCTTACCTGCTGCCATGTTTAGAAGAACTGCCCTTCTTCTTGCCCCATGCAACCATGGTGTTCAAGCCTGTGTAGGGCAGGACTCAACACAGAGTGGCCCAGGATGGATGCATGGGTGCATGGATGGGTGGATGGAGGGGTAGACTCTTTGCTCTCCCACTGCAATGCATCAGCCATCACAGCACCCTTGGGAACTGCATCCTGGCCCAGCACCACAAAAAATGTACTCACAGAGACAGTGACCCCAGTTCTGCCTTCACTGAGAGCTTTGCTGAGCATTTTGGCAGGACAAAGGAGCAGTCCACCCCCTCGCTCGAGATTTTCCAAATCATTGAAAACTCATGGGATTTTATCTCACGCTTAAGAGCTTTTCTGAATAAAGTTGAGCTTAAGGATGTGGTTAAAGTTCAGCAGGTGACTGAATGCTTTATTGAATCAGGGCTTTGGTCCACCACAAACCTGAGTCAACTCGGGAGAGAAACTGAAAACCTTTCCTGATGCCTTTCAGTGTCTAAAGTGAACAGTGCAAAAGCTAAACTCCTAAAGGGAAGTGCAGCAGATACTTCATCTCTATCGTACTTCAAATCTTAAATATATTTCTAAAAACATAGAGAAGTCAAGGAGAGATTCTCAGAGATGCTGCAGTGACTGCAGGCAGAGCAGTAGCACATACACCTTAGCAGGGGGGAAGGCTTCATCCACATTTACTCAGTGGCTGGTTTCTGGGTGCTCCCATGCTACATATAATCAGTCCTGATCAAAGTAGGATAGAAAAACATTCCGAAAATAATGAGCAGCCATTTGTAGAAGAGCCAAATAGAAGGAAGAGAGAAAAGCTCACCAAAGGGAATAAGAGTTAAGTTTTAAAAATGTTTAATTGCTCGTGCAAGCTGAACCCGCAAGAGATGTCAAGTGCCTTTTCCATTCCAGTTCCCCCTGCACGTGGTGCTCCGGCCTTTGCCTGCTGCTCTTGGCTTTCTCATTAAGAAGTAGCTATTATTTTCACAATCATTTTCTAGTGCACTTTATACCATTAACGGAGCAAGCTGTTGTGAATGGTCATTTTGTTTCCAAGCAAGTTTGGACACAAACAGCATCGAATTCTTTCACCAGCTAAAAACACCCTCGGCTTCTCTTCCTGTACCAGGGTTTGGATACCCATGGAGCTTGTCAAGTGCCCAGGGCACTCCCGAAATATGCTGCTCGCTGGGGCATGCCACTGCCGTGAAAACTTAATTATGCTAAACAAAAGCTAATAGGGCACCAGAGGAAAGAGGAAAGGGGAATTAGCAGCCCTGTCAGACTCCTTCAGGTAATTATGGTTTTTCTATCTAAAAATTACAGCTGCTCTGGAAATGCCATTTTGTTATGCTGGTGCATTTGGCATAAACATGAATGGAGAAGACTTGGTTCTGCAGTGAAAACCTTTACCTTTGAACAGGTTTGTCAAAGGCAAAATTACTGCAGAATTGATTGTGATCAGGAACAGATCAGCTTCTGGTTATTGCTGAACCCAAGAGATTTAAAGATATGAGAGCACATAGACCGCTTGAACATCTGGACGAAATCCTGCCTTATCATCCCAAAGTGGAGGTCCCCCATCTCCACCTCCTGAGGAGCTCAAAGCCACGTAGCCTAGATAGGAGGTAACTGGAAAGAAACTGAGACTGCTGGAGAGGAGAAAGACATGATGCAGGCAGATGATCCCCAGAAAGTCTTTTTTTCACAGAGCCCTCAATAATGCAGACAGCTTGTCCTGGTCCCCACATGCTCCCAGCCCTCTCCCCACCTGTCTCAGCCCACCAAAGTGCCCTCCTCAGCAGAGGTCTCTAAGCCCAACCATCACCACCCTAAAGGCAGAGAGACTGCAGTGGCAATGGGACGTGTCAGGAGAGGGATGCGACAGGGCCCCATCCCACCAAGCAGGCAGAGACACGTAGCCATGATGAGTGTCTGAGCACAATGGGGCCAAAAAGCACCCCAGAAACATGCCAGGGGTGTCTGCAGCACCTGGGGAAGCCCCTTCCCAGACCCTCACGAACTGCTCCCAGCTCCCACAGAAGAGGAAAACACCAGGGAGAGGGGCTGCAGGGCTTGTCTGCAGTGCAGTTGAATTTTACCCGGTATATTTGAACATATTGCTTGGCATTCACAGAGGTGGCGGTCTGACAAATGTTAGTACAGTAAGGGTTAAGCTCTTTTAAATGTCTTGGGAGTTATTTGTAAAGCTATTACTTCTGAGTTTGTTAATAAATCAGGATTTAATACACCTGAGTTACATTATCTCCCTGTTCTAATGTATAAATCCTGTCACTAAACCTTCAGGCCCAAGTGCTGTGTGCTTTTAGTCTTAGGTTTAGCTACCTGGTTTCTAAAACATTGGATTGTTTCACAAGTCAAGAGATGGATTTTTAAATCCATCAAATCTTGCAGCAAGTATACAAATCTGTGTCTGGAGTTACAAATCCGATCAGAAGGTTTGTAAATCCTACAAAAGATTTATTTGAAAAAGTTTTCATTTACAAATTCTTGCTTTGCCTTTGGGACATGTAAGTGACTTATTTGCAAAGGAGGATTCAGTAGACCTGGGTTAGATTGAGAAATCCTTCCCTTCACTTGTCACACACAACACAGGATAAATCCTTGTGCAGCCAGTCTACATCTATCTCCTAAATGAAGTTTGAGGTTAGTAATGAGCTCCAGAAAAGTCAATGGAGGGGAATGGGTGCTCTGAAGGGGTGTCAGCCTCCCAGTTTAGACACCATCTTAGGATGCCTGTGCTCTGGAGATGCCTCCTCTCCCCACCGATTGCAGAGGGAGAGGAACACATAGCTCAGAGGAAAGCTTCAGAGTGAGAGAGCTTGGGTGAGACGTGCCCTGCCCCAGATGTGAACCTGAGGATTGCCAACACCTTCAGAAATTTGGTCTGAGGAGGTCAGTGGGAGGTAGGAGTGGTGAAGCCAGGTTATGCCATCCCCACTTGTCCCAGGCTTTTTGCTGGTCTTCCTCACAGACATGGGTCTTGTGGGGTCCCACCAGCTGTGGATACACTGGCCATCGCTAAACAGAAGATGCCACCCACCAGCGATGACCCTTCGTCCTCCCTGGGTGCTTCAGTGTGGTAAGTCACAGCAGGGTGTGCAGCAGCAACTGGCCACAGTCAACACCACTCAAGCCGGATCCCATCCTAGACCCTACCCAAATCCAGCGGAGGCTGGGCAAAGCCAGAACAAGGCTGGGCAAAGTCCCCCAGACCACAAAATCAGGTTTTCCTGCAGAAAGTCAGGCTTCCAGCACAGTTTACCTTTAGTGCCAGGAAGAGGCAGTCATGCAGGTAAAGTAAGGATGGCTATGGACATGCAGGGAAAACAGCTGAGCTGCAGCAGCACACCTGGTTACTGCTCATGCATTTAGTCCACCTCAACTGCAAAGTAAAAATCTTTAGTCCAACGCACCAACATGTTTCACTTTGCAACTAAGTCAGTTCCTATGGCTCTGTCATTTCTATAGGTGCTTTGGTAGCAGTATGTAACAGGGTAGTTAAAGAAATCAGGAGGATCAGTTTGGGTTACCTCAAATACTAGAGTTTTTTTAATAATTTGTTTTTCTGTGCTGCTTAACTTTCTGGTTTCGGGCCCTTCCATTCGTCCTAGAAAATTTTACTGAGACATGGACCTCCAAGGACGTGGAGGCAAATAAAAAATGAGAGGAAAAAAATCAGGAAGGTTTTATCAAAAGTAGATCACATTAGACTAATTTAATATCATTTTAATGGGAAAACAGAGAGGAGCAGAGGAGCTAATCTATCTAGGTTTAAACAAAATATTGCATACAGAGCCTGATGGGAAATTAGTCTTTCAATAGAGATTCTGGGAAAAATCTCTATTGAAGGAGTTACAGGAGTTACAAGGTGGATGTGGATCCAGTTAAAGGGAAGGCTGTACAGAACAAAGTTATCAGCCTAGAGAGCAGTGCTGCACGGTGCTGCTCAGGGACCAGCCTTGAGGTCTTCATGCAAAAGTTAGGTGTGTCCTTATGAAATGGGGGATATTATGAAGTTAGAAGGTATTGCCAGTGCTGAGGGAGTCCAGATCTCCATACTGGAAATATTGAAATGGATACCAAAATAAAACAGGGTCTGGTCACAACACCTTCTGCCTCGCTTGTTTGTCCTGGGCTAAATCCATGACTATATTTGGGCTCAGGAATGACATTTTTCCCAGGTAGAGACAGACCAGAGGGGTTTTCTTTGTAGCCCAGGAAATGGTCTGGTCACCAGACTATGTAAATGTGATGGGAGAAGACACCAGCAATGCCAAGGGCAGTCAATGCTTTGGGATTCTCTGTCTCTCTTGCATGGTGCTTTAGAGTGTCCAGGGGCTGCACGGACCAGGCTCAACACATGGGTCTGGGGTTCAGCCTCGGAACAAGCCCGCATGGAGGTGGCAGATGGTTACACCACCCTCCAGTGACCTGTCAAGCAGGGATCCCAGACCCCTGGGCTCCGAGCCATAGGAGGCTGGATCCGGCCATCCCAGGGATTCTGGAGATGCAGCTGGCCTGGGGTGCCAGCTCCCTGTGCCCTGGGCTGGGTGTGCTGTTTGAATGCAGCAGCAATAAACACCAGCCTGACTGCATCCCATCCTTTGGTCCACAACAATAACGACAGACTAATATGATATGGTACTTTTTAATTATTAGATTGCCAACATCAAATAAAAGATATATTAAACCTTCCAGGATCAGATGCAGCTTTAAACTTTGGCTTTAAATTAAAAAAAAAAAAAAAAAAAAAAAATCCCCAAAGCTAGTTCAGTGCTGCTTCTCTGTGTGCTTGAAAATCAGAAATGGCTTTGCGATCTCATACTGCTTCTGTTTGTCCATTCTTCCTGTCTCTGTTTTCATGTTTTCATTTTTCTATGGCTATGTGGAACACATTTCTCAGTTAAGTACTTGCTTTTGAGAGTTGTTGCCATAACAACCGTTTCATTCCACGATATGCACACTATCTCTGAAATACAGAATTTCTCCTTAAAGGAGCATGTGCCACACACATCAAAGAGGAATATGGACTCATTATTTTTACATTATTTTGTGGGCAAATAGATGTTTTCCAATACAGTTTTTTCTAACTGGATTTTCTTGTTCAGTGGAACTATGGTTTTTTTAAGCACTCCTATCTTAGAGTATAATTTTTGCCTGAAACCCAGAACATTAGGAGACAAGAATCTTTATTGTAGTTTCTTTTCTCCAAAGGTCTGAAAGAACTATGCTGCAGTTAATGCATTTAAAACCCATCTTATTAAACAGAAAAATTATGTAAATATAATCTATTAAAAATGCATAGTTCTTGAAGTAAAACCTATTTTTTACTGTACAAATTGGGGGTAGGTAGAAGGAGGGAGAGGGCCAAGAATAGTCAGGTTGCTTCATTTTTTAGTATCTTACTTTTGGTGGTCTCTGCAAGGGGCATTATGTGTGCAACTGGACTGCAACTCTTTACAAAAAACCACCCTCACGAACTTTTCCGTATGTGAAAGGTCAGAAAAACAGAGTTTTGCACATGGGCAGGACTTCGCTCCCAGGGCTCCCATCGACTCCCAGTTCCCTCTTGGGCGAGGACTGCACGATCCGCAAGCTGACCAGGAGCCATGGGGTGTTCAGGACAACTTTATTTTCAGCCAGAGGGCTTGGCACACCCAGGTGGTTCAGTTTTACCTTTACAGCATGTGTGGGGGTGGGGGTGGATCTTTGCTATGAACGGGGACATGGACATTTCTTCTTGAGGGAAGCCCCCTCCCAAGGAAATCAAGGTGGGCTGTGGTGCTGAGCCAAGACCAACCAAGCTTGCAGATGGAGAAGAAGACATGCTAAGATGTGCTCCTCAGACACGTAAGTCCTTAGTGCGTGGTTTGCTCACCACAGAGGCATGAAGCCATGAGCACCAAAGTGAATTTTAATGTATACATTAATTTCTAGGATCTTTAGGAAAGTCACACTTTAGACTACAAACTCAGGTTTATCACAGCCGTTAAGAGCTCTTCAGGGCATGCATCCTATACCCTGTGCTGGAGAGCTGGTGTTAGTGGCTGGCTCAAGCTGCTTCAAGCAAGCTCAGCATGGATGTGGTCCTATGGCCCCACCATTTGCTGACCACTGGAGCAATGCCCATGGTCACACAAGGAGGTCACTGGTGAAGGAGATTGGTCCTTACAACCCAATACACCTGTTACATCCATTTCTTCACCCACCACAGATGATGGACACCACTTGGCACTGCAGTGCCATCACGCTCCTCCCGCATCAGCATCATGTTGCAGAGCTCTCCAGTCACTGCTGCCAGTCCCTGTGAAGGAGCCGTCACAGCCCATTGTCATCTTGCCACAATGACCTCGCATCCTATGGCATCACTGTCATGATGCAGTGACACCCCTGCCACAGCACACACCCACTGCACGGTTACACCCCAGGGCCACGTCAGAGTCAGCCGGCGTCACAGCCTCTCGCCATGACAGGGCCATCAGCCTGCATTATGATCAGGAGGGGGAAAGCTTCAGTGCAGCTCATGCTACATGACCTAATGGCACGGAGAAAGCAATATTTCCCGAGATCCCAAAGCCATCTACCTCGTTGTTGCACTAAAACCTCTCTTGAACCACCAGCACAGCCTGCTCCCAGCCTTGCTCCCCCTTGGAGTGGAGCATCCAGGAGATGCAGGCAGGCAGGTGCACGAACAGGGACCTGCAGTTCACACCAGTGCATATTGTAACACACATTTACAGGCTGAAAATCGCAGGAGCGGAAGGATGCAGTAGCTAAAAATGCTGCCAGGACAGGAGTTCTTCAGCAGCATGGAAAAGTGCTTAAAAGGTGCCTTGTTCTGCAAGCGGTGGGTGCTGTGGAGAGGAGGGTAGCCAGAAAACACCTTTATTTCTGACCTTGGCTGGGCCTGCTTCCAGCTCACACAGGCAAGGATCCATGAATTGGTACCACATGCCCTCGGGAAGAAGTTGGTCCCATCATTCACTTGTGGCCTCTCCCTCCAAAACCAGCTCTAGACAGAGATGCTGGATTTTATACAAATTACTTAGTAAGAAAGTGACCGTGGGGGGAAACCAGACGACCAGGCCAGCACTGAGGGCACCTCATTGGGCTGGGGGAGAGCAAAAGTCAAGCTCCAGGGCTATGAAGGATGCGGAACAGCTGCAGTAGGAACGCTTCCTATGCAAAAAAATTTCACATGGGGTCTGCACCAGGGCAGGGGGTCTTTACCCCACATGACTTGGGACAGACCCAGCTTGTCAGTTCTGTAGTGAAACCTCCCAAGGGTTTTGTGCAGTTTCAGCGTGGCGGAGAGGTAGGAGTCCTGCCTGTCCTTCAGGACTCAGGGAGCCCACTTGGTCCCCAGGATGTACAGAAGATCCCATGGACAGAAACAGTCTGAGTCCATCAGGTAAACAGCAGCAGAAGTGTTGAGGGGGCCAGTGGATGGAGGCACCAACTGGAGGCAGTGAAAGGTCAATCAGAAAACATACTCTTTTTAAGGGCCACATCATAGGTTGCTCTGGCAGGACAGGCATGCAAGTTCCGCATGTATCTTCTAAATTTCTGTCTCACACGACCCACGGCATCTCTCTGACTGTCTGTGAGCTGTCAGGATTGGAGACCTCTGTAAGAGGCCACTGGAGATCTCCTTTGCAGTGGATACCGGATGAGAGTGATGGATTTACTCTTTGAAATCAAGCTTCCTTTGCACTGACGGGGTGCAGGAATTTCCCATTCTAGGGTCTGACAGCACAGCAGGAACTGGCTGCTGGTCCTGAGTGAGCCCGGGCACTGCAGGCAGATCCCTTGATCTGCAATTAGTGCTCTGCGGCATCTTGTCCATGACAGATTCCAGGACCACCATCCTCTGTGACTGCTGGTCACTTGCCAGTGGAGACCTTGGTGTCCCTGAGCACTCATCACCCCTTCAGAGATACAGCCACCACCTCCAGCAGCCTGAGATACAGCCGTCCCCCCCAGCAGCTCACCGAAGGCTGCTTTGAACCCTCTGCCAACATAAACATTTCATTGATTTATTAATGAAGGGTGTTCAAAAACACATGTTCATGAGCTCTATGAAATAGCCTTTAGCTTCTGCTGATTACTCATGTTTTACATCAGACTGATGTTTTCTAGATGCGTTTCAATCAATACAATAGCTTTTTTAGCACACATTACCGCTCGCCTTTGGCTAACCAACCATCACATTTCTTTTCAAGTGCCCATTTTCATCAAACTAACCCCAAAGATGCATCATATCTCCTTTGACTGTCACCTGAGCTTACACAAACATTCCCATTTAGGTTTCAAAATGCCTTGCACGCTCAAGCTTCATTTCTGAGTGCTTCAGACAAGATGTTGGATGTGTTGTGTCATTCATGTCAGAGAGTTATTCTCTGCACAACTTTTCTTGCAACCGCAGCATGAATATTCAAGCTCACTCTTTTCCCCAGACTCAATGCTAGCCTACACTACAATTTTGGGGTCAAGGCATCTCAAAGAGGTAAACGCAAGCAGTAAGCTGAAAGCAGGGGAAATATTTTGACTGAGCACGTGCAGAGTTGTGCGCTGCTGTGGTTTCACTGCTTCTGGTACCCACTGTGGCTGTTTCCAGGTCAGCTCAAATTTGGCCCCACGAGCTGCTTTCATCTCCTTCACTCAGCACAGGCATGATAACCTATGCTCATTATTGCATCCAAGGTTTTCATTGCGAAGCAACTGTTATGGTATCTGAATGACCTTTAGAAAAATAGTAGCAATAGAGACATGTTTTTTTACTTTGGATCACTTCTTTGAATATCCACCAATCCTTAAGTTTTGCCATTGTAGTAATGTGCGGCAAATGGCTGTGCTCCTAAAACAGCACAATTGTCCTTTTGATCATCATTCGATTAGTCAAGCCAAACCCAACCATCGTTGCCACCAACTATGTTTTTACTGCTCCAGCTGCACTTTTATTGTTCAGGTCATTCTGTCCAAACCTGCAATTCCACTTTTCACTGGAAGGGCACACAGCATTTTCCATGTTTTAAAGGACCATTCTTTGTTGCTAGTAAAATGCACACTGTTAAATAACACAGCTGTTGTCTTCATTTGTTCAGTAGTAAAATGAAAGCAAACGTTAATGCAATGAAGGGAGGGGGAAGGGACCTTCTTCTGCTGACGTTGCTTCCACACACACACTATGGACCAGCTTTCCAAGTCCAGTATTTCCTTATTTAGATGCTGACTTTGGTGAATTCCTCTGGGCATACCCCTGCTACAGCTTTGGAGCCTGTCAGCATATATTTAAACGTATCAGCCCACTATGAAGAGTGATGACAGTCCAAGGACAGTGGCATTCCTCCTTCTCCCTACCTAGTCTCATACATCCTTTCCGACCAGTCACCCAGGCCATCCAAACCCACACTGATTTTTCCCACCAAGCTGCTTTGCTGCAGCCCCCGGTCAGAGCCAGGTGGGACACATGGACCCTTCACACTGAAGTGCCTTTGAGCCTGGCTGAGCAGAGTGATATAAAAGACTAGGGATGAGATGGAACAGTGCTTTGCCAGCAGGATCCCTGGAAACTTCAGTGAGATGTGGTGCTTTCAAGCAGTAGCTGTGCCACCAGGTCTTAAGAAGAGGAGCAGGTTCAAAATGTGCAGCCTTCAAAACTAGTTAGACACAGTGCCATCTCAGGGCTCTCACACTAGTGAGTACCTGAGCACATGTGTGAGCTCACCTTCCATGGGCACCAACAGGCAAGCGCTTTCATCCCTAAGTTGTGGGAAAGCCCAGCCCATGCCTGCTATTGGACAACTGTCACTGCAGTTGTCTCCCCTTGCACAATGTTCTCCAGAAAAGCAGGGGTTGTGTGAGATGGAGTCAGCCACGCTCTGATGCCACCCTGCTGTGGAGATGCTCGCCAAGTGCTGTGTTTGCCTCTTTTCCTGTGGGTGCTTTGTTCTTCCTCATGTTCAACATTCACTGTGGACTTGAAAATATGTTTCACACTAAGCAGTCCAGAAAACTCCTGCTGCCAACCATCAGTCTTTCCAGATATCAGCATTCTCATTGTTTACATTTTCCGTAAAAACTCAGAGCTGCTCTATCTTTGAGGTCTACACAAACACACAGCACTACAGCTCCTGATGAGTCCTGGGGCTCCAGAAACCTAGGGAGAGGCTGGGTGTCTAAACATGGGTATGTTGCATCACAGAAATGACATGGTGTAGCTGAGGCTTCCTCATGGATGCAATGGGACCTATGGGAGACCCACACCCTTCTTGACATCCTGAGGCACCTTAGATATGTGTCTTAAGGCACTTATTCACACACCCCTGATTTCTCTTTGGCTTCCAGTGGGAATGTTTTAATGGCTGGTAGAGGATCTGCTGCACACCTGCATCCCACATGTGGTGGATGCGGTGTAAGAGGACCATTGGATAGGAGTGTGGTCAAAAACTAACCTAAGCTATGAGTGGTTTGAAAGAGTTTCATAGAAAACTTTGGCAACAGAAATACTCCTGCAAGTAACCTGGATTGACATGATGAGGTTGTATTAGGAGACTATTAGCTGACTCATTAGGGAGTCTGCTCCTCTCCAGGAGCCCAAGGAGATCTTTACTTATGGCATGGCTGTTCCCAAAGTCCAGTTTAACAGTGAGCTAATGAGAAACTTCATGGCCTCATATACTGTGAAAGTTAGAGAACTGTAACAAGAAAGGGAGAGGGGAAGGTGGTGGAAAAAAGGCCACCATGAGTGCCAGTGTGTGGGACTGCACAGGGGACTTGACTGTTACATTTACAAGGAGTTATCAGATCATCTAACATTTCCGAACCAAAAATACCTTCCTGGAGAAAGCAGCCAAAGACGGATCTAGTTCTTCACTTTGTCTCCAATTTGTTGCTCTTCCCTAGGAAGACACAGAAGGAGGAGACCTTCACTTTTGCATGGCACATGGACAATACAGAGAATATGTTAATTATACCTTTACTCCATAAAGACAGTGAAAAGAACATCCATCTCCATTACTGCTAGCTGGGCTCTCATCTTCGGGAAAAACCCCTCACTCTGCTGCCCCAGATTTGCTGACCAGCGCAGAGCTGTAGCGTGCTGGTACTTGCCTTTATCTATCACTGCGCTCTGGTGAGCTGCTTCGTCTGGTTGCTGTAGTGAAGTAGCTGGTTCCTACTGGCCTTTTCTCCTGGGTTTGCTCTGGTCTCCACACAGGCTCTGGTTTCATTTCCTCAGTCAGTGCTGTACAATGCTCTTTGCTATGACAGAAATAGCTGTGCATTAGCAGCTCCTTCCTGCTGCCATCATCTCTGCTCACCTGGCCATGCAGCCTGGGAAAGGGCTTGGCGGGGGCTGCAAGAGGAGAGAGGGGAGGGTCAAAGATACTGTCTGTGCTGCAGAGCCCTTTATACAAGACACCTCTTCTTTCTAGAGGCAACATGTCAAGCTAAATTGAAGATACTAAATGTAATTGCAGTTTGCTTTAGCAAAACACACTCTCAGCCGCCTGCAAGAGACATTTAAGCACTGAGTGCTCCTGATCCAAAGATTAGCACATTTGTGGGATTACAGCTTCATCCCACCCCTGATGTGAGCTTTTCCACTGACTCCAACAGGCACTCCAGGGCTGGGAACTGGATCAGTAACCTGCAGTTGCCAGGGTGGGGTTAACCAGTTTCTGGAGATACCAGGTGAACAAGACAGCAGCACAGTCCCTCCAAGGGGACAGGATGACCAAGAAGGTCTCTCCAAGCCAGGAGCACTTGTCATTAGCCTGTGCACCATGGAAACCATTGGCTTTGGTGGGAATGACCTAGTTGGTAAATGCCAAGACTCCTGCAAATCCAACCAGAGCCTCTGTCAGCAGGGAGGAAAGGGATGGCTACCAGCCAAGGGGTTAGAGCTGAGAATAATGAGATGAAATTAAGAAATGGAAAATGTAAGGTGAGTAGCAGGAAGCATTTCCCAGAGTGAGATCTATCAGATACTGGAATAATCCCTCCAGGGAAATAGTGGCAGGTCCAACCCTTTAGAAATTTAAACTAAATAAAGCACAAGACAATGTAGAGGAATGTATTTGCAGTGCTTTTTCCAGTGTGATGAAGAAACGGAGCCTGGAGGAGGACATTCTTCCTCCACTGCCTTCTGCAACAGTGAAGGAAACCTGTGGTTCAGATTTGTGCCAGACTGCCAGAATTCAAGAGGGTAGAGGAGCTGGATAGCTGATGGCAGTGTTGGGATGCAACTCTGTCTCCTGAGGGCAAGGGTGGCCCTGTGGGTCACGGCAGCTGGGGACACGGGGTGCCCCATCCCTGCAGCACCCATGCACAGCACACGCTGTCAGCACAGGCTGGGCTTTGCCTCTTTCTTCACCGCAGTCCCGGAGGTGTGGGATGGTCTCCCACACCCTGTGAGGAGCCAGGGAGCAGGTACCAAACTCTGCAGGGACTCCATGCTGCAGGAGTGGGAAGGGGCCAAGCTGCTGACCTGGAAGTTATGGACCCACCAGGGAGGCTAACGTATGGGCACTGGGAAACTGATAAACACAGGAGAGATCCAGCCTAGCATGACAGCATGAAATGTGATGCAGAGAGAGAAAGCAGATGAGATTTTAATATAGATGAGCAAGGTGCTCAGGGAGTTGGGGAGATGATGGCATGAGCAGGACCAGGACCATGAGCATGCCCCAGCTGTGGTGATCTACAGGCTGGCAATGCAGACACCAGGCATGGGCCCAACGAGTTGAAAACTGTGCCTGGACTCTGCCCAGACCCGCCATCCTGGGAAAAGAGGGGGTCCACACATGATGTCCCATCCAGTAGAACCCTCTCCTTGCACTGGTCTGGGGCTCTATGCCCAGGGAGGGCAGAGCCGAGGGACCGGTCATGGCTGGCACTGCTTCTTGATGTTTTCCACGTCTCTTCCAGTTCTTCTTGCGGCGGGAGAGTGAAAAGCCATCAAGATGAGCATTGCTGAACTTTCATTCTTAGGGGCTTAACACAAGCTGTTTCACCTGCCGAACATGTAGCCTGAATCTATGTTTCCAGCTATAGTGAAGAATTTACTTTGGCATTGGTTTTTTGTTGAAAATAAAACTGAACTGAGGGCAGGATGTTGTCTTTAACTAGTCTGAGATGACTAATTATTAAACTCATTTTCTAAAGGTTACCGTATACAGAAAAGCAATTATACAGAGATTAAAACAAGTTCAGAAACCTGATTCATTCTGAAACTATGGTAAACCCAAATCTTGTACTATTTCTGATTTTTAATGACCTCAGGAACATTTTATTTAACTTAGATGTCAAATGCAATTCTGAAATGAGAGATTAAATATATTTCATGCCTTTTTTTTTTTTTTTACACAGTACAGTGCACAAATTTCCAGTGCTAATTCTGTTAGTGGATTTCAGCAGGCTGGCAGGAGAGCTGTGCACGGAAAGACGATCCTGGTTAACCCCTGTGTGGCTGCACTCCTTTGAGACACCCAACTGGGCCCAAGTGCTGCCTGCAGTGCTGGCACTGCCCTGGATGTGGGTAGGCAACTGGAGCAGCACTGCCCATGAAACACAGCTGGGACGCACGTGCCTCTGGGGTGCAGCCCCCAGCACCCTCCATCAGACCATTCTCAGCAACAAAGCTGTGCTTTGAGATTCGGGGGAGAAGTGAGGTGTGTCTTATAATGTTGTTTTCTTTTCAGGGCTGCTCCCTGCTGCTCCCTGACTCCTCCCCGTGAGGCTTTTGCTCATGTGGATTTTCTGTAAAAAGCAATATGGGGGTTACACCTCCATTGGGCTTCTGTGCTGGCCCCAGGCTCCAGTGCTCCCAGGCTGGAGGGATCACTGGGAGCGTGGTGGTCCGCAAATCCCACATGGTGCCATGGGGCATCTTTCCCTGGCAGGTCTCTGGAGGAGGAAGAAGAGGCAATTGCCATGCTGGTTCTCCAGTGATAATGCAGCTGTGTGCTCCATCCATGTCACACAGCGACGATCAGGAGCTCCTTGCTCACAGAAGCATCACCGTGGCAGGTCCTGCAAGAGGATGGACGTTGAGTAAGGTGGGACAAGCATCCTTCACATGCTCCTTGGGCTTCCACCCTACTGCCAGATACAGACAACAGCGCTTTCTGCACCAGGAGAAGAGCTGGGTGGCAAGGCCAGTCCAACAGACTGTGCCAGCTGAGGCTGCCAGAGTGATGCCCTCTGATGGTGTACGCCAGAGTGGCAGATTTGCAGATCTCCCTGGGACCCAGTGGATCTCCACCAAAGCTGTGCTGGTAAGCACAAGGAGTCCTGCGTGGTGCCCAGCAAAGCTTCCTTGAGAGATGCAGCCATCCCGGCAGGGCAGCTCTGCACCCAGCTCCAGAAAAGGAAGGATGCTGCACCCCGGCTGTGGGGATGCCAGGATGGCCATGCCACACACTGTGAGCTGCCCAGAGCAAAGGGCAGCAGCTTTCCTCCCTCCTCAATCCTCCTCTTGGCGTGCTGGAGCGGAGCCATGGGGAGCAAAGTCCCTCAGGAAATGGCAGTTCATTCAGCCTGACATTTCCCAGCTGAAGTGTCCTGGGTTAAACAAACGGTCTGCTCCCACGAGGTCTCTGACCGGCAAAGCTGCAGGCAGCAGCGACCCCCAGCCTGGCATGAGGGTTGTCCTATTCCAACCAAAATCAGACTTCAACAGAGCTCAAAGTTTCAGCCAGCTCAGAGCCTGCCACGTCTCTAGTAATGGCTGTGAGTGCTCCAGGGACACAGCGAGGGAAAGTCTCCCTTCTGGGGACTCCAAGGAGACAGCCCTCCTGAGTGGGCTTTCTTCTGCTTTTCAGTAGTTCCTATGACCCCAGATCACTCGGGGTGATCCTGACCAAGGTGCCCTGGCACTGAGCTATATCAAATCCCTGGTCTTCTCTGCCAGTAGCTGTTCTGGAGCATGGGGCAAGTGAAAATGCTAATTTTTAAGCAAGCAGGAGAATCCCCTGATCTGAAAACAGATGGAAGGTCAATATGGGATATCATGTACACTTGCCCCATTCTTGCTCTTTTGGTGTCTGCCTGTGACCACTGGGATGGATCCTCAGTCTCAACCCAAGGTGTCTCTCCTGGGACCTTAACCTGTTTCAGGACATGTTGAGGTAAATCTCATCTCTTCCAGGTTGTGAACTGGAGTGCAAGTACATACCTAAGAGGCAGAAAGAAAAGGTTTTGGAAGGACTCTGGGAAAAATATCACCTTGCTTTTGTTTCTTGTCTTTATTGATGCTCCACAGAAAAAAAAAAAGGGGGGACTTAGGACTGAGAATTTGGGTTTGGGCTTCTAACAGGACATGAAGTCATACTCCTGAACCTCACTGCTTCCCCCAGACTGGCCACAGGAGAGGAGCTGTTACACACAGCAGCAACACTCTGGTCTCATTCTCCGTCTCCCAAAGATAAAAGCAGCCAAGCAATAAATAGGGTTTTAAAAAACATCAACAGTAAGTGAAGAGTTCCCAAAATACAGCTGCATTATCGAGGAGATCACACAGCAAAGCATTCCCTCCTCACTGCCCTTCCAGCCCTGCTTCCCACCCCAGTGCCCCCCTCCCTGGCTTGACCCCCATCTCTCCCCTCATCTCCTTATTGCTAAAGAGGTACCCCCGATGGATCTGGGCCTGGCAAATAATTCAAGTTAAAATGTACCCATTTCAGAACAGATTTTAAAAGAGTGCATGTTTCATTTTGACATTCACTAAGCAAAGGTTCTGCTGTTATCGTGTCGAAATGATCTCGTATGGAGAAAGGTGTCTCAATTTGCTGCCGTTACTGCCAACGTTGAGGTCAAAACTTCTGCAAAACAACATGAAACACTCCATCTTTAGTTAAACGAAGCGTTGCAATAGTTTTCCATTTTTTCTCAGAAATTGATTTTACTTCTCAGGGCCATCCAAAACCCGCTGTTTGCAGCTCAGCCAGAGAAGCAGGCAGGCAGTTATTTGGCCATCTGCAACCTGGAGCTCTGCTGCTGCACCAGCCTGGCGTCTGGGCAGCAGTGGCCTGGGGAGGGGAAGCTGTGGGACCTGCTCTGCCACCACCGTGTCCGAGCGGTCCCCCAGAAGCGGTGAGGACAGGGCTGGCTCCCGGTGGATGTGACTACCTCTCTGCACAGAGCTGGAGAAGAGGACGCTACAGCTGCATTACACCCTGGACACGCAGCAGGTCCCGGACAGGACCATGCTCAAGCCACCACAGTGCAGCAGGATTTTGCAAGAAGTTGCCAGGATTACACAGGGCTCATAGCTGGAAGGGTTTACCCATCCTGCCGGGCTGCCAGCGGTGGGCAGCCACCTCCCCTGACCTGGCCAGCATCCTCTGTGCAACAAGACCTCATCCTCCAAGAAACATTGTCCTCCCAATAAGCCGTAACTAATTAGTGCATTGGCCTCTTTATTCAAGGTGCACACTGGCCTCTAGTGGTGCACAGATAAATCCTTTCTGATATTAACTCTGGAGCTGTTACAGGAATGGGTGACAGCACAAATAATATAGGTAATGTCTATGTATATATAGAGATATATACATACACCCCACACACATATATGTCTGTTCATGTACTTATATATACACACACATATATATGACCTGCTATTCTATGTATGTCATACTTAACCCCAGTGCATCCCTTGCATGCTATTTCTCTCTCACCACTTGAACTCCATGAGTTTCCTAGTTGCTCCTTTCTGGTGGAAACAAAACAGCTCTCTGTGAAGTGAAGTGGAGCAGTGTAATTAAAAGCCAGCTGAGCTCTGGGGCGTGGTGATGCTCTGGGGAAGCCATGGCCCCTACATGTTGACTGATTGCTCCTACTGGGTACAAACGGGCCAACTTCTGGCTGAAATCTGGAAAGAAAACTGTCAAAACCGTAAACAATTTTGGCTTGAGATTTCAAGCTGAAAAAAACAGCTTTTGTCTGAAAATTCAGGGTAGAGAAAAGTTGGTTTTGGCACAGATGACAGCTGGGAACATTTGCTCCATCAGAGGTATCTGACTGTGATGGGAGCAGTGCTGCAACCTGGCAGATCCCAAAAGGGAGAGCTCTGCTGAGCCTGAGGAGCAAATGAGCTAGGGCTCCAAGTGAAAATCAAAGGCTTGGGCTTATTTCTCCTGAAATAAAGAGACTTTCCAACATGAGTAGTTTTGCTTGGTTCACTGGCAGCTTCAAAGTGAAGCACAGCCAGAGCTCTGCCTGCCTGCAAAGCCTCTTGCTGTGTTCAGGCAGGAGGGTGAGTGGGCAAAGCTGCCAGCGAGGCTCACAGGGAAGAAATTCTTGAGATACAGTCCTGGGGAGTCTGATTGCCCAATGGCTGACTGAGCCCTATCTCATAAACTAAGAGGATAATTTGGGTTGGAAGGGACTGCTGAAGCTCCTCTAGTCTAACCTCCAAAGACTTCTCTCTGCCCATGCATCCAGCACTGATGTTAGTTGTATTTGCTAATGGAGGTGATCTTTTAGGGTATTTCACCACCAGAGCCAGGACGCAGGACCTCCTGGAGAGCTAGGCCAAAGGCAGACCCCCCCAGCACTGCCCTCTGCTCTGCGAGGAGGCAGAGCACAAGCCCTGCTGCACTCCTTCATTAGCTCCTTCCCTCCCACTCAGACCCCAAAGGATCGCCTCCCTTCCAAGCAGATCAGATCCTTTACTCCTCTCCCTTTCCTGGTGCTAATTGCTGGTGAATAATAAATGTACCACATTTGCAAATATGCTTTTTGCCACCCTCTGCCTTCTCACTAGGCAGCTGCCAGCTTCAGCACTCATCCAACCAGACTCAGTTGACTCTGGACTGCGAAGCCTCCAGCTAGGACAGGTCTCCTAGCTGAGCCCACACGGAGCTGCCGGGGCTGCAGGATGGAGGGGGCAGCTCTGCCAGACAGCAAGGCAGAAACATCAGCCTCATCATCTCTGGAGAGAGCGGGGAAACAGCGACAGGCAGTCCCAAAACCCCTGCTGGTCTGTACATCTCCCTCCTCTGCCAGGCCGCTCCAGGCTCAAGTGCATTTATGACATATGATCCCTAGGCAGCTTTATGTAGGGCAGCTACCGGCAGAGAGAAAATAAGCCACTCATGAACCAGGGAATCCCTGCAGCTTTAGGAGCCTAATCAAACATGCCATCTTATCTGCGAAGCTATAGGCACAAATAGCAGTGGGATAAGGAAGTATTTACTGACTTCAGGATGACAGAGAGAAGAGAAGAGAAGAGAAGAGAAGAGAAGAGAAGAGAAGAGAAGAGAAGAGAAAAGAAAAGAAAGAAAGAAAAGAAAAGAAAAGAAAAGAAAAGAAAAGAAAAGAAAAGAAAAGAAAAGAAAAGAAAAGAAAAGAAAAGAAAAGAAAAGAAAAGAAGCTGCACCAGAGGGCTGCAGGATGGGGGCTGCCACAGATGTGCTGTTGCTGGGAGCTGAACTCCAGGACTCCAGGGAAGCCTGTGACCATGGTGGTGTCATGCAGCAGGTGCTGCTGAATGGAGCTGTAAAAGGATGTAGAAAGATGAGCCCAAGGAAGAGGGCTCCTGGTGTGACCCAAGCACCAAGCTGGGTCATGTCTGGCCAACAGGAGGAAAGGTGGCAATCACTGGGGGGAAACTGCTACTCGCCATCACCCCTTGCTTTTCACAGCTGTTAAAGGAGCATGTTGAGAGCCAGACATGGGGAACAGGCCACCAGTATTCCCCAGAGAAAGACCCAGGAGCTCCTGGCTTGCTTTGGGGATGATGTCCTCCTACCATCAAGCCATAGATGCCCTGGCAGCAGGAGCAGCTGCCCAGCATCCCGGAGCAGAAGCTGGCGCTCTCCCGTCTTCCATTCCCACTCTTCTCCCTGACTTTTTCCAAAAGCAGGTCCTGCCCATGGTGGATGCCCAGCAGACCTGCTTCTCCTCAGAGAAGAAATGTCCTGTCCTGATGGGGGGAATGTTCAGAGCCTCCTCCCATCACAGGAACGTGGGGACATTCTGGTTAGATATGCCAAATTTTCCTTTCCAAACACTTGATTTTACTTCTTTCTTTTTCCCTCCTGTTAAACATCTCCAGACATTGGTACGAATCTCCTAATATTTTTTCCATGGCACTAAATTGGCAAAGACCCTTGAACTCCCATTGCTGAGCTGTATATTACTGTTCAAAACCACAGACAGACAGGGTCATGCTAAGACCTCCAAGCCCATCCTCCTTGGACTCACACTGAGTACTAAAGCCAGAACTGACCTTGTATCCCAAAACCTTTTCCACACATTTTTTTCTTGTCATTAAGCTTTTTTTGCTCAATTTGTGCAGAGATGCTGAGGCCCTCTCTGTTATTTGTTAGGCTGTTCTCCCATGGGATGACCCACCTGATCCTCAACATCAGCTTTGCATGACAGCAAAGATGGAGGCTTTGGGCACAATGACTTATTTCCCCGCAACCATGGACTTTGTGAGCTGGAACATGAACTGAAGATAACTGTGGGCCAAATTTCCTCTGTACATTTTCTCCCTTTACCTTTGGCGTGAAGAAAGTAGCACTCTTCAGGCAATTTCAAAACCAAAGGAGGCTCTACTCTCATCAGTGTATCCGGTCCTCCACCCCAGTGCAAGGGCTGTGCTTGTACTTTTCTTCCTGTTATTGTGCACACACCGACAAGTGTCCTGGCCACCTCCTCCTCCTTGCTGTGCTGAGATGGTGTTTTCTTAGGGCTTTGCCCTGTCATCTCTTTTAGCCCAATGCAAAAAGTGGCGGAGAGTGAAAAATCCCCAAATCCCAGTGCTCTGCGGGTGCAGGGTTAACAGTGTGAATGAGCTTCTTGGGGATGGCGAGGTTAAAGTTGGGGCTGAGCTTGAAGAGTTGGCCCAGTTCCTCTTGAGGAAAGCTCACCATGGTTGGGACCAGCCTGTGGGGAGGGTTCAAGGTGCTGGAAATGACCAGCAGGAATAAATGTGATTCATGTTGAGCAGGCAGACAAGCCCTGGCCCTGTCCCAGTAAGTCCCTCTCTCCCAGCCATCAGACATCATTCCCTCACTCCAAAAGCTTCCCCTGTGACAGCGAAGATCTCAGTGTCATTCAGCTCATCATTGGTGTCCCTCCAAACTAAGGATGAGGATACACGTCAGGCCTAAGAAATTAAAAGATTTCTTTCAAACTACAGCACATCAGTCTGTTTGGACATCACTGTGCTAATTAATTATCCCTATTAATCAAAGATGATGGCAAACTTCATATGGCCTACCTCTAATCGCTGCTTAGAGGTATATACATTAACATTTCTCACACTTATGGATCCTTAGGGTTTCCTCTGGTTGTTTTCTGATTTCCAGAAAACTACATCCACATCACTTTGCGCTTTTCTCTGCAAACACCAGGGCACAAAGGTGATGCAGAATAAAAATTGAATCTTTGTCGTGCATGTCAGCTCTGACGCTTTAGCGAACTGTTCTCGTTCACAAAACAGCTGTACTTCTGATGAACTGAAAATTTTACCACCTGAGAGTTTTGTGCAAAAATATTTATCAAGCTCTACTGGACTATTTTTTTCCAACTGTATATGAATTTTTGGTACAAGTGCAGCTTCAGGAATTGCAGCTATAAGAGAAACACTGGATATCATGAAGACTTGCTGGACAACCCTGACAATTCAAGAATTCAAAGGACCATGTATATAGACAGATAGGAAAGATGGTGCTGTCTGCCTAGGAGTTCACACGCAAAACTACACTAACATCACTGTGGTCCAAGGGCAAGCTGTAGTACATCAGACAGTGATCTGCAAAACTGCTGCAAAACCCCTAAACACCACAAGAGACAGCAGATAAAAGTCTGTGGGTCTCTAAAATCTGGTGACTATTAAATGTTGATCAAAATGTTTGTAATTCTGACAGTGAAAATATGCCCCAGCAAAACTCAGACATTACTCACCTCAACACAAAGGTCTCTTTCCAACCACCTGGGAAGGGTGCCGTGCAAGGAGGGCTGTCGGTTTTGCTGGAAAGGTTGGGTTGTCATTCCAGAAGACAGCTGAGCCACCACAGCCGTGCACCCACCTAGCCTCAGGGCTGTGGGGTTTGGCCAGGGACACCCTGCAGCTGGCTGAGTCCTATCCTTCCAGCGTGCGATGAAATAGCAAAATGTTATCACAGACAGAAACACAGCCCTGACCTTTCTGGTGTGAAAACAGCACAAACCCACCAGCCTGGCTTGCTTACCTAGGGCTCTTCTCTGCAGCTTCTTTGTACTGAACCTGGACAGTTTCTTTAACCAAAAGTGTTTGTCTTTGAAGAGTTCTGTTTCATCTGTACATTTATTTCATCTGACAGCTCATGGTGAGCAGGACCAGAAGAGCTACCCAAGCCTTGGAGGTGCCACCAGGAGGCAAAACACTATGAAATCACCCATTCCCACTTGGTGCCCCCAGCCCCACGCCCGGTTGTCACTGTGTTCATAGGAACTTCCCACTTTCAAGCCTTTGGGCAAGTTTACTTGAAACTAGTCATCAGCTCTAAAAGCTCTGTGGGGGACTGACAGACAGATGGCAGAAAGACAAACAGGCAGCTGGCACGACTGCAGCACATCGTTGCCTTAGAAAACCAGGCAAAAAATGGGATGTGTGTCGTACGAAGGCTTTTCAGATGGGGTTCGATGCAGCCAGTGCTGGGCGGGGGTAGATGGACCATGACCCCAGGCTCCTCTGCCACCGGTGGTGTTCAAGGAGAGCTGGTAGAGATTAGAGGACAGGAGGACAAGGGCCAGCCAGCCAGATACATTAGGAAATAAGAAAGGCTCTGAAAAACACAAAGAAATTGCAGCCTACTTGAGAAAAAGCTACAGGATCTCCAGGGCAGAGCATGGGCTGGAGCAAACTTAGACACGGAGAAAAGAGATTTTCTCTTGTCCCTTTGTCCTGCGGGTGGAGAAGCCAAAGTAGAGTGGCAGAGAGAGAGAGGGTCACCATGGAAGACCTGACCCCAGCATTAATTCCCTCTTTAATGCGAGAAGTAGATTTGAGCTCCCTAGCAAGCCACATGTGTTGTCATAAATATTTCTACTTAGCAGCCAACATAAAAATGAACAGCAGTCCTTGATCCAGGCCAAGCAAGGACAGATATTTTTTTTCCCCCAAGGGAAACAGGGCAAAAAATAAATCAGAAAATGTTTTGACTCCCTTTAAAATGTTTTGACTTCCACTGAAGAAAATTCCATGGGTGCCTGGACATTGTTTACTGTTGAAAACGGCTTTTGTGCCTTTGTAGTTTGAATTCTCACAGGCAGGTGCCATCTCAAAACAAAAGTGGGAAGGGTTTGCTTTGGAGATTTTGAACTGATTTTTTTCTTTTTTCTTTTTTGTCAACTACCAAGTAAAACATTTTGTTTAAAAAATGCCTAAACAAAATATTTTGACATTTTCAAAATGTTCTCCTGTTCCCTTTAGCCAAAACATGTTGCTATATTCAAAGCAAATTCACAGATCCCTTCAGCCCTTCCAAAACGCCCTGGGTTTACTGAATTTCTTGCTAACAGAGAAATGCTCATGCAGCCACGCAGGTTGAGTGAGGGGGGGGGAATCGAGATGAGGTTTGAAGAGTCAGAGAGCAAAAAGTGAGGGGGCAGCAGCGTGTAGGCTGCCAGGAGGATGGTGAAGAGGAGGTGGGGAGAAGCTGGGAGAGGGCAAGGGGCTGCCAGCAGGGAAGAGAGGAGCCGGGGACCAAAGCAGTTTCACAGGTGCAGGCGGTGGGGCTCACGAGGTAGCACAGAGGGAGCATCACGGTTGCTGATGGGCAGAGGAGCCTGCCCAAAATGGGGCCAGACACAGCTTTTGTGCCCACCACCTGCAGGACAGCTGCTGGGTGGAAGAGGAAGACCCGTCCCTGCTGCCTACCATGGCATGCAGACGCTTGGGATGTGCACCCTGGGATGCAAGCCCCTTTCTCCTGACACATCAAAACTACTGGTGGCAAGCTCTGCTCACAGCTTTCCCCTGTGGAGAAGATGGGCGAAAAACAAAATAACCACATCTGAGAGGTTCTACTTACGCTGCTTACCGGCAGCCGTGCCCTGCTGCCGCACACTACGCCGGCACAGAAACTGTGACAGCAGCACCCGGCCACCGGCACTGCAAGAAGCTGCTCCCCACCTCTCCATTCCAGACCTTGTCCAGGGTGGATGGGTCCCTGCCCACCCCACATGGTGAGCCGGAGGGATGGGGCTCTGTGCATTTGCCAGGATGCAGAGCCCGGCTGCATGCCTCCACCTCTCCGGGCTGACCGTGACTATGGAAGGTATAATTGGGGCTGGATGGAAGTTTTCTGCAGACATCCTCTCCACAACTCAGGGCTAGCAGAGGCCCAGAAGGCTGTGAGCTGTGGGGCTGCTGGTGTGGGGCTCTGGCTAACCCTGCAAGCCAGGTAAGGAGGCAAACCTGCAGCCTGAATTCAAGAGAGAGGCAGCTGCAGAGTATTTACCCTTCTGGGTCCCATCCAAACCTGTTTCCATGGCAAAAGAACAAGCATGGTACATACTATCGGCATAATCAGCGATGGGGTGACATCTCATTATGCCTATATTTCCTGTTATTTTACCGGAGTTACATGTGGATTCATAGGTGATTCACGGGGTTCATGACCTTCTCAGATACTACATTACTGGGGACACTGTGGGCGGCTGCTATAATTAGTGACTAATTTCTTGAATTTGGTAGCACAAGCATCACGTCACCCTGCCAAATCAGGTCCCAGTCAGCCATGTGCAGACCACAGTGGCAGGTTGGCCGGAGGAAAAGATGCATCTTTCACATTTCCCCACAAGCGTCCCTGGTTTGCAGCATGGCTGTAAAAACACGTGATGGGAGAGTGCTGTAGGACCCCCGAAGGGCCCATGTTCAGACCCATGACAGCCCTTCCATGCTCTACTTCCTTCCACGCTCTACTTCCATCACAGCTGAAGCTGTCCTGCCCCAACACACAGCATGCAATAATGACGACCTACACGTGGCCAACATCCCCCACAAAAAAAGAGCCCTTGGAGCCCTGTGATGGAGAAACCCCTGTGTCTGCAACAGCAGAAAAAAGAGGATGCTGAGAGGAAGGAGGATGCTGAGAGGAAGGCAAAAAAAGGAGTTTGGGAGATACTACTGGGGGCTGGGGTTTGTTTGATGTTTTCAACATCACCAGTGGAAGATGACTTGGAAGCCCAGAATTTGGGCCTCATCCCACAATGGCTAACGAAGATGACCCAGACTGACAGAAGCAAAGAAAAGATTTGGAGAAATCTGGTGAAATGTCTCAGGATGAAGACAAGTACTATGTCTGAAGTGTGGGGAAAACTCCCTGTTGGTCAAGCTAGATGAAGGCTCTGCAGAAAGCTCTTAGCCTTCATCTGGTACTGATCATGAGGCAACACAGGACCAGGTGGGTCATCCTCAGAAGCTTAAAGGGACGCAGATTTCCAAAAAATGCAGAGCAGGCCTCTACCCCTACCCTCCACCACCTCTCTGGGGCTATCTGGCACCACAGGTGCTTTCCACATAACTTAACATGGTGTGGGGTCTTCTGGGGAGGACTCAGCAGCTCTCCATCTTGACCATGGCATTACAAGACCAGTTTACCCAGCAGAAGTTCTGGCCCAACTGTTTATCCTTACATCAACAGCACAAAGCTGCACAGATGGAGGATTTCAAGGGGAAATTATTTAGATAAGAGATTATCAGGTATACTTCGATGTCAGCTGAGCTTATGGGCTTAATGCAGAATGATGAATCACCCATCCAAATACATATTATTTTCCCTGGAGGCACTGTCCTGTGAAATTTATTTCCCTCTGAAGGGCCTTGTAAATCATTTGTAACAAATAATCCACAGTATTGCCAACCTCACTTGTTCTAAAATCTGGAGTCATATGTCAGGAGATTGGCCTAAAAGTCATGAGATCTTTCCTTTCTAGCAGTTTTAGGAGGTGGACCTTTCTCTGCTTTCTGATCCTTTATTGTTCACTCGCCCATTTTTCAAGGTCTTCTCTCCACTCCCCACTCCCGGCTGTGTTATATATATCTTAAAAGGAAGCTGGTGTTCCCCTGAGATCTCTTGACTCCCATATCTAGACCTTCCAAACATGAGCAGCACGCTGCTTATTCACTTCTGTTCTCATGGTGCTGGAGAACACAGTTTGCCCAAAAGCATTTGCCATCCAAACACAGGCATCAAATCACCCCCACCACCAACGCCCAGCATGGAGCTGCTTGTTGGATTTAATATTGCCCTTCCCCAATGGGGAACTGAGCACAGATGCGCATGCTCTCTGGCATCTCTCTGTCACTGGCTTTTTCCAATCAGCAGTGGACGTGTTGGGATTTATCCAGGACAGCCTGTGTTGCCTTTTTGGCTTATGTCATCTTTTGAGGCTCTGTGGGGTGTTTTGGCAATGACTCCCACTCTCCACTTCAGGGAATAGATGCAGAGCGACTCACATCCCAAGTGTGGCTGAAGCCAGGACAGCAGACAGTTTCCTTGCTGGGGGTCTTGCATATCCCCTGCCTGGGGACAGTCCTGACTCACTGTTTCTCTCCCACCCTCTGCACTGCTCCCTCTCCCCCCAGGCTTGGCAGTCCCCTCTCTTTCTCCCTCCCCCAGCTTCATTTCTCAGCAGCACTTCTTGGTGCTGTTTTCAGCCACCCTTTGCAGCAGAGGCATCTTCACTCCCACCTGGGAAACAACCATGAACAAAGCCTGATGGCCAGAAGATTAGAGACCAGACTGACAGCTGCCACAAGTGCCTTCCAGCGCAGCAGATCCTTTGGCCACCTCCACAGCCAGCCCATGCTTTTGGGGTATCAACACCCATCTCTCCTTGAAACAAGGTTGATAGAGGAGACCCTCAGCAGCAGCTCTCTCTGGAGCAAGATGAGCTGCAGCAACAGTCGTGACAGGAGGCGTTGTGGGAAGTGGCTCACAGCAGGACCAGGGCTTCTTGCGACCAACCTTGCAGCCCAAGAGCTCAGAAGCTTTCTGAAATACCAGAGATCATGGGTGCTGCGATGGCAAATTTTCAACCTTTCAGTGGACATTACCAGGGAATAATTTGTGCTGAGCAAAGACCGCAGCAGTTTGCTGCCCCTATCTGATCATCTCCTGTGATAGCTGCTCAGCCCCATCTGATCCACCAGTTATTGAAAACTCAGCTGAGTGTGACTGGGATCATTTTTCAGGGTTTTCATGTTGCTCTTTAACCACGGCGAAAATTAAAGAGCCAACTGTGGAACAGGAGAAAGCTTTGTACTTTCACTATGACACTTTCTGGTAATGAGATATTTATTAATGTTCATTTCTTCTTGAAGGAAACAAACCAAACCCCATCCCTTATCTCTCTCTCAGTGTTTAAGTTATGAGTAACACAGGAAGCTATTAGGCCATGAGACAGCAAATACACCCTGCTCGGGAGCCTGTGGGTGTAGGAGATACAGTGATAAAACCAAGATAGATCAAATCACTCCCATTTACCTAGAGCTTTCTGCAACTCTTGAAATGATGTAGGGATCTAAAGATGCTTTGTCTTTTTTATAAGAAAAGCGGCTGTGATTTAACAGTTTAATCACTTTTGTCACAAAGAAATGCAAAACAAAGCCCATCAGCAGGATACATTTTTTTTTCAAAGCTGTGTTTTTTTCCCCATCAGTAAGGAAAGATTTTAACTTCTAATGGTGGGCTGAGATAGACACATACTTAATAAAGCCATTGCTTATACAGTGGCCGGGCTTAGATCAGCTCTCTGAAACTGCTGTCCCACTAAAGACGTAGTAATGGTGTTCATGGCCAAAACCTGCTGACTTTGGGTGCTCAGCAGGTCTTCACAGGCAGCTGGCTGACTTGAGAGTGATTTGGGATTAGGCACATAACAAAGAGCTGCCTTAGCACCAGGCAGGATTTGGCTCACAGTTTTTTGCCCTATGGTGACTTCTGAATGACCTTGTTCAGCCTGCAGGACTCGAGCCCTGGCTGCTCTAGCTCTCTTGCACTCACAACTCGCGCAGACGACCTGTGCTCTGCCAGTCTGAATTCACTCCCACGCTCTGGACATGCGAACTCCTTACTACTCTGCTCACAGGCACTGGGGTGCGATGAGATGAGTTTCTTAAGAAGAAAATGCGATGAAGTAATTATTTCCTTTGTCATTATAATCACGCCCATGTGATTTATTAGCAGGGCTGGAAACTTCACAGACCTCTGCCAAGAAAGGTATAGGTCTCACCAAACCACACCAGCACTGCTCCCACCCCAACCACAGCTCCTCACAAGCTTTGGGATCTTTGTCTTAGACCCCTTCCCGTGCCCTCTTCCTTGCTGCAGCCCAGCTCTCCTGCTCAGTACTCGGGAAAAGGGCCATGGAGCACCCAGGGGAACCCACCTTCCAGCCTTGGCCAGTGTAGATGGGAGATGCAAAACTATTACTGACCCCCCCTTACTGAGTGTATGCTAAAGGAGATTTCTCCAAAGGTTTGTGATACAGCCAAATTGGGGCACATGTGCATAGGAAAAACAAAACATCCCCACAGCAAATTGGCCATCCCTTCCCAGGCTCTGAAGCCTTGCTAAGCCTTCCCAAAGAAAGAGCCACTAGTTCATTATGATTTTGTAATTCATCTTTTTCTCCTATGCCTTAAAAATGGTGGTCAAATGATCCAAAGCTCATATGCTGCTGCCAGCCCAGACAAGAGGGGTTATACAAGATCTGGAAGCTTTGTTTCCTCAGCCTTTTTTAAAACCCATTTTTTATTTCTTATTTGCTGGCTCTGATGTATGACTGCATGTCCCAGTGTCAGGCCATGGCAGTGCAGTAAAAGGTCTTGCTGTGCTGGTTGCTGGACACACGTCCAGCAAGACTCAAGACAAAGACTGGAAGGGGAAAAGGGGGCTTTTGAGAAAAAGTCACCCTCTGCCACTTCTCCTTAGTAAGCAATGGGGTTTCCCACCTGGGCCCTGGCTGGGCTGGTCAGCAGTCCCCAAATCACTTAGGCAGAGGCACTGCATGGTCTTTCTTATGGAGAAAGGCCCTTTCACAGGGCCTGCACCAGCATCCCAGACAGTCTTGGCCGGGAGACATGCAGATTCAGTGTCCCCACGTTCTACACTGGCTGCACATCTCTCCCTGCCCCTGAGGTGGGGAAGGGGAGGCTGCTAAAAAATGCAGATGGGAGACAGGGAGCTCTCCCCAGCATTGCAAGGCTGAGGAATGTGCTCCAAAACCTTTCTTCTACATACCCAACACCTCTCTCAATGACAGCAGAGTAATCTGGTTGTGGTTACCAGCGGAAACCCATGGAAACCCACCGGAAATCCTACCTGTTGGTACCAACACGGCAGAATGAACATCTCGGCCCTTCGGCAGCCATTCTGTCACGCCCCGTGTCTACTGAGGGGCACAGTACAGCCACGAGGCTTGTTCATGGGCTAGCAGTGTCTGTGGCCAAGGGGACCCTTGCCCTCCCCTCTGCCTACCATGGGCCACAGAGCCTCCTGCCCCAGCCCCTGTGTCCGCATGGGTGGCAGAGCAGAGCAGATGCTTGGGCATGCTCAACCAACCCAACTCACCTTCTGCTCATGAAAGCAGTGAGGGGTTCCTGCCGGCCCTTCCAGGTGTCCCTCCAGGTGCTAACAGGTCAATGGTCCCAAAACACCCCTGTCCTCACAGAGGCAGAGCTCTCCCAGGCCATAGCAAAGCTTGGAAATGAGCCCCAAGGGCAGGTTTCTGCAGCCATGAAGAGTTTATGGACACATTTCAGCTCAAGTCCATGTGAATGAAGAGGTCCTCACTGCAAAAAAACCATCCCCTTCTTCTTCCCTAACTCCTCCTCTCCTCTTTTGATGGTAGTGTTTTCCACAGCTCCACTGATTTTATGTACCTCACTAGCTAATTCCACCTGTTCATATGTCCCATTCAGGCAGGAAAACAAGTGTGGTTGATTGTACAGTTAAAAACAAAGCTCGGCTCTGCAGTGGGTCATGGCATCAGCTCCTGCAATGCCATCACCCAGAGACGGTGGGTGGCACAGCTGGCCACAGCAGCAAACTGAGGTTGGAGGAGCCTGACAACAGCCATGGTCTTAATGGGGGAAACATGCAAAATCAGGGCTTTCCATTTTAGTAAGATCAGGCCAGGTGGAGCCAAATAAAAATTTCCTAATTACTCTATTTTGGAGTATTTGGCAACATTACTTTGGAAAGTGCAGATTGTCAAAACTGGAATTTTTCCCTGCAATGTGCTAGGTTTTCTGAAATTTGGGTTGAAAAAGTTTTCTCTGGTCTGGAAAGAACAGTTGGTTAAAATCAGAGATGAAACAAAATCACCAGTGCTTAGGGGTTCTCTAGTAAGGAGACTGATGACCAAGTTTGAGCTGGCTGCTCCTGTAAATGACCATTTACTCTCTCTAGTTATTCAAATGGAGAGCAATGAGTGGAGAGACTGGGAGACCCTCAAACGTAGTGTGGGCTGGACGACAGCAAGTCTCCCAGGCAATGTGGGGAAGGACCATACAAGGAGTATCTGCTCCCAGGTGGGTCTGGAAGGAGGCCGAAGACAGCACGGGTGCGAAGGCAAGAGCCGGCCTGGCTATCGGCCATGCTGAGGGCTGGAAGGCGCAAGTCTCACTTCTCATGAGAAATGTCAGAAAGCCACGTTTCCACCGCAGCCCATAGTGGGAACGTGTTTGTAATCACAACCGGTGCTGCAGAGCAGAGTAACCGCTCCTCACCCACCTCTCACGGCACGCGGCACAGGGCACAAGCACCTCTGATCTCTATCGCTGCGACGCTTCATTTCCCAACGCCGCGCTGCGATGACAGCAGTTATGAGATGAGCTGGCCAGTTCACCTCCACAGCACCTGCAGTGGTTCTGTCGGCAGCACGGCTAGAGAGCCACAGGCCGCTCCTGGGGCACACAGGGTGGTTCAGGTGACACCAGCAGCCTCCCAAAAAGTCACAGCTCCAGCCCCCGTTGGGTGGCCAGGCCCACGGGACATGGTAAGACCCCAGGCTGGGCTGCTGCACCGGTCAACTGGTGCTCCCTGCCTGCAATTCTGCTCCACATCCACCCCGGCAAGTCCTGACTGGCATGCGGGCAGCACAGGCAGCACAAGTGCTCATGTCAACGATGGTCAGGTGTCAGCCCGACCTCAACCAAACTTGTCCAAAATCTCGAGAAGAGCCAGGTGCTGCACATGGCAGTGCCTGGAGTAAGATGTGAGGTACCCTGAATTTCCACTGCTTTGGCAAGCACCAGCAGGTCCCAGGAGCTTTGCCTCATTTCCTAAAATCTCAGCCTGAAGCCGTGGAGTTCAGTTAAAAATCTCAGCTGTCAGTAAGAAAAATGCTTTTCTAACACAGAGGGTAGGAAGAGGAAGTTTGAAAAGTTCTTTGACCCTTTAAGTCTCTGAAACAAGGAGGCAAACAGGCGGAGCTCACAAGTTTTAAAACCTCATGGTTTTGCATCCCATATCCTAATTGCAGAGTCCTGCTGAGTCCTCAAACTTAATACAGGGATCATTTATCATCTGCTGTAGGGACTAGTGAGAATTTTTGCAGAAGACAGTTTGAGCTTCCCTTGACTGTAGGTTAAAAGACCCCTCCCTAATCTGCAAAAGAAATCTCTCAGAGTGTTTTTCATTGGATTTTTTTCTATTTTCAGAGTGCAGAGGGAAGTTTCAGAATTTCAGAAAGGTCATATTTTCCTCTTCCAGCTATGAAAACAGCTCTTTCACCTGTATATATGTATACAAATTCAGAAAGTATGTGTTGGTATAAGGTATTACCCACAAAGACTTGTTAGATTAAAACGTAGATAAGCTTAGTCATCTGAATTTTAACTACATTTTACTTGGTTCACTACATTTTTTGAGTGAATGATACAAGACGATGTTCTCCAAAATGCCTTTAAAACATCCAAGCATGGTTCAGCAAAGTCCTAACCCATTTATAATGTTAAGCTTCACAGAGTTTTGTTACACCACAAAAAAACAAGAAAGGGGAAAAGACAGGAAATGAGCCCCAAGAACTAGGTCTCACAATGAGCAAAATTCAGCTCAGATCCGTTGGCAGAATCCTATCAAACCTGGTCCCAAAATTGCAGTGTGTTTTTGTGGTAGGGTGGTACCTTGTTGTCGTTATTTGCTTGTTGGTACTCATCCAATTTTTGAGAAATCACAACTGAAAACTTGAGATGCACAAGCCATAGCACTAATGTTTGACACTGAAGAGCAGATGTGACACAGGCTGAAATGGGGACTCATGAAGGCAACAACCAATCATTTATAAATGCATTGCACCCTCAAAACGCTGTGGGAAGGGTCCAAGGGGAGGTCCTGTGCACCCACCAGCTGTGGCATCCTTTACCCACTCTCAGCTACAGATAACCATGCCACGATGGATGAGTGGCTGGGATGTCCCTTTGTATCACTGATAGTTTCTTCTTTGTAAGCCAGTAAACAAAATGGTTGGGTTCACCAAGGACAAGAAGCTCAGAGGCAGGTGGTGGTTTTGTCCTCTGCTCAATCACTCCCAGAGTGGGCATCCACCTCTGGAGCTCAGGAGATCTCCTGCTGTGCTGGCATCAACAGGAACCTGCTTCTGTTTTGGTGGAGCTGGAAGGTCATTGCAAGGACTTTTGCACTGCCAGCCTGTCATCTTCCCATCTGGAAGCCTGTCCTTTCAGAGTCCATTGCCACTGTGTCACCTCACTGTCTCAAAGGAACTTCACAGCTTGAGCAGTGAAGAATGCCTCAATACATGCATTTTGTCTGACATGAAAGCAGAGCCAGCACTTGTCTTCAAGGCTTTCTAGCAGGCTCTAAAAAACATTAACAGAGGAGAAATAAATATCATCTTCAAATAAGAGAGGAAGGAGCCCTCCAGCCCACTGATATTTGAGGATTCAGATGGCAGCAGCAAAACTGCCATGAAAACAGCTCTCTCGTGACAGAGACGCTATTTGACCACTCAATAATTAACAAAAAAGGCACACAGCTTACTTTAAAAATAATTTCCATGTTGGTAGCTTTGTCAGCTGCCTGACTTTTCTGCAGCGCTGTGGTCATTTGTCAGCCCAGAGCCAGCAGCAGAACAGGCTTTTCCCTGGGAGAAAAGGAGACCAGAGCATCACAAGGGCCCAGCAAAAGCAGTAGCCCTCCCAGCAGCTCCCATGGTCCCAGGACCCCAGAAGCTATCTTGTAGGGCTGACCTCAGAGGGACACAGGGAGCAACAGGGCAGTTGTCTAAGCCCAGTTTGGACAGCAGGGTGTTTTCTCGAATGCTGCTATAGGGACTGCAGTGAGAAGCTCCATGCCCTTTCTTGATGGAAAGGACCAGCAGAACAGATGAGAAGCTGAGGATCAAAAGAAGACATGAAGCTTTGGGAACCCGGAGGGGTGGGTTACTGAGGACCTGGCTGGACAGCCCCATCACTGAAGAGGTCCAGAGCAGCAGCAGACAAAAAGGCATAGCATCCCTTCCTGTGCCAGACAGAGATGAGTGCCTGTGATGCTGTCATGGTGGCAGGGCTGTGTCTCACAGCACTGTCCAGAGGGGCAGGAGCTCTCTGGGGACACAGACCAGGGACTCAGGGGTGCAAAACTGCCTTCAAAACAGTTCTGGTTGACCGTGGAGGGAGCAGGTGGTTAGCCACCAAACCCTACTCTGAAAAGTCACTGCCAGTGAAAACATGCTTGATTTTTATCAATAATCCCAAACTAACAACTGAAAACTGAAAGTTTTGTTTTAAAAGCAAAGTTTTCATTCTTTCAGTTCTCTGCAAACCACCAAATGTTTGCCAGAGAGGTTTCAACACAAATATCTTCGCCAGCACCTCGCTTTCTCACTGGTACCTCCATCCAGGCTGCCACAGAAGTGGGCAGTTCTGGGCTGGTTCTCCCCATCAAAAGCTGTCCTTGTCCATGGCTTTGCCAGGTAGCAAAGGGGACATCAAAATGTCCCTGTGGTCCTGTGGGAGCTGCATAAGCTGAGGCCTCAGGGGAGTCCTTCAGGTGATAGCCCATGGATGTGGAAGTTGCTCCCAGATGCCACAGGGTGCTGGGATGGGGGATGTTACCCTCTGCCAGCTCGCTCCCACCCACAGTTCACCACCACCCCCCTGGGGCTCTCCTGTAGTCACTGGGCAGGTATGGGAGCACCCTCCAGCTGACACAGCACAGTGCTGCCCCACACCAAGCCTGGGAGAGCAAGCAGCCACAGCCCTCTCTCACTGGAGACCTTTGAGCAAGTTTTGGGCACTGGATTTCTTTCCTCCTTAAAGACCCATTCCTTGAATCTGTGGGTCTCCTAGAATCTCAGCTTGCTTATAAACACATTGCAATTCCTGAGCCTTTGGGGTTGCATAGAAAAGCCAAGAGATGCAATGTGGGCAGGGCCAGAAGCACTAAGGAAACCCACCCTGTACGTGTCCCTCTCCTGTCTCGGGCAGGAGCAATGGAGCGGGCATGGCTTGATGGGTCCATCCATGGATGGAGGATGTTGGCTGAAGCTTGGCAGGAGACTGATCTGCTGCCACAACATCATGCTGCAGCCAAGAGTGCACCAAGGGAGATCCCAATCTGCTGCATACAACTGCTGGGAGTTAAGGTGGGTGTCCTGCTGCAAGACCCATAACCATCTGGCCATCACAGTCACAGTGGGAGCCTGGTGAGTGGGATGTGGAAAGAAGAGGAAGGAGGTCCCTTCCATCTCCTTCCACACTGCAGAAGGGGAAAATGGCTCTGTGGGAACGAGCGTCAAGAAGGATGGGGTCAGGAGCCCACATCTCCTTACCTGCAGAGTGGGGCTGCAGCATGGTGACGAGGCCACCAGCTCAGCCTACAAAAGATCAGGCCAAAACCCTCCATGAATGACAGCTAAATGCACACAGATGCAGACATCTATGCACACAGATGACAGCCCCCATCAAGAGCAGTATTCTATATTATGGCCATCAAACCCTCCACGTCTCCTACAGACTGCCACTGGAATAATGAAGCTGAGATTAATTTGGGGACCTTTGTGTTTTGTTTTCACATTCCCTGTGTTCAGCTTCCAAGGCATGGGCCAGCCCTGCAAAAGGGCCAACGTGTTGATGGGTACGGTCCTCATGCCTCACTGCTTTGCAGGCTCTGCTCTGACCCTCAGCCATGCTAGAGGGGATTTCTGCAATGCACATCTCACCCGCTCTCCAGGAGGGTCCAGTCCAGCCTGTCGGCATGCAAAGATTTCCTTCCAGCTTTGCTAATGAACTCACTTCTTCTTCAGAGGCCTCTACCTAGCAGGGAGGAGAGAGCTTTTAATGAAATCAGCTTGCTGCTTGAATCCTCATCAAACCTCAATGAGACACTGAAAATGCCATTAAGTAGATCCCCAGGAAAGGAGGCCAGGACCTCACAAGGAGGAGGTTACTCTATTCAGTGTGTGAGTGCAGAAAGGGGACGTCAGTTTTGAAGGCACGGAGTGCCACCAGCATAGACAAAAAAAGCAGGTATTTATTCCAGAAAACCCAGCTGGGATTTCTCTCCCAGCCAATTGATGGGATCCCTGAAAGATGGAGAGGTAACAGAGGTTGAGCTGCATTTGGGCTGTATTTAGGTGCCCAGATCAACACCCCTGTTGCAGGGAGGAGCGACATGTGGCCAGCACATGGGTCTCACACAAATCCTGCCAGGACCGGGCACTGGCGCTCTTCGGGTGGCTCTGGCTCCTGTGTAGAGCTCCTGTGAGCCAGCCCTGCTGAGCAGGCATCCCCATGGGAGATGTCACTGAAACCAGTGACCAAACCCTACAGGTCCCAGCAGGGATGGGGCTTCCCTCTGCTCTGGCTTCCCACTGCAAACCATTCCCTTCCCAAGCACCGCAGGGCGGTCTCCTCTGTTGATGACCATTTACAGAGATTGATTGTGCTGTTTTTGTGGTAATTTCTGTGTCACAAAACTGGGAATTATCATATATCAAAGTAATTTTCACAAACAACAATGTCTTTCGGGGTTTGCCAGATTATTACTCCAAGCAGATTGAAACAACACTACCAGGGAGGAGCTTACTATTTACCCCTGTCAAAAATTAAGTCTAGGGACAGAAGGCAGCCATCAGGGTTGTCACCTGACCACCTTAATATATGTTATATACATGACGTACTTTGTGTAGTGGCAATAAAGTAGTTTTAGGTTGAAAGCAAAAATAAAAAGGCAAAAAGATGGATGCTGGAGAGAAATGACTTCTCCAGATCTGTTCTGGTGCATCTCTGGGCCATTCCTGCTGCACTGCAGAAAGGCGTCAGCCAGGAGCAGGCTGCATTCTCTGCCACTCAGGCTCCTGGGCAAGCCCCAGCCTGAGCCTGGACTGTCCCAGCATGGCTGCTGGCAGTGTCCACCTTCCTCCCCTGTCCCCCCTCAAAACCTTTGGACAAAATTCCCTTTTCCCAAATATAAGGGAAATCCCCACAACAGCTCCAAACCCACCTCCCTCTGGTCCCACACCCCCTTTGGCAGCAGATACCAGTGCAGAGTTACACGCTCCTGGACACAGTCCTTGTCTCCTGCTTTGAGAAACAAACTCACCTCTGTTCCGACCTTTACCTAACAGCAGGAGATCCTCGTTCAGTGACAAGTTTCAGTGAATTTGTTTTATGTGGTCATAAGCTAGGGAATAAAATGTCTCTGCCATCTCTCTGTTTCCAGAGAGCCACAGGAGGGTTTTCTCTTTGCTTCTCTCCCGCTGTAAACTCAGCCCTTCTTACCACGTTTGCCGTGCAGACGTGAAAGGTGGGGGATTCTCCCAGACGTACAAGTTTTTTGAAATTTGAAGTCAAAATCCTGGCTGCACTGGAGCTGATAAGAAAACTTCCCACCACATGTAAGGCTGAATAACACTTCTTGTCCCATTTCTTTTCCTATCTTTGCAAGCCCACCAAGAAAAGCAAAAGATGCAGAAGGCAGTCCCTCTGCAGACACCCCTGACTCTCATGGCATAAGGGGCTGACAGCAGACAGACCCACACCTCTCCTCTGCCGGCACCCAAAGGCTGTGTACCTGCTCCTTGGCTGTTGGGGACACGATGAATTCATGTAGAAGGGAAATGCTGCCTGTCCCCCGTTTGCCTATCTGTATTCTACAGACACCAATGATCTGAACACCTCTAAATCTTCCTGGTAAAAAAATATCAAAGCCACAATCCGTATGGGAAAATCCTAGCTCGGATAAAGAAAACAAAACCTCATTCACACAAGTGTGGCAGCTTTGGACTTTATCGATGTCATGTAACATGGGTGCCATAAATCCCCATACTAAAACCCAACACATATTGATGCTAACTCAGTTTTATTTTTGCTTTCTTACTTGTCAAGATCCGAACAGCAAGCCAGACTTGCATAAAATATTCAAACTCTATATAGAGCCACAATTCTTTGTGAACACAGTGCAAACAGCTTCTGCGTGACCCTGTTTGGAAGAGACCTGTTTGGAATGGGAGCCCTCGCTGCATTCGTTCTCTGGTTGCTGCCTACGTACAGTTTCTGCAACCACGTTAGTTAAGTTAGTTAGTGAAAGAAAAATCAAGAAGAGGTTTAAAGAGAACCAGTTGAAGCCGGGAAAGCTGCACGGTAGAGTGATGCCGCATCAGCTCTCCCTTTCTCAACTTCTGCTGTTGTTTCTGCTTGCTGAGTGCCACCGCGGTGGGACCTACTCTGTTCATAATCCCTGCCTGGGGGAGCAGGGCTGTGCAGCACTGGGACACCTCACCAGTCACAGCTAGGCAGCCACAAGTCCAGCTCTTTCTTCTTTAAATTGCAGCATGGCTTAAAATCACGGCACCAAAAGGAAGGCCAGAAACCAGGTAGCCCATCTGCTTTCTGTGTCTTATATTTGGCTGTATTTCTTTTCTCTTTTGTTATGTTAGTCAGGTGCTAAACAAATAAAATCAATTCTGAACTTATAAAAAGCAATTGGAAATGCCTAGTCTTTTATAGTGAAATCTTGACTGAAGCAGCCCACAGCACTTGGAGAAAAATCAATCATCGTTTCCATCCTGCTATGTGTGCTACTAAAATTAAGAATTGATGTTCAGCTGCAAAGGAAAATTATTTCGAGAGAACCACCTTAGCAACAGTTTTCAGTGCTCATAAAACTCCTGTTTACAGTTCTTCTCATAACAGACAAACTCCTACATTCCACCATAAATTATGAATATTAATGGGTGATCCTGATTTACATAGAGTTTCCATCTTAATGGGCATCAAAATTGCCAGCAGGGCAACAGCACCACTTATGGTAATAGCAAGTAGTAAACAAGTCCTCAGCCTAAAGATGTCATAAACCAAAGTGTTAAATGGCCCTATAATTACAGCCTCTCCCACATCCAAATGAAACTTCATATTATTTTGCCAGTGGCCTTTTCATAAAGACAGAAAGCCTGACAAGCTGGAGTGAGGCATCTGAAGAAGCACTTAACTCTGATGCAGCCTAAATATTTTAGTAACGTGCTCTGTCCATTTGGAAGCACCACTCCCCGCATCTTCTTTGATTTATTGCATCAAAGCCTATGTAACTTGTATGATATTATGTGCACACCACATTAATATTCCTCTAGTATATGCCACAGACACACTGAAAACCACCCTTTCCCCCAAATAATTTCTGCCCCACCAGCTGTATTTGTGTTTATTAATAAACACGCAGGCGATTGCCACACCACCACCTGGAAGCCACTGTTTATCCTACGCACGGGGGCTGGCTGGCTGACACCCTGAGCCGTGGCACAACGCTCTTCCCTCTGGCAATGGGAGCTGCTCCCACTCGGCTCTCGACAGCCAGTTTTCTCAGCCCCTCTGTGGTGGGGCGTGCGGTGGCAACAACAATGTCACCTAGCTTCAGTGGGGCTTGCAATAAACCTACGGCTATGTCAGGAGGCAGAGCAGCAAATGCTTGGGAGGAGACAGCCCCATCTGCCTCCCAAATCCACGCTGGGGTGCTCAGCTGCCTAAAATGCTCTCAGAAACAGTAAGGAGGGTGATGAGCGCTGCACCAAAAGCGGCTTTTTCACAACCAGCTCAGTTTTTATCCAGCTGGCCCTCCCAGCCACTGCTCTTTTGCCTATCAGTTCCTGGAGCAGCGATTCAGTGCCATTTACACCATCCTCTGCTCACCCCTTGTTTTGGTCTTTGCTATTCACAGCCATTGCAGGTCGAGAGACAGAAAGCTCTTTTGCGATGGACAGCTCAACTCTGTTATAGGTAGCTACATTTTTTTCCATTAAAATATTGTACAAATGCTTAGTGGGGTGCAGGGTGTGGTTACCACACTTCAATTAGTGCAATTAGTGCCCATAACGTTGCCTTCATGGAGTCTGCCTCCTCCATGGCCATGGTGGCAATGCGCTCCCACCTTCCCAGCTCCCCTTCTGATGCCAGTGGAGAGACACCATATGGCTCTGCCTCTGTCTTGTCCCGTTTTTCTTTCAACTCACATACTGTATCTGTTTCAAAAACACTTCAGTCAACTTTTAGAACTCAATAACTAACTTTGATAGAGAAATTACTGTTCCCGTATATGGTAAATGACAGTGGTCTAGAACACTGTTAAATTTAAGTCTGGAAAATGAACTTTAATAAAATGCGCTCCAGTAATGTACTGTGACAGCTTTTAGTGAAATCAGCTCCAAGAGTTTGATTCTCCCAGGAACACAGTGAGACATACTCCAGCAGCCTTGAGCCATGGAATAAGAAAGCAGACAGCTTTATGATAAATGGCCCCAGAAACCTAAATTACAGCTGCAGCAAATGAACAGTATGTCAAAATCACTCGGTGGCTTTTTGTTGCCTCCACGGAGCAGAGCTGTGGGCAGCTGCGCTGGTACACGAGTGTGCACTGACACCTAGTGGGACAGCCCCGGGTGAGGAGCCTTGGGGTAAAGTGGGTTTATTTTATTAAAGAACATCAACAGCCAGCCCTCCCTGATGCTAAACACCAGCATGAGATTACACAGCATTGGGTCATTTGTGCCCCTTCCTCTCCTGCAAGCAAGCTCGTTTAGTTTTGTTTTCTACACGCTGCACCTTTGCCAGGCAAAGGACTGGCTTATCACTTCTCTTCTTACTTCTGCTCTCCCTGCCAGCGTCCCACCTCACTCCTCCTCACCCATGGGCACACATGGGGGAGAAAGAAAAGGATTTACCACGGATCGATCAAAGTCTAAGGATGAAGGTGTAGAGAGAGCTCTGCCAATTGCTCTGATGTTAACACGCTGGTTAAACAGCAGAGTACTAAAATCAGTGTAATCAATCACACTGGCAGTATGGACTCGGAAATCTTCCCTGATGTGAGCCACAGCACCGATACTGCCAGAGGACTCATTCCTCTTGCAGGAAACCAGGCTGCTGCAACCCTGGCTGCCTCGGAGCCAGTCCTGCTCTGACACAGGGGAATACGCCAGGATTTGAAGCCCGCTTCCAGAGCGGGAGGGTGACACAATATGGCTCCACGCACAGGCTTAGATGCCAGCTTCTCTGAAGCAGGTGCTGATGCGTCACACAAAACTCACCGAAAGCTGGATTTGAATTAGAGGGAGAAAGAAGATGAGGATGGTTTGTCAGGAGGAAGGCTTGCAGGCCAGGAATCAACCAACTGCTTCACAAATACTCTGGGCCATTCTGAGCCTCACTTCTTGACAGGAATTGCACAGAGGCGGTGCCAGGAACCACCTCCTCTTCCCACACGGGACAAGCACCTTCCCGGGCAGCTGGCACCATCGCTGGTAACGCGTCACTACTACAAAAGCGTCACAGTATTTCTTATATTTATTTTCAGGTCTGAGAGTTACACCTCCAGTGCTGCCAGCTCCCCCAGTGCCTCCCGACCCGCCCAGGAGGCTCATTTCTGCCCCTGGGCGTGTCCCCCTCCGTCCCTGCGACGGGGAGTCACAGCCTCCGGTGAAGTAAGGCAGAAACCTTGCCCTTCTGTAGGAGGCTGCTGCCGTTACTTCCAGCCCTGGCGGCAATTACCGCAGTAAGAGCCCCACGGCCTCCCCGCCATCCCCGCTGTCACCCCGCAGCGCCCCGGAAGCAGACGCGCAGCGCAGGGCGCTTCCGTCTGCGTGCGCATGCGCCGCCCGCTCCTGCCGCTCCCATTGGCTGGCGGCCGGGGGCGGGGCGGGGCGGCCGCCGGCGAGGCGGCGGCGGCGGCGGCGGGCGCGGCCATGCTGCGCTCGCTCGGCTCCTTGCTGTGCCTGTGGGCGCTGCGGCTGCCGGCGGTGCCGGCAGGCACCGGGGCGGCCGCCCGGGGACTGGACGTCGCTTCCTACCGGTGAGTGCGAGGCCGGGAAGCGGGGCCGGGCGGGAGCGAGCGAGCCGGACCGGGGCTGAGCGGGGCTGTCCTTGTGCCTCAGGGAGCGGGTGCGCGCCATGTTCTACCACGCCTACGAGCACTACCTGGAGAGCGCCTTCCCCTACGACGAGCTGCGGCCGCTGACGTGCGACGGGCAGGACACCTGGGGCAGGTAGGGACCGTCCCCGAGACGGGGCATCGCCCCCGACTGCCGCGGGGCCGGGCCCGGGGCGCCCTGCTGCTGGGTGCCCTCGTCCGCCTTCGCCGGGCCTCACCTCGATTCTCTCCTCGCACAGCTTCTCCCTCACGCTGATCGACGCCCTGGACACCCTGCTAGTGAGTACGAGCTGCCGCCCCCCGCCCCACCCGGGGCTCGGCCCTGTGCCTGCCCGCGGCTGCAGCCCGGCCTTCAGCCCGCTCAAGGCCGCTTCAGCCTCCTTCTCCACAGCTGCTTTTTACGCGGTAGTGGTGGAAAGTCAGTTTATTGATTGACCAAGGAGCTTTTGCATATCACTTTGCTCCGGCCCTGGGGGGCAGGTAGCCACAGCTCCCCGACCCTGACACCTTCTAACTCTGACATGAAGATCTCGAGTGTGTGAAGAAAACATTTTGAAATTAGATGAAACTGTCAGTCGCATCTTTAGTACTGTTTGTAATTAACGATTTCACAAAATAGTAAGATAGAACTAGGATTATCTCCTAACATTGAATTGTGCTTTTGTTTCCCCGTGAACTCTAACCCTTGTTCTCTGTTGTCCTGCTCCCCCTGCAGATCTTGGGAAATGTTTCCGAGTTTCAGCGAGTCGTCAACGTGCTGCAAGAGGGGGTGGATTTTGATATTGATGTCAATGCATCTGTCTTTGAAACTAACATTCGAGGTGAGGTGGGTTTTTCCGTGGTGTTCATGCTGGATTTCCTTCCTGTACAAGTCTCTGAACTGTACACAGAGGTAATGCAAGGGAGCAGTCAGAGTGAATTTGTAATGCAGTGTAACAGGACACATAAACAAACAGAAAAATCCCAAACAAATGTCACTTCCTTTTTGTCTTTGCACATCACCTTTTTGCTTCCTGCCTCAACACAAACAGAAGTCGACGTGGCAGTTTCAATATTCTAGTGCCAGGTTTTGAGCTTTGGAATAAACATCTGTTCCACTGAAACAGTACTAATAACATACAGTCTTTTTTTACATACTGTTTTGGAATAGAGATTATTAATTTCTTGCTTTAGCATCGTGATGTGAAACTTGTCTTTTTTTTGTTGAAAATTGCAAAGGCCTTTGGAGTCTTGTAACCCATTGAACATCTAACTGCTTCAGTGCCATCCAACTAAAAGACACTGTCAGGGAACAAAACTGTTACTTACGCTTTTTTTGTTTCTCCTGTCAAATATTGCTGAGCCGGTTTTTTGCAGTGGTGTAATTTCTCTGTGTTTGTGCTTGTTATGTGACAGTAGACAAGCCTGTGAAAAGGGCTGCCTCTGTCCATCATGCTGAAATTTTTTACTCTGGCCTAGACATTTTTCTCCAAGGTATTTAAGAAGGTACGCTGTCTTACTTTACACAAACATAGTATTAAGCTGTCTGGAAGAAATGAAACAGAATTGCTCTCACAGAGGTTTGTGTTCATTATACTGTTAGCTCCCTGACTGTCTGCAGGGCAGTGCAGGTATAGTAGGGCAAGTAGGATGTGATGCTTCTGAAATAATGGAAGAAATATATCTGCTACCCATTGCAAACAGGCAGGAAGAAACAAACCACTCTTCCTTTGTGGCATATTGAATTAGGCTGTTAAGGATGAGCCACCTGACTTTTCTTCCGCATAAACACTGCCTCTGCATCATGATAAGTACCACTGGTATCTGATTTCATTCCTCCCCACATTCTTTAATGGAATTCTTACTGTGCACCTTCCAGTGGTGGGTGGTCTCCTCTCCGCTCACTTGCTATCAAAGAAGGCTGGTGTTGAAGTAGAAGTGGGCTGGCCATGCTCTGGACCTCTCCTGAGGATGGCGGAGGAAGCAGCTCGCAAACTCCTGCCGGGTGAGAACTTGTCTAGTTTCTGTCACTGTGCCGTGGTTCGTGACTGGTGTGTTTGATGACGATGGCACTGTTTGATGTGTAAACTCGTAAAACAGTCCTGTGTTCCCTGAGCTGAAAGCACGTTTAGCTGGTGGCGAAAACATTGTGAAGTGCGTGATACCAGTTGTATGTATGCGTGCCAAGTGTTGTATGTGCTTAACACATCAGTTTGTTTGTTGCTTGTTGAGGGGAAATATATTTAATATAAATAAAGGCTGTGAAAGAGCAGCTTGTAAAGACAAGAAGATGCAGCCTTATCTACCCCTTTGTGGGCTGCTGCTGGGATGTGTGCCCTGATAGCATGGCACTGTTCCCATGTGTGGTGTGCACCCTGGGCTGCCACTGAGTAATCACAAGCTGAGGGTGTTTGCACTTTGCTGACCAGTGCGTGTAGTTCCATTTTGACCACCCTGCTTGTTCTGTAAAAAAAGTAGGGATGCAGTCTGCTGCTCGGGGCAAGGTGGAAGAGATCTGCAATACCTTCCCAGGACTGTATGTAGCTTGGGGTACACTCTCTGCCCCTCACAGGGTCACACTCTGCTTCTCATTTCATTCTTTGCAGTTACTGCAATTGCTCCAGTCCCGCTTCTTGCCTGTGTGCAGTGGAATGTGAAGCACATGTTTGCTTGACAGTCTGTCAGACATAACAGTGAACACTCATGTGAACCAAAAATACTACGTTTCAGCTTTTCAGACCCCAACTGGGATGCCATATGGAACAGTGAACTTGCTGCACGGAGTAAACCCTGGGGAGACCCCAGTTACCTGTACTGCTGGAATTGGTACATTTATAGTGGAATTTGCCACTTTAAGCCACCTTACTGGTGATCCAGTGTTTGAGGATGTTGCCAGGAAGGCTTTGAAGGCACTGTGGAAAAATCGCTCAGATATTGGGCTGGTGAGTGAGGAATGGACTTTGAATTTGCTGCTTTTTTTGTAGTTTTGTGGATGCAATTCTAAGCATAAAAAAGCATAAACAGAGAGGAGATAGAACTAGATAAATAACCACAGTGCTAATAGCTGGGCTGAAGTCGTGCGTTTGACATTGTTCCTGAACACCTGCAGCATCCACATCTCTGCTTTAGTGGTGCAACACAACATTATGCCATTGTTCTGTTCCATAACAGATGTGGTTGGGAGACAAATGCCTTCCTCTGGGTATTGCAGTTTTTCTGACAGCAGCTGTAACAGATTAAATAAAAGGTCTGTCTGATGCCTGCTGTGGCAACAGCCTACGGAAGAGAATAAGAGCACAGCAAGTGCAACAAGATACTCCCAGCCCTCTACAGCTTTGGTGTTTTGGGAGTATCCAGAGCTAGAAGCATTATCTCTGCGTTCATTATCTTCTGGTCAATCTTTCTTCAGTTATTTTCTATCGTTGCTTTTTGAACCTATGTGAGCTCCTAGTGTTGCATATGTGAAGTGGAACAGATTTATTCATATGCTGTATAAAGAAGTGTTTCCTTTTGTTGGCTTTGGCATCTGTTTATTTTTTTTGTTTATGCCCCTGGTCCTTGTTCAAGAGAGAAACTGAATAGCTGGGTTTTTTCATCTTTGTTAAGCAAGTCACACTTGTGTATTATATTCTCCATCATCTGGATCTCTTTCTAGGCTGAAGAGTCCCAGGTTTAAAGGATCTATTTAAATATTAGCATGGCAGCTCTCATGCCTTTGACATCCTTGGCCTCCATCTCTGTATCTGCGCCTCTTCATGCTCCTCTGCTCTTTTGCAGAATGTGAATTAGGACCAGACGCATCATGTTGAAATTGTGCATTTTTACAGTAGCATAATGGTGTTTTGTTTTGGCCAGCGCAGCGTTTGTATTGGAAGCATAAAATTCCTAACTTATATTTTCTACAGTTTGTACTTCTCTGATAATGATAAACGTGTCTTGTGATGGAGAAAATGCTAGTTGGAATGGACATTGTGAATCTGTGAAATGGGCGGTCTGAAAAAGGTCAAGAGTTTCTTGTGTGGTGGTGATGTGGGGATTTTTTAAATTACAGTTTAGTAGATTAGCTTTATTTCCACTTAAACTTCCTCTTTCCTCCTCTCCTTGCTTCTTCCAGGTTGGTAACCACATTGATGTGATAACTGCTAAGTGGGTGGCCCAAGATGCTGGCATTGGGGCAGGAGTGGACTCCTACTTTGAATACCTTGTTAAAGGAGCCATTCTCCTGCAGGACAAGGAGCTGATGTCCATGTTTCTAGGTGAGTAGTTTGTTTTCTGTGTGAAGGGTCCCAGGAGTGCCTCCTTGACTGCCCCTGTAAAAACTCTGCATGTGGGACTGTGGAATAAGTTGAAGAATCTAACAGGGTACATTCAAGACTGTTCCTGAAGCGTTTGTTGTAATGCTTTTGAACAATCTGTGATAACAAAGAGTTACCAAAGTGAGCAACCTGAGAAGTCTTTCATTTGGCATGGCTCAAGTGAAAAAGGGGCTTTTCTCATTCTTAAAATAGATCTTTTGTTGGATAACCTACCCATCTATGTTTCCTTATAGAATATAACAAAGCTATCAAAAATTACACAAAGTTTGATGACTGGTACCTCTGGGTTCAGATGTACAAAGGAACAGTGTCCATGCCTGTTTTTCAGTCCCTGGAGGCCTACTGGCCAGGCCTACAGGTAAGGGCTGTCATACCTGTAGCATGTGGTGATTTTGTTCATCTGTCTTGTGTCGGTCTTTAATATTAAAGTTACAGCTACAACCCTCATCTGTGCTGCTTTAAAAGTTTGTTTTGATCTCTGGTGAAATCTACAGTAGTCTGACCCTGTAGAAGAGCAGATGTTGACTTTATCTATGGTGTATAAAAAAAAAAGTCTCCCATTAAGCATGATGGGAGGGCAGTTTTGTTGTAGCAAACTCCACTGACAGTGGTCTCGTAATCCAGATGAGGAACGTAAGGCAAAAGAGAATCACACCTCTTTTTCCACCACCTCATAGATGCTTTATTTGTGTGAATACTTTCCCATTGAGAGGTTTGCTTTCTCATCAGTACTTACATTTGTTCTGGGACTTTGTTAGCCCCACTGAAATAGACTGGATGCTCTGATGGACTAGAAGAAATGTTGACTGAAGAAACCCAGCCTTCTGTTAACTAAAAATGAAAGGGACTTCATATTATTTACGTATGTGGAATGTGAGCCAACAGAAAGGTAGCACCTATCTCTTTAGTCCTACCTATTCTTAAGGCATCATTCCTAAATATTACTTACACCATTTAGACCTGCTGAACAACCGGTTTCTGTCACTATCTCTTGCTTTGACTATAGCAGTATTATTGCATCAATTCCTGTGCTGTTTCTTCTTCACCCAGATGTTGCTTTGCTAATTGTTTCCTCTTTCTCAGAGCCTAATTGGGGATGTACAGAATGCCATGCGAACCTTCCTCAACTATTACACTGTCTGGAAGCAGTTTGGTGGGCTGCCTGAGTTCTACAACATTCCACAGGGCTATACGGTGGACAAGAGAGAAGGATACCCACTCAGACCTGGTAAGCAGAAATAAAATAAAAAGGAGCATGGAGTTCTGCTTTTGCTCTGGTGTTAAGAATAGCAAGATCAAACGTAAGCAACACCTGCCCTCCGAAAGTTCCTCCCCAGTTTTGCTTTGAGTTAGTTCCTGCATGCATTTTACCTGTGATTTCCATAGTCAAAGCTACATATCTTGCTTTCTGCCATTCACAAAGGCAGGGCTACCTTTTAAAGAAAGCAAACCATAGTGTTACTATATAAAGGGGGCCTGTTAATGAATTGGGTTCACGATGTAGGATTTGACATGCTTAAGTGTTAGACTGTCTGACATGAGATGTTTTAAAGTCATGTGAAATGTTAATGGGACTGCCTGTGTCCTTTAAATTTAGGAAGTGAAAGAGAATATGAATAGACCACTAGTTCTGTTGAGTTCCTGAAATAAACTAATTCTAGTTGCCCTAGTAAAGCTCAACGTCTAAGAGGGATTATATGTTGTCTGTGATACTGCAATGAAATGACCTATCTTTTTTCCTGGTTTGGTTTTTTTTTTTTTACAACTCTGACCAAAAAAAAAAAAAATTGCACCCAATTATTAGGTCAGTAAAACTTTGTAAATGAGAATAATCAATTTCCTTTTGGTCTGAGTGTTCAGCTGACATCCCCATTGGACACCTCTACCAAAAATACTCATCAGCATTAACTTTCAAATGTATTAGAGCATCCAAAAAGACCTGTTTCTTTAGTAAGTAAACACAGCACAGTACATATGTTGCCTATACAGAGTATTTCCATAGTGCCTGTTTTCATGGTGTTTTAGATGCTTGTTTCAGAGGCTTACGATGTTGTTTAAAAACTGTATTTTGGGGGTTGAATTTCTTGTTTGTAATCCTGTCTAGAAGCATCTTTCTTTTCTTCCTTTGACCACTGAGTTTAAATCCTTTTCTCTCTTGCTCCCCTCCCACTCCCTGAATGTGGGAGGGGAGTATTATTCACTCTTACCTGAGCTGATGCAATCTGGTTAGAGTGAATTTCTTTGTAGCACATCCCTAGTAAAAGCAAGTATCTGTGCTTTGAGCCAGAGGAAATACAAGGTAAGCTAGGCTGATCACCTGATCATCTTAAAGTAGCATTCTTAAATTAGTTCAAGGAATATCTCGTCTTCCCTGTGTATGTGGTTTGGTAATCTTTATGCTTGCAAATGTTTGGGGGTTTTTTGCAGAGCTGATTGAGAGTGCAATGTATCTGTACCGTGCTACAAGAGATCCCACGCTCTTAGAACTGGGAAGGGACGCAGTGGAGTCAATAGAGAAAATCAGCAAGGTGGACTGTGGATTTGCAACTGTAAGTGCTAAATCAACTACTAGGTTGGCTATATGGCTGCTAAAATATCAGTGTTTAGAAAGCGTTCTCATGAATGATGTTTTGCCATTGAGTCAAGGGATCACTTTGGTTGAAACATGACTTCTTTTTTCAAACAAACCCCTTGTATTTCTCTGTGAAGCTGATCTGGTAACTGCTGGTCATGTTTCTGGTAGTAACTTCCCTCACAGCCTGAGCAGTGGGACAAATTCTGTCATTGCCTGTTGCACCAGAGCCCAAAACATGGGAGAGCGAGCATCGGAAGCTTCTCCTATCTCCTGTATCTTGATAGGTACTAGGTGCTCCAGCTCAGCAGGAAGGCTCCTATGCAGGCTCTCTGCCTGCCAGTTTTGTGATGCTGCTTTTCCTCTATGCCTTGAAAATCTGATGAAACACAAGAGAACTACAGTGAGTGATTTCTCTAAAATCATTTAATAGAAGATTTCAAACATACTATTAAGGTCTGTTTTACAAAAACCTCCTTATAAATATTGGGAATTAGGCCTTGTGATTTGGGAAGTAGGTAAAAGCCTTATGAATTTTAGTGGGGGAAATTATGAGATGCTTACTCACTCTTCTTCTCCTTACCCAGATAGGAAGTGTATTTCTCCTGATTGTTAGTTTCCTGTTCCTTATCACTAGACTATACTAATTCATAACAGCTGAAACCTTGTTGATGTATTGGCATATAACTGTTTAAAATACAGAGTGAATTGGTGCCATACTGTGCTGTTTAACTGAAATGAATTGCAAGCTGGTTTTACTTTGCCCCCTAAGTTCATAACTTACTGAATTTGATACAACTGTAACCCACTGTATTTCTTATCTTGTAGATCAAAGACTTGAGAGATCACAGACTGGATAATCGCATGGAATCCTTCTTTTTGGCTGAAACAGTAAAATATTTATACCTGCTGTTTGACCCAGACAACTTCATTCACAATGATGGATCAGTCTTTGATGTAGTGATTACACCATACGGGGAATGTGTCTTGAATGCTGGAGGATACGTCTTCAACACTGAAGCTCATCCTATAGACCCTGCTGCGCTGCACTGCTGTAGGAAGCAAAAGGAAGAGCAGTGGGAGGTGGAAGACTTGATGCGGGAATTTTACTCGCTGAAGAAAAACAAGAAATTCACTTTGAAAAGAGCTTCTGACCATGGTGAAGGGGAAGGTGCAAAAGACCCTGAAGATGCCTCCTCAGAGAAAGGTGGAGAGAAGAGAAACTCTGAGAGGAATTCACACTCCCTCCTGAGTTGCCCCAGTCAATCCTTTAACTCTAAACTTGCAGTACTGGGACAGGTCTTCCTAGATAACACCTGATTCTGTTTTCATTATCAGTTTAAATTATTGATTTAGACTCTGGGAATATATTTTTATAGTTTCATAATGGAAAGTGTTGTACCTCACAATGTGAATTGTATTATGAAGTGAAACAGCTTCCCATTAAATTCTGCTACTGCTGGTTCATACAATGTGATACAGATTATCAGCTGTTAATGCTGTAAAGTTGCTAATCTCAAATGGATTGGTTGCCTGAATAGCAAACAGGTGTTCAGCAAGAGAAAGAAAAGTCTGCAGGTTAGAGGTGCCTTGTTTATTTCATTGTGAGTTTGTTTTGAAGTTTTACAGGCTGGTGCAGAGTCCACAGCTTGCTTTGTTCTATAAAAATGAGCCTGAGCAGTCCTCTGTCGTAAGGGGAAAAGCAGGGACTACTAGCTGCAGCTTCACTTCTGAGACTACAAGTCTCCTCTGCAATGTGCCCCACCTTTTATCTTTGGCCTCTTTATGAATATGTGGTTAGCCTGAGAGATTGATGACCAGTCAAGAAAACCTTTTGATTTTGAGGTGGAGGCTCAGATTTGTAGATCCAGCATGTCTGTTAAGCATGAAGGGATGGCATGGGGGGAGGAGAGCAGTTGTAACTTAGAAAATTGCTCAGTTCCTCTGTATGTAGAATCAGTGTGGGTCAGTACCACCTGCCTGAAACTGGTTTAGTAAGCGTCCAGGTAATGTCATCTGCAAAGTGAGGTGGAGTGTGGACTAGCAAAGGTTTGATTTACCCTGCAGTGGAGCTTGCTTGCTTCTTACTGAATCTAACACGCTTTTCCTATGAAATTTCCCCATTTCCTTCCTCTTTTAAACTTCTCCTTGGGGCCTCACTTGCCTAACTCCGCATTGGCCACCTCAGTCAGTGAAGCTGGCCTCAGGGTGGACCAGCTGAGCTGTATGTGTAGTATTCATAAGGGTAGGGTGGAAGGGTACTTGGTTCAGACCAAAATGCAACTATCCCTTGGTGCAGGAGACAGCTGAACAGATGTTCATAAGCTGCTCCCTGAAGCAGGCACTGAGAGTGCTCCTTGTGGCCCTTCCTCTAATGGAAACCAGGCTGCATTTCTGTCTTTTTTTCTGAACAGGTGAAGGGCATGAAACCTTTTGGTGTTCAGCTGACTTGACAAATCCAAACCCTTAAATGTGTTATTAGTGTCTTTTTGACAGGTATATGCAATGATCAGAAAGAGAGAAATCAGCAGTGTTACGAAGAGTTTTTTAAAGAAAAAGGGGGTGGGGTGCAGAAAAATTATGGGCTTTCTTCAGGCCTGCTGGAAGTTGAGTCTGGAGCAAGCACAAACAAGCTATAGTCATGTGAGTGGATTAGAGAGACAGGATAAATAAATCCATGTGGCTAGTGAAATACTTAAATACAACTGGGTCAACGCCCAGTCTTTGGTGATGTGGGGTTGCTTTGAGAAACTATTGTTTTTGTCTCGATCTGTACTAGTGCTATGAAGTTACATAAAATCTGCACTCCTACCCTTCAGGATGGAAATCCTGTTGCAGTTGTGCATGAACTACAGGAAGAGACACTTGCAACTTTGGACAGACAGACACATTGGAAGGATTGGTAACCTCTACAGGCCCTTCTAGTTCTGTATCTCTCATTTCCTTTTAGCAGGTGGGACAGCTGCTGTTCTAGAAATACTCCATTGATGCAGCTGTTGCAAGCGAGGTAGTGAGAGTGGAGCACCCTAAAACTGACGCATTGTTAGACAGAGATGGAGTTCTTAGTGGCTCCTTGTTGTAACCATAAGGTTATCTTTTTCTTTTCCAGCTGTTCGTATCTCACACGCTATTCATTGTCTAATCCATAGAACAACAAAATGCAGGCCTCTGATGGCTTCACTCAGTGCTTGGTCCTGATTCTCTCTCAGCACTGCCTCACCCATGAAGCAGAGGAAAACGAAGGACTTACAGGATAGGCTGCAGGTTACCAACACAGTAGATTGCTGCTAACCACGGCATTTTGGTACCCTCACCTAAGAGGCTCCAGTAGCAGAAACAAGGGGTAGTAGCCTTAGGAGGGAAAATCTTTCCTCAGCACAGAGCTGAAAGAACTCATCTGTCTGTCCACAGCTACTGTTCTACTGTGAGTAATTAGATGGATCTTGATTAGTGCTGTGGGATGGGTGAGTCAGAATAACACAAGACAGCCTTAATTTTGGTTTGTTCCAGTATTTGAGAGCGACTACCATCTTACTAAGACTTTCTTTTTAACAAAAAGAACTGTGATATGATTTCTTAGGATCATTAATGAGCCTTTTTTTTAAATGGAAAACCATGTGACTTGCCCTAGCTGCTGGAAGGCAGAGAGCACACTTGAGTGACACATGTACAAGTTCTGCTATTTTATAGGCAATGTGATGAAGGACAGATGTTTGGGAATCTCTAAGGGATGGTGGGATAAAACCATCGGTGGCTGGCTGTCCTGCTAGAGATCAGATTCCATTCCCTGTATGTACAATGTAAGAGGTTTCTGCTGTTAGTGAGAACTTTATGGATTCAAAATTACTATCACAAGTCAGCTGGGAGAAAAAAAAAAAAAAAAAAAACAAAAACAGAGCTAAAACTTGTGGTCTCCTTGCTGCCTCTCCTCTCAGGAGGATTACCTCCTCCTGCCTCACAATGAAGAGCATCTGTGGGAAGAGATAGCAGGTCTATTTTGGCATATTCCAGCTGGAGGGAGAGCTCCAATCAAGCAATACAGTCAGCACTTGGTCATGTTAACAGAATATAGAGTTTTGTCAGGAACCCAAAATGAGATGTGTGTGAAACGCAGATGGGTAGTGGCAATTTTGAATGGTTTCCAAATGAGGCAGGTCAGCACTGAAAAGGTCCCACCTACAGTGCATACTTGTGGCATCTGCCAAAGTCTGGAAGGAAACTGGATTTTGGTTGAGTGGTGAAAGATAGCACAGAAACCAAATTTAGCATTTGCTGTTGATGCCATACTTGTAATTGTGTGAGGTTTTTTTCTCCACTAAGCAGCCTGCAAAGCCCAAAACTTCAGGCCAGATTTTCTGAGGTATTTCAAAAGTAATCGTTTGGATTTGGAGAGGCTGTGGATTAATGAAAGGTCAGACAAACAACTTGTGAAGAACTATTTTAATGGAGCTAACAAAGGAGAAGATAGAGGAAAACGTGCCAGACCTTTGCATGAATTGCTGGCAAATGGCAAAAAAACATACCAAAAAGCAAGGGGGGGGTATGCAGAGGAAGCACTAGGAGGGGGGACTGAGAGCAGCCTTTTGTATATGAGGCAGTGTGAGTGAAAAGGTTGTCATGTTTGCATTTCTTCAAATGCAGCACTTGGTGGCTTTCCATGAACAGCAATTTATCTAAACAGCAAGTCTTCCATTAGCAGATCTTGCTTTTTACAAATAAAACTGCGATCATCATCAGGCCCACGCATTATTCATGGTGGTGAGAAGTGTTGTAAGATGTGTTGCTGGAAAACTTCCAAATACATCACCCAGATGCCATCACAGCACTGGTTGGGCAGTGTTGCTAAGCATCATGTTAATACCTAGTGTCTTCATTGCTTTCTATTGTTCCTTGTACAACAAAGGGAAGTTAGTTTATATTCCATTTTAAGGTCCGCGTTTAAAGCGGTCATGATTTTGGGCACCCATGTTGTATGCTGCGTTCCTTGCCGTCTCGCCTAGAAGTGGAGCTGGGCTGCTCTGCGGGGCAGGCAACAGAATCTCTAAGCCTCTAGAGAGGCGTCAGCAAGCGAGGGAGTAGGGCGGCCACTGGTCGTTGTGCCTTTGGGACCATCGTTGCCTCTCGGGTCCCTTGGAGCTGCTGCCTGTACCTTAGTCAAGAACTCACCTCTGTCTTCCCAAGGTGCTCTGTCTCCTTTGACTTTCAGGGTGGGGTTTTTTTTGTAACCCTTGGAGGCATTACAGTTTTGCTTTGCTCAGCAGTTTGCGTGCATGCAGCTTTCTCCCCATCTCCCAGAGCAGAGCAGCTTTGTCGTGGAGGTCTGTCTGGTGGTCTGGGCTCTTTGGGCGGTCACCGGTCTCTATTTTGTGGTTTCTTTCATTTGATTCAAACAGCTCCTTGGGTTCCGCGCTATGGATTTGAGTTCTGCCTGTGTGTCTGGACCGCTCACCTCAGCTGGTAATAGTAAAAGTAAAACAGTAGCAGTAAAGCACATGGGGGCATTGTAACGGAAATAAAGTTGGGCGCCCTCCTGTCAGGGCCCTGCCGCCTCAGCAGCCCCCAGGAGAGATCGACGGAGGCGGCCCGGGGCAGGGGAAGGGCGGGCGAGGACGTGGCCGTGGCGTTCACCCCCGTCCCGCAGCAGCCTCCGCACGCAGCGTGGCGACCCAGGCGGCCGCCTGGGGATGGCGAGGCCTCCCCCGCCCCCTCCCTGCCGGGATGCTCCGCGCATGCGCGCCACCCCCAGCCGGACTACATTTCCCAGCGGCCCCCCCGCGGCGCGCTCCGGCGGCGGCGCAGTGCGCGCGGGGCCCGGGCGGGGGCGCTGCGGAGCGCCCCTCGCGCCGCTCAGTACAAAGCGGCGGGGGGAGGGGGCGCTTCCTGTTTGTCTCCGTCCGAGCGGAGGAGCGGCCATGGCGGCGGCGGCGGCGGCGGCGGCGGGGGGACCCGGGCCCGGCGGGGGGGGCCGGCGCGGAGCCCGCGCGGCGGCCACCAACATCCTGGCGCAGCTCCGGCACGGGCAGCTCAGCGGCCGCGGCCTGACGCGGGGGGCGCAGGTACGGGATGGGGGGGATGGGCCGGTGGCGCGGGCCCGGGGGTCGGCGCGGCTGGGGGCTCCCGCGGGAACGGGCGGAGCTTTGGCCTGGGGCTCCGGCGGTGGGCTGGGGCGGGCCGGCGGAGGCCTGCCGCACCTCCTGCCCCGAGCCCCCCCCCCCCCCCCACCTTCGCCCGCGGCCGGCCTCGAGCAGGGCCTGCAAATCCGCCTCGGAGCCCGGCCCGCAAAGGCCTCGCTCCGTCGAGGGTTGGGAGCGGGTGTTTGGCGGCCCCTCGGCGGGGCTGAGCACCAGCGCGGGGCTGTCGGGCCTCTCCTGGAGCCCCGAGGCCGGGAAGAGCCCGGCTGGCCTGGTGGGGCCTGCCGCCAAGTCTGCTCGGAGGCAGCATCTGGCAAAGCGGCCTCTCTCTGCCCGGACCGGAGCGCTCGCTGGGGCTCCCTGTCCTCCTGTGCCAGCCCGGGTTTGGTCCTGGTGCTGGAGGGGTGGCCCTGCAGCCTCACGCGGTGGGGAAGAAGGCTGCCTCTGTGCCTTCGAGCTGCTTTTCCCTCCTTCCCACCCTCGGTCTCCCTGTAGAAAGAGTGTGGAGCGGGAGGAGCATTTGCCCCGCTGCAAAAGAGCCGTCCTCCTCCGTTGCTTTGGTTGGTGATAGAGGTTGTGGCTTTCTCCTGCAAAGAAAGGAAGCTCTGCTTGGAACTATAACAATGCAGCGTCAAAATTTAAGCATATTTGGTGGACAAAGGCAACCTCGTGATACTAGGGCTCAGGAGACCTTTTAGCTTTGAAATGGGGTAGGCTTTATGCAGGTGGTTTTCCATGAAACTGTTCCAGGTCTGTTTCAAATTTGTCATCTTGCCCAGTTGATGATGCTGGGAAATACAAGAAAATAAATCAACTTGTTAACCTAGGCTTGTGCCTATCGTGTGCTTATGCTGGCTTTTTTTAAGAAGCGCCTCACGCATAATGGGCTATTCATTTCTTTTCATGAAGAATAATTGGCATTTATTTTACAGATTAAATGCAAAATGGTGCAAAGACTTGGAAACTGGAGTGTAGGATAAAGTGTTGCATTCAGGTGGTGATTTATTGAGCTAAAGTATCTTAAAAGAGTTACAACGGAATAAAAAGTGGGATTTCTCTAAGTGGTTTTCACTAGTGCAGACAACAGTATTTTCCTGGATTAACAAGGATTCTGAGCAATTACTAGGAGAAGACTTGTTCATCATAAGTGTCCATGCCTCGTTCTGTAGCTGAGAAGTAAAAGAGCCAGAGATGATTTTTAACAGCTCTTTTGTCCTTATCTTACTGCTTGCTTAGATACTAGTTTGGTTAATACGTAAGAAAAAGCAAATAACTTGCATGAACTTCAACCTGATATTGTCTCTTTTGAAGGAAGTTATTTCTGTGGGATTGTTTTAGGGAGTGTATTTCATATGACATGTAGACAAAGTGGCATGTTGTCTCACTAACTTGCCTGTCCACCTCTGTGCTCTTGCTTGCTCACTCCCCCACAACCATAGCGATTTAAGTCAGATAAACCCATAACAACGTTCTGCACGTTAGGATGGTACCTCCCTCCACTCTGGGCTTTGGTTTGCTTGATAAATGCAGTGGTGCTGTGTTTTAATTTGGGGCTTTTATGAATTGTTGGAAATAACTGCTGAAGCAAATGACCAGGCTTTTACAGTAATCGAGGAAATTCCGCTAGTTATATCCCCTTTCTCACAAAGCCCAAGTTTGAGGTGGTTTTTGCTGTTGTTGCTGGAGGTTTGTTTAGTTTATTTTACTTTATAAATTTCAGTGTCACTGTGCTGCTCTGAAAGACTTAAAGCTTGGACCCCTAGGGCTCCCAGTGCTTCATAAATGCTGTAGGAATACGTTTTTAAATCACTTAGACTAAGGGGGTGGGAGGGAAAAACTCCCTGAATGATTTTGAACTTTGTAAATTATGTATCTCTCTACTTTTACCTTGAAGCAGTTTTTTGTTTGCAGACAATCTAAATAATAAAACACTTTGATGTGTTAAAGAAGTACGAGGCAGTTTTGGGTGGTTTTCTTTTTTGAGTTCTACTTTTTGTCAAAATGTTTGTAGTTTTCCTGCAGTTGGCTTCTCAGTGGCAGTGTGGTAGCCTTCGCTTAAGTTTCTCAACTCATTAGCTCCTGAAAAGCTTAAGTGCAGATCAAGTTTCCAAGCTGCTGTGTGTTGGGGTCTAGAAGAACAAGTCTGGAGAATGTCCTTTGAGCTCTTCCCTTTCTTTGCAAGGAAGTTTTGGGTCATATGCTGCATGGACTGCATCGCTGGTATCCCGTGAGGAAGAGAAACCCTTTTCAAGATCTTAATTCGGTGAGATTGGGAAACACCATTCCTTGCTGTGGTGCCTACCATCTGAGTAGTGTTCTCCTGCAGTGTTGTCACTGTATTTCAGCATCTGATCTCCAGGTTACAATTAGTATCCTTCTGTGGGCAGCAGTGGCATTTATTCTTAAACAAAGGTTTGCATACTATTTTTAGGTGATCTCAAGATCCATTTTTGTATGAGGAAAGAAGGGGCTTATCTTTGGTAAGATATCCTTTGGTAAGGATAATTGTTGACAGGCCTACATCTGAAAGTTCATCAGACTGATCTTACAGGGACATAAAAATATTTTTGATGGCAACGGGCGCCTGAATATCTGGTAGTTTCGAGGCCTGCTAAGGCTCTGAAATCTGGATCCTTGTGTGTTCTTGCTGTACTCGCCTACCAGGAGCCATAGCTTTCTTGCTGGTTGGTCTTTTTGCTTCATGATTAATAATAAGAAAGTTGATGGATAAAGCAGATTTCAGTAGATATTGTCATTATCTCTTCACATATCTATTTTAGCCGTACTGCTAGCATCAGCTGCTGCCTGGATGCAAGCCTCAATCGTTGGTATCAGATTGCGTAACCTTGTATCAAGGTTTGCCCTAGCACGGAGTACAGTGCAAGTGAAAGGGGCTTTTCAGATACTGGTAAACTAGAAGCAGACCAACTTTCCAGAAGTGACACACGTTTTCTAATAAGGAAAAATATTGCTTGTGAACTGACTGGTCTGTAGTCCCTCTCCTGGCACATCTGTGCTGTGTGCACACAGGCACTGTAAATAAGACCTGACGGGGTTTATGCTGTGGTTCCTTGAAGGCAGAGGAACATTTTGGCTCAGCTGATCAAGCTCGAATCCTCTTAGCAAGAGGGCACACACTTCATCTGCTGCAAGCCAACTGTGAAAAGCATGCATATAATGTGAAACCAGAAGATGTTTAGGTGCAGCTATGTGAATCCCTGTAGACAGAGTGGTATAATAATGCACTAACCAGTGATTTGCTGGCAAACTAGCATGCTTCTGGTGCGGTCCCAAGAGCAGATCGTCAGCACTGGTCTCACTCTCGCAGGATTGCCAAGGTTTGGCTGAAACAATCAGAATGGAAAAAAGGAGTCCATTTTTCCAGCTGTATTTCATGATCTGCTATCCCTAGGAAGAGATGCTTGCCTTTGCAGGATAGTCCCTATCCACTTTGAAAAAAAAAAATCTCTGTGGAAGGAAAACATTTTCTGCCTCGGACATCCAGATTTCCAGCTCAAGTTATCAGTAGTCTGTAGTAGTTTCCTAACTCTGAGAAAATACTTTCTTTTCTAATGAGTTTTATTTCCTCCTTACAACACCACTACCAACAAAACATTCACGTGAATGTAATCCACTTTAGTAGCTCTAATTGTATGGGTCTTAACAGGCTTATACCTCTTCAGCAGAGGACAGCTAGCACGTATTGGAAAGCCTGGACAGGTTTTTTTATGTAATGGGGACCAGAGCTCTGTCATACACTAGAATGCTCAAAAGTGGTAGTGTTGGACTTCAGTAGTCTTATTTTGTGTGACTGAAGATATGTGGGAAGAAAACTGTTGTAGATGTGATATTCCTTGCCCCTCTGCTTTTTCCTAGATATCCCTACAGATTTTGCTTTCTTTCAAAATGAATTAAAGAAGAAACTTAGGCAGTTCCAAGGAAAAAGTAATCACTGAGAAGTTAATATAATTTTACATATTAGTTGGTTCATTTTTCTCCAAGAGTAAGATCATCAAAACAAACATTAGTAGCTATTATTACTATCTGGTAGATTCTGTAGTGGTTTTGAAGAGCTGCTGGTGTTAAAGATCTGTGTTGGAGTTGTTCTGCTCTTGGAAACACTGTGGGGTTTTGAGATTGGCAAGACCTGTTCTTTGTCTTGGTAGACTAGCTCTCCTTCCAGTGACGGTGAGTAGAGCAGTAGTTTGGGAGTCATGGGGATGGTTAGACCTGGCTAGAAGCTACGACAGGTTTTATCCTAGGACACCATGTCCCTGGGTTCATGCCTGGCTTTTGGGTTGGCAGAAGAAAGGATGGCAAGCTCCATCCAGGGTTGTGGAGGATGGAGAAACAGTAGTTATGGGAAACTTGATACACACTTCGAAGAATCTAGGAGGTGGAGAGAGGCTGGAAAGAAGTGCTGTTACGTGGATTTCTCCCAGCTTAATATCACCAGTGGAGTTTCTTTTTATGAATAAAATTTTGGGGGCTCTGACATGTTCTTGATCAGAGCTGTGTGCAAAAGACCAGCTGGTGACTGGCTGCATTGTTTACTGCCCCGCAGCTGCAGGGTAGCGGGTCACAGCTTCACCCTTGGAACACTTTCCAGAATCACTGTATAGGCCAGAAGTTGTGTTTCTGTAGTATGCTGTTGTGTTAAAATGAACACTTGCAGGGGGCTGTCATTTACCTTGGTTGTAGGCTTTTTTTTGTGAAAAGTTGTGTGAGGAAAGAGAGAGCTTAGCCAGACTGATGCATGTTTGTTAGTGACTGAAAAGGAAAATATAATAAAGAGCTGGGATGATGGGGCACTCCCCAAAATACTGAATAATCCTTCTCCTGGCAGTCTGTCAGAGGTGACTTCCTAAGTTATTACTGTTCAGAGGAAAATTAAATATTTAATTGCACAAATATTAGTTTTGTGTTTTTTAAAGGTACGGCCTAAAGTGTTTGAAGGAAAGGATATGGAAAGGCTTCAATTTTATTAAAAATATGTAGAGACCATGTGCTTGCATCTGTTTCTTGAGAACCATAATCTTGTGCCTCTTTTCCCTTTTAAACTTCCAGAACATTTGAATATATACTTCAGAAATGGTCATGGAAAATACTGAGAATGGAAATTCTGGGTTTCTTTAAAGCATTTCCAATCTTACCCTAATGCATGATTACAACAAAAAATTGAATTAAGAAAACTCACAACTGATGTGTCATAGCTGTAAAGTCTTATCACAGCATGAATCCTTTAGTGCTGTAAAGGATGCTTGGACACACGAGTCATTATTTTTCACTTTTTGGAAGATCACAGAAAACACCATCCTGTAGTGAGTGTTCAGCAAGACAGTGAAATGTTTGGAGGGTAAAATGTGAAATAGAGACACAGTTTTATTAGAAAACTGCTACCCCTACACTGGAGAGCAAAGGGGAGGATTAGCTCGTATTTCTGCTACTGTCATGTGCTCATGGGCCTTTAGTTCGTCAGCAACTATGGGAAGACATGGAGTTGTGTCACTGCCCACAGCTTAGAAAAGTGGTGGAGATCAGGTTAGGAAAGTAAGAGGTTTACTTTGTAGGGCAATGAAAATTGTCACAATGCAGGAACACAAATGGAAATGAAAATCCTCACTGGAAGGGGAAAGGATTTTGAAGCAGTCATGACTACAAGAGATCTCAGGCCAATAACAAATGTTTTGGCAATGCTTGTAATGCAGTTCTGACCACGGGCAGGGGCACAGGCACAAAGCAGCCAGGGAGGATAAGCTGCTTCTGTTGGAGAGACTGTGCCTGGAGGATAGCAGTCACGGGTAGGAACATCGATAGCAAATACTATAGCAAAGTGGAGGGGGAGAAAGGAAAGGGAAACTGAACTGATCAAGGGATGGATTTAGGTAATTATTGACGTATAACTTAATATAACTTGATTAAGATTTAGGTATTATTCATAATTATTTATTGACCATTATGCTAATGGATGGTGGGGCATTTTAAAAGGATTTATAACACAGGAGGATTAGAAAGAAATTTAAAAGAAAGATTTAGATTTGTGTGTAGTGTCTTTCTTCAGCCCTTCATATACTTTCAAGAAAAAATATGCATAAAAGTTACTCAAACTCTGTAGTAGGGAAGTATTCCTACGGTAGTTATCAGTCTTTGGAGTAATCTCCTGGGAAATCCTGGGCTCCAGTCTTTTGGGAGACTTTAAAGAGAAAACCACTCAGCGTACTCTACCTTGCAGTCATGGTTGTGCTTGATGACACATTTTTAACTGTACTTAAATCTTCTCCAAAGTCTTTGATTGCCCTTCCAGCAAAACCACTGTCATGGCTTCAACAACACAGCTGGAGCAGGGAGACATGGCTGGTACTGGTTAGGTATCTGATCACCTAGCTGGTGAACTGCATTCAGTAAACTGCCAGTGTAAAACTGGCATCGTACAGACCGCTTTGGACTATGACAGAGTTTGGGAGCTCTGTGCTTGGGCTTGACCTAGTGCATGCTGCCTTGTTTCAGAGGCCCGCCTGGAATATAACTGCTTCTGGAGAGCCATAGCGTGCCATCCCCCGGGTTTCTCAGTTTGTGATACAAAACTTGGATGTGTTACAGCAGACTTCTGAGAACTGACTGTGTGGAGTCCTGGTGTTTGTACCAGTTCGGTTTGCTGTACCTGGGTGGTAGGGAAGTTTTGACGCTGGTTCTTTTGTTTCCCCAGTAATTTGTACTTGCTCTGTCATCTTCTAATGCCAGTAAGGTGTGATGGTTTGTAACCCCAGCAGTCGTCAGTTAGGTAGGCCCTTTCTTTTAATTGATGCCATTTCCAGCTGGGCTTCTGCAACCTCCCCTTCTTGCTAGATAGTATGTAACTTCTGAAGCTTTGTATGCAAGATTTCAGGTATTTTATCCAGAGCTATTCAGTGAATGAAGAAAATTTCTGATAAATAGTGTTGGAATGCACTTATCCTGCTTGGATGAGACCAAAAAATTCTAGAGAGGGAAAGGAGCCCCAAAAGAACCAGTGCTAATTTTGATGACTATTCAATAATGTTTGCCCAAAAAGAGCAAGAAGGAAACCAACTTCACTTATAAATGAAAACTGTTGACTAGCTGCTATTACAGAAATCATGAGATGCAGTTTTTAACCAAAATGGTTGTAAAGAAAGTCAGCTCCATATAATCTAATTGAATTTTAATCCCTCTACAGAATCCAAAATCTTTGCGTTGGCAAATACCACCCCGCCACAATGGAAATATTCAGAGCCAGGGTAGCCTCATAAATACAGAATAGGGACCACAAGCTAGAGCTTGCAATGAAACCAGAGACATGTATTAAATCAAGAGAAAGAAAAACTTTACTACTTTTTTTTTTTTTTTAAAGTAGTTAAAAGAAGATGAGAGCAAGGAAACATTTGCTTCATTCTTTCAGAATTTCACTTCTGAAGGTTTTCTGCAGACCAGCACAAGTGACTGCCTCTCAGAGTCGGGGACAGGGAGAGGAAGACCTACTAGTGTAGAAATGAGAATGGAGATGGATCCTGCCCCAAACCAAGAAGCATATGTGCGATTAACAAATGTGGTATTAAGCCCAGGACAAGTTTTTAACATCAATTAAGGGCTTTGGCCTTTTCTTAGAGCACTTGGATGCTGAATTCTGCGCTGTGCTACTGGAACCTGAGATTGCAGCCCATGCACGTCATCTTTGCCTGTAGTATCTTCCACATCAGCTGGAGCTGGAGAGTTGGATTCTTTCCCTGGCATTTTGCTGCACGTTCTTTGCACTTTACCCAGCAATTAATCCAGTTCCTCCTGCCACTTGTGGGGTTGTATACTCCTCCCACACCTGAGAGGGGGTAGTGGTAGAATCCTTGCTGTCTCTGTGCTGGTATTATAAGGAGAAATGGAAATTTGTGACTTCAAAGGAACTGACCCATGACTCATAGTGCAAATGATGAGAAGCCATTTTGACTTTCTGGTTTTGTCCTGCCATTTCTCGTGTGAATGGCCTCCTCAGAAGGAACTCTGTGTCGCTCTGCAGCAGTGCTGGTTGATTAGTCTTATTCAGAAGTCAGAAAGCAGGGAAAAGTTAAAAACTGGAGGGAGTTTTATGTCCCAGGTTTGCTCATGCTGCTTCAATCACCCCTTGTAGTAAGAAAACCTGGTACTTCAAGAGCCTTGAAGTTCTTAGTCATGTACAAATTTGGGTATTTCATCAGGAAAAGAACACTAAGTATCTGGGAAGCTTAGAAGAAGGGTGAGGACCCATAGCAGCTAGCACTGCCAGTCTGAGTTTTCATGTGCTTGCATCAGTTCTCTGGTATTCCTGTGTGCTGCCTAACAAGCAGGGAAGAGTTAAATTCTCAATCAGAAATTGGAGTATATTTGCATATAATTGTCTAATCAGGAATTGAATGGCCCTTTGGAATTGTACACTGAGGTATATCTGAGAAGGATGTCTTGGCTGAAACAATAAGAAGCAAGATTTCCTGGCTGTTAACTATTAACTGAACATTTAAGCAGGCTGGAGGGAAACAATGCAGGTTAACCACAGAAAGGTTCGGGGAGTGACTTATGCAGAATGAGAGCAGCTTAGAGGTTTAGGCCTAGGAATAAGAGAAAATCCACACATGTTGCATTGAGATGCAGTCTTGTTGACCTGGGGATTGGGGTTTTTTTTTTTTTTTTTTTTGGAGGGCATATAAAAATTTTGTAAAACCAGCCAGAAATCTTGCTGGCTGTAATTGTCGTTGCCGGCCTTACCTTTCTGTACAAGGATAATTCCCTATTTTGGGGTTGATCTAGGTACCTCTGAAGTATTGTTAAGGAAGGGAGTTAAATTTTGGTCAGCATTGACTGGATGGTGAACTTTAATGAAGAGCTCCTCCTTTACAGCATCTGCTGGCAGTAACCTGGAAGCGTTCAGGCTTCAAAACCTCTTTTGTCAATTCTAAGCAGAATATTTATTAGTCTTGTGCTGCTACTTCAGTTTTTTTCTGGAGTAAAATATAGCGGTGAATATTGAGAATTTTTTTTTTTTTAATCTTGGGGAGAAGGAGGAAAATTGGAGAAGGTTTGCACAAATGTAGTAGCAAATGCTAAGGTGTTCTTTTTTGTGGTTGCAGCCTGCTTCCCAGAGGATAATGACAGTGGTGTTGTTCTACTGATTTAGTTGTTGGTCTCCATTTATAACCAGCCCAACACTACAGAGGAAATTTTCACTGTATCTTTGATACATTCTTCTGGAGCCTGCTTGTAAGTCTTAGTGGTTTGGGTCATTGCTATGACCAATAGTGGCTTCAGGGACTTGGCTGGGGAAATACTCATTACTAGCTGAATGTAACAAGTAATGAAGCCTTTCCATCTTCAGGGTTCCGTCTGCCTTAGACTAGTGTAATTTTTGATAGTGTCAAGGGCACCCGTTTCCTCATTCAGTGACCTGTCAATTGGAGTTCTACTAATGGAATTATTTAGAGAGTAATGTGTTCCCATTTTAAAATATATGATCAATATAAAAATATGGAATGAGATAAGTACTCTAAATTATAACATCTGCTTTAAGGCCTGTCCTGCTTAAGATACTTTGACCACCTGTAAAATTCTGCAGCTACCAGTCCTGGATAAATTGCTGCATGGAAAGAGGTACTGGATTTCATAATGGTATTTTTTGTATTGGTACTCTCTACAATAAACTGTTTTTCTGTGATACTCGGATATTGATATTTTGGGGAGGTGGTAAGGTTGTTTTCCTGGTTATGAAGCATTGGACACATGGGAATTAAATTCTTCCTTTGTTGCAGATCACAGAGGCCTTGTTAAAGGAAAGAGATAAACAAGCAAAATGGAATGGGATTCCCTTACTGTTGCAAAAGCTGTATGAACATAGCCACCCAAACAGCGATTTCTCCCAGTGCCAAAGCATCTTAAAGGTACTGTCTGCACTGTTCTTCCTGAAAGCTAGGGGTTATTTTGTTGTTGCTTTCTTTAAAGTCTACTGTGATCATATTCTAACTAATTTTTGAAACTGTTTGCATGATAGTATCTGTGAATTGCCTGGTAGATAAGAGCTGGGAATGTGTGTAATTGATTAGTCAGTAGATCACACAGATAGTTGGAGACAATTGTGTTTATACTGATACAGTTTTCTTTTTGAACTGTCTTTTTTTTTTTTTTTTTTTTTTTAAACTGCACGCAGGAAATTTCTCCACTTCTTTCAATGGAAGCCATGGCATTTGTTACAGAAGATAGAAAAGCTGCTCAAGAGTCCACTTTCCCAAATACATATACATTTGACTTATTTGGAGGAGTTGATGTAAGTGTGTTTTTTCAACGATATCAAAAGATTTCTTCATGATAGTCATACCACTGAGAAATCTGTAAGTGAGGTCCTTGAGACCTTTGAAGCATCTAAATGCAAGCTACAGAATGACTTAGCCAATTTGATGTTAAGTGTTAGAATTGTGCCTATTTCTGTTAATCAAAATGTGAAAAGGGTGTATTTTCCGAGGTATTATATCATCAAAAGTGAGGTGCTTTTTCTTGTATGATATAGAAGATCTGACCGTTTTCTTCGGGCAGTCAGTTTTTAACTGGTGAGACCTCTAGGTTCTCAATGAAAACAGTTTCAAATGATTTCTAGTTGTGAGATACAGTTGGTACTAGAGCACTGAGAATTTCACTTGCCACTGAAGGGTATGTGGCGGGTTTTTAAGCACACTAGGGCACTCTCTTAGCCAGGTTGTCTATGTTTATTGCTGGCATGCAATGCAGACTACTTCATCTGTGGAAATGTTTTTAAACAGAACTGCAAGGTTTCTGTAGACATTCTGGCAATTTATCTTTTTGTTAATTTTTTTTTTTTTAATTCTACATTACACAAATACCCACGTTTGCTCGATTTTATGGTGACAGCCTCTGGAATCTTAGCTTTCATTAATAATGTATGATTTATATTTTCCAGTGAACTAATTGACAGTCTTCCTCTTTTTTTTTTTTTTTTTTTTTTTTTGTTGTCTAACTAAACAGTGTCTTTGCTACTTCTCTCTTGTTACACTTAGTATGCCTTTACTTAAGTAAAACTTGTATTTAGATTATGTTGCTTTGAAATTAACACTGGTTTAGCTGCTGGTATCCTGTTAACTGAGGACAAAAGTCTTCAGCTGCCCAAACAATGTAGAAAGTTGTATGAAAATGTTCTAAATTTCCCTTGTTTTTAAAGGGAAATAGTGATACTTCCTGTAGAAGTGCTTTTAACATAAGAATGCACAGAGTAAGTGGGGGGAGGAGGGGATATTTGGTTGGGTTTTGTTGGTTGGGGTTGTTTGTTTATTGTTGTTTTTTCTTGGGCTGGAGATGGTAAATATCAAATATACTGTAATTATCTGGTACTATGGCCAGAGATTTGGCTGATACAAGTGAGTTTAATGCAGTGGTAGAAGCCAGCACTATGTGTTTTTGAAAATCCTACTCCAGGACTTGAAAGGGAAGTAGTCTAAGCTGCTGGTTCTGTGTATGCCATGTGCTGATTCTGTGTTGCAGTATTTTGAACTGTGAAGCATGAGTAGCTTTGAAGGACACTAAATTTGCAGTATACTCTGTATATGCTATAATGTGTGATAGTATATTCCTTAAAATATTTTTGGATTCTGACAGCCTTTACATCAAGGAAGAACAAATGCACATTTGTGTCTCCTCCCTTTATATGAATACATGTAAAATATTACCCGAGAGTACAAACACATGAACTGGTACACAAGCCTCGTGGACTTTGGATCTGAATGCAACCCCAGTCCAAGAAATAAGATCTCATAACTCCCTTTCTGCTCCTTCTGCCTCTGGTGAGGCACCCTGTTACCTATTCTCTTTCTGCCATTGGACTCTTGCGCTTCTTGCTGCATACTGTTGCAGTTTCAGTAGGATGGCTGAAGAAAGCCCTCTCCAAGGAGTGTCTCACACCACTGCAGTCCAGTCCCTGGAGTGTATGTGAGGAGCATACCAGTTCTGCAAGAATAAGGTGATAAATACATGGTGGGTTATAGTATTGACCAGGAAAAATAAATACTAGCTGAAAAGATCCACTCTGTGGCAAGGCAGGAGTGATCATGACTGTGGCCACCCCTAAAAGATAGACTTGTTTCAGTAGGTGTTCTTTCCCAGGAGAAGAGCAGGTGGCCTGCATCCCAAGTGCATAGGGATATCTTTGGATGCTTATCTCGGGTACCAAGCCTTGAGTTGTGCATTCTCCTCCTAAAACGTAAGCCATTAATATGAGCACTACATTACTGCTGCAGTCATTTTTCTCTACCCTATTGATGCTACAGCTACTATTACATATATTGCTGGAAAATGTATATTCCTCTTTAAAGTTGCCTATTTATTTGTCAGTGCTTAAAATGTGGGCGGTGCCTCCAGTGCTGTCAGATGTTTTCCTCTGTGTCTGGGTAGGCAGTTCATTAAAAGAAGGGTAAAGTTAAGCTGGAACAAATAGGGCAAGTATATTATTGGTTGGGATGACTTCATTGGGTGATGCCTACGTTGCTCTTAACAATTTTAAACTGAATTTTAAAAGTAGGGGCTTTTTGCAATGCTTCTTGCAGAATTCATCAGTTCCTTCTAGTGGCTAACTCTCATTTTTAAATAAACTGCTATTTTTTAAAATGTTTTAAAATAAACCAGTGGTATAGGCTAGAACTACTAAACATCAGTTCTACATCTATCAGAACCATAGTCCTAGTCTTGGAAAGCTGACTGTTACATTCCTTAAATAGAAATGAGACAACACTTCACATATCTGTGAATCTATATGTAAGTATATATACAAGGTGCATGTACACAAGCAGTGGCTTGCTCTTTGTTGTTGAGATTAAAATCTGGAGCAACTAAGTTCTGTTATGTCGGGACCCAAAATGTATTTTGAAGCCCAGCAAGATTTAGTGAGAGCCTTGGCAAAATTTGCATCTCTTTGCAGATTATTGTTAAAGATTCATTATTTTGAGAGATGTGTGATAGCCATCCTTGATGTTATCTGGATGCATGTGAAATTAACATTCTTTGCAGACTCAAATTCTTTAAAACTTGCCAGTGGGAGATTGTTTTATATAACTGTTATTATTTCTTCAGGGTAAATACAACTAATTTTTTGTCAATGTAATTTTGACACCAGTGGGGTTTTGATTGTAGAGCTTCCATTATTCACCTCTGTGACTTCAACAGAGACAGGACTAAGTTTGGATTTGTCGCTGACAAATTAATTGGCTATTTGTATCTCAATGACTATTCCCTTAATTCTTTATCTTGTTATTACAGCTTTTAGTAGAAATTCTTATGAGACCTACTCTTATTACACAGAAAAAGAAACAGAAAAGTAAGTAAATAGGTATTTTATCTTGTTTTCCATTTTTCCCTTACTTTACTCAGACAAAAATTATTCTATTTTTCTGTTATTCTCTTTCCATACCAGCAATTTCCTGTTCCTAAATGAATCATTGGTTTCTTTGTTCTCTGTAGTACTTATTCGTGATGGGGTTTAGGATAGTCACCTGTTGAAAAGCACAGCTCGGGAGTATTCATGCACTTAGCAACACATACTTCTCTCCATGCAGTAAATCTGCAATCACTGGAAACTTTTATTGTTACCGTGGCTATAGCTACAGTTAAGAATTATTAATAATAAGCCACAAAACATTGTTTATGTAATAGGAGTTACAGAGATTGTGAGATAATGAAAAGTATGCTGTTTTCCTGACCTAGTCATAGTGACTACTAATTTCCAAATTGGTATAAGGAGAACTTGTCAGTAGGGTGCAGTAGCTTCAGCACAACTTTCCTGCTGGAGCAGCTTTGGTTTAGTGTTTTCATTTCTCCTGTCTGTGATTCTGCTGGTTCCCTGAACCAGCAGAAGGAAATGTCATGGTACACTCCATGCCCGTCAGCCAGGGAACTTCAAAGGTGAAGTAACTTGAGCTAGAGGCAGCTGTTGTATGTCTATACAGAAAACATACTTTAAATATTAAAATGCTGGAGTAAATCAGATTGAAAGCTTTTCTGTGAATTCCTGATGCTGCATGGAGAAAACTGCATGAACTGTCCTTTTTTTTCCCCTGTGGAACTAATAACATGTCTCGGCAGTTTCTCATATTGACAAATTTTGAGTTGATCTGTGATATTTTTCCTAAAATGCTGTTTACAACTCTATAGTTTTCTTTTGTGTGTGACTAAGAAGTGCACTAGACCACAAATATATCTCTGTCTGTGGTCCTAGGCAGTGCTGATAGTAGTTTTGGAAGAAAGCATGTGAACAGGTCAGGTATAGAGTGTTTCTTTCTCTGGTTTCTATCCTCCAAGGCATTTGCACATATGATCTGAGCTAGCAGTTAGCCTGAAATTCTCACCTGCTTTATAGCTATTCATGTCACTACTGTTGGACATTAGTGTTCCTTGGCCACGTATAGCTAGTGAATGTCTGTTTTCTCCTTTGCAGTAAGCGATGACCTCATCAAGGACTGTTTAAGCATACTGTATAACACGTGTATATGTGTAAGTACAATTGCTGTGGGAAAGTGTTCTGCTGGTCATGTTTTACATGTGCCACTTGATAAGACAACATACAGACTCTTTTAAGCATAATTTAAACTTACTTTTCAAACTTACTTTTCATTAAGATTCCTTCAGTTAAATATAGGACCGCCCTATAGTTGGATGTGTTACTCAAATACTTTCTGTTTTCTTAGCCACATTGTCAAGTTTAAATCCTCCTGTTTTGGATCTGTCTGTATCTGTTTCCATAGGAAAGCTTTGGCAGCCTTTGTTATATTCAAACTTAAAATTTGAAACTGGAAATGAATGCCTGCTAAGCCAAGCTACAGCTAGTCTTGTTCAGTAATGGTGCTGGCAAAGTGTTCTAAGTTTGATCCTGTAACTCCTTCATGTGCTGAATATTAGTTCAATTCAGTTGATGGCAAATCAGTGCCAAGGAAGATGCTGGGTTAAAGGCCTATTGAAACACCTTGCCATTAAAATTCTGAAGCTAAAAGCGTATGCCTCAGATTATGCATGCAGGGAACATCCTCAGGATTGTTTACTTAATCACACATTATATTATGTAATAACCTAGGAAACATTGTTTAACAAAAATTTAGAAAAAGGCAGTTACTGTCTAAAGACATCAACCTAATCTCAAGAGTTTGAGTCTTAACAGATGATGTTCTCACTAGTAAGTATCTGTGTACATAAGGGAGGGGGAAGAGAGGGAACACTTTTTTTCTTGACTTACATGATATTTTTTTTTTAAATACAGGTAATGCAACTTTTGCAAGCTGTGAATAGCTTCATATGCTAAGAAACCAGTTTGCAATTTATAGACTAGCTGCCGTTTTAATTCACTTCAGTATTACTGCTCTCTCTTGAATGAGAAGTGTTCAGGATCACAGAAATGTGTGCAATATTAACTGTTCTTAGGCTTATGTGTAAATATCCAGGAAGTGTCTAAGCTAGTCTAGTTCTGCAAGCGCTGGTAATATGTTAGTCATATATAATACACAGCTTTGCAAGCAGTAAGGATGTAGTTTTAAGTTACGTTTAATTCCAGAAAAGACTGGCCGTGCTCTCAGCAGAGATCAGAGCATGAAAGCTGGCCTTGATGAACTTGGTGATGAACCTGAGTTGATGCTTTAGCATGACTTTTGGGTTCATCACCAAGTTCATTAAGGCCAGTACTTGATTCTCGTTGCTCGGACTCTGCCTAGCTGAGCAGCAATGCTGACTGTTTAGGAGGAATCTGGGGACTGCATTTACATACCATAAAATGGAGCTGGTTACAATTTGTATGGGAAACCAGAGACAAGCCTCTCTGACGTATTTCCAGGCATGCAGTATTTACTTTTGATTCAGGCAAGTAAACAACTGCCTTGAGATGAAACCTCTCATCCTGGAGCCTGTAGTTTTTGCAAGCATCACGTTAACTTCAAACAAGGACTGGAGTTAGTTTTGGTCACCATAAACACAATGTTTCCTGGTTTCAGGAATAGCTGATTTGATAACACATCATCTGTAAAACTGTCCTGCATGTGCCTGTAACGTGCGACTTCTCGAGGTGGACTCTGACTTTGGGTCTGCGTGTGCATTTGCTGCTTTCTAGACGGAAGGAGTCACAAGGCGACTGGCAGAAAGAAATGACTTTGTGTTGTTCCTGTTTACACTGATGACAAACAAAAAGACATTCCTACAAACTGCAACACTCATTGAAGATATCCTGGGAGTTAAAAAGGTTAGTTACTGGTTTCTTAAATTGTATTTGTATGGCTTTTCAGGCCAGTAGAGGAAAGAACTCTTTCTTTGGAGAGTTGCTGAAGATAATTGTCTAAGCTAGCATTCTTGCTTTTTGTAGCTTATTTGAAACGTGACTGTTTACAGTGATCATTAACTTCAGCCACGTTTCATATAGAAGCCAAATTATGCGTGTGGTCTCATACTTGTAATGCTTTTGTATAGCTTGCAGAGGATGATGGAGGGCGAGTACCAAGCTGTCATTAAAGTACAACCAGTGTTTCAAATAAACAAAATGAACCTCATATAAATTCACTTCTCATCCTTGCCTTCTGATTATACTTCAAATATTTTAGTAGTCTTCCTGACATCAGGAAGGCTTCCCGTGCTTCTCTCTTACCTTGGGGTTCATCACCTCTCTGAGAAGTTGTAGGCTGCGGGAACAGGGCATTTAGGTCTTCTGCACAAACTAGGTTTTTGAACTTGCTTGCCAGCATCATTACAGCTTAGTGCCCTGATGTGATGCAAATAAAATATTAGAGGTGTAAACCTGGGAAAATGCTGAATGAAATGTGTCTGTGTACATTTTGTGGAGAGGGTCAGGATTCTGTAACTTGTCACTGTTTTTTTAGAGTAAAGTCGAGGATGATGTACTTCCTGAGATACGAAACAAGCTTAGTTTATCTGAACATAAATGCTTTTTGCTGAAAACTGTTTTCAACATCTTTTTATTAAAAAGATCTTTTGATGAAAAAGATTGAGAAAAATAATCTAGAAGTCGCCTGTCATGGTTTCAGCTGGGATAGAGTTAATTTTCTTCCTAGTAGCTGGTATAGTGTTGTGTCTTGAATTCAGTATGAGAAGAATGCCGATAACACACTGATGTTTTCAGTTGTTGATCAGTAGTGTTTAGACTAAGTCAAGGATTTTTCAGCTTCTCACGCCCAGCCAGCAAGAAGGCTGGAGGGGCACAAGAAGTTGGGAGGGGACACAGCCAGGGCAGCGGACCCAAACGGGCCAGAGGGGTATTCCACACCGTGTAACGTCATGCCCAGTATCTAAACTGGGGGGAGCTGGCCTGGGGGGGGGGATGGCTGCTTGGGGACTAACTGGGCATCGGTCAGCAAGTGGTGAGCAATTGCATTCTGCATCACTTGTATATTCCAATCCTTTAATTATTGTTCTCATTTTATTGTTATTATTATCATTATCATTTTCTTCCTTTTCTGTTCTATTAAACTGTTCTTATCTCAGCCCACAAGTTTGGGGTTGGTTTTTTTTTTCCGATTCTCTCCCCCATCCCACTGGGTGGGGGGGAAGTGAGTGAGATGCTGCATGGTGTTTAGTTGCTGGCTGGGGTTAAACCACGACATGCTTCTCATCTGTGAGTTTCAAAGGAAATACAGAAGTGGAAAACAATATTGAAACTTTCTAATATCTAAATGTAATTTGTGTGTTAAATTTGGTTCTGGGTTTGGGTTGTTTTTTTTTTTAAATAATAAAAAAAAAAGGGCCCCCAAATTTTATGTAAATACTTAGTCTTTAAAATGTGGGTATCTATACTTTTGGAATTGATAAACAGAAGTGACACCAGTTGTAAATCACAGCTGTTCTCAGACTCTTCACTTGTCACTGCCTGCTTGCTTCTCTTTACTAACATTGAAAAAAACACAGATCTCACCAGGGAAGAGCTGTAGCTGAAGCCGCCTGGCTGTGTCTGTGTTCACTTATTGAACATCACGTGCGACTTACTCAGTTGATGTTGCCTCCTCCAGGAAATGATACAACTGGATGATATTCCCAATCTTGCGAGCCTTGTGTCCAGTTTTGATCAGCAGCAGCTTGCAAACTTCTGCAGGATCCTTGCTGTCACAATTTCTGAACTTGACACAGGAAGTGATGACAAGCACACGCTTCTTGCCAAAAATGCCCAGCAGAAAAAAAACTTGGGTCCTTCTCGAGCTGAAATTAATCAAGGTAACTGTTACATTGTGAGCAAATGCAGAAGAATCTCAACAGTGTGTAAAGTTTCCCTCCTCTTGGTGTCACATCTGTAGCCTATGTTTCTAGAGGATACTGTAAGCATTCTGTCTTACAAAGCATTTTTCTTTATTCACTTTCCTCAGGCAGTGTACTGGAAACAATCTTTTCTGTTAATAAAAGTTACTTTGTAGCTTTCAGTTTCATATGGTGTTGGTAATTAGGTGAGTTAATTTCTGTCATTTCAGCCCTCTTTGATGAACTGAGTAGCTTAAAATAATTGGGTTTGTTTTCTATCCCTCAGTCATTTCCACAGCCTTCCCTTTAGTAACTCTCAGTAATTCCGTGTCCTCCTTAAAAAACATGAATTCCTGAACTAAAACGGCATGCAGCGTGGTTGCTGGCGGAGCAGTTCCTTCTCTGATTTTATCTGACATTGTCCTGAGCAGGATGTCTTTCTTTGTTGATAAAGTGTGTTTAATATTAATCATGTTGCCCACCGTTATCACACCAGCCTTGGAAATCTGTGGGTCTAATCTCAACTTAAACTTTGGGCACAGTGCAGATTTCCTTATTTTGCTGAGTACTTCTTAGATGCAGAAGTCTTGCCGAGAAAGATGAGTATGAATTTAAGAGATTTAAATTAAAGTACCCTCAAATGTAGAATCTGCTCTTACTATGCTGAAAAGCTTTTGGGCCTCTGAAGCAGGTGTTTGCATAGGGCCATGCCAAACAATTTTGGGAAGTGCAGAAGGGGATTTTGGAGCTGGTTCTCTCATCTTCTACCATTTTGTGTTAGCCATGAACAGCAAAGCTGCATTTGTAACTGCTGCCACCTCTGCAGCATCCAGTGAGAGATGGATAGCATAATACAGCAGGAAGAAGCTGAGAAACTCTAAAGGGGGATGTATTGTCTTCTGCCCTGTGAACGCCAGAGCTTACTTGTAAAGAGCAAATGCACAAGTATGTGTAGGTGTGGGTACAAAGCTTAATTCAGTTGAACTGAATAAGCTTGGATCCTACAGAGCTGAACTTAGCCAAGCAAATGTTTAACTAATTGTTTTTTGTTTGTACAATTAGAGCATGTGTCTAGGGCTGTAAAGCATATTCCATTTTAAAAATTTTATCAGGGAGCTTGTTCTTTCAGAGATGGTACCAGTGGGCAGAATTTTGCAACTCTTTCACATAGTGTTCATGGCCAAATTCTTTGTCCTTTTCTACTTGTACCTGCAAGTGTGAAGTGAAGACTTAGCCATGTATCTATAATAAACAGGTCCTGTAATTAAGTTATTCTGTGAAAACTTTAGGACAAAATGCAGCTCCTAGCACCTCCCCAAGTATTTTGCAGACCAGTGACTTATGTCCTTGAACTGCTGTTTCTAAGGGTGCAGTTCCACAACAATTAAAACCCTCTGACTTGGGGCTGCTGTCATGTGTTTCCCATCTGTTTTTCTCCATGATGAACTAATTCGGGAAACTAGTACTTAAAAAGCTGAGCTTTCTGCCCAGCTACTGAAGTGAGCTAGTTCAGTTTGCTATGAGACACCACAGGAGGTAAACTGAAGGAGGTGGCATTGCACAGAGGAAAGGGGAGGTGGAGCTGCCCCTTCTAAGGGCTCCTGCTTTATTTCTGCCAGCTTAATTTTCAGCCAAATCAGTTCCTTGATGTTGACTCACTGTGGACTGGAAAACAGCAGTGCCAGCAAAAGGGAATTGGCCGGAAACAAGCAGTTAGAGCAGGGTAGAACTAATTTTTTTCCAGTTTAAGTCCAACACAAACCAGTTTAACACTGATTGAATTATGCCTAGGGTATGTACGCTCTCTTCCAGTCCTTAATAGGAGAGTGCACCGACTTCTTCCATCTTTAGATGTTTTTAACCAGATGGAATTTATTTCTGTGTAGTCTTCTATATTACTAATGTAGATGTCTTGGTACCTTGTGGTATAGAGGATTTGATGACTGTTGTGTTGGTGATCTTAAATTGTAATAAAATTATTTTTCTTTTTCAGCTACACTTTTGAATATTCCAGGCTTCATTGAGCGATTGTGCAAACTGGCAACAAGGAAGGTGTCTGAAACAACAGGTACTTCCAGCTTCCTCCAGGAGTTAGAAGAATGGTACACCTGGCTGGACAATGCACTAGTACTTGATGCACTGATGAGAGTGGCAAATGAAGAGGCAGAGCAGAGCAGTACAGGTATCTGGTTTGCATTCCTCTAGCCATTATCAGTTGATGCATATCTTAACCTTCGTCAGTGTTTGCCATGTATTGCTTTTCATTTCAACCGGTATTGATTCCCTTTTTCTCACGTGAAAAACTGACGTATCAGGATTTAGGTCTGAATCCTGTTTTGTTCTCATGTAGCACTGATTTTTTTTTTTTCATGAACTAAAGTTAGCAAAAGGAAATGTCCTATGGCAGACTGTGCCCTTTGCACACCTAGATAGCACTGTAATGCTGTACATCCTCAACACTAATCTCCCCTGGAGTGACAAAAATAACACACATCTGAGGTAAGTGACTTTACCACCATTTTGCTCTAAAACTTAGGCTGATGGGTTTAGGTCCAAATACTTCATACCAAACAAGTGGTCACTTCTTTAAAAAGGAAAGGTAGTTCCAGAAAAATTAAATAAGTTAATTGGAAAAAAAAATAATTGTTCCAGGAGAGCGTATGGAAGTGTTAATACAACCTTAGGAAAATGCTTTGAAGCAAGCATGCAGTTTGGTTCTTCACCCTTCAATATTACAAAAATATGTATGTCTTGTGTATGTCTTGCAGAACTCAAAGTACTTGGTAACGTAATGAGAATTTTTCCAAAACTTTGATATCTAAATCTTTGCTTCTGCTTCTTTGGAAAACTTTCTTCCTTATCCAGCTTCATTAGTTTTGTAGCAATGAATTATTAAAACTTCTGAAATTACACAAAAAAATGAAATATGTGAATGCTCCAGCAGCATCTCAGGCATACCTTTATACACACCAACTTAGTAGAAACTGGAGGATGCTTGGTATTTTGGAACAGAATTCACAAGGCAATCTTGCTGAGGTGAAACATGCCCACTCGGAGCTCTTGACCCACAACGTCAGTTAGCAAGTAAACCTAGGTGTACTTTCCCAGAATACTGCCTCAGTCTCCAGTGGCTTGTGGCTTAGGGACTTCTGAGTCAGAGGTGTTGTCTATGCTTTTGAGCCTTTGATGGTTTCCTTCCTTTGTGTGTTTGTCTAGTTACTGTTTCTTCACATGGGTTCAAAAAGCATTCACGCTATCCTGTGACAGGGTGGTTCATCACTTATGTATTGTGTAAAGAGCTAACTCCTTTCTGAACTGCAACCTACAAGTTTCACTGTGTCCTTACTTTCTCTGTTTCACTCATGATTTCTGCCATGTTTTCCACTTGGAATCATGGTGCGTTATATCCTGTTTCTGCTCTTAGCAGTATAATTCTAGATAGGGCTATGAAAATTATTTAACTGTGGCCTAAGTATACTGGTACTGAGGTATGAAATGAAAGTAGACTAATAATAAATGCTTCTGATAATCTCACCCCTGCTTTTATTACCTTTTCTGCTATGTCCTTTCTGGTGCAGTAGTCTATTAATTCATGTAGGTGATCCTACTTATTTTACTTATTTATACTAGATGATGCCATTTAGCTTATTATGGAAAAATTAAATAATTTTTTAAAATCTAATTTTATCTTCTCTAAAGTTCCAGCTGTATTTTTTCTCTTCTGTAGCATTTATTTTAAAATGGTTATTTGTTGTATGTCACTACTTTTAGTTGAGAATAAGATTCAAGCAGGCATGCTGGTCTTATCTTCAGTGTTTCAGTGTAAAAGTAATAACTGTAACAAATCCTTTCCTGTTGAAGCTGCCTCAGGCTCACATCTTTGCCATCTTGTTCAGAGTCTTCAGATGAAAGTGGATTGGCCAACACCTCAACACGAACACAGCTTCCACAGTCCATGAAGATCATGCACGAGATTATGTATAAGCTGGAGGTGTTGTATGTTCTCTGTGTGCTGCTCATGGGGAGACAAAGGAATCAGGTGAGCACTTGTAAACAGTCACGCATGTGGAAGTTGATGTCTCCTTAAACCTAAGTGCTCATTAATTAGGTCGCAGACACAGAAACATGAAGGGCAAAGCTCAAGGCATAAAGCTGGGCAAATCCCATCATTGCAGCGATGCACAAACAAACAGGCAGTGTTTCATTGCTGAGAACCAGAATGAGCCATTGGGCAGGGCTTGTCACAAGTTGTGCTGACCAGTGGGGTGGAGGGGTGGTCAGTCTCTGCAGAGCTGCTGCGCTGGTGCAAGATGGATGCAGGAGGATACCTCCTGGATGAGGCATCCTGCCTCTGTGTGAGGAAGTGTGTGGGGTACCTGGATGCTGCAGGAGCTGCAGCCAGGCATTCTTCCCCCTCCTGGTGCACTGGTGACCTGCTTGGACAGAGCCCTTTTAGGTCTTCCCGTTCTTTGACTGCTTTCACTTTTGGAAATCCTCTAGGGTGATTTGTGAATGGGTGATTTTTGCAGTAGGTTCCCATGCATCGGCTTGAGTGTGAGCGTGTTGTTAAACTCTCAGCTGGGAGGATACACTTCAGTGCTGTCTGCACTAGGTGCTGCCTAGAAATCCCACTTATCTGTTCCTTTTGTATTTCTTGCTTTCGAAATGAAAGATTTGTTCCCTGCCTCACATAGGCTTACGGAGAACCAGTCACTGCAGCTTGGCTGTAGTTTGATTTAAATGGGTCAAAAGCATATTGTGAAGGGAAAAGAAAAGCAATCCATTGGTGCAGTTTTGACAGGTTTCCAACATCAGCAGTCTGCTCAGCTCAGCAGAGCAGCTTGGAATAGCAGGGGCATTTGGATGCCCAAGAGACTGGGAGGATCAAATTGTTTTGAGTTGTTGAAGGGCTGTTGTATTAGGCGAGAGTAGCTGTGTTGGGGGGCTGTTGCTTGAGCACGTTTATCTTGAGTGTTTTGTTCTTTGGCAGTAACCTCCCACTGTACAGGAGTCACAAATACTCGCCACAGGCAGTGCCTTAAATCTCTTAATTTGAATTTAAAATAGAAATGTGTTTGTAGTACAGTCTTGAACATAACTAACCTGTTCACTCTGAACCTATAAATGGACACTCAGCATTAAAAAGTAATAGATTCTGTATAATAGTAACCAGAGGAAACTAGCAATTCTTGCAGAAACCACAATCACTACCATAAGAAACTCATAATCCTGTTGTCATTCCTTTCAGAAGTACTGTTTATATTGGGCGTAAAATAAAATTTTAAAAAAGTCCAAGACATAACTGGAACTACCAGAACATGGATCTGTTAGGAGGACTTTTTTTTTTCCATTGTATCAAGCCAGATAATTCATCCCTGCCTGATTTCACCACAAGAATGCAGTTTTACAGATACTGCAGAAACTTACTTGCAGCTTGCCCTCATCCTACTGCCGCCTGTTCAGGGAGCTGGAGATGCTGGCTTCCTTACCTCCCTGTGTCAGTTCTTGTGTTTTACTGTCAAATGTGACGAGGTAGAAAGTATGCTGCTAAAATAGCTAGCTTTCAAGCTGACTTTTTTTTTTTTTTTTTTTTAAATTTCCTGGGAAAACAACTTTGTTCTTCCTCTGCTACTTCTGCCCCCATGGAAGTGGGGAAACTGTGTAAGGATACAGCTGGCATGCAGTTCACTTCTCCAGGGCTGATTCAGGACTGGAATTGAATTCTTGAAAGATTTGAGTTACTTCATTCCCAAACACTTCTTGTCCAGAGCCAGGTCTTTTTGTAAAATCCACTGCCTTTGAAACACATGATATATCCTTCATTCCTTAATCTATGTGAAGTTTTCAAAGACTTGTGTGGCCAGTGCAAATCCATTCTCCTTTCTGAGAGGCAGTCAGACTAAGAACTAGAGCCGAGTTGTTCTATGTGGAAAGCTCCAATAAGCAGGGAACGGCAGTGTCTGCCAATAGCACTCTCATTGATAAGCATTTCAGCTGCTTGACGGTATCTCTTTTTCTATGAGGGAATAAAAGCACAGGATCTGTGATACCAGTCTTCCAGTCTGAGCAGCCAAAGGTCTTACTGGTTTTATATTGGAATAATTTTGCATAGAATTTCTAAAAGGCATTACAAACCTGCTTCAGTCCACTATGATAATGAACATAATGGTCTGCATTTGCTTGAAGCATGATGCAGCTTCCCAACAAATTCAACCCATTGCTGAATGTTTACTCTCAATTCTTGGTTTAAACTTGACTGCTGGCTAACCTGCATAAATTGACAACTGTGCTAGCAGCAACTTGGCTCCTACCTGCTGCCACGTTGTGGATGATCACACCCTTGGGGATAAGTGGTGTTTCATTGCAGATCTGTCCTTTGCTTCCTTCTCATTATGGTCACACCCTAAATTACTCTCCTTATATATTTTTCTAGGCTGTCTTGCATGTCTGTATTGTGGTAAAAGGCAATCAGCGGATTTACTTGCTCCTGCTATAGGGACCCAAACTGCACGCAGCAGAAGCTCATAATAGTTTTAGTAGTGAGAAAGCAATGGAGCAATTCATGAGCAGCAACAGGAAAAAGTCAAAGGAGTTTGAAGGATGAATATAGAGCAGGGGTTGTCTTGGCATCCCCAGGCTGAGTAGTTGTAATGAGTTTGAGGTCTGGGATAGTGTGATCCAAAGGCAATGACTGTGACTGAGGAGCTTTGTCATGCAGCTGTCTGTGAGGTGAGAACTTAGAGTTATGCAAACTAAAAGTAAACTGAACACATTTTAAATTAGGGATGAGTCATCTGGAATAAGCAGTTTATGCTCTGTATGGAAAGGAGCAGATTCATGAGTTAAAATGATGAGCACAGAGAGCTCCTCCTTTAGTGAGGGGCCAAGGCTCTTGCAGGCAGCTCGCACGCTTGGTTTCATCCTGTTGTGCTTGTGCCATGCTGGCCACTGAGGGAAGGGGGGACTACAGGGAGTGCTTTGTTCAGAGAGATTCCTCAGAGCTGTTTTTGTTGGAGGCTTGTGACTAGATCAAAGTGTCTGAGAGTGTTTTAAAGTAAGGGAGCACCGAGAGACTCCAAGCTTTGCAATCTGTTAGGGTAGTATGGGTGAAGTGGGAAGAAGCTGCATGCTTCCTCAGGTGTGATATTTGGAGATGCCCAGCAGCGGGAATGTTGGTGGCTACAGCCAAGAAGAATGCAAAAAGCCATGAGCTATGCTGCAAACAAGAATAAGAACGAAAACCTGTAAAACAGCATCAGCTTCAAATATTTTTGATTCATTCAGGTATTTGAGGAAACAGAACAAAGTGGAGTGATCTGCTTGAAATACTGCTGTTATAATTCTGCGTCTCGGGGATGACCTCGGTTATTGTTTAGGTGACTTGATTTTAAGGAACATGTCCATTACTGCTTTGGGAACTTAATTTCTACAGCATGTTGGCCTTCCCAGTCATGCGTGGTTTTCATTTGCACCACATCTCAAGGGATACTGCTTGTCATAGGCCTACAGCTGATGAGAGTCGCACTTTGTATTTCTCCTATTCCTCATCTTCCAAATTGCTTACATCAAAAGTATCAAAGCTTGGACTGAAGGTATTTAACAGCTGTTCACACCAAAATTATTAGCTTTTTTACATGAGTAACTATAGTCTGTTTCAAACATGTCATGAAGTACCACATCCTAGCTTGGCAGGCAGACTGATAAACAAACCTGAGTAACTTGGCATTTTCTTCCTTTCTGAGCGTTCTCTAAAGATGTTCAACTTCCCCTTAACCTGAAGGAGCAGTGCTTGAACTGCGGTGTGGTTGTGGTACTGCTGGACTCTGCTCAGAACTCCTGCCACGTGAACAAAAACAAGGCAGTTTGTGCAGTCTTGAGAGGACTACCTTAGCTTTAGCTGTGTGAACTAGAAAAGCAAAGGATGCTCAATAGATGACTGGCAGCAGAGTATTCACAGCTTAGTTTTGTGATACGTAGAAGTTAGGTATAGGTGTATTTTTGATGTGCTGGAAGTGATCTCCCGATTTCCAAAGCTGCTTCCAGAGGCACATGGTTAACTGATGCACTGGCTAACAGCTTTCTCCCAAAGTGTCTGTTTTCTATCCATGTCCACCAAATGGAAACTACTGTAATGATACACTGTGGTTAGTATGCATGTTAACACAAACACGTGCTGTTTGATAAAAGAATTCACTCTTTCTGTTGTTGGAAGATGATGTAATTGTGCCCATCTGTTTACCAGACTATGGTATGTACTTCTTTTGTTTTCTAGGTTCATAAAATGATAGCAGAGTTCAAACTGATTCCTGGCCTCAATAACTTGTTTGACAAACTGATCTGGAGAAAGCATTCGGCATCAGCCCTTGTTCTGCATGGACACAACCAAAATTGTGATTGTAGCCCAGTGAGTAACTTTTTAAATTCTGTATTGGATTTTTATCCTATCATATAGTTCTGAGGAGTTGTATTGAGTAACTAGGTGCTTCTGTAATAAATTATTTGAGATGTGGTAGCATTCAGTTTTTTGTGAATTATTGTTTTCACTTAAAGATTTATCTTTGGCTCAATTTAGCAGAGGGCAATTTAGCCTCTTTCCCTCTCTTCCCGTTTGGGAACTGGGAAAGGCGTAAATTCTGTGGTCCCTGGAGGCCAAAGGTAGAAGATGACCAAAGCTTAAGGAAATGATAGCTAGTGGGTCTAGCAAGGAGGCACAGAACATAAAATGGATCACAGACAGGTTTCTTGGGGGGGTGGGGAGGTTTCTTTTTTTTTTTTTTTTTTTTTTTTTTTTTTTTTTTTTTCCCCCTCCAAACCTAGATATTCTAAATCGATCAATCCAGTGATGAGCTTTTTTGCCTTTGCAGTGAGAAGACATTGTTCACTGTTACGCGCATAGGGTTGGAGGCAGTCTCCATTTCTGTTCTGTTTTGGGAAGCCTGCAAAGTGCAGCCTTCTCCATTTATGCAAGTCACTTGCTCTGCTGTCCAAATGGGTTTGATTTGGATAGGTTTTCAATTCAGTTGTTTCATGTCAGCTTGGTACTTAATGATATCCAAAAATACTAAAGCAAAATTTTTTGACCTTTCTTGTCTCTTTTTAGGACATTACTTTAAAGATACAGTTCTTGAGGCTTCTTCAGAGCTTTAGTGATCACCATGAGTGAGTATGAAAAGCTGTGGTAGGTTGTGGCTTGGTGGTATTGTTTGCTGGGTTGCAGTTACAGTGGGTGTCCTAGGCACGGTGCAGGCTCCATGTGAATGGAACATTGTACTGTCCTTAAACTCAACTCAGATGTTCACGTGCCTTTCAGCTCCTGCTATGAAAAGGCTAAGGATGTGCTCTCCAATGGGCATGTCTTAGTATGTCTGTTGATGATTAAAAATAGGCCATTTTGCTTCCTGTTGAAACAAACTGAAACATTTATATGATGAGTTAACACTTTCTGGCTGAAGAAATAAGGAGGCAGCTTTCATGATGCTGTTTATCTGTCTTCTCTCTGAGAGTTGGTAGTGAGCCAGTGTGCTTACAAGAGCACGTGTACCCTGTGGAGACATGTTCAGATTTAATTCAGAGTGGAACAAGCACGAAACAAAGGCTGTTGTTAGATCAGGGTGAAAGACAGTGTACCTCTGAAGAGGTTAATCAATAGTCTTCTGCCGTTGTAAAAAGGCTGGGAAGACATGATTGCCGTCTAAATGCCAGCAATGGAGAAGACCTGATTAAACTGGATGGCAAAATGTTAGGGGAACAATTATCTGTCAGCTAGTCATCGGGAAGCTATGCTGGAGTTAGGAAGAAAGGTTCTGTCTGCCTTCAAAAGGCATACTTACAAAGCTTGAGTCTGCTGGAGTAGTTGAGGGGTGATGGAGTTTGCTTGGTTTTTGGGTTGGTTTTTTTTAATTCTCTACTGATGATACAGAGGTACTTGTTCGTCTCTTCTGACTTGTATAATAGTATCTTACATTCTGTCAGTGTCCTGTTGCTCTAAATTCAGTCCTGCAAGATGGTGTCCTATTGCTTACAAACATCTGTATTTGAGGCATATTGCACTTCTTGCCTAGCTGGTCATATCTACAGCCAGGGTGATGTTTTTGTGTAGGTTTTATCTAGTACTGTTAGATATGCATATTGGAAGTATCAGCCTTTTTGATTGTGGAGTATTAGCTTTAAGAATGGGGAGCTGCTGGACATACTGTAAACATAAGGGGAAGGCTGACCTATTGTAAATCCTTCATGCGAGACGTTGTTTGTGCAGGAATCACTCCAGGTTTTCCAATAAAATCTCTTTAGATGATGTTCCTCCTTAAGTGGCTACTACAAAGATCTCAGGCTTGTTTAAACAGAAAACAGCTTTCAGCTGTAATGTTTGAGCAAGTGGAACATGTGGAATCTGGTTAGGGTTTTTAAACAAATAGCTACATGAACTTTCTATGAAATCACAGATAAGCTGAGTAGCTGAGGACAAGATGAGAGCAAGTACTTGTATACTAACTTCAGTAAAATTGCGTACAAACCAAAATTGCCTAACTGTTTATTGCATGGAGAGAGAGGCTCTATTTTCATTACAGAAACGTGTTGATCCAGATCAAAAGAAGCTTCACGTGACAGCCTCAGTGGGCACTAATCTGGAAGATAGTGTTTGAAGGAAGAAGGCATCCCCGTCACCGTTCTGGTCTAATAATTTATCTTCTGTGTAGTTGCTATGTTTTGATGAATAGGTTCTCTTTGCACACACTCACACTCATCACTGCATCCTATGCTTCCTTAGGTTTCCTGAAAATAAATCTTTGCTGTCTGATTCTGAGCACTTTGAAGTAGGAGGTCTCTAAGGGAGCACGCTGACATTGGGCAGGGACTCTGTCAAAGGGAGCCTCTGGGCTACATTTCTACTTTGTCAGACTTTTTCTGCATTTAATTTACTTTACAGATAAATTAATTAATTTTTCATTATGAAAAGATCAGTATTTGATAAAGAATTTCATGCAAATTCCTTGAGTTTATATCCATTCCTGTTCTGTTTTCTACATTTCATGAAGTTTTTAAATATTTCCAGAGTAAACAGTTTGCTCAGAGTAATAAAATGCCAGGATGTTTGAGTACTTTTTTTTTTGCAGTTTCTGCTTTCTAACTGAGATTTATTACTGGTAAAGAGTGTGGTCACTATAAGGCAGGGAAAAACTGTAGGAAGCTGTGAGAAAGTTTGCTATTTAAGTCTTCTGAAATTCAGCAAAATGTTGCTGAGATTGTAAAAAAACAAGTGTTTCTGGAAACAAATATTTACAAAACAAGCAATAAGATCTTGAACAGGTCAGCAAAGAGCCACCATCTCAAAGCTGGTCAGTGTTGAAACTTGTGTTTGGTAAATTTTGGAGGAGACTTGCAAAACAGCAGTTAGCTGGCCTACCTTGGGAGTGTGCTGTGGTGGAGAGCAGTAGAGTGTGAATGGCTGTGAAGAGCTGGAGAGGTGAAAGCTGATTGCCTAGTCCTGCAGCCCTCATAGGCGTGTGGCTTTACTGTTCATGGAGTTGCATGTTTGTCTGCCTCTTGAATTCATCATATGTTTTTCCCCTACTTCCCAACTGTCTTGCTTTAGGAACAAGTATCTCCTTTTAAACAGCCAAGAACTTAATGAGCTGAGTGCAATCTCCCATAAAGCCAACATCCCTGAAGTTGATGCAGTTGTCAACACAGACAGGTGAGTAGGGATACAGGGTTTAGGTCAGCAGCTCCTAGCGTTTTACAAGCACTTATATTGGAGGTTTGATGTCACCCGTTTTGTTTGAAGTCCTTCTGTCTACCACACTTGCTTCGGTTTCAGTAACACGTTTAAGTGGGAAGTGTCTAGGTTTGTATGATACTTCTGGTCATTAGCAAATCCAGAGTGTCCTTGTGCTCAGAGTAAGGTGCTGTAAAAACAAAAGCAACCTAAAATGTGGGGTTTGGGTTCATGGCCCAGACTTAATTGTGATGTGCGAGGTCTGCCTGTTTGTCTGGCCTTTCTCACTGCAGGCATTGCAGACGGACCTGGAAAGTAAACTGGGATGCCTCTAATGCATGAGTTGCTGCTACTAATAAATCCTAGTTTTGAGATTCAGGAGCAATCTGTGCACGCATAATGTCCATTTCCAGTCTGCATAAACAGATCTAAGTGTGTCTGCTCAGAGTCTTTATATGAAGAGCAGCTAATAACTAGAATAAGCTAAATTAGATTAACATGTTAAACCACTTAGAGAATCTCTAGTGTTATATTTGAGTATCTGTTAGATTGACTATTTTGATTTAATAAGCTCTTTAATAGATGATTCTGATGTACAAACCTCACAAGATGAAACACTGTTTGCAGAATTTAGTTGTCAGAATGCTCCCACAGTATCAGCAGGGACTTGGTCTACACAGAGCAGATTTATCTTGCTTCAAAATGGAATTCTCTAAGAGGATTTCTAGATTATAACTATTATCATAATACTGTGCCTAATTGGGAAGAAATGGTATCTGTATTACTCAGATCCTTTCCTTCTAAGCACAGGTACCTTTCTGGCTTTGTTCAAAAAGGAGTAAGTATTTAGGAGGAAAAATTCACCCTGTTATGAGCGCAGTGAAAGGAAGCAGTGATCAGGGGTGTAAACAGCTTTTTCTGACCTGCAAAGTTTCTCATCTCTCTTGAGTGTTAGTAAGCACAGGCTGTCATGCTGCAAGTAATCCACTTCCCACAAGGGCTTTCTCAGCTGGCTGTTGACTGCCCAGCAAAGGTGCCAATACATTAGCTGTTAACCTGGGTGCATCTGCTGAATATGCATGCTGGGGTGTTTTCTGAGTAGAAGAGTGCCACTTGCAGCATCTTATTCTACCTCTGCAGGATGGTTTGTATAGCCAGACAGGCAGTATTGCTCAGTTTCTAAACTTGGTTTCTTTTTTGCCCTTGGCATTTTGTTTCCATGTTGCTTTTCTTGATAGGTGAGATCAAGGCATTGCTTCTGCAGGAGCTGAGCTTACTGTAGGTAGATACTGCACTGAAGATGCTATTTAATACAAATAGTATTGCAGTTCTACAGCCTCTATACTTTCACTAGTACATACGGAAGAAGGCTACCTCATGTAGCATCTAGGTTTCCGAACTGTGCTCTGCCTCCTAACCAGAACTTAGAGCTTCCTTTACATTTGTCGAGGAAAAAAAAGGCGTGTGTTTCATTCCTAAGCTCAAATGTGGTATATGTTTTTTTCCTAATCTATTAATTCCTACAAGCTGTGAATCGGTATTTCTGAAATCATTAAAATTTTGAGAGAAAATGAATAATTTTTCCTTAGGATTTATTTGGAAGTCACGTTGCAGGTATTGCAGATGTTTACCAAAAGCAAGTGAGGAGAACTCTTCCACTGGTAGAAATAGTAATGAAAGTTAATGAGTATTTGTATTGTACATTTAATACTGGGATTTTGATCATTAAAAGCTCTGGAGAAGAGACAGGATTCAGTGTTCTGCAAGGTACAGTGTTTGTCAGCCTTTCCACTCATGCTGTAATTTCTTCACATGCTCTAGGAGTCTCGTGTGTGATGGGAAAAGAGGTTTGTTGACCAGACTGCTTCAGGTCATGAAGAAGGAACCAGCTGAATCCTCCTTCAGGTGGGTTCACTTTGCACTGTAACATGCTGTTTTGAGTTGACTGGGAAATTTGTTTTCATACAGCTTATAGCAGTTGAAAATGCTGGAAAATCATAAGCTGTGAAAAGTTCTGGCTTTGTTGCACTTGGCTAGAATGGCAGCGCAGGTGAGGGAGAATGCCAAAGCTTGCATTGGACCTCATACCCAGTACAGTCAGTGATTTTCTGCACGATCAGGAGATTAGGAAACTTGATTTAAATTATAGTAAATAAAATACTTCCCTTGCTCCAAAATTTAAAAACTCATTTCTTCTCTTTCTCAGATTTTGGCAAGCAAGGGCAGTTGAAAGTTTTCTGCGAGGCACCACCTCCTATGCAGACCAGATGTTCCTGCTAAAGAGAGGACTCCTGGAGGTAATGAAGTATATGTCAAGCTTCCTCTGTAATGTAACTCCGTAGCAAGCAGGAAGGATTCATCTGTAATGAATTCAAAAGAGGGTGAAAATGTAGTGTTAAATATTCACTGGGAATAGGGCAATTCTTGAAAAGTATTTGTGAATTCTGCTTGTGGCAACCAGGCATGGGGTGGCCAGTTGTATAGCCTGCATCACTGGGAAGTTAATTTAACAGAAGACTCATGTGAATTGTTGTCTTTAGTTCTGTCATCTAAGAACTAAACCTGCAGATAAATCTTTTAAATAGTGATGAAATCAGAGTCTATGCTGTACTGCTGGCTTGCGCTAAACTGTGGCAATAACATGTTTTCCTCCCATGCCAGCATATTCTCTACTGCATTGTTGATAGTGAGTGCAAATCACGAGATGTGCTTCAGAGTTACTTTGACCTTCTGGGAGAACTGATGAAATTCAATATTGATGCATTCAAGAGGTTCAACAAGTACATCAACACAGATGAGAAGGTAAATATTTGTAAAAGCTGTCCCCAATGGGTCAAATTACATGCTCTTATAACCAAACGTAGCACTGAGAAACTCAGATTCATTTGCTGATTTTGGTGTGATTGTTGAGCTTGGTGCACAATAAACCTTAAGGAGTGAGCTGACAAAGTCTCTTCGCAAGCACGTATGTTGCTGCATACACTCATGTTTTCAGAAGTGCTCCCAGCTGTTCTGAGTCAGCAAGCGCTGAGCTGTTCAGAAAACATTGCCCTGTTACATGATCAGGCAGGTCTAAGGTCAGGGCTCAAAGATGGTAGAACATTTCCTGTGAAGTCACTGGCATTTGGGTTAAGCTGATAGTTGAGGACATTGAGACAGGCTCCAAAAAACCTTTGATTGGAGCTTGGGGGTGGGGGTCTTCATGGAGATGAGTTAAAGTGTTAATTAAAATTTGATACTACAAAAAGACATATCTTTGATGTTACTTGAACTTACAGTCACTTTAAGAAGTCATGGCTGATGTAATTACCTATAAAACTTAGTTGCATATGTAGATCAAGAATGGGCAGCTCTCTATGCAAAGTGGTTTCATGCTCTTGTGCACTTTGTGCATGTAACATCAGCTGTTTTGTAGGTTTTGAATGACCTCGTACTCTTGCTTATGTTACAGTAATTTTTCTGTGGTTGCTGTTAGGTCTGGCAGACCTTGGAGAATAGAAGCAGAGATGTATTTAAAATAAAGATGTATTGAATTTCAGGTTGTTTTCTGGTAAATGAACTCACACATTCTAGAGAATCTCTCTTTATACTTTGTGTGTGCTTCCTATGTATTGATGTATAACTTTTTTTAATTCTCATGCTGTATGAAAACCCTTACTGTATTCCTGCCCAGCACTGTCTGCTTGTACAAAATAAGCGTAGGAAAACATGGAGCTGGAGGAACTACGGAGGCCAGCAGCCATGCTGTCTCGTCTCCCTCTTTCAAAACAAGTAACATATGAAATCTTGGTCTCATTGAACTGATACAGCTTCAAAAGAGTTTTTAGTGGTGCCAGGACTTTGGTATTTTTCTGTTCTCTAGTGTTTTTAAGGTACTTGTTATAGGGATCCTTTGGTCGGCCCTCGGTGCCAGTATTGGCTTGGGCTGGATGAGGCAGGCTCGGGAGTGTGTATCTCCTCTTATTTTTGTTAGAGATAACAAAAAGGTAATGACCCTGACTATTTTGGCATTCTGAACCTAACTTTTGTTTCTGAAGGAAAGGGAAAATTGTCCACATCTGTGAAGCCTTATTTTGGTGAAGTGCATGTTTGTGCTCAGAATTCAAGGCGGTTTCTCCAGTAACCTTCAAGAACTGCACTCCTTCAGTGTCAAAAATCTGGAGAACACTTACTGTTGTTCTAGTTGCCAAACCCTGTTCGTAGCTCTTCCTACTTGGGTTTGCTAGCGTGTTCCCCTTGTGCCAACAGAGTAATTGGTTTAGTACATCTCTTGGCCATATGCATTCTGAAAAGGGTATGAAATGCTGTTCGGTCAGACCTCATCTATGAGTGTTCGTGTAGGATGAATTTTTTTGTTTGTTTTTTTTAATATAACATTAAAAAGTATTTCTCTTTAGTTCCAGGTATTTTTAAATCAGATCAACAGTTCATTGGTTGACTCCAACATGCTTGTTCGCTGCATTACACTGTCCCTGGACCGATTTGAGAATCAGTCTGATGCTAAAGGTAAAGAATAAGAAATGGGGGGTGAGGGGGTGTTTGGTAGTGATAATGGTTATGTTAAGTCTGGGCTTTGAAAATTTTGGGTTTAGACAGAGAAATGCCACCTTGCAGGTTTGTTGCTACAGTCTGAGCACCAGTTCTTACTGCCATATTGCAATGTGTCTGAGCTTTAAGCACCCAGTGATTGTCTCTTTCCTCTTGCCGCAGTTGCAGAAGTCCTGTCAGAGTGCCGCCTCTTATCATATATGTCCCAGATGTCCATGAGAATGTCCTTTCTTTTCCGTCTCATTAATATTATTCATGTACAGACACTTACACAGGTAAAGAGCTGACAGTAACTTTGCAGTTATCTTGCTGATACTGTGTAGTGATGAACTGGGCTGGGAGCAGGGAGGAATCTGGCTTCTCTTGAGGAGGCCCATGTCCCTTCTTTCTTGATACACGTAGGAGCACCTCCTCTGCATGCTTACCACGAGCACGTTTTTTAAGGATATGTGTACAACCAGTATCTTGATTTGGGGGGAGTGTTGGGGTTTTTTTGTTTTGTTGTTGTTGTTGTTTGACCTACTGTGTCATTTTTACTTTTAGGAAAATGTCAGTTGTTTGAACACAAGTTTAGTTATCCTAATGCTGGCCCGAAGGAAAGAAAAGCTACCTTTTTATCTGCGCACTTTGCAACAGATGGAATATACAGAAAAATACCCAGGCTTCATCCTGAACAACTTCCACAGTCTCCTGCGATTCTGGCAACAGCATTACCTCAATAAGGATAAAGACAGCACATGCTTAGAAAATGTATGTGTACCTATTACCATAGCAAGAATCAATCATAGCACTATCTGTCTACTAGTCACCTAGCAAAAATGGAAAGTGAGAGGTTGTGAAGGGAAAGAAGGGAGCAAGTTCTGCCCCGCAGTGTAACTTTCTGTAGTGCTTGTCACACCATCTTAGCCAGTCAGGTCCCTTCTGCAAGCAGTCAGACTGCCACAGGGTCGGTGCTGGGTTTCCGTGTAAAAAAGACCTTAGGTCTTGGCTCTGGCACACAGAAGTGGGACTTGCCAATGCTGAGCAGGTTTGAGGGGCAGGGCTGGCGAGATGGCCAGCCCTGCACAGGGATGTGGAGGCAGGGCAGAATGCAGCTCCCAGACTAGTTAACACCTTAACCAGACTGTCCCCTCTTCCTGGTGTGGCAAACAGTGCAGGAAAAGTATCTGGTGTAGCTGCTAGAAGACAAGGCAGCTGTCCTGTGGAAAGCACCCCAGACTTGCTGGGGTGGTGGTCACCTTGTGCTGCTCTTCACAGGGCTATAGTTGCCACAGGTGCAGGGAGTCCCTGCCTGTAGCTGTATAGTGGGAGGCTGGTTGTAGAAGGTGTAGTTGGTTCAGCATCCACCCCTTCTGCTCTACACCCCAGGAAGGATGGGCTGAATGGTGAATCAGAGGTGTTAATCTGTGTGGCTGGGGAAGTCAGGCTGAATAGCAAGTGATTTTCAGTTCTTTCTGCTGAACGCCTTTGGGATGTGTCTTCTGCTGCATGTTGGTGCCTGTGGACCATGCTAACCAGCCTCTTCATCTCTTTCCACAGAGCTCATGTATTAGTTTTACCTACTGGAAAGAGACTGTATCTATACTGCTCAGTCCAGACCGGACATCCCCCTGTGCCATAGTTAGCTACATCGACGAGGCATATATGGACATTGACAGAGACTTTTCTGAGGAGTAGTTCTTCGCTCTGGCTTCTGATGGACAGCGCTTGGAGGGTACCTCACAGCCCATGGATTTTCAGGGATACGCTGTGTAGTGTGTGTGTGTGCGTGTGCGGCTTGGAACTGTGGAGCGTTACTGCATTGTTAAAACCCCCGTCCCCTCCTGGTCCCTATCTCTGATCTCTAACGGATGAGACTTTGAAAGCTCTCTGGGCAACATATTCAGGGATGTATCTTCCAGTTTTTCTGGGATAAAAAGTAAATCACTGCAAAAACCAGCCTCTTTATTTTTTTTTTTTTTCTTTTTTCTCTCTCCCAGTCCAGTGTTGCTGGTCAGAGATTTTTTTTTTTTGCTGACAGATGAGGATACTCTGTATGTGCCAATTTAGTTGTGGCTCTCTTTCATGGCTACCAGAATTAGCAAGTCAAAAAGCACAGAAATTGCCCTCCAAATGTGAGGTCCAAGGAGCCAGTCTGACTGGGACCCCGACACACCAGCCACGTGCAGAGCCACCACATGGACTCCCTTCATGTGTAACTCTTCTGTTGGGGTTTGGAATCAGGGGTTTAGGGTTGGTTAGAGTGTGAGTGTGTGTGCGTGTGTGTGTGCTTTTAATTCCTGAGAGCCCTAGCTCCAGTCACCTCTTTATCATCTACTTTTGGATCATTTGGTACTAAACCTGTCTGTCTGTGCGTTAGGAGAGAACCTCTGTTCCTGCTGTCTTTCCTGCAGATCCTTCCCATCTGAAGGCATTTTACAATGCTGCGGAGAACAGAGACATTTCAGCAGTGGTGGAATTGCAACAGGGGTTGGCTTTTTCACGGAGCACTAGCATTAAAATGTACTAATTTTTTAAACTTGCGGCTTGTCCCTTCTTGGGTAACTAATCTGGTTTTAAAATCCTTTTCAGGACCATTGCTCTTGATGCTAACCTGCTATACCTGGAAGTCTTATGTCAGTCTCTGCTTTCAGTCCTTAATATCAACACACACATTAATCTTGAAGTGCAATATTGACTGGAGATGTCATTTTTTTCCTGGATCTATTTTAATCAGAATGTGTTAAATGCTGGGAACAAACACTCCTGGTTGAAAGTAACTTTGTAGGATATGTTGGGGAAGGGGGAATCAGGTTTTGGCAGTCCTGATTGCCAAACCTGCATATGCCTCACCTGCTCACCAGTGTTAACTGTGTTGCTCCAAGACAGTCAGATTCCCAGGAACGAAATACAGTCTGAAGTCCTGAGCTACTGCATTTAAGTAAAAAAAAAAAAAAAAAAAACCAAAAAAAAAAACCCCGTGTCTTGCAGCTCCAGCTAAAAGAAACCAGTTTTCTTTGAAACATGCATCTGAATTTTTTTAAATTTTCTTAACTTATTTGATGAGATGACTTCAGCTCTCTCCAGGCTCTGGTGAGGGACCGGTGGCGAGGATGTCCCAGAGCTGTAGCATTTTGTCTCTAACTGTTGCCAGCAGAATGAAACCCACTCTGAGGCTCCCTGTGCTGGGGCCTGGATAAGTGAATGAGGCTTCCAGCCCCAGGTGCAGGACTTGCTCTCTAAAAGTCACCCTTCTCCTCTCGCTCATCTCGCACTTCCGTGTCCTGCTGTGGACTTGCAGTCAGTACTTTGCTTGCAGGGTGGTCAGAGCTTCTGAGCTTGTGCATAAACCTGGAGCCTTGCAGGAGCTCCTGGGGATCCTTGTGTCCCTTCCTGGCGGGCTGAATCCCCTGGGCAGACTCTGCCCAGCTCCAGTGAGGTTACCCTGGTCGCACCCTTTCTGTGCGGGAGCTCTTTGCTATGGTAGCTGCAACTCTCTGTTCTTCATCAGGTCACCCCTACCTGGCCCCCCTCCCTCCCCTGAGCTGATTTCTTTCTCATCTGTACTTTTTTTGTTCTTGGGTATTTGTGGTTTTGGTGTATCTTTGCTTCTTCTTAACTGTAATAGATGTACACTTCAAATAAATGCTTCAAATTAAAAGGCTTTTAAGTTAAGGGATGCCTTTTCCATAGTCTAGTTAATTGGTGCATCCAATGATTGCTGCTATAAACCTGCGGAGTCTCATTTAAATCTCTGTATTTATGTAACGTACAGTTAGGGGCCAAGCTGCATCCGTCCTTGGCTATTGGCCTGCGTGAGGCTGAGCTGAAATCACGCCAGCCTGCCTTCTGGCTCGTGGGTTGCTCCTCCCCCAGCATTGGGAGCACAGTAACTTTTGGGTGCTCGCCTGCTAGAGGCAGCTTGGCTTTGCTTTCACCTTCAGGCTGACGCAGGAGGCCAAGTTGGCTGACTGCAGAGAAGGGCACAGGAAAGAAACCCACAGTGCTCTGAGGAGGGAGCGCACTGGTCTCCAGAGGAAAGGCTCTCCCTGTGGTGGGCAGGGGCATGAGCATGCAGAGAGGGTCACAGGCAAATTTTAACTGGGGGCCACATTCCTGTGGGCTCATCTGTCCATGCCAGAGGCCTCAAGAATCTTATTTTGAGAGGGACCAGACAGCGCTCTCCTTCATCCTTGTTTTGTCTTATTTATGGAGAGTACAGGGAGGAAGTGTCCTGCATGGTGCTGGGGAGAGCTCACTGGCTTCAGTGGAGGTTGCAGCAGGCTGTGTGCTGCGACAGGGGTGGAGAAGGGACCCCTGTCACTAACAAATACTGGAAGTCTGCACTAGCCCCATGGATTGCTGAGGTTCATGCTGCCCGGATTAATGCCAATTTACTAACTGCAAATGAACGTATTAAATGGAAACTATTAAAGAAATCTATTTTAAAGAAATGAGTGGAGATGTCTTTCTTTGCAGTCCCTTTGCCAAAGCTGTTAACAACCCTCCCTCTGCCCTGCAGGACTGTAGCGAGGGGGTTTTTTATGTTCTCCCCAGGGGTGCGTGGTTTTTACGTTCTGCCCTCCACCCTCACACCACCTCAGGTCTGGTCCCCTCCCTACAGGGGAGAGAGGGCTGAAGGGGGGCAGTGGGGAGGGAAGAGGAAAGGGCTCTTCCCAAAACCCACTGAAAGCCTGGAGCAAGCCAGGGCAATAGAGCAGGGAGAGGGAGGCCTGTGCCTGTCTTCTGCCCCTACCTGGCTGTGAAAAATGGCCCCAGCTTGCCCCCCACCTCTCCAGCAGCAGACCCCTGTGACAGAGACAATGGAGCAAGTCCTGGCAGATCTGCGTTTATTCACGCGGTGCAAAGCTGGCAGTGACTGTTGCAGCCATTTGCTTCCAACATACAGCAGGCAGCTGGGCTCCTGCTACTCGTGCTGGCAAAAAAACCAAAAGGGCTTTGGTGAGAGCCTGGGCCTGCTGGCAGGGAGCACTCTGCCACCCTTCAGGTCTTGGCAACAGTGGCAGGTGAGGACAGCAGCACCAGGCATGATGAGGCCATGGGCTGTACAGTGGCTCCTCTGGCTCCAGGGATGGCAGAAGCTCCTGCCCTGCTTTTCCCTCCCCATGGCTGGCTGGGCTTACCTTGGAGGTGATGACCTCCCTGGTGCGGGCGCGCAGCTTGTTGACCTGCGTCTCGGCGATGTCGGCACGCTCCTCAGCATCATCCAGCTCGTGCTGCACCTTGCGGTACTTGACCAGGTTGGAGTTGGCCTGCTGCTCCTAGATGGGGTGAGGGAAGGTGGATGTTTGGGGCACAGCCAGAACACCAGGCTGCGAGCTCCCCGTGCCGACCTCATAGCCCCTTTCCCTTGCGGCCATCCCAGGCAGCCCTGGGGAAGGCCAGCACTTGTCCTCTGCCCCAGTAGAGCAGCGGTGGGGACAGGCACTTACCGCCTCTTCAAACTGGCGTTTGTAGCTCTTGACCTTGCTTTGCAGCTTGTCGATCAGGTCCTGCATCCGTGTCAGGTTCTTCCGGTCTTCCTCAGCCTACAAGTGCCCTGGCCCCATTAGCAGTACTCCAGCAGACCCCCCCAACTCGGGCTCTGGCTGCCCCAGTACCTTTATCCAGGAGTCCCAGTGGTGCCAGGGCCCTCCACACATAGAGAGCACCAACCCTCCCCACCGAGCCAGGCACCAGCCCCATATCCCCCCTGGTCTCCCCTCATCCCCCACCACCTAGCTTAGGAGGTGCCAGCAAAGGGGCAGGACAGACAGAGAGCAGGTGGTGGATGTTGGGACAGGGAGAAGCTTGTCCTGCCCTTGTCGGTCCCAGTACAGCACCCAGAAGGCGGCAGGGCTGGGCCGGGCTGGAGTGGGGTGTTGGATAACACAAGGATCTGAGCACAGGGAGAGTTGGGCTAAGTCCTGCTGGGCTGGAGCTGCGCCTGGTGCTGCCATACCTGGTAGCTCAACTCCTTGATCCTCCGCTCGTACTTCCGAATGCCCTTCTGGGCTTCAGCCATCTTCTTCTGCTCCATATCCAGCTCTCCCTCCAGCTCCCGCACCTGTGGGTGGATAGAGGCCAGCTCAGGACTCTGCTCCCTAGTGCCAGCACCAGCTGAGTTCAAATCACTTTCCCCAGATCACAGTAGTCACAGCCAAGGCTAAGCCACCCCAAGCAAAGGCATGGAGCCAGCCCCAGGCTTGCAGGTCCTCAGGGACTGCCCCTCACTGCCCACAGTCCACCTGTGGTACAGTCTGGCCCCAGAGGGATGGGACGGTGCCGGTGCCCTGCAGAGCCTGGTGCTACAGGGCCTGGGGCAGTGCCAGGAGCCTGCTCCTAGGTGGCACAGTCAGGGATCTGCCCCTGCCATCTCACCCTGGCCTCCAGCTTCTGGATCTGCTTCTTGCCCCCCTTGAGAGCAATCTGCTCTGCTTCATCCAGGCGCATCTGCAAGTCCTTGATGGTCTGCTCCATGTTCTTCTTCATCCGCTCCAGGTGTGCACTCGTGTCCTGCTCCTTCTTCAGCTCTTCTGCCATCATGGCAGCCTGCAAGGCCAAGAGCACAGAGGCATCACCACAAGGCCAGGCAGCCCTGCCAGACACAGGGGTCAATGGAGAAGCTCTGAGACCCTCCCCTCTCCTCCCACCACCAGCCCCACAGGGTGCTGGGCACCCTTGCCAAACCATACAGCACCATCCCCACTGCACTCTTACATCCGTGATAGCCTTCTTCGCCTTCTCCTCAGCGTTGCGGCACTCCTGCACTGCGTCCTCCACCTCGCTGCTCAGCTGTGAGATGTCAGTCTCCAGCTTCTTCTTTTGGTTGATCAAGCCCGTGTTCTGCGGACAGAGCAGGGCAGTGCCACAGGGACCGGCCATTCACCGTGGCTGACGGCCCCGCTGCCAGACAGACTCCTGCTGCTTCAGTGACAGCAGAGACTCGGGATCCAGTGGTCCCTCACCTGGGAGTGGAGCAGGTTGACCCTCTCAGTGGCCTCCAGCAGCTCCTGCTCTGCCAGCTTCCTGCTCCTCTCTGCTTGCTCTAGTGCTGCCCGCAGCTCCTCCACCTCCGCCAGCAGCAGGTTGTTGCGGCGCTCCAGGGCAGCTGCCTGCTCCTTCAGGTCATCGTTGTGGCGTTGAGTGTCATCCAACTCGATTTGCAGATCCTGCCGGGCAGCATGGGGTCAGTGGGGACAGGAGGGAGCCGGCGCTGACAGCAGGGACAGCACTGGATCTGTCCCACCCACAGCCGTCCAACCTTGATCTGAGCCTGGAGCTGGCGGCCCAGTTTCTGGAACTCAGCAGCCTGGCGGTTGGCATGGCTCAGCTGGATCTCCATCTCGTTCAGGTCTCCCTCCATCTTCTTCCTCAGGCGGACGGCCTCGTTCTTGGCCCGGGCCTCTGCATCCAGCGTGGCCTGCATGGAGTCCATGGCACGCTGGTGGTTGCGCCTGCGGGAGGGATGATGCATCAGCCCCATCCACCCAGGGACACCCAGGCTGTGGCAGCCCTGCCGGGGCCATAGTACCAGCTCTGCCCCTGCCATAATGGCCCAGCCTGTCCCCTCTCCACACACACCTCAGGTTCTCAAACTCCTCGTCCTTCTCTGCCAGCTTCCTGTCCACATCAGCCTTTATCTGGTTCAGCTCCAGCTGGATGCGCAGCGTCTTGCTCTCCTCATGCTCCAGGGCTCCCTAGAGACAGCAGCAGCTATGAGAAGGTGGCCCCGGGGGGGGAATCTCCCCAGCCACCCACCCCAGCTTGGCCTTGCCCCCCAGCCCAGAGCTATGGGGAGCAGGGCAGGTGCCTTGCTGTGGTTGCACAGCCCGCATGAGTGGGGTGCCCAGGGGTTGCAGCCTGGCTCAGGACTGTCACCCTGCTAGTGCAGTGTGGGTTGCTGCTCCAGCAGCATCCGACCAGAGCTGCAGGGTGGGCCAGTGGCTCTCGAGGGCAGCGGGCACATGCAAGCTTCAGTGGGAAACAAGGACCCACCTCAGCCTCCTCCAGAGCTGCCTGGATATCGCTCTTCTCGCTCTCCAGGGCTTTCTTCAGCTTCTCCAGTTCGTGGATGGTTTTGCCACTCAGACTGATCTGGTCAGTCAGATCAGCAATTTCCTCTGGCAGGGACAGAAGGGCGTTTGGTCAGGAACAAGTTTGTGGGGCCAGCCCCGTGCAGGTGACTTCCCCATCCCCCTGCCCAGGCTCAACTGATGTCCCCCCAGCCCCGTGGAGAGCAGCTGAGGTTGTGCTTGGGGACTTTTCTGCAGTCTGGGTGAAGGAGAGGACAGGGAGAGGCATTAAGGACCCATGGAGACCTGCTTGTCCAAGAGCAACACCTCCAAGCCAGTGTCATGCCATAGACATGGCACTCTTGGCAGCAAAACACGCACCACTTGCAAACAAGTACCAAGTGACACTGCCTGTCTGCCCAGAGAGCCCCCAGCAAGAGGGCAGGACACATGCTGGCTTCCTGGCTGGGCTGCTGCATCCCTCCAAGGAGGAAATGGGCCAGGCTTGGCTGAGGAGCAAGGTCTGCTCCCTGCCTACAAGGTACCCCCATCCCACCACATGGCTGAGGAGAGGGGACCCACAGGCTGCCCATGAGAGCAGGACACTGGGCAGAGAGTCCAAGGGGAAAGCTTGAGCCCAGTCCTACCCTGCAGGTTCTTGTTCTCCCTCTTGAGGGTCTCCAGGTTGTCCAGGGACTCCTCATAGGCATTCTTGAGCTTGAAGAGCTCTGTGCTCAAGCTGCGTGACTCCTTCTGCGATGCCTCCAGCTCTGCCTGGGTCTCCTCATACTTCTGCTTCCACTCAGCCAGGATCCTGTCAAAGTTGCGCTGCTTCTTGTCCAGGGCAGCACAGGCCGAGTTGGCGCGCTCCAGGTCCACCGAGAGGTCCTCGATCTCTGTCTGCAGCCGGTGCTTGGTCTTTTCCAGCGAGGAGCACTTGGCATGGGCAGCCTCCACTGCCTCCTCTGCCTCCTGCAGCCGGATGGCCAGCTTCTTCCTGTCGATGGCAGCAAGGAATGAGTGCTCCCAGCCCAAGTGTCATCCCACCCCGCTGCTCTAAAGGAGGGGAGGCCACAGCCTGCCCAAACAGCCTCAAGTCCGTGCAGGAGGATGCAGTCTCACTGTGGGGTCTGGGAAAGCTGCATCTTTGAATGGAAGCATGCCACCTGCAAGGAACAGACTCCTGCCATGAGACTCACTTGGCTTCCTCCAGCTCCTCTGTCCTCTGGATGGCATCTGTCTCATATTTGGTTCTCCACTGGGCCACTTCTGCGTTGGCCTTGGACAAGTTCCTCTGGAGCTCACTCTTAGCCTCCACTTCCTCCTCATACTGCTCCCGCAGCAGGTCACAGTCGTGCCGGGAGGCTTGCAGGGCATGGGCCAGGGCGTTCTTGCTCTGAGGAAGGGAGAGCTCATGAGAGGAGCAGCTGACTCCAGGACATTGGTCATGGCGCGGGACTGGGGGCAGCGGGAGGGAACTTCTGTTTTTCCCAGGCTAAGAGCTGCCCTTAGGGCTCCTGTGTGCAGGGTATGTCCCACCTCCCCAGTCCAAGAATCTGGGCCACTGCCACAGTGGGACACACGTCCCATTCCCCGAGATCTGTGTCATTCAGAGATCAGCCATGCCCTAGAAGCCTCACCTTGGTCTCTTCCTCCAGCTGCCTCTTGAGTTCCTCAATGTTCTGTGTGAATGAGGCCTTGCCACGGCTCAGCTGGTTGATGAAGGACTCCTTCTCCTCCAGCAGCCGACTAAGCTCCCCTGGGTTCAAACAGAGCCAAACCAGCTACTTTGGGGCCTAAGGGCTGCGACCTGCATTAGCCCACAGCCCCCACAGCCTGTGGCCCTTCAGCTGCATGGAGACCTCCAGCAGTCCCAGCTGCATCCCCACCCAGGCGAGCTGGGGCCCATGGGTAGAGGTGCACACCAGCAGCCAAAGGCAAAGTAAACCAGCTAGGAAACCCCTCCTGGGCACATCCCCCAGCACAACTAGCATCGCCAGAGAGGTCCTCTTCCCTGCCAAGCCATAGGGCACCTCTGCAAGGCCTGAGTGGAGGCACAACATGGACATCCCACAGCCCTCCACTCCAGATGGAGCTCCTGCTATTTTTTTCTTTGTCCATGGGAGAAGCAGGACAGTCTGACCAGCTGAACCACAGCTCCACCACTCAGATGCCCCAGTGCAAGACCAGCCCCAGGGCAGCCACGTGTCTGTCCCCTGGCTGCCACCCCCACCTACCATTCTCGGTCTGCAGCCTGCCCCTCTGTGTGCTCACGTCGGTCAGCTGTCGCTGCAGCTCGTCCACTTTGGACTTGGCCTCGCTCAGCTGGTCCTCATAGGTGCGGCACAGCTTCTCGGCATTGGCCTGCACGCACCAAGCAAAGCCTGTGTGAGACCCAGCTCTGCCTGGAGAGCACCATTATCCCAGGAGGGGCTCAGCGACTGCATCACCCTGGGACCTCACTGCCCTGCTCAGCTGATCCCACGTGCACACAAGGCAGAGAGCAGGAGCCTGCCAGAGCTCTCGTGTCTCTGCTAAGCTAACAGTGACTCTCTACAGTCAGTCTCCCAGGAAATGTCTTCCCAGATCCTCCAGACTTGACTAGGGCAAGCAAAGCATCCTGCAAGCACTGCCATAGTGACATAGGGACAAGCTATACCTAGTGAAAAGAGGGACTTGGCCATGGCAAAGAGCTCCCTAGGACAACATCCCATGGACATGGCTGTGCTGAACACACTGCAACCAGTTGCACTGATGTTCACAGAAGAGATGAATCTGCCCCATACAGAACCAGTGCCCACCTTGTTCTTGGTGAGGTATTCAATGTTGGATGACAGGTCATCCACCTCCATCTTCATCTCGCTCTTCTCCTTCTCCAGCTTCTGCTTGACGCGCTGCAGGTTGTCGATCTGCTCGCTCAGCTCCGCCACACTATCTGCATGCTTTTTCCGCAGGGCAGCCGCCGTGGACTCATGCTGCAGGGTTGCCTCCTCCAGGTCCCGCCGCAGTTTCAGGAATTCTGCTTCCCGCTTCTTGTTCATCTCCAGCTGCGTGGCCGTTGCCCCACCAGCCTCCTCCAGCCGCTCACTCAGCTCCTCCAGCTCCCGTGACACTTCTGCCCGCTGCTTCTCCACCTTGGCTCTGGCAGCACGCTCAGCCTCCAGTTCCTCCTCCAGCTCCTCAATGCGGGCCTGGCAGAGACAGAAAAAGGCAGATGCTTCAAGCACCAGCTGAAGCTCCAGCATCCTTGCTCTCCACAACAGAGCAAGGTGTCTCCTCTGATACTGGGGAGCAACAAGCCACCAGTCTGGAGCAAATGCTTGGGTTGTGTTGGGATTCTTGGACGCAGGCATGCCTGGTGCTTCTTGGTAGCATGTTTTGCAGAGCTCCTGCTCTCCTCTGTACCCTGCCATCAGGATCCAGGCTGATACTAGCTTCTTTTCAGTGGGAACCTCCATGTAAACAGCCTGAATCTGGGGGCCTGTCTCTGGTAGGAAGAAGCCCAACATACTAGATTTGGATCTTCAGAGTTTGGGCACTGGATAGAGAGCTACATCCTAGAAGCTATTCCTCATGCTGGTACTAGTATTCACCTCAATAGACCATTCTTTAATTTTCAGTCCACCACATTTTGGCAGAGGGCTTTGCTTCTGTTAACAATGCCAGCTTTTTTCATCACTCTTCTGCCAAGGAGATGCCCCTGTGCTCAGAGAGGGACTGGCCCATGCAGATTCCCCAGCACATTACACCTGATGGAAATTTAGGATTCCTGGGTTGAGAGCGCAGTTCTTCCCACCATACCTGGAGCTCCTTGATCTTCTTCTGCAGCTGAGCCTCAGTCACTTGCCCATCTTCAATCCTTGAATTCAGTTGACTGATTTCAAAGTCTTTCCTGTACAGAAGGAAGGCAGAGCCTCTGGTCAGACAAACACTGTCCTGCCAAGTCCCTCTGGCTCCTGAAGCCAGAGGAAGATTGTTCCCTGCACCATAACACCCAGGTCCAGAGGACAAACAAACGCACACAGGAGAGGGACTGCAGAGATAAGAAGCAATGCATGGACTGCTCTGAGGGAGGGTTGGAGTGGCCAAACTGGCAGACAACCTGGCTCTGAAGTTTTCCCTATGAGATCCCTAGGTGGTGTTCTCCAGTTCCCCAACGAGAATAGGACATGGGTGACGAAGTCTGTACTTGTAGCTGAGATCCCAGCTCTGCATTAGGATCCTGCCAGGCAAGTCTTTCCTCTCCAACCCCATGCACGGAGGAAGGTCTATAGCACCCTGATCTATTAGTCTGTGCAGCTGACAAGCTCCTCAGCATCTCTGCATAGTGCCCAGCAAAACTAAGCCCTCATTTTGCCTGGATTGATCACACCAGCAGTGCTCACATCCCAGCAGCCCCTGCAGAGGCCACATGTCCACTTGATTTAGAGGTGGGCATTGGCCTGGCAGAGGAAGCACGCAGCCCAGGCACATATCACACACTTACTTTTTGAGTTTCTCCTCCAGCTGCTGTTTGTCATTCTCCAGATCCATTACAGACTCTTGTGTCAACTTCAGGTCTCCTTCAAGCTTCCTCTTTGCTCTTTCCAGGTCCATGCGGACTTTCTTTTCTTGTTCAAGAGAGCTTTCCAGCTGGAGAATGAAGAAAGACAGGATAGGGAGGGAAAGGATTTTCTGTAACCCCAACCTTCTCCATGTCCATTGCTGTGGGAACTTCACCCAGCCCTGAGAGCCAGAGCTATTTCCTATCTGGTCTCCAGTCCCATTCCCTCAGCCCAGGACTGCTCTCCATGAGGTACTCTAGACCACCCCTTGGTTCAGGGGCATTTGTCAATGGGGTTATTCATCAACTGGCCATATTAAATGCGGATCTGATAACGATCCCACCCTCCAGATCCCACTCAGGGACAGCCTTTGGGCTTTCCTGGAGGTGTGACTCTCTCACTTCACTGTCACTGTCACTGGCCTATGACTCACATCATCCACTTGCTGCTCCAGTTTGACCTTGGCTTTGGTCAGTGTGTTGACCTTGTCTTCCTCAGCCTGCAGGTCATCCAGGGCCTGCTGATGTGCCTCTTGCAGTGCTTTCTTCTCTTTCGTCAGCTTGGCAATGATCTCATCCAGAGCAGCCATCTCTTCAATCAGGTTTTTAACCTAGATCAGTGAGGTCAAAAATTGAACACATCTTCTCAGAGAGAGGGGATGCAAAGCTAATACAGCAACCCGACCCACAAAAGGCGGGAGTCCATGATCAACAGCAGTTTAGCACCACAGCAGCAGCCAGCCCCTCTCTCCTTGGCCAGGCTGGTTCCACCAGGTGGTTTGTCAATGCCCCAAATAATTTGCCATTGCACAGAACCGTTTGCCCATACCACTCCTGTGCAATGAGGCAGGACACCAGAGGGTTTTGCCCTCTCCCACACCTCTTTGCACTCTGCCCTGCCCCAGCTCCCACACACCAGCAGCCTCATCCCTGACGTTTCTCTTCGGTGCCCCCACATGCACTGAGGCCCCAGGGCAACAAGGCTGTACTCTGCAGGGAGGGTCAGTTACCTTATTCTCTGTGGCATGCTTCTCCTTCTCCACCTTGGCCAGCGTGATCTCTAGGTCATCGATGTCCTTCTTCAGCTCTGCACACTCATCCTCCAGCTTGCGTTTCTTGGCGGTGAGGTCTGAGTTCATCTCCTCCTCATCCTCCAGACGCTCTGTCAGCTCCTTCACCTTGGCTTCCAGCTGGATCTTGGACTTGATCAGCAGGTCACAGCGTTCCTCTGCATCTGCCAGGTTGTCTTGCTCCTGGGATGGGCACAGGAGAGCCCGTGGTCATCCACTGCCCCAAGAACATACCAGCAGGCTCTCAGCCATGCTATACTGGCCTAGAGCTGAAGCTCTCCTTGTGGAAGGGGTAGAGCAATCCTGAGGTGCTCAGGTGCACAAAAACAAGACAGCTCCAGTCACTGCCCATTTTCAAAGTCCATGGGGCAACCACTAACACCAACCCAGGCCAAAGAGCTAACGGCAACTAAATCTTTCCAGAGGAAAGAAACACTGGAATGACACTTCCTGGCATAGAAATGGCACAGATTAGCCACAGTTTGGTGAGCAAACATTGCCATCCCTCCCACCCCCTTGCGAGGAGATCACCCTTTCCAAAGCCAAGGGAGCATAAATCACCACAGCAGCTCTGAGATGGCAAGTCTGTGATGTTGCTTTATGTTTGCACTGAGTTTAACATTGCATTTCAAACAGATTGTGGCAATGAGGGGGTCTCAGAACTCTAAGAGGCTGAAGGAGGGATCTAGCATGCTCTGCTCCTTCTGTCCATGGACCCTGCACTATCTTTACACTTCCAGAGAGAGGGTGAGGCACTCACTGCCTGCAGCTGGAGAGCCAGGTCATTCTTCTCCTGGATCATGGAGACCTGCTTCTCTTCCAGTTCCTTCCTCTTAGCCTCTGACTTCTCCAGAGCCTCCTTCAGCTTCTGGAACTCCTCCTTCAGGTTGGCCATTTCCTTCTCAGTCTGAGCAGACTTGAGTAAAGGCTTAATCTTGAAGAACAGCTTCATCCAGGACCAATTCTTGACAGCATTGAAGGCCCGGATGTTCCACTGGATGGTATAGAGGGCTTCCCTGGAGGGAAGGGGTCACAGCATAATCATGGGTGTAGATTCCCTATGTCCCATCCTCACTGCAGCAGAGACCTGGCTTTTGCAGGCCTGGACATGGCTCTATTCTCCACCAGCTGGACAAATGGCAGTATGCTGAATGAATGGCACATTGTCTGCATAGTGTAATGGCCCTAGTGGGATGGGTGGTGTGTCCTGGCTTTCAGGTCTCTTCACTCCGCATCCCTCTGAATCTTTCAGTGGAAACCAAAGGCTCCCCCCACCTAGATACACTGACCCCACCAGGCCCATGTCAGACCTCTTACTGGTCTGCCTCCTTCCCTTCAGGACAGGGCTGTACTCAACCACCACCAGCCATAGTCAAGCCCCACAGGTCAAGCATGCTGAAATGTGCAGAAGGAACAAGGAGACACACAAAGTTCTGCCTCTTCCCCCCCACAACTCTACCTCCTGCTGATGATCTTCTGATACTCAATGCGCATGAGGTGCCCACGGATTCTGGCCTGCAGCATGGTCAGGATCTTGGCCAGACGCTCATCTCGCATCTCCTCCAGCATTCCCAGCAAACCAGCCTTGAAAAACACCTGCAGGCAAGAGAGGGAGAACAGAGTCAACAGCAGAGAGGACAGAGGGCCCAGGGTTAACATAACCTGTCAGGCAGACCTGGGCTATATGAGGCCCAAAGCAGGGATACACAGAACAGCAAGGGCTACACACTGCGGGTTTAGGTGCCCTCCCTGCACAGACAAACACCCACGCTCTGCACTGGTTGGAGGTGCACCCACACAAGGCACAGGCACAGCTGGGCACCAGATCTCCCTGCCCTGAGCAGACTGCATTCCCCAGTGGGGACTAGCTGCTGTGCTGGGTGGTATGAGGTCAGGCAGCAGTGACCTTCTGCTCAGACCTGTTTCTTCCCAGCCTGCATCTTCCTATGCCCTCCTCAATCCCTTCAAGGGCCACATGCAACCTGCAGAGTGCAGGGCTTCAGCAGGGCTGTGGCCAGGCAGAGAGCAAGCTGGGCACAGAGAGCAAACTCGGATTGCAGAGAGACAGGAGGGGCAATGTCTCCCAAGGACCAGCTGCCTGGTCTCACCTTGGTATGACCAAACTTGTACTGTGAGTGGTCCAGTTCAAGGGAGCTCAGCAGCTTCTCTGTGGCCTTCCTGCTGTCCACAAACTTGTCATCTGGAATGGCTGCTGGATTCAGGATACGGTAGCTGCATGGACAAAGTAGAGGGAGGACATGCAAGAGAACCCCAGAGGGTGCACAGAGTTGATGGCTCTATCGTCATCCCTGTACCCCAGTCATGCCAGTTCCCCCCTGGAAGCATGTCACTGCAGCTCAAGCTGAAGCCATGTATGAACCAGGAGCAACAGGGCACAGTGTGGGCTCTTCTGCAGGGCAGACACCAGGGAACCCTACCAGATCTTAGTCCCTGAACACAAGGAAGACTGTGCAGGAGGAGACCACTGGCCTTACCATGCCTGGTCAGGCCCAGGCCAAGCAGTGTGGATGGGGCCAGCTGGAGAATGGCAAGGATCCCAAGGGCAGAGAGAAATCCGAGCCAGGATCGGAGGACCTGAGCCTTGTCACCATCCACCTGCACCAGCCCTGCATTCAGCTTCTCAAACATCACCAGGTCTGCTGTCTCATCACGTGTGGCACCAAACTATCCATGTTTGGCAACACAGAGCCAGCAGCAGGGCTATCCCAAACTGTACATGCAACTGGGTGTATTGTGGTGGTTCAGATCAGCCCTGCACAAGCTGGGGAGCAGGTCAGAGCCAGGGCAGTCTGTCTCCCCTCAGAACATGTGTGCTTTGCTGGGCAAGGAAGAAGAGGGAGTTACCGCTGCTTGAAGTCTGCGTAGAGGATCCTGTTGGGGAATCCCTTACGGCAGATGCGGATACCTTCAAGGACACCGTTACACCGCAGCTGGTGCAGCACCAGGAAGGCATCCATGGCTCCTATGGGTGAGAACAAAGATGGAGCAGACACTCAGCCCAAGAGGACAGGGGAAATGGACCTGCAGCATGAGCTTGAACTCTGGAAACAGCCCGTGGTTTTGAACATGGGTGTTAACCTGTCCTGTAGGCCTATGCTGAGCATCAGTGCTGCAGCCTGGGCCTCGGATGGTAGAAGTCAGCCTGAAAGGCTCATCCGTCCCTGCTGTTATACACAAGTGCCAGGCAGCCCAACCATCAATCCACAGCCAAAATGGGAGCCTGGAAAAACTCATTCTCCCCAGCAGAGGAGACTGGCATGGGTCACAGGGGTTTCCACACTGAGATGGGGCCAGGTCTCAGTGGCAGCAGAACTGCTGCAAGAAAAGGGTTGGGGACAAGGTGGGTGCAAGAGTCCCTGCCAGCTCCCACATGTGGACGTCACCCAAGAGAAATGCCAGGGTGGTGTCTCAGTCTATGCATACCTGGGGTCTTTGTCTCATTGGGGATGATGCAGCGGACAAAGTGGGGCTGAGTGGAGCGCAGGTTGGTCATCAGCTTGTTGAGATTCTCCTGTAGGGCAGACACAGGGGATGAGGCATGAGGTGACAGCTCTGCTCCCCTACAACAATTCTCTCCAGCCCCTTCCCCCCACAGGCAGGGAGAGAGCAGACACTGAGAGCCCCTTACCACTCTTCATGAGAAATGGGGAATTTCCTCCTGCTTGGCTGCTCTCTGTGCTATCCTGCCAACGGGACATCCCCAGCCCTGTAGCAGGACCACTGCCTTCTGCCAGGGTGGGAGCAATAGCTGAAGGGACTGGGCTGGCAGACATGCCAAAAGGCACCTGCAGGTTTTGCTATGCCAGAGAGGACCCAGATGCTTCCCAAGTATTGGTAGGTAAAGTTTTGCTGCAGGGGAGAGCCAGGAACACAGGACTGAGCATATTCCTGGTATACAGCTCTGCTGGTGCCCGTCAGCCCTGTGCTCAGCACCCTGCAAATCTAGTGCTGGTATCCACATTGGCTGCAGTCCTCATCTCATCAGGTTTTCCCTGCACCTCCACAGTGCTGCCCACGCCCTTCGGCCATGACAGAAGGCCCTGCTGATCCAGCCTGGGCCTCCTTTTCTCTCCAAGGTAGGGCTCAAGCCAAGACATGGCCCTGCCTTTTCTTGTGGGAAAGGCATCTGCACCCTTGATCTTTCCAGGCTTCCTTCCCCTGCTCGTACAGGCTCAGCCTGTCCAGGACCAGCTCAGGGAAGGGAACACCTTCCCACAGCTCCACGTCATCATGGGCAACTTCTTGCCGCAGACACCTTTCCCTAAGGCCTGTGACTTGTCCAGTAGGAAGAAAGTCACATGTCTCCCTTAACAGGGGCTCTGACACAAGCGCTACCCTCTTTGAGCACCCTGTCACCACAAGGCAGGACACAGCTTTGGGTTCACACACCCTTCTGTGCTCTTTTCCAGTTGCTTAAGCTCTGGGGTGGACAAATAACTCCTGTGGTGAGCATGGGAACGGGGCGGGGGGGTGTTATCCTGAGCTGTAAAATAGCTCAGGTCACCTCCCTGGACAGGACAGCAGAGAGCTGCCTGCTCAGAGACCTGTAAGATCCTCCTCCATTTTCTTCTGCCCAAAGGCTGTCCTTCCCGCCGATAAGAATGAGGAGAGAAGTAGCACAGACTTAAAGTGATGTTCATGTAATACATTATCTAAACATCACTACAAGTCTTAACTGCCGCTCTCTCAAAGGCGAAGGAGCTGACGGGCAGTGCAAGCATCACGCAGGCAGAAGCAGCACAAGCCTCAGCTCAAAGGGAGCCATTGCTCCAGCCTGGAGCCTTGTGTCCTTCCCTAGCAGCACGGGGACAGGGCTGGGACTCTGCCAGGTACAGACCCCTTGCCCAGGGATGAGAGGGTGTTAGCTTTTGCCTCATGGTGGTCCTTCAGGAGCCCTGGTGGTCCTTCAGGCCCCAGAAGCTCATGTGCAAGATACCCCCGAGTCTTGGTAGGGAAGTGGGACTCATACTGGGACCCTCTGAGCATGCTTCCCTCATGGCCTTGGATGAGGGGCTGGCTCTTACCTTGTGCAGCTGTGACACTGTTTGGAAAGAAGCTGCCTTTTTACGTTTCTCCTTGGTCCCTGGTTTGTGAGGTTCCTCTGTTGGGTTGAAATATTGATTAATTACATCAGCAAAGCATCTGCTCGGCTTGGAGGACTCAGGAGCACCCCCAAACACCTCTGAAATGCCCACAGCCCATGCTCTTTGTAAAGCAGAGATGGCAGCGCCCTTCTGCAGAGCAAAGCCGCAGACCATCAAAAACATCTCCCACAGCACCCAACTCTGGTTGTTGCTCCTCAGCTCTTGGTAATAGGAGATCCCTTCACACATCCCATGTTATGGGGCCACCAGGACAGCTCTACAGCACCACACAAGTTCAGCCTGGTCCTAACCACCCACCTAAAGCCCCTAGGCCAGCACTGCTTGTCCAGAGTTCCCAGCTACCCAGGTCAGAGAGGTTTTTAGGGGTCAATGTGGGTCTTGCCTTTGCGCAGGCTACTAGGTGCAGGAATGCTGCACCAACAACTGGGCGTGGGGGTGAGGAGGCTTTGCTGCAAAGGGAGGGAGAGATGAAGGTCAAAAAAAGGGATGAGGTTGTTCCTCACCTGAAGTAGAGCTCACGTAGTTTTCATAGAGAGAGGCCAGGAGCTTATTTTGGGATTTTTGGAAGACGGACACCACTGTCTCATTCAGGGGGTCCTTGTTCTTGTCCAGCCACCCAATGATGTTGTACGGCACCTGTCATCATGGGAAAGAGGCAAAGGTAAGACAGCCCTGCAAGGGGGAAGGTGTGAATGCTGTGGAAGAGCTGACAAGGGACGTACCACACCAGCATAGTGCACTAGCTCAAAGTGAGCCTCGTATTTCCGCTTTTTATCCGGCCGGGGCTTCTGGAAGTTGGGTGACTTCCCAATGTGGTTGTCATAGAGCTTAGCTTTGAATGACATGTCAGAGGCTTTCGGGAACATGCACTCCTCTTCGAGGATGGACAGGATTCCCAGTGGCTGCAGGGAGAAGGTGGTATAAAGAGGTCTGAGCTCAATGTTGCCATGTCCCATCCCAGAATGGGAGCTTCTCTGCCACTGGGCAAGGTGAGGCAAGGCTTGACTCATTCAGGAAAATGGTGCAAGACATTGACTATGGAGCAAGCTATCACTGGTGTATTCGAGGCTGCATCTGACCTCCAGGCAGTCAGAGTGGGACTGGCCAGGCCTGCAAGACATGGGGGCTTGCCCAGGTCCATCAGATTGTTGGGAAGGGGACATCCTCTCCAGTATCCTGACAGATTTGGTTCTTTCCAAAAAAACGTGAGTTTCCTCCACGCAATGGTGGAAATCTTTTATACAAGCTGCTCTGAATCAGCAAGTACTCAAGTAAGAGGCACAGAGGGGGCAGCAAGTGGGTAGGAAAAAAGGGGCAGAGATCACTGTTCTCTGGAGAAAAAGGCTGCACCAGGTTTTGTGGCTCACTGGTGTGTAGGAACAGAATTTCTGTGGTTTCATAATGTCAAAATTTGTGTCAAAAAGGACTCAATGGGCTGGAGGCTCTGAGCTGTAAGTGCAGGGAAAACAAAGTTGGTCACTTGCCACTGACTGGGGAGAGAATAATTTAATTTCTGGTAGCAGAGCACTCCTCACTGTTCCAGTCTCGCAAACAAGCTGCCTACCAGAAGTATCACTCCTGTGCCCCGACTCATGCTTTACCTTCTCAATCAGGTCGATGCAAGCTTGCAGGTCCAGGCCAAAGTCAATGAAGACCCATTCGATGCCTTCCTTCTTGTATTCTTCTTGCTCCAGGACAAACATGTGGTGGTTGAAGAACTGTTGCAGCTTCTCGTTGGTGAAGTTGATGCACAGCTGCTCAAAGCTGTTGTACTGCAAGAACAAAACAAACCTGTGTCAGAAGGAGGAGCTCCAGATGTGAAGGGATTCACTCTTCTGCTTTGTCTGGGTGTGAAGAGTGATCTCTGCTAGGCTCAGCTGGATTGCTACCAGAGCAGGTAGCTAGGAATCATTGGAGATGTGCCCACAGCAATGTTAGAACAGTCCTTGTGAGCAGCCTGTTTTCTCCAGATAAATTAATTCAGACAAGAGCTTTTTTTCTTATCAAGGCCAGCAGTTTCTTGGAGGAGATAGACCTGTCAGACACTAAGGGACTGAGCTGTCTAGCTACAACATTCCCCAAAAACCATTGCAGAGGGCCTGCAGAACTCACGTCAAAGATCTCGAAGCCTGCAATGTCCAGTACTCCGATGAAGAACTGTCTGGCCAGCTTGGTATCTAGGGTCTTGTTGATCCGAGTCACCAGCCACTTGAACATGCGATCGTAGGTGGCTTTAGCCAGAGCTCCCACAGCATAGACAACCTGCCAAAGCAAATCATAGAGCAAATCAGGTCATGAGCACTTATGCTTCTCTCTGCTTTTGTAGGAGCTAGAGGCTGAAGAATAGAGCTCCCCTTGGCACACAAACGACAGACAGACCGACCCAGGGAATTCATGGCTGCCGTATATGCTCCATGATTAGTTTTCACATGCTCACAAGTGTGTTCTTGTGTTCCTGGCCTGGTCTTACCCTCAAAGGTTTTAGGATACAGATTCAGTCTAAAGTGATCTTTTCAGAAGCCTTGTGCATGGCAGGAGCCTACAGTTCACTTTGGAAAAAACACCAGCTCCTAAGGTTCTCTTGAATTTTATTCGAGGACTGGCTTGCACTATTCAGGCCAGGTTTGGGTTCCTGTGATGTGGCTGCAATCTGACAAGATATGTTTTTCGTGCATTTGAGTCTCCCACAAGATCTGTTTAGATGAGTTTTAGATGAGTATTTAGATAAGTTTTCTACTTTCCAGAGCTGAACTCTTCACAGGAGTGTGACTGTGTCTGAAGCAGATCCATAGAAACTGGACCTCTTCTGGCTGTGATCCAACCCACATTTCAAAGATACTGCATTGAACCTCCAGCCTTGGTTAATATCCAACGTTATCTGCCAGCTCTGCCACCAAATTTCCCAGCTGCTAAGAGCCAGTAACTGTGGATACATCTCCTCATGCTGCTCTGGAGTCTCCTCCTAAACCCAAGAGAGTCAACTGAAGCACCAGTCGCCCTGTGCAGAGAGCATTATGCAATGGGCCTGCCTGTAGATGAGTCACATACCAGCATGGGCAGGGAGCCTGTGTTCCAGCACACTCACCTGTTCCACATTCTGACCTTTGGTCACGTATTCATTGCCCACTTTCACACGAGGATGGAGCAACCCCTTGATGAGGTCAGCTGAGCTGATTCCCATGAGGTAGGCAGCTTTGTCAGCACCTGTAAAACAGTACAAAGGCATGAGGAGCCAGCAAGAAAGTCCCAGGATGAAAAAAATAAAATAATAAAAAAAAAATCACCAGCTCTTCTGCTGATCAGTGCTAACTATACTAGTTTTTCCACCTGCTCCAGAGTACCCTCCAGTGTCTAGTGTGATTTCCCATCTTGGATATTGTATGATGCTTTTAAAGTCTGGACCTCCTGCCTGAGAAGTTACTGTTTGGAGGAGATGGCCATAGCAGACCTGCTGCACCTTATCAGGTGCCTATCAGGTTTTTGAGTCTTCTTGATCTGGGGATCTCTTCGCATTTTCCAGTGGAAGCTTGGATTCCCATGCAGTGAATTTGAACTGACCAGAAGAGAGGTGATCTTTTTGCTTATCTTTCATAGACCCCTAATAGCAGATTGTAGCTAGAAAATCACCTTTGTAGGGAAATCACTGCTAGATCAAAATCTTCATTAATTACCAGGTAGCAGCTGAATCCTGTGTTGACATTCCTGAGGCAAGGGGAACTCTTCCTACATGAATGTTAGCATGACAAGGTCCGATCCAGGTAGGCATTTCTGCTGGATCCCTGCCTAAGCTGACGTATAGTTACTGTTTAAGCCTCCCAATTAAGTGATAGGGCTCCCCCTTCTCATCATTCCACATGCTGGAAAATCACCCTCTCCTTGAAGCTCGCTCCATTATGCCTGGGAGCCAGGCATAATGCAGCAGTGCAAAAGTAATAGAAAATATTTGAGCTCTGACTTTTCTGAATTTTCAGATTTGCTCTGCAGTTTGACTCTTCTCTTAGACCTATGATTTGCATTGGATTTTCCTAAGCAACAAGGAGAAGTATTAGACAGTGACTGTATCCTACTCTAAATGCTCTTCAGGAGGCTGTGACTTGAGCAGGTCCTTGCAATCCTGATCGTGGTCTGGCTTATATTCTGTGGACAATCTGCTCTGGAAGGCTGTCTAATGAAGTGCAAAAGAAGAGGTGATGAAGGGCAGGAGAAGGCTGAACTAGGTGAAGCACAGCCAGGGTGTGACAGCCTATGAAGTTGCTGAGGCAAGTCTGATGCAGATGCGACCACCTAGTGCTTGCAGAAAAGGCTGTCCTAAATATGCCTGCTCAAGGACAAGCCCCTTTGTGCACCTACAGCAGGTCCTAAGACAGTGTGGTTGCTTGGGATCATGGTCACTGACCTTCACAGACCAGGCCAGGGAAGTTATCACAGTCTGCCCCTGGAGGAATTTGCATGCCCAGCCCAGGCTCGGCAGCTCTGGCAGCATGGAGCCAAACTCACTTTCAGTGCCATCAGCCTCTGCCTGCTCTTCTCGCTGCTTTTGCTTGAACTTCATGTTGCCGAAGTGCATGATAGCGCCCACTATTTTATAGGAGCCGTATTTCTCATCATTGCTGAAGCCCAAGATGTCCATGGCATGCTGAGGAGAGACAAAGCAGTATAGATAGAACAAAATGACCACTCTGAGGTGAGTCCTCCCACCATCTCCTAAGGCGCTTTCTCTATCCTGGGGCTCTGGACAGGGTGCTCTATCCAGTGGGCACCTAGCCAAGGAATCCTGTCCATGGGATTTTGAATGTGAGTCCAGCTCCCACATGATCTATTTGAAAGCAAAAGGATATCCTAGCATCCACAAGCAGGAGATTTTCCAAGCTGAGGTCTCATCTTCCCATGGGAGCCATGGGAAGTGCTCATGTGCTACAGGCCCTTCCTAATGCAGGGAATTACTCTCCCTTCTGTGCCTGGAGGAGGCTGTTGATGGAGATCAGAGTCACTCTGCTCTTTCTTGTAGGCTCACAGCATGTGTAGAGCAACGGCCAATAAACCAGAGGGAACTCACAGCTAATTTAGAGGGACACAGAAAAGCTAGGACACATCCCCATGTCTGCCCAGAAGGAGGTTGTGCCCTCCCCCAGGCCCCTGCCTCGGGCTGTGCAGTGTGAAGGAAGTACACATACATCTGTTGCCATAAGTTCCTCGCCGTCATCCAGGTTGTCCACAGTTGTTACACCCTGAGAGCAGAAGTGGTAGTCATAGGGGTTGAGGGAGAGCAGCAGCATATCTGTTGGGGGAAGACATGCACAGGTTGAGGCCAGTCTGACAGAGACAAAGCTGGGGCAGAGGGGCAGCCCTGAACACAGATGAAGAGGTAAGGCTTCACCAGCCTCAACTAGAGGGCACCAGCCAGTGGGAGGAACAGCCTCTTCAAGCCCAGGCAGGTCCACACATGGGTCCATCTCTTCTGTGATGTGCCTCCTGCTTGCTATCTTGGGACATGGCTTGGCTGCAGACTGATTTAGAAGTGGCCATCCATGTCCTTGTGACCACCAGATAAGATTACTGCTCTGCACAGCTCTCCAGACCTGCCTAATAAGGTATTGTTCTCGAGCAAGCAACAAGCTCAAGAGCCTGCGGCCAAGAGGCTGACCGTCCCAGGGGCCTGTGCCAGCCATCCTTCTGCAGTGTGGAAAGGTTTCCTGTGCACTCTGTGTGACCTGGCACCTGGAGAGCAGGGCTGCCCGATGCAAATTCGGGTCAGCTGGGACTGTCCTCGGGAGCACATCTAGGATATGTCTACACTAGGGCTGCTGCTGCAAGTGAGCTCTGCAGCTGTTTTCAAGCTCACCTGAAACAGGTCATCTCACTAGGGTGGCTGAAGGAGCTCAGAGTAGGCTGCAAAACACTTCCCCCTACCCCAAAAATGAGTAAATATCCAGCCTGCACATGCTGAGGTCAGTGCTGTACCCGCCACACAATGAGGACTCTATGCAAGGCAGCTTTGCAAAGCATGCTCCCACCCTGCAGATAGACCCTGAATGACCACTTCTCTGCTCCTAGGCAGTTGCAGAAAGGGCTTTACTCTGGTTTCTCAGCCTGTGAGGATAAAGGAAGCTGGACTAGATGACCTCTTGAAATCCCTTCCACTGTGAATTATCCACCAATCCTATGATCCTGTGCAGCTAGAAAAGCATTTGAGGGCAGTACCTGCATGGTGAGCTGGGTTTGCTCAGTCCCTGTGGACCCAAAGCTGACAACAGAGCTCTTTGTGGCTATTTTCAGGCCATCATGCTATATAGGCTATGCTGCAGCTTCAGCTGCCTTACCTTGCAACTCTGGTTTCTTCCCAGAGAGGATCTGATAGTAGATGTGGTAGCTTCTCTCTTTGGGTTGCTGGAAAATCACTCTTGATTTTTCCAGAAGATCTAGAATCAAATAGGGCAGAGGGGTTAGAGGAGGGCTTGTTCTTTCCTGGAACTGACCCAGCATTAGCACAAATAGTGAGACAAAATCCCTCCCCACTGCAGCTGGCACGTGTTTACTCACAGATATCAATGTCTGCAGAGGCCAGCTTCCCTGAGGGACCAAAATGGATCCGGATGAACTTGCCCTGAAAACACGCGCAGGAGGTAAGTGCTGGGCTTGGCTACACAGGTACAATTCTAAGCAGCTCCTAAACATCTCAGACAGCTACAAGACACTGGCAATTTCCACTTCTTAGGCTTCTGCTGATGCCAGGCAAGTTACTGGGCTCTGTGAGGGGTAGGTGGGTGAAGTTCTCTAGTTTGTAATGTACAGTGGGTCAGACAGCATTGCCTAAGGCATTAAACTCTAGGCAGGCAGAAATTTCACTCACAGCAGATAAATCCCTGTCCTCAGGCCTGTTCTTAAAGCTGGGCACTTCTGCTGAGGAGTGTGATACTGAGTCTGTCCTCAGCCTCCTGCTTTGTGATGTGCTGAGGAATATCGCCCAAGAGTGTCTCCTTTCCCTCAAGGCACAAGAACAGGCATCAAGGCCACCTGTGGCTGATAAGCTCTGCATCCCACAGCAGACCCAGGCTGGGCCTAGCAAAAAAGATGCTGCTGCCTGGAAGGGGCATGCTTGTCTGTCCCAGCTCCAGCGCTCCAGGCTATGCTTACTGGCCCTCTCAACTCTGGTCCTGCAAGGGACTCCTCTCCAGCCACAGGCTGTGACACCAGGGCGATTCATTCTGACCAGCACACATTTACTGCACTGATGTAACCAGAAGCAGCTTGGCCTCAGCAGTCCAATCCCACTAGGAAGCAAATCTTGCTACATGCCTTTGGCTCACACCGTTCAAAAACACAATACCACAAGCAACGTATTCAGCTTACATAAACACAGCACATTAGCTCTCTGTCTTGCTAAGACACTTACAAAACGCGAGGAGTTGTCATTTCTTATGGTTTTGGCATTGCCAAAAGCTTCCATAGCTGGGTTAGCCTCAATGATTTGATCTTCGAGGGTGCCCTGAAAAACAAAACCAAAGGATGTATCAGCTCCCACCCAGCTGGAGGGGATTTGTTACCAACAACACAGGGAAACAGAGAGTGGGGTTCCTTGCACCATCTGCCTGCTATGCTCGTTAGCTCTCTTTAAGAGCCTGCTGCTCCTGAGGCATCTCCTTGTCTCATGAGGCTATGCAGCCCGGTTTAGGGGTCAGCAGAGCTAGGTTTTGCAGCAGTGCTCTCTGTGGGCTTCTCCTTGCCTAAACTGGTCCCTCTGAAGATCCAGGCTACTGTCTCCTCTGCACACAGGAGTCCTTAGCCCCTTTCTTAGGCTGCTACAATATGCAAACCAAGAGCAAGCACGCACTGTCACAACAGTCTGAAACTTTTTAGGCTCTTTGACTCTGCCAGGCATTTCCTCTTCCACCAAAGCAAAGTCTTGGACAGTTGAAGTCACGGCACATTGCAAAAGAAGACATCCAGAAAACAGGCTTGATCTACAACTCCCTACACCAAAAACATGCACAGCAGGGTCACAGTGTGATGGGAACACGTCACAGGTCCTAGCTGGCATGATCTGCTGCACTTACTGGAGCTCTCCTGAGCAAGCCCCAACATTAATCTTCCCCTAACTTTGTTTTTCCATTCGTGTTTCACATGTACAGTTCAAAGATAAAGAGACGGCCCCCACCTAATGCAGGCAAAGCAGGACAAGAATTCAAGGAGAGGAGCAAGAGGCTTGTGCCAAGCCACACAAAGGACAGTAGGGTTTGACAACAGTAGTAGAGTTTGGCAGCACAGGCACATGCAGAATTTTTCATGAGAGCTTTTGCCCATGCTCTGACACATTACAGTCCATAGGGCTTTCCTTAGGTGGGAAACACCAGGTCTGGGTTCTGCCCGCCAAGAGCCGTGCTGTCTTTTCAGTGTTGGGCCCATGACTGCTCCCCACCTCTACAGCTCCAGGCATGTGAAGGGCAAAAGAGACAGGGAGCAGCTCTGAATCACAGGTTTACTAACAAACTGTATTTTGTCACTTGGATAGTTTTTGCACTGTTATCTTTAAATTCAGCCTGATCTAAAATTGCCTGGCCTGTGGGATTCAATGGGGGCTGCTCCAGGACCCACAGATTCAGCCCCCCAGCTATCTCACTCTTAGTAAGTTTGCCCAAGTGGTCTGAGACTTGTGTTAACGAGCATCCCCCAACAAAGACTGCTTCAGCTAAAGGCTGTCCCTCAGTGCTCAGACAGAGAAACCAAGGGCCAAGGACATACAACTGAGCTGCTGAAATGGCTGAGCCCTTGGGGTGCTGGGAGCACCAGGGAGTGAGCCTCTGCTGGATTTCTGAAGGCACTCAGTTGTTTCCTTGGAGCTAAACAAGTACCTCAGATATGCACCCCAGAGAAGGACATCAGCTGCTTGCAATGTGGTGGGCCGAGCCAGATAAGGTCTTTGCAGAGGGTGGCATGTCCAGGCATCATCAGGGCCCCGGTCTGCAGCCAGAGCACAGTACTGCCCGTGGCAAAGAGGCTCTTCCCCTGCTGCTCAGCACCACTGCCTTCAGTGGCGCTTCGAGGCTGGGGGGGACACCAACGGCTCAGAGAGTGGAGGCTTCACCTTATCTTTTGAGGAGCCCACACCACCCCCAGGCAAACACTGTACTGGTTAGAAATGAGTGTTTGAAGAGTAATGATCCCTTGAAGGAGAGGTTGGAGTCAGAAAGGTAGAAAGCCATTAAGAGATGAAACACCAAAGCTTCAAACTATGGGAAGGTGGGAGGTGATACAAAGGCAAGCAGAGAACTAAACGCTGCCCAAGTGCTGGGGCAGCCCTTGCTCCCAGACCCAAGGCAGAGGCCCCACACAGGCATTCCTCATCACCCCACCATAGCTTTGTGGTGCAGCAGAACTCTGTCCTCAGCATTAAAGATTAGGAGTCTCCAACACTTACCCCAGTTTTAGTGGCAAGAGCTGCCTAGAGAAAGGAAAGAAAATTGTCTTTAGAAATCCAGAAAAGCCAGGCAAGAACCACAAGAAGCATGGTCAGAAAAGCAGGGCATGACCATTTAGTGCCAAAAAACGTCCAAGAAAAAAATGGGAGGATTAAACTTTATAAGAGATGCCAAAAAGTTGTTAAATAGATTAGGTCAAGAAAATAAAGAAATGCATCAAAAAGCAAGAACAGTTAAATCCAAATCCAAACCCAAAGAAGAGTAACGAAAATAATGCTGAAGTATTGCTTGTCTGATACCTAAAGCAGCCAGTTTGCTTCTACAAGGGAAAAGCAGGCTGGAGCCTCAACGTATCAAGAAGAAATAAGCAATTGCAAGGGCAGCTCAAAAATAACCAGCACCAAAGAAATGCAAGAATCAAAACAAGAGCAAGAAAAGCACAAGGTAGAAAAGGGTCAAAATGAACAAGAGGAGAAAAAAAGGAGAAAAGGATGAAAAGCAAGGCTTAAAAGAGGCAAGGTGGGAAATGGCAGGTTTACTCCATTGTTTTAATGCTCCTTAGGAAGAAGATCTGTGGGGTGTTGAAGGAGGAAGAGAAAATAAAGACGGCATCTAAAGCACCTCCTCCAAGCTGCACAGATTGAGCAGCCACATAAAAAAAATCCATTTCCCCTTGAGCAGAATAATTTCAAGCCTTGCTTGTTCAAAAGTCAGGGAAAAGCCAAGCCCTGGGTGGGTCAGACCAAAACACGCTTCCAAATGCAAAAAGTTGGGGGAATAAAAAAAAAAGGTAAAAAGAAGAAGAAAGGGGAAGGGGGGGGGGGGGGGGGAGAAAAAAATAATAAAGAAAGGAAGAAAACAGCAAGAACTTGTTTCAAAAGAGGGTCTTACTAATTTCTTGCCCGGTGTGTCGCCCAAGGCTGCGACAATGGCAAAGTACTGAATGACCCGCTTGGTGTTTACAGTCTTACCAGCACCAGATTCTCCGCTTAGAGTAACAGAAATACACAGATCAAGGACATGAGGCAAAGAACAGGCAAAACTTCAAACAGAGAGACCCTGCTGATCTGCTGCCCCGCTGATCATGCCAGGAGGGAGAAGCAAAGTATCGGAGGGACGGGGAGGCTGGCACTATCAAGCCCCTCCAGTCTGGGGGTGCACGTGCTTGACTTTGGAGTGAAACCCAGCTCCATCCTCGCCGTGTCCTCCGGCTGCAAGCCCGGGCTCCACCTGCCTCCTCGAAGGTGCCGTGGGGAGTCAGCTGCCCGCCGCAGATATGGCAGGAGGTGCCAGCACCCACCAAGGCTGTACGGCCCTGGCCCCGGGGCTTCAGCTGTCTGGGATCAGCCAGGAACCAGCCTCCCCTGCTCCCGCTCGGGTAGTTTCAGCACGCCCCGCTTTGTTGGGGGTTCTTGGAGATGGCGGTAGCACCGTGCCGGGGTGAATCCTGCCCGGGCGAGCGTGGGGGCCGGCGTGCCCGGCGCGGGGTGCGGGTGGCCAGCGGGTCCCGCTGAGCTCATCCCTATAGTTAGCTGCTCTCCCATTGTAATCCCAGGCCACAAAGAGCTGGGGGGGAGCCGGGGAGCAAAGCCGCCACCGGACACGCGCCAAGCATCTCTCTGCAGCCCCTGCCTTTCCTAATTAGGCTATGGCCGAGGCTAAAAATGTCCGTGGCTCCTGGCAGCAGCATAGGGTCCTTTAGTGTCCTTTATATAGCCCTTATCTATATGTCACTTGAAATCAACCTGGCCTACACCCTCCCACGTCACCCTCCTCCCCCGCCGCCGCCCCTCCGGCCGCCGCCATCTCCCTCTGGCCTTGGCCTCCACCTCTCCTTCCCCCGTCGCTCCTCGGAGGACGCCGGCGGTCGGGGCGCCCCACGGCAGCTCCCACAGCTGTCGGGGTGCGGGGGAGCCTGCCCGCCAGGCCCGCGCGGGGCTTTGTCACCTGGCGCGGCGGCGGCGGCAGGCTGGGCGGGAAGGGACGGGGGGGGCCGACAGCTGCTGGGGCGGGGAGGGGGGGGACACGGCCGGGGGGGCCCTCCTGGGGCACGGGGTGCCTGCCCGCGGCTCCCCCGGGAGCGCGGCGCGGGGGGCCTTGACCGCTCACACCGGGGCCGGGCAGGGCAAGGGCATGGAGGGGCACTTACGTGATGAGCATGGACTGGTTTTCGCGGTCTGGAAGAGAAGGACGGGCGTTAGGCCGGTGCCTCACCCCCTGCCCCAGGATCCCAGACCCCCCAAGACGGGGGACCCCAAGGCGAGGGCTTACTGCGCAGCATGTCATTGTAGGCGTTGTCGGCGATGGAGTAGATGTGCGGGGGTGCCTCGGAGCGCCGCTTGCCCTTGTAGGCTGCCACCACCGGCGCGGTGTAGACGGGCAGCCACTTGTAGGGGTTGATGGTGACACAGAAGAGCCCTGAGTAGGTCTGCAGGGAGAAGGGGGGTAGATGAGTGCCCCGTCGGGTGCCCCGACGCCCCTTCACCTCCCCACCCCACAGGGTGAACCCCCGTCGCCCGGGGGCTGTCGGCTTACGTAGATCATCCAGTGGGAGTAGCGGCGCTTCAGGTTGTAGAGCACAGAGGCCTCGTTGAGGTGCGTCAGCATGGCCATGTCCTCAATCATGTCGAACTTGGGGGGGTTCATGAGCTGCAGCTCATCCTCCTTCACCACCCGTGTCTGCCGGAGGAGGGGGGACACGTCAGATGGACCCCAGCCCCCACCAAACACCCTCTCCCCCAAAACCCACCAGGTGGACAGGCATACCGACAGTCCCATGCTGGGGACAACCCTGGCCCCGTGCCTGCTGTCCTCCCGGCAGGGTTGCCCTCCATTTTGGGGTAAGGGGGCTAGGGCAGCCCCACCAGCACCCTGGCCACAAAGCCCAGCTGGGACAAGCGAGCCCCAGACCCGCTCCCTCCCCAGGGTGACGGGCTGTGGCCAAGCCAGACAGAGGGGGTCCAAGCTGGGGGGCACCAAGATGTCACCCCCCAACATGCTCAACACCCCCATGCTGCACTCTTCTTTGCAGCCTAAAACCCTGTGGCGGCGTGGTCTTTTGCTCAGAGAGATCCCTGGTTATTTGGGCAAACAGCTGAAGCCTGTACCCCATCACTTATAACTGGATTTACTTAATCCTGAGAAGCCAAGCGCTGGGAAACTATCACATTACGTATCTGGCCTGAATGGAAGAAGCTGGATTTAGCAAATGGTCTCTTTAATAAAGACTAAATGAAACCTTTCAAAGAGGTTTGTTTGGGGTATTTTTACAGGTGAATATCAAGTGCGTGGTGTTAAAAGGTGATAAGTATTAAAAGCGAAAGGGTAGATAGAAGGATAAGGGTGGGGTTATGTCTCTTGAAACTGTTTCTGCCGGAAATGCTGATCCAGTGAAAGCAGATATAGTTTCAGATTTTGTAAATCCATGACAAATTGTTAAAAAAGACAGTTTCAAGAGGGATCAGCAAAAAAGGTTTGGAAACTGCTTTGTTCGCAGAAGCTGAAGATTTTTAAACATAAGAATAAACTTTAAATTTATACCCCCTGCCCAATAAATTTTATTTTGGAGAGGGCAAATTTCTTTACTTTTTTCCCCAGTTTCAGACAAAAATATTTGCAAAGCCTTGACACTTTTCAAAGACGATTACATATGTTTCTTTTAAATTTGGCAGACATGAACAATTCTCAGTGCCATGCTGGCTAGTCAAGAAATAGAAATAATAAAGTCTACCATTTACTGCCTGGTCAGGTCCTTTTCTTTCTCCCAGTTTTGCACCAGCATGAGTGTCTGCACTGCAATGAAGTTGCAGGGCTGTGCGACTCCCATAGCCAAGAAAGGAATATTAATTAAGCTCATTTGCAGCTATTTGTACTGGATGTTATCTTGACAAGTAGCAGCTCATCCCTGCTTGGTTTGCCTCCCTCCCGCTGCTGGAAAGCTGGAGCCTCACCACCTAGACATAGCTGGTCCTACCCCTTTGCCCAGTGCCTGTTCTCCCAACAGCACCACTCACTCCACTGCAAATCCCAGCTAAAACGAGCAGGAATTGGCCAATTGGCCCCTTACCTCTTGTCTCAACCTTCGAGATGAACCGGGCAGCGGTTCAGCATTGCAAAGGGCTGCGCTGGGGCAGGCGCTGCCTTCAGGCAGTCCTTCCTCCCATGGCTGGGAGCTGTGCCGGGCCAGCCCGACTGTCCCCCTTCGGTCTGTCTCGCACGGTAAACCGTGTTTGAAAGCAAACACTCAATGGGAGATGCTGAACTGTTGCCACTCTTGGCAAGTAATTGGCCTACGTGTCCTGACACACTGTGGTGTGTGTCCCCTCGGGGCATGACTAATCACCGAATGTGGAAGCGTTATCAGCAAGAGCTCGGCTAGTTTCAGACATGATCTTGTCACACATATCCCCCCCATCTGCACACACTTGCTCTCCCTTGGAAAATGAAAGGTATTTTGCTTACTTCCTTATTTTTGGTTTCCACAGTGACTTTGCCACCAGTGCTTTCTTTGATTTCCACTTCAATATAAGCTTCTTTCTCATCTGGGATCCAAACTCGCTTCTTTCCTGGAGAAGAGAAGGGAAAGGAAGGGAAGGGAAGGGAAGGGAAGGGAAGGGAAGGGAAGGGAAGGGAAGGGAAGGGAAGGGAAGGGAAGGGAAGGGAAGGGAAGGGAAGGGAAGGGAAGGAAAGGGAAGGAAAGGGAAGGGAAGGAAAGGGAAGGAAAGGGAAGGAAAGGGAAGGGAAGGGAAGGGAAGGGAAGGGAAGGGAAGGGAAGGGAAGGGAAGGAAAGGAAAGGAAAGGAAAGGAAAGGAAAGGAAAGGAAAGGAAAGGAAAGGAAAGGAAAGGAAAGGAAAGGAAAGGAAAGGAGAAAAGACACAAACCATGTTGAAATGTAGGAAACCATTTGAAATTGTCAACTGAAAGCCACATGAATGCAGTCAGATAACATGGAAGGACAGTGATTATTCCTTCCTACGTTCTTGGTCATAGGAGATTGGATTTCTTTGCCTTCTTCATGTTTGGCAGCTGTTTAACTTTGCCGGGGTCAACTTTTAGCCTGACAGAAGTCTGCTGCTTCACGTGTGCTTGCACTCAGGCTGTCATGAAAAAAGACGGTGAGAGGAAGCAAAAGTCCCCCCATTTGCTGAACCAAGAGGAGCAAGTTGGGCCCTGGAGCCTGAGCATGGGGAGCTGCAGTACAGCGCAGTGGCTGGGATGGAGCAGACACCTCCAAAATGAAGTGGAGCTGGAGAAGGCTTTCACACCAGTCCCTCAGCCCATCTCCCTCAGCCCTCCTTCTCCTCAGGGTTGGGGGAGATGAAGGGCCACCTCCGCCCACACCTCAGCAAACAAGGGGAAAGTAAAAAACCTGCTTTTCCTACTTCTGAGATCTTCCTGTCCTCCAGGGTGGTGGGGGCAAGTCTGCAGCGCCTGCAATACCATAAGGAGCAGCACTGGGAAAGGGATGGGGATGGTCTCCAGAGAGAGCCATGGCGAAGGGGCTGGCTTGGGGCACACACACGGGGTTGTGCCAAGAGCTGCCTCGGGGTCTTACCATCGAACGGGATTGTCTGAAGCTTCAGCTGCTCTGTGTAGCTTTTCCGGAGGTATTCAGCAGCCTCCCCAAACACGCTCATGTCCAGCATAGACATCTTGCCTGGCTGGAGGAAGACTTGGCAGCAGTGAAGGAAGAGTGAAAGACACCTGAATGCTGAAAGGAGGGAAGGGACAAGGAGTCAGTGCATGGGGAAAGCACTCGCCGCTGGGCTGTGAGAGCAACACGGTCACCAAACGCGCTTTTAAATTTAGAGAGTGAGAGAAGATAGTGACAACAATACTAGCTAATAATAACTAACTATAATAACAAGACAATTACTGAATGCTTTCCCTTCTGCTGCTATCAGCCCCACACTGCAAGTTCCAGCTGGGTAAGCTGGCATTGCTTTGGTGTCAAAATCCACAGTCACATTTTAGGTGTCACCAGAGATTGTCAACGACACCCCTTTTCTTGATAAACTCAGCTAAAACCTATTCCAGCTCTACAGACCTGTTGGAGCCCTGGTACCCTGCACAAAACCTCTGCAAAGACCCAGGTCTGTTTTGCAGAGCAATATTGCAGGAAGATAAAAGCAAGACTGGAGGTATTATCCCTGGGAAGATCCCTTCTAGAAGACCGCCGTGACAGCTGCTTGGAAAAGCGTTTTTATGATAGTGCTTTCTAAAATCCATCTAATGTGGTATCACACAGCAGAGCTCTGAAACGCCACAGCGATCACAAACGTAGCCACTGCTGGTAGCCAGCAACTTGGCAAAGCGCGTAGACCTGAGCAAAAACGCTCTCGATCCAGGTCTGTCCCACCCTCCCCTGTACCGCCGGAGTCAGCCCCTGTCCTCCAGGAACATCCACCCTGCAGAGGTGAAGCGGGTTAGTAGCAGAGGACAAGCGTGCACACAGACATGCTCTTTATTACTAACCTTGGTGATAGGACTGAGTGGCTGTGTGCGTGCAGCAAAGCCCCTTTTTATTGTGTCTGTCAAGGTCAGAGTGGGAAAAGATATGTCAGAAATTCCCATGTGTCATGTCCACACAGCTCCATTGGTGCTGCTGTCCCACTGCCCGGAGAGACACAAAAGGCAAACTTCGCTTTTATCTCTCTGCAAATGCAGCCTGGTTATTTTTATTCCTGTATTGTCAGGCGACTACAAAGGCAGAGTGAGAGACTCCAGCTCGGGGAGGCAGCGCAGCTCTCCAAGCCTGCCCTCGTTGCCTGCACTGGCGGGGAGCGGAGGAATGAGAGCTTCGCTGTTTCCTCCTGCACCTGAGCAATCCGTCCTCCTGCTTCTTCCTCACACCCCGCCAGGAGAACTGCTGCCTGGCAGAATGTGTGCGGCTGATGGCTTTCTGAGCTGGAGCATCCCAACCTCTCACTCAGCTCTGGTTCTGCCTCTCCCTGGGCAGACTGCCTGGGAGCTGGGGACCAGGGAAGGACCTCAGGGCTTGGTCTCTACTACCCCATTGTCTTCTTCTCAAAGGGCTTTGCTTGTTTCCCGAGGCACACCAGCCGCTACCCATTTAACACCAATCACCACAAACACCAGAATTTACTTTTCTGGTTATATGCATGAAACTCAACAGTTTTGTCAGAGGGACCTGATGCTCCCCTGAGCTGTAGTGGGCTGTGGGCAGCCCCCCAGGGCAGGCACTCTGCTGGGCTGGGTGCCTCAAGCCCCCTGCTCTGCCTTGCTGCCATGGGTGGGCTCTGCCTTTGGCAAGCTCTGCCCAGCAGTAACCCCCAAGGTCCTGCTCCCACACCTCACTCACTTGGTGTGGGAGCTTGGTTCATGGCTAGGCCAGATTCAAAATCTCTCAACAGAGAGGTTGCTGGGTTTCCTCCACACCATTTTACCCCAGCAGTACCCAAAGACACTGTGTACAGTGCGGTGATCGCAGCCCGGAGCACACCTCCATCCTGGCAGCACCATCATGGGCTGTCCGAGATGGGAACAGGATCCAGCGGGGGCCAGCTGGACCCATGGCCATACCACGGGGATTTTTGTTCCAGGCTCAAGGAAAAGCCATTTTAGTTGCTGGCATCCAAAGTGTAGTGAGGTTTCTACCCTCTGGGCTGGCCGTGTTGCTGCCTCCCCGAAGGACCCTCATGCCTGCCATCCAAGCACTCTGCTCCTCTCTTTGCCTTTGCTTTGGTGCATTTAAAAAGCAAAGCAAGGCTGGATGCTTTATGCACCCCATCTCCCTCCTGCCCACACCAGGCCAGGAGATGCCACCGTCAAGGGCAGGACGAGCACACACCTTCCCCAGGGCAAAGGGCCCCAGGGAGCAGCCGGGCGATTGCAGCCGGGATGTGCACCCTGTGTCAGGGTGGGCTACTGCTGCGCGGCCCCCCAGGGAACATGGCCGGTCCTCTGCAGCACTGCTCTGCTCCTTCCCGGACACAAAGCCACTCCATGCTCCCCGTGGGAGCAGGGCCACTCGTGGGCTGTTTGGATTCAACACAGACTTGCGTGAAATGAGCTGCAGCCATCTTGGGAGCTGGAAATCAGCCTAACTAGACCTGGGTGACTTGGGACCCCCAAATGCACATGCGGGGGGGGGGCAGCATCTGGCCCCTGTAGACGGTCTGGATGGCTGCATCCCCCATCCTCGGCCGGGGGGTGCCTTCGTGCCAAACGACCTCTTGCCTCCCCAGTCATGTGGTCACGTCCTGGGGACATAGAAATTAGAAATAACCCCACCGAGGTGATACTGGAGAACCAGGGCCCGTGGCTGCAGTGTTTTGCTATTCCCCATTCAGCACCCCTCACACCCCAAAGTAACTTGGGGCTGTTGTATCCTCCTGAGAGTAGGGGATACTGAGACACGGGGTGATTATGGATTAGCTGCACAGTGCTGTGCCCAGGCTGGATGTGGCGTGGCTTCTGCCATGGCCAGAATAAGCAGCACCAGGAGGTACTTAGGGCATGTGGCTTCAGCCTGGGCACACAGCCCAGGCTGCAGAGAGATTTTTGCAGCCCCAGGACCTGCCCTGAACCTAAGCCAGGCAGGAGAGGGGATTTCTGCTGAAGCCCCAGCAGTGGTCAGTCCTTCCATCCAGGACACAGACATGGTTTGCTGCTCCATCCTGCAAGTCTGGGTTCCAAGTGCTGTCTCCCACACACACCCCTGACAGGCAGGTCCTCTGGCCTCCCACCCTGCTTTGGAGTGAAGTCTAGGAGATTCATGGGATGGAGGAGGACTCCAGACCTGTCCCCTGTGGCTTGAGCCCCTGCAGAGAAGATGGCTGGGCTCAGTGATGGGTTGATGTTGCCTTCATTGGCTGCACAGTGTAATGTAAGGGCTTTGCACGGTGCCAGTCTTCCCCATGAATTAAAATGCTCCCATGGAGAGGAGCCTGTAGCATGAACAAGATGACTTTGAGCACATCAGGATAAAACGAGGTGCAAGCCCCCATCTCTATGTCCCATGTGGGCACTCTCTCACCAGGCTGGTGTTCAGAAGCTCAGGTCCTCACTGGGATTTGGCAGCAGATGGTGCAAAGCTAGACTCTGCAGATGCATCTACTGCAACTCCCCTGGGGAGATCATCAGGGGGACACCAGTCCTGAGATCCCTCTTGACCATGGCGTGACAGAGGTGCTCAACCTTGCTGAGATGGCAAAATGGCAAAATGGCAGAGTTTCAGTGTCCTGAAAAGCCACAAGTGCTGGTGGGCCACAGGTTGCTCTGAGGTTACACTGGTGGTCTTCTGCCTCTCTGTCCTGGGCTCAGAGTCAGGTTTCCACCCACACCCTGGAGGGACCCGAGGCTTTCGACAGGTCCGGTGCCAAGTACCTTTGCCATGAGCGCCCCGGCAGTGGGACGAGCTCTCAGCCCAGACCTACCAGCTGGCCCAGCCTCACACATTCTTCTCAGGGCATGTACTCGCCCCGTGCTCTCCTCACCCCCTCCCCTGCCTTATCTTTAAAGCGATTTTATTTTCGGAGATTCCTTCTGCAGTTCCTTCTGTTCGCCCTAGTTTCTCTCCCTCTTTGAAGAGGTTCCAGCAGGGTCCATCAAAGGCCAAGCAGATCTGTAGAAGGGGAAATGTGGAATGGTCACTCCAGCAGCTGCTGAAGTGCACTTCCGCTGGGTTCGGGTGTTTTTGGCGCTGGTGTTTGTGATGTGGTTTTTAGGGTGGTAGGAAGCTCATCCTCATATTGCTGGCAAGGCCTGAGCTGTGCCTTGCTCAGACATGTGTGACGGGGTATCCTCAGTGGGGCAGTGGCCGCAGAGGGCTCCTATGGACCTCCCACAAAACCCCACAGGCACAACGAGGAGCCCATGGCTTTAGCCTGAGCAGAGGGGAGTTTGCTTTAGGTGGCTATTGCCCAAAGCAAACAGTCTGCCCAAATGTCCCACCAGCCCTGCACGACCATCCTCAGCAGTGGGAGCATCTCCCCTGACCATTGAGGCATGCCCATTCTTCCCCCCATAGCTCTGTGCTTGATGTTGGTGTCCCCTGATATGATGGAAGAGGATGGGGCTCCTCAGCCGTGCCCCCAAGGGCTGGACAAGCCTCTCCCCATGGACACCGCCAGCACCAGACTTCAGAGTTGCCCCTTCAATGAGCATTTTGTGGTCAGATCAGCTCCTACACAGCCCTGGAAAGCCAGGAGGGTGCCAGGGGCTCAGCCAACCTCTCCAGAGAAATCCCCCGGCTGGTCCCCAATCCCTGGGAGGAATGTTTCCCATTAGCAGGCTCTGATAAGTTGCAGGAAGGAGAATTACTCTACGTGTCGGGCAGTTCACTAGAGGTTTCCACACTTAACATATCACCACTATCAGCTCCCTGAAATGCACTGGAGGGGAGTGCGAAGGTGGCTGATTAGATAAAGACAATCTGCGGAGGGGCTATTTCAGGCATATTTCCATCGAGTGAGAATGTCTGCTTACAGCGAGACAGGCGGAGGTGACAGGCCAGCACTGCCAGTCCGACAGCGTCCCTCTGGCTCAGCCTGGCCATGCAAGGCTCCCTCCAAAGCAAACCCCCTAAACCCCTACAGCCCTGTCCCACCAGGGCAAGAGAGACAGCAGCCACCACCACAGCACAGCTTTCCATGCACCCCTCGACATCAGCAGGAGATGGGTGCAGCAGCGATGCTGCTGCAGGGACCCCAAAGGGCAGATGCTCCTATGGGGCTTGGGATGGAGTTAGCACTGGATCCCCTCATCTCACAGCTCCCTGGACACTTCCCAGCATGAGTGCCCTGCTGCCTGGACTTCCCACCCTGGGGACAGTGCTTGTCCCCCTGTCCTAAGCTGGCTGTCCTTTGGCCGGAGATGAAGTGCTGCCTCATTAACCCTTTGCGAACATGCATGAAGCTGCTGCTGCCATGAGCGCCTAGGTGCAGTGGTACACACCTTGCCATGGCATGAGGCTTGGGCAGCATGGGCACACTGGTGGCTGACCCTCCGGGCACTGTGCTTACGCTGCGTGCAGGAAGTCTCCAAAATGAGTATCAGGATTGAGAAAGTACCTGGAAGAGACATGATGTGAGAAATTTGTATCCAGATTTAGCAAGCAAGGTCACATGCGGGCATAGAGACAGTGAGATCACCTGGAGACTGGGAAAATTGGAGAGGTTTTGTTTGTTCCCTTTGAATTTACCAGCTTTGAGGTTCGAGGGGTTTTCTTCTGGGAATTGCCACCATAAAGCATCTGTTTAGGAATGAAGGTTGTACTGAACACTGCAAAAATTACAGGAACGTGTGAGTCTTCAGTGAAGATGCTTGAGGTTTTGGCAATGCACTTCAAAGCAATGAGAGAAAAGAGAATCTTGCCCTGTTCATTTGAATACTTAATAGCACCTTAATTGCAGCTGGCCTGCCAGGACAGACCCTGGCATAGAGCAGCTGTTGGAAATCATGACCAAGAGCTGCCTTGGAGGCTGCAAGGGAGGTGCAGAGCCTGATTAGAACCAGAGCTGGGATGCGGTTCTGCCAGTCCGTGTGCAGGATCTGCCCCTGCAGTGCCCTAGCTGTTCTGGTTTTGCATCAGTTTTCATCTGCTTTGAGATCTGGGAGCACGAGGTTGGGTGGTGTCCTGCACACACACCAATCCCACAAAACCAGCTGCTCACAGAGCATTGGTCCCTGGGATGATCCCATCACAGTCCCCTGCTCTCTCCATTCCTTGTGCACATTTTCCTTCATTCCATGGGAAACTAGACTAGGGTGGTGTTTAGGACATAAGCTGATGGAGGTGGCCGTGCTGGGCTGGGACCTGCTTAGCTTCAGCAGTTTTTTCCTTGGCCTGATGAAGGCCATGGCTCTGCTCTCCTGGCTCATTGACCCAGCATTCTGCGCACTGCGGGCTCAGACACTGCTTAGCTTGTCCTCCCCACTGTGCTTAGTCATCAAGCCTCACACTAGATCGAGCTCAGTCTATCTCATTGCAAGGGACAATTGTTCAAGATGGAGTGGCAACAGACATGGAAGTTCTTCATGAGGTCTGGTAGTCTTGGACCTTTCTCAAGACTGGCTGTCACCTACGAGGGAGCAATATTCCTGCATGTCCTTATATCACAACAGGAGACCTTCTCACCTCACTATGGGCCATCAGACAAGATGGGCTTTTCTTTCTCCAGACTGCAGCAAATGTCTGATTCCAGGTTTCCAGTCTCTAGTCTGAATATGGCCTGGTGCGATGCTGTCTTGCAAACAGCAACTTTCCCCTACAAGATGTCCGCTGTCCCTAAGCAAGGCTCTGTCCCATGGCATTTGGGCTCAAGGGTTACCTTGAGCACCCCAGCACAGCAGCTGAGCTGGACACACATACGCAGCCCATGCTACTGCCTGTTTGTTGGCCGGTGGGTGAAATAAACCTCCCTAAAAGCTTCCCTAGGAAGCAAGTCCTGGTGGGACTCTGGCCCCGGGTGACCAGCTGTTGGGTCTATGCATGGCCAGTGAGGTGGCTGCTGGAGCTGTGCCTGTAGGGACCTGCTCCCTGCCAGCAGAAGGGAATCAGCATCCATGGCTGGTCCCCACCGACCGGCTGGTCGGTGCTGCAGAAGCTTGGGCACAGCTCGGGGAAGAGAAGGTAGAGCCAAACGCAGGTTCAGCGCGGCAGCTTCGTTTTCCACCAGCCGGTCCTGCTGCTTCTCTCACAGCCTGGCTCGGTGCTATTTATACCTCGCTCCACGGCCACTTCACGGCACAGAAAGGCCTGGTCAAAAAGCTAAGGAAGTGAAATTACTTTGGGGAAGAAATGACACTACCCGTTTATAAATAACCCGTGTTTCATTGATCTTTTAGATGCTCGCTTGGCAGAGAGTCCAATGTCATCGCTCCAGCAATGCACACAATACTTGGGCATTGTTTTATTCTCAGTTACAGGGAAAAGGACAGCACCAGCTGCCTTTCTATCTTTAGCCCATGAGAGCACCCTTCAATTGTTCTGCACTTCAAACAATAGGCACACGTGTGGGGGGGTTTAAGATTGCTGGCCTTACCAGAGCATTTCACATTGAAATACGGCCTTAGAGACAATAGATTTCTTTCATGCCCTGGCTGAAGCTGGTATTTATACGACAGAGAAACCAGAGTGCAAGAGCTCTGTCTTGTTTTTCTTGTGCATGATGGGCCAGCGAGAGGTTCGGCTCCCCAGGGAGCCCTCTGAACTCTCTTCCACTAAAATAGCCCTATTGTTCTCTCTTTATTTGGCTGGTGCCGAACATCACATCATCCTCTCTGCTTGAAGGGTCAAGTTAACGGCTTTAATACTACTCTATTGCAAAAACGAGTTTCTGCATTAATGCACAAATATCCTGAGATACAGCAGAGTTGGCCAAAACCTCAGACTTGGCTAAGTTGGTTTCTTTGCAGCTGGAAGAGCAAAGGAGAACTGGAGGATTTATTTTTTTTGCCACTGTTACAGGGTAGCAGGGAAAGCGAGTGTGCCCGTGTGCGGTTGACGAGCGATTCTTTGAAGACACGGATGGGCAGCCAGGCACCCAGCTCTGCAACCGGCCCGTCAGCTGCAGTGTATCAAATGCCCGTGCATAACTCAGCAGCGTCGTGGACAAACAATCTGCTCGCTCAGCACGCTCGGTACCGGGCTGCCTCTGCCCTGCATGGCTGGGGGACCTGGGCTGTGCCATGGGCATTGCAGGTGCAGGATGCGGCTGTGTGGGAGACATACCTGCCACAAAGCTCCCGTTCACACATCAGTCTCTGACGAGTGAGAAAAGCATGGTCACGTCAGAACTATTTATTCCCCACATTGTGGCTGACGTTGTATTGAGTTTCAATTGTCTGAGCCCTGGGTAGCCTTTGAAAGGGGACGCAACATCCCAAAGCCACAAAGCCCATCTTTGAAGGCTCTTTAACAGCAAGAGGAGAGGTTTACAAGTATAAAGTGCTTTTCTTTAAACTTTGCGGGAGTCTATTTTTAGCAAATAAAGATAATGTCCCAGTTGCTGTTGTTCATCTTTTGTTGCATGTAACATGCCAAATACTTACCATGTCTGCCATATTTTTTAATCATTTAACCTTCTCTGAGCTGCATTGTGGCTCCCTTATGCTGTAGCAGAGATTATGGTCTATCTGCATGTACAAATCCTCCCTGGGCTACTGGATTACTTTGAAAAGATCTCATTCTCCAGACTGAATTTGGAAGACAGAAAGGAAAGGCAAGTCACAGCTCTCTATAAAAAGACTTTTCCCAGTCTGAACAGGGTGCATTCATCCTGGGAACCCCCAAGGACAGGGCAGCACCTTTTTCCAACTTTTTGCGATGAAACTGGACCATTTTTTGCAATGTTTTGCTTAGAAACTCAAGCTTTTTATACCCTTTCTCAGACTCTCAGAGCAAACAGAGAGGAGGGGGGACTCAGGATCCTGCCAGGGCTGAGGACTGAGAGGAAAAATGCTTCTGTTTGAGTAAACTCTGTCCTTCTGCGTAGTCATCAAAAGTCTTGGACTTTGTTCCTCACTTCCATCCCTTGACCAACATGCAGGCAAACAGCCCTTGCCCCGTGGAGGGGTCGAAGCAGGCTCCCGGCACAGGGCGGTTTTCCAGCAAGACAGGACTGGATCACCAGTCCACTTCCAAATTCACAGCCTTGGATGTGTATTAATTAAGATGTGAATCTACAGTTATTGATCAAAGTGATGGCAGAGAGGAAAAAGAGAGTAGAACTCTCGAGTCCAGAAAAGAGACAAGGTGGGTGCACTGGAGAGCTATAATCAGAGAGCTTTATTTCAGAGATAGATCTCTAAAAGCAGAACTAAGAGGCTTGCAATGACCTGGACAACTCCTGGCACTGGTAATAGGATAAAGAGCCGGCCGTCTCGCGGCTTGGCCTGGCCACCAGTGATGATCCGTCTGTGGAGGGCAAGCAAGTGTAACAACAGGCGTTGCCCAGATCTTGCTGGAGAAATCCCTCCACCCTGCGCAGGCATGTCCCAGGGTGGGAGGCTGCCTTTGCACCCACTTCTTAATGCATCCCACTGTAGGGTGCCCCTTCCTGGGGCTTTCCCTTGCTGCCCCAGGGTGTAGGCGTGGGTGAGGGCCTGAGCAGCACACGTGTGAGCACAGCATGCCTGTGTGAGCCTGGCACCCTCCTCAGGTGTCATGCTCTAGGTTCATATATATATGTATGTATGTATGTATGTATATACAGTCTTAATCCACCCACAGCATCTCTGCAGGTTAGATGGGTTGGAGACTCTCCTGAACAGACAGGCTCTGGGGTGAAGGGCTTGCTGCAGAGCTTGGTACTTGGTGTAGTTCCAGACTTGGTGCTGCTTTTGCTGCTGGATAACAGTAGCTCTTAGGGCAGATGGGAAACAAGGCAAAGGATAAAGTCACTTGCAAAAAGTCATCAAGTCAGTGGCCAAGCGAGGAAAGGATCTACTTTTCCTCCCAGGCAGTCCAGTGACACATCTTACAGCCCTGGGACAGGTCACCAAGGTGATGGGGAGGTCTCCATCCTGGGAGGTTTTTAAGGCTTGGCTAAGTAAAGCCACAGCCACTCTGATCTCATGCTAGAGACAGTCCCACTATGAGCAGGTTGGGTGAGAGACCAGCCCCTTCCCTCTCTCATTCCCTGACATGAGGCAATGTCCGCGCTAATCCCCAGTGGTACAGCAGACAGAAAAAAATTAGTATCCACGGGCAGCACACTGGAGTCAATGAAATAATTCACAATTTCCTGGTTTTCTGATTGCAGGATCTGAGCATCATAACATAGATTTACTCGTTCCCCTCCCAAAGCTGCATTAGTGAAAAATTAAGTCCAAATAAAGATGCAGATCTGAGGCTGGTGTTCAGCCGTTGTTCTGCTGGCTACACACAAGCATCACACAACCCTCTCTTCACCAGCAATCAACGATTTCAAACGTTCGTAACGCAGGTTGCAAACCAAGTCCAGCGCCACTGCTTTTGTTGGAGCCTCACAGTTATACCATAAATGCGATGTGAAAATGCTTTGAGTCATTATATTACTACAGTAGGTACACAAATGATTGCCTTGTGATGACAATAAATCTTTTTTCTAGTTATGCTGTTGTGTTGACAGTACCTTACTAGCAAACGTTAGGGTTGTTTCATTTTATTACACTTATTGTAAGGGCAGAGCGAGTTAGGACTGACAGTTCCTTTGTATAGTTAAACAATAAAGTAGGAAGGACCTGGTTTAGTTTGGATTTATTTACACATAAACACATTTTATCTGTTCCTAATACAGACACGTTCCTGCAGAAATGAACCCCTTGATTTGTCACACTGCCATTTCAAGCTCTATTGCTGGGAAATGAATGTCCTGCAAGTATATGAAACTGTTCTGAAATCTGAGATTTACCAGATGTACTCGACTGAAGAGGCACAGAACAGCCCCCAGCCTCGGATCTGTCCGAAACGAGAGCAGAGAGCAACCCTATCTCCTGATGAACTGAGACAAAGTGAGTGTAAATACACATCTAAAGTGGGAGAAAAATATCAGCTTGCATTATGCCGCAGGGCATCCCAGAGACCGCCGAGGACTCAGGAGTGCCTCCCTACTGTGGCATGGCACATGGTCAGGGATGTCACCCTGGGGACACCCGAGTGCACTCAACAGCCCCTCTGGGAACAACGGGGGGACATCTGCGATGGGGGCTGCCAATGGGCTCGGCTGCATCGAGGTAGCCCCGGCCACCCCCTTTCCAGGTCCTGTCAGTGCAGTGCAGCAAAGGGACGTGGGCAACGAAGATGTTGAAGAAATGGAAAACATGAAGATGTGTCCAATATCAGTTCAGTATGGGTTCTTTAATTTCCAAAGCCAGGCTTGCAGTTCTACCGTCTTCCCCTGCCTGCAAAGGGCAAATTTCAGCTCCTGCGAAGGCAACAGATGATGCAGCTGCAGTACAAGAGAAAGTGCCAACAAGCTGACATGCAAACCGCCACACTGCACTGCCTGCATTCTGCCGGTCCTGCCACATGCTGCCTCCGAGGGACAAAACAAATTCAAATCCACCAGTTCACCTGCTGAGGTCTTGTGACTGCAAATACCTTCAGTTTTACGAAACACAGGTGCCACCTTCTTTCTAGTTCAGTTTCCTGACAGTGACTCCGCAATGTGCGGCTTGACACAGGCATTCACAGAGAAGATGCTCGCTGGGATCCCCTCTCTGCACATACGAGCAGCAGAGCCCAGCGCTGTGCAGCAGAAGAAAAATCGGTGGACCACTGATTTTTCCATCTGGGTTGGGTTTGACCAATGGAGGACAGTCTCTTGGATGGGAGAGCTGGGGGCTTTTGCCACCAGAGGACAAAGCCTTTCCTGGGGTGAACGCCTTGGCTGAGCAACCCCAAAATGACCAAAAGTCTTCAGATGTTGGCCGAATCCTGGAGACACAACAGCTTTTGGAGACATCTCTTTTGGATGCCTCCAGGTATTTTGTGATTGATTCATCAGCAGCAGGAGGTGGTCGTCACCACTTGTACTTTTGTCAGGCTGTTCCCGGAGAGCAGCACCACCCCAGCCGAGTCACAGGGTCCTGGGCCTTTCTCCCACTGCCCTCCCCATGAGGATGCCAATCCTCAGGTCGACACTAGTGGGAAGATCACTGGTATCACAGCAGGCAGGGAAACGTGCTCAGCATTTACACTGGAGACTATTTCTATCCAGCAAAACAAGATCTACCCCAGTAAATCCATAAAATCATCGATCCCCGATATTCAGACAAGGCATGATCTCATCAAGCGTTGGTGATGGATCCATTCTGGAGAACGTCCCTAGCAAGCCCCTAACTGCTCCTCAGGCTGCGGGAATAGGTGAGCCCGGTGCCCACCTCACCTTTGTGACCGCAGGGATGGCATGCAGCCCTTGCTTTCCAGCCGGAGCAACCAAACCCAGTGCCAATTCCTGAGCCGTGCGGCACCGTGTCCCCACTGGACAGAGCACCTACGATACCAAGGGAGAGGGGGGAAGCCCTGCTCCACTCTGCAGGAGCGGTCCTTCCCCAAGGGTCCCGCAGCCCACCACACACCACGGGGCACCCTGGGCACCTCCGCCAGGACTCTCCTGGAGCCAGCGCAGTGCTATGGACATCCCTTCTGCGGGCTATGACATCATTATTGCTGACAATGACGTGGAAGGGCCGAGAATTTTTCTCTCTGTGGGGTAGCAGCGTCACCCCTGGAAGCAGCGGACGCTTTTCATTAGCCTGAGCCCCTCGCTGCGGGCGAGCACCCCCAGCGCCCGAGCCCCACAGCACGCGTCGCGCCCCGACAGCGCTGCTGCCGCCCGCCTGACACTACGTCACACAACGTCACACGTCCCCGTGACGCACCCCCGCGCCGGGGTACCACGCCCCCCCCCCCCCCCTTGCTTCAGGCACGCACGCGCGCTCCCAACTCCTCCCCCCCTCCCCCGCCCCCAAGTCGGCTGCATTGGCACGCGGAGATGTCGCTCCCCGCGCTGGTAGGTCGCCTGCGCTGCCAATCGGTTCCCGGGGCGGGGCGAGGGTGGGAGGCCTGTCCAATCGCCTGGTGGCGGGCGGAGCGGCGGGCCGGAGCGGCCGGGAGCAGGTAGGGGGGCGGCCGGGGCTGCTCCGGGTCCGGCGTTCGCCTCGGGGGCCGCGGCCTAGCGAGGGGCCGGGGGCCAGGCCAGCTCCGTGCCGTGCCGTGCCGTGCCGGCGAAGGGGTGTCGCGGCGCGGCCCTGCGCAGGCCTGTGCCCTGCAGCGCCCCGAGGGTCCCGCACCGGCCTTCCTGCGGCGAGCGGCGGCCTCGGGCCGTGGCAATGCGCGGTGCCGGCTCCCGAGGCAGGGCCCGGCGCGGCTCGGCTCGGCTCGGGGGCTCGGCCCTGGCCGGCCGGGACTGGCCACGGGCTCGGCTGGGGGTGTGGAGGTGCCTTCGTCCGGCGCGGGGCCCCTGTGCGGCCGCCGCCGCCGCGCCCGAGGTGGGCAGCGAGGGCGGTGCTGAGCTCTGTGCTGCCCGGCCCTCCCGGGCTGCCCGCCGCCGCCCCCCCGAGAGGGCAGGGCCAGGCTGCCTCTCGGGAAAGAAGGTGAGGCGCTGGGGGCCAGGTGGGTGACTTCTGCTCTGCCTCCTCAGCGGGGGCCATGGCCGCGCCCTGGGAAGACGTCCTGCGGAACGAGGCGGCCATCCAGGAGGCAGCGGCGGTGGCCGTGGACGCGGCGCTCCTGGAAGGTGTGCTGATGCGGACCGAGTGGGAGCCCAACGCGTCGGATGTAAGTGCCAGAGCGGAGTCACGGGACGTGTTCGATCCTGGCCGGGGTGTGAGTCAGCAAAGCGAGAGGAGCGCGGGGAGGAGCCGGCTGCCATCCCTGGGTTTGCTGCGCCCTGGTCAGCGCGCACTGCTTTGCGGCGAGCAGCCGGCTGCCTGGCTGAAGCGCGGTTGAAGCATGACCGACCTGGGGGCTATAGCTCGCACCCCATCCTGCTCGTGACTGCGTCTCCTCTAGAGACTGCCCTGTGATACAGTTCCCCCTTTCCGAGGAGAGGGATAGATCTGGAAAGGTTTGGGAAATTGCCAGGAGCCCTGCGTGTGTGTGGTGGTGGGCGTTCATCCCTCTCCCAGCTTCTCAACACCCATACGATCCTTTGAACCAGGGGAGCATCTCTTGGAGGGGCCTCTCTGTTTGGCCTGCTCTCGGCTACAAGTCGACCTTCCCCCCATACGTGGGACGAGGCAATGGGGATGGGGGTGGCTGATGCGTGGGATTACCTCTGGTGAATTTGTGGCAGCTGGCTGGGGCAGGGGTGCTGATGGGGGGCTCAGCCTGTTGGAGGGGGTTACTGTGAGGGATCTCAGAGGAAGAAGTACCCCTGTGCAAGAGGGGTGGGACACCATCGGGGACGGGTCCCCAAGGAGCCTGGGGGCAAGCAGGAAGCTGTGCTGGGAGCTGGCAGAGGTATGAGAAGGGAGGTCTCCACCATGGGGTCTGCTCCTTGATGTCAACGCCATGGTCAGGTCAGGGGTCTGAGGGAACCTCGAAGGGTGAGAGGAAGAGGGAGGCTGGGAGGAGAGGCCAAACACACTGCCAGTGCCCCTTGTCTCATGCAAAAATCAAGGTGAATTGGGAACTTCTTTCTGGTGTAATGTTTTGTCTTTGAGGGTGGCCCTGTGCCTGAGCTGTGGGGTGAACCAGGAGTCCAGAGTCACCCCTGGGACTTAGTGAGCAGGGATCAAAGGAAGCAACTCTGATGACCAAAACCCAGGACTGGCAAATTCACCTTTTCTCTGAAACTGAGGTGTTCTGGAGACAGTGCTCTCCAGTAAAGGTGGAAACAAAGCATCCTTCAGAGGGAATCACTCAGCCCAGCTTGAGCTCTGGAGCACCTGCTTCTGCCTCTGCAGTGCCCTGTGGACAGCTTGTAAAGCAAAGCCCTCAAAAGTCAGGGGTCAGCAGGGTTGAGGCCATGTGTCTGTTCAGGGTGCGCTGAGGACGGCTGGGGGTGACTTCAGCCTTCAGACAAGCAGAGGAAGCACCTCTTTAGCCCAACCTAACCTGCATAGACCTGACTGCTCTGCTGCTGCATCCTTGTTTGCAGGTGGTGAATTATGCTCCTTTCACACTGCTTCCGTCTGCAGTACCAAGTGCCCTGTTTGAACAAGCATACGCTGTTCAGCAAGATTTTAACCTGCTGGTGGATGCTATTAGTCAAAACAAAGAATTCCTGGAGCATACTCTGGCCAGGTAATGTTCTTGCATGTTGCATTTTAATGAAATATTTTAAATGCTAAGCATTTATCATCTTTCAGGCATTCCTACCTTCCATCTGCTCATGTCCTTCAAGCTGAGGCGGGCACTTCTGTCCTCTGCAGAAGTTGTCTCCTTTGCTATGTTATTTCTCCTAAGATTAATTTCCATCAAGTCTTGGTGTTTTGGGGTCTCCTTGGGCCTCAGAAGATGGGATATCTGGCCAAGAGTTGACTCCCTGCAATGATCTTAAATTTTGCCAGTGTTTGAAGCTTGTGAATTCTTATTTGTGAGTTTGTTGGCTCCTGTGCCTTAAATACAAATTGCTGGAGGCTTCTTTGAGTCCTAGATTTAGTAGTCTGTTTTGGTCTTGTTTTGTATCTGCCTGTGGCTGTCTGATAACCACCAGCTCTGCTGCCTGCCTGCAGTTATGAAGAGGTGTTTGTTCCTTCCCCCTACTGCTGATCAGTCACCCTGTGTCCCCTGCTTTCCCAGCCATGCTGGGGAGGTGACCTGCAAGCTCTGGGTGCTGGAGGACTGCTCAGCTCTGGCTCGTGAACTCTGCTGGATTTACCTGTGGCTGTTGCCCTGTGCTGGAGCGACCATCCCTGACTGTGGCCCCCATAGTCTGTAGCGCTGATGCTTCCATAAAACCCATTTCCCTTCCTGCTGCCTGTCTGTGCAGGTGCTGCTGGCTCACTGGCACTGGGACAGAGCAAAGTAGACTATTTTCCAGTGTCCTTCTTGTTTTGCTAAAGCCTGACCCCTCGGAGCTGCTTTAAGGCCTGCGCCTGCTCCATAGCTGGCTGCAACCAGAGCTTGTGGCTGGGGACATGTTTATACTTGTGGTTAAAGAACGCAACGCCTGGGGGTTGCATGCACTCAGATGCCTGCCCTGTGCCAACTCCCGCTCAGTGTCTCGGGGCAGCTCCTTGGACGTGCTGCTCACAATGCGCTCAGGGATTTGGGACCCTGAAGAAAAGCTGGACCTGCTCTCGTGTGGCCACTGGAGCACTTGGCACCACAGCGTGCAGGATTTGGAGCTCAACAGGACAGGGGGAATTTGATGAAGCTCCTGGAGCTTGTTGTATGAACTCTGTGTGCAGGCACAGAGACTTCTGATTTCTTTCCTGTTTCTGCAGAATTCTGCATTTCTTTGCTTTTGCTTGTCCCATCTCTCTGCGTTGCAAATGAAAGTCACCTCTTACAGCGGCACTTTTCGTAGAATGGCTGTGCCGAGCAAACTAGATTTGCATTATGGTTGTGAACTGTGGCCCTTGATGAAGAGTGCATTCATGGTGAGATGCTTAACAGTGCTGTAGGACTTGATCTAACTACAGCCCGGCCATTTGTGGTGGAGAATGTCATAGAATCATAGAATGGTTTGGGTTGGAAGGGACCCTAAAGGCCATCTAGTTCCAACCGCCCTGCCGTGGGCAGGGACATCTTCCACTAGACCAGGTTGCTCCAAGCCCCATCCAACCTGGCCTTGAACACTTCCAGGGATGGGGCATCCACAACCTCTCGGGTCAACCTGCTCCAGTGTCTCGCCATCCTCACAGTAAAGAACTTCTTCCTCACATCTAATCTAAGTCTACCCTCTTTCAGTTTAAAACTGTCCATGCTAAGGTTTTTTTCTAGAGAGCAATTAATTTTCTTGTTCCCTTGTGATGGTGTAAGGGGGCTGATCTGGTCTTTCTTTCTTTCTAGCACCATCAAGGTAGATGACTTCACAGCTCAACTCTTCAGAATCCACATGCAAGTTTTGGAGGAAGGCTTGGCTCAGGTACCTGGGCAGGACACCCCAGCTGTCAACAGCCGTGCCCGTTTGCATTGTGGTGGGATTGCCTGGTCTCTGTCTGCAAGCTTGCTGCTGTGGGCTTTGAACTGTCCTGTAGTCAGGCCGGTCACTCTCTGTGCTACGGTGTCTTGGTTACAGCCTGTGAGCTCAGGACCTTGCCCTGTTTGACAGTCATGCCCTTTGGTTAGTGATCCTGGAGACAGTCAGGCGAGGAGGATTTAACATCGTTTGTCTTTGTCCTCTGGGAGTCGGGAGAGCGCAAGGATGTGTGCCATGTTGGGACCTGTGCCAGACAGGCTGTCCGTGCAGAAGCTCCTTTACTCTCACTAGTGTCGTTAACTCTTCTGGAGTACTGAGGAGGGCTGTGCGCCCTGAGCAAGGGCCAAAGCACTCACAGGCATGTCTTGCAGAGGTTTTTATCAAAATGACAATGACAGGATCTGCCCCAGGAGGATTCTGAAGTGAGATCATCAAAGGGATTTGCAGTTAAAGGCAACAGGAGAACCCGCTTCACCTTCCCTCTGTTTCAGTCTGTGTTTTTAGGCATAAACCGCTCTGATTACATGTTTGACTGTGGGGTGGATGGGACGCCCGCTCTGAAGCAGATAGAAATAAACACCATTGCTGCCAGCTTTGGAGGCCTCACCTCCCGCACTGCAGCGGTCCACGGGTAAGGGAGCATCTCTGGCTCATGCTGCCTGGCGCTGCAGCAGCTGCACCACATGGCCTGCTGCACTCCGTGTCTTTGCGTGTGCTTCAAACTCCCTCTCCCTAGGTCTGGTCAGGGCATTTACAACTTTTTTTTGTTCCATAGGCGGGTGTTGAAAGTGCTGGGAAAGTCTGAGGAGGCATCGCGCCTGCTGCCCAACAACCCATCAAAAGGGCTTGCCTTGGGTATTGCGAAAGCCTGGGAGCTCTACGGTTCCCAAAGGTAAGGACAGAGGAAGTGCTGGAGGCTGGGTTATCTTGTCTCCCCTGGGGATGCATGTGTTAAGTTTTGAAATTGTGCTTTCTGAAAGATGCCTGTTTGCAAGACAAGCTGCTCTTGAAAAGCCTGTGGCACCCTGGGCAGAGCAATGTGGTTGTCTTAGCGCACAAGGCTGCTGTGTCACAAAGGCAGAGAGGTGCAGAGGGACCCTGGAGAAGTTGTGTGGTTTAACAACGCTGCGCAGAGCTTGCTTTTCCTCCTGCCCTTGTGCTTGTGCCTCACACTGGTTTGGTAATTATGCAGGATCGGTACTGCTCACCATTTGCATGCTGACCCTTAGAAACACTGGAGAAAACGAGCAGGAGCAGTGCAGGAAGCCTGAATCGCAGAGATCAAAAGTTAGTGGTCCTGGGTGCATGTGGAGTGATTCTGGGTTTAATGATGTCCTTGGTATCTCTTCCAGTGCTGTGGTGATGTTTCTAGTGGAAGAAGTCCAGAGGAACATTTTTGATCAGCGATGTGTAGAAAATGAGCTTTGGAACAGGTAAAGGTTGAATTTTCCTGGGATGGGAAAGAAAGGAGATGGTAGTTTTGGAAAAGGGAAGCAGAGCGAACTGCTGCTAGATCACAGTCTTTACCTCAAGGCAGCTTGTGGGGCATCTCCAGGCTCTCCAGCAGGCACAGCGTGTTGGTGGGAGCATAGGAGCAGCCCAGGGAAAGATGGAGGTGTGCAGAATCCATTTGCTTTTTACTTTGTCACCTACTCAAGGATAAAGTAAAAATACTTTATCGTTTCTGGGACTGTGAGAGGTTATGTCTTGGTATGTAACAGGGCAGCCTTTATCTTGGACTTCTCTGGGGTCTGTTATGCAGCTCTCTTCAGTGTTCCTTTGGTGGCCTCCTGCCTAGCCTCAGCACCCACCTTCGTCTTCTCACCAGCCTCCCAAAGCCTGTCACCAGCTCTTTGCTGGAAATACCAGCAGCCATCAAAGCCTCTGGTCTCCAGGGCTGATTCCTTGCTGATTTTGTGCCTGTGTAGTCCTCAGAACTGCACCAGTGGTAGCTTTTCTGTGGGCCACGTCTCTTAGGCAGGACAATAAGGAGCAGAGCGGGGTTAATGAGGGTCCTGCTTGCTCTCTGACTTGGGATTGGGCACAGGGTATTTAACAAAAGCTAAATTAATGAAGCTTCAAACCCATTGTGAAAGATCTGGGCAAAGTAAGCAACGCAGCAGTGGAGTAAAGAACTTGGGAGAAAGAAGTGCTTTGATGAGCTCTAGCCCTGGACCTGTGCTAGAGCAGTGGGAGGTGTATGGCACGGTCTCCAGATCAGCAAGTCCACACTGCCACTGTGTGGAGGGAAGACTATAAAGCTTAAAGGAGATAAAACGTGCAGGAAGTCGCTTGTCTGTCTGCAGCTCTTGGCTTTGAAGCCAACAGTGAGTGAATCTGTTGTGTAGGCATTAAAAAAAAACCAAAATATTGACATCTCTTAGAAACTTAGGAGGTGAAAGGTGAGTATGGAAAAATCCAGAGTGTTTAGGCATGTGTTCTGTTTCCTGCAGTGTTTTGGCAGCCTGGTGACTCTCCTACTCCTCTTCTAACAGGAATATTCGGGTCATCAGGAAGCGCTTCAGAGATGTGTTTGAAAAGGGGTCTCTGGATGATGCCAAGAGGCTGTATATGTGAGTATGAGCCAAGGTGCGCGTTCCTGCCTGTGTGTTGGGCACACAGGGCTGTAAATGGGAATTTTCAAACAGAGCTGGTGGTATGTTTTGAGTGTAAATAGTGACTTTCTGAGAAAGCAGTTCTCTTCCATGCTCCAGGCTGCTGCTTCCCCTTAGAGCTGAAATGATTTTTTTTTCACAGTGGTGAGATTTTGCATACACACATCACTCCCTTACAGCTGGAAACATAATTTCCCTCCTTCAAGCTGCAGCCTTCAGAGCTCTGTGGGATCTTTACTTCCTCCACATACATCTGCTATGAAAAGTCCTGGCTATTTCAGAGGCTTCCACAAAGACATTTCCTGTTTACTGTTCACGTGATGCTCTGCCAGTGGGAGCTGGGCTGGGTTATTAGTGCTACAGGAGGAAGCATTACATGTCTTTATGGTATCTGTTGGTTTTGAATGCACTCAGTGTCTTGCCCACTCCCTGTGGAGGCCAGGACGTGCAGGTCGCAGACTCCAAGTGCTGGTAGTTGGTCCCAAGCGTGAAATTTGTCCTATTTCCAGGGTAATGTGCTTGGAGCTGTACAAGCCTAAAGGAAGATATGGTTTCATGCCAATGTTTTGGGTTTTTTTCTGTAGTTAGGCTAATTTTTCCATGGTTTGACCTTTGGTGCCTCTGCTGTGTTTAATTAGTGAATACATTTGTCATCGCCAGACAGTTAAGGGGAAAGTGTATCCACTGTACTTCCTCCAGAGCATCCTCTCCTCTTATTGATGAATGCCTTTACAATTAATTACACTGCCTGGCTGCCAGCAGTTTCTGTGCTGCTTTCCTTGACTGTGTGCACAGTTTGTGTGGCCAAAGCTTGGGGGTGTGGTGCTACACGTATGCTGACGGCCCTGCCCTGGCAGGATGTTTTGGTGCCTGGGTAGGTTGTTGAGTTGATGTTCTGCCTTGAATTGCCACCAGAGAAGGACCCTGTTCCTTCCCAGCTTCAAGAATCTCCCAGGCCTGGCTCCCGGTGGCAAAAGCTATTAAAAAATTTAGGTTCTTACCGTCCTGCTGGGCTGGGTGCCTGAACTAATTGAGACTTTGGCTAGTCAGGGCGGAGGCCGGGTGTCAGCTCCCTGTGTCTCAGGACAGGGCAAGCCAGCTGGAGCTCAGCAGAGAGGAGCCAGGGCTTGCAGTCCTCAGCTTTCTCTGGCAGAGCCAGCCAAGAGCAGAACAGCCCAGGAGGCCAAAGACAAGGGGCAAATGCTGCAACGTGTTGTCTCCCTGACCCTGTTGCAGCCCCCCGGTCCTGGGGGGTTCAGGCAGAGGTGGGCGAGGACTGGCCTGGTTCTGTGAATGCTTCTGGTTTCTGTTCCAGGGACGGCCAGGAGGTAGCAGTGGTGTACTACAGAGAGGGCTACGTGCCAAAGAACTATGACCAGCAGGTCAGTACTGACTGCTCTTCCTGCCCACGTTGTGGCCTTGCCAGCGAGTTTGAAATGCCCTGTGATCCCAGGGACCTCTGTCCTGTCCTGAGTGGGGTTAGTCCTGTCCAGCGTGGCTGATAGCATCAGGAAGCTGTGACTCCGCAGTGCATGTGGGTGTCCCTGGCACTCATGCAATAAGAAAAATGAGTGGCTTTCTTCTCCAATAACCAGTAATGTGGTGACATCTTACCAAAGCACTGAATTGCTTCTGTACATTGTGTGTTAACACGGGTATTGGCACCTGCTTAAAGGGTTTAGACTTGATTACAGATCACACTCTGTCCTCTGCTAGGACCATTAGGCTGCAGGTAATAATAATACAGACCAGTTCTTACCGTTGTCTGGAGGTGGCAGCACTGGACAAGCTGGGGAGGGGGTGGAGGCAAAGGCAGTGGACTAACCTGGCTGTGCTGTTTCCAGAGGTGGTGGGAAATCCATGTATGTATGTCTGCTTGTCTCTGGAGTGCTATTCTTGGCCCCCATCCCTGCCAGGCAGGGAGGGAGGAGGCAAATCATATGTCAATAACTGAACAGAAAAGAGTATAGAAAACCTACTTTTTTTTTTTTTTTTTTTCTTTTGTCCTGATGGGATGGTTTCTCTCTTTCTGTCTTAGAACTGGGAGGCACGGTTGCTGCTGGAGAGATCAAGGGCAGTGAAGTGCCCTGACATTGCTACCCAACTTGCAGGCACCAAGAAGGTCCAGCAGGAGCTGAGCCGGCCAGGGACGCTGGAGAGATTACTGCCTGGCCGCACCGAGGCTATCGCTCGAATAAGAGCAACGTTTGCTGGACTTTATTCCCTGGACATGGTGAGTGTGAGTGGGGCTGGAGCAGGAATGAACGTGCAGACATGTGTTTGGCCTGTGTGATGTTTCTCTTCGGTTAAGAAGATGAGAGGGCTTTGTTGTGGTCCCTGGGAGACCCTGTTGATCCTGACCCCTGACAGAGGGGTCTGTCAAGGAGCCTCTGCTCCTCCCTGATGCTTTGCTGTTGCCATCCTTTCCTACCAGGGCGAAGAGGGTGACAAGATAGCTGCTACAGCTATCGCTGACCCTGACCGGTTTGTGCTGAAGCCGCAGCGAGAAGGTGGAGGTATGAGTTGGACTGGGTCCATGTGGGTTTTTATTGCGGTTTGTGCTGTATCCAGGAGAGGCAGTAGCTCTGTGATGGTACCTGGTCCTATGCTGAGGGATTAAAAAAAAGGTGGGGTGGGGTAGCTTGTAGCTACTTGTAGCCATGGGGACTAGTTGTGGCTGTAAGGTAGTGCTGCTCCTGGAGGAGCTCCCTAGGCCCCAGAGCTGGGGTGTGGGGAGCCCAGGCAGCATGTGGGGAGGCAAAGGCTGTGTCTCTCTGAGCTGCCAGGGCTGCATAGCTGGGGCCAAGAGCTTCTGCTGTGCTGGGAAGTGTTTGACTTGCTGGTTTTGTTGTCAGGGAACAACCTCTATGGTGAAGAGCTCAGGCAGGTTCTGGAGAAGATCAGAGACAGCCCTGAGAGAACCTCCTACATCTTGATGGATAAGATCAAACCACAGCCAGCAATGAATTACTTGCTGAGGGCTCACAGTCCCCTACAAGTGTCCGAGTGCATCTCAGAGCTCGGTATTTTTGGTGTCTATGTCAGGTGAGAAACGTGCTTGTGTTACAGGGTGGTTACCTGCTCCAGCTCGCACTTGGGTTGGGAGCGTTTTCCCCTCTGTGCTGTCTGAGCACAGCAGCAGGGCAGATGTCTCTGGGGAGGTGGAGGTACAGGTGACAGATGTGACTGTTCAGTCTCTGCCCGTCAGCAGTTCTCTGAGCACTGTGTTCAGACGCTGAACTGCTGCTGTGTACCTGCTGCCAAACGAGTTGTTGAAAAACCATAGAGCTGGTGCTGGCAGTTACTGGTGTAACAAACAGCCATGTGGAACTGGTGTGTCTCATCCTGATTTCTGGGAGCGCTTTTTGGGTTCTGGATGCAGCCACATGCTTTTCTGAAGCCCTGGCGATCTCAGAAATACCTGAAGGCTTAATGCGGTCATGTTCAACCCTAAATAGCTGCTGGTTTTGTTTAAAACACTCACAGGCCCATACAAATGTTTCCATAGCTTATAAATTAAAGTCCTTCTTGTACAATTTTAGAAACAAATGTACTCTGGCAGCATTCAGAACCTGACACTGCCTGTGTGCAGAGCAATCAGACCAAAATGGCCCAGCTGAAAAAGGGCACTGTCGCTGGCAGGCACAAAACAGGCGCAACTGTTGTCTGCAGAGACCTCTGCATTAGCCTCAGGGCTTTTACATGCTGGTTACTTGCCCTGTGCTGTGGCAGGGAACATGAATCAAATTGTCCAAGATGAAATGCCATAAGCTTTCTGCTCTGCAGGTGCTCAGTTGCCCTTTTCTTTGCAGACAGGATAAGGAGATGGTGATGAACAAGGCCGCTGGCCACCTCCTGCGGACGAAGGCAATCGAGCATGCAGACGGTGGGGTAGCAGCTGGGGTAGCAGTGCTGGACAGTCCTTACTTGGTGTGAGGAGGTGATGCTCCATCCTGCCCACCTCACTCTGCTGCCTGAAGAGCTGATCTGCCACAGGGATGTTCTTAGGGTGCGCTTACCAAGGTCTGATGTGTTGGGGACTGTGATGAGGGACTGTGTGGACACAACTGCTCAAATGTCCTGCGTGCCAGCCCCAGCTTCTCCTCTGCAATTCCTCCTGCAGGAAGAAGGGACTCCCTTGCTCTGCCTGCTCAGGGGGCCCTGCCCCACGTGTGTCCCAGCTGTGATCTCTCAGCACTGCATTGGTCTGGGTGTTCCCTTGGGGTCTAGGCTGTGGGCAGGGGTAGGTGCAGCAAAGCTGAAGGGTGAACGTGCCACAACAGGCACTCATGCTGTTCCCAGTTTTGTGCTCCTTGGTGCTGGGTTATTTCTGGAGACACACAACCCCAAAGCTTAGGGAATGGGAGAAGAAAGGTGTATGTGTAAGTAACAGCCTTCATCTGTGGGATTTGTGGCCCAGTGCCTCAGTGCTTTCCAGGTTAAAGAGAGGAGCCTAGCTCCACATGCCCATGGCCCCTCCAGCCCCGATTTCTACTTTTCCCTGTGCCTGAGGATCCTCAGGGTTCCTGCACAAGGGACAGCTGCCCTTGTGTAATTTGCCCAAGGGCCTCTTGCTTGCTTTGTTGGACTGGGTACTCAGCCCAAATAGTGCCTCTGTGCTAGACAAGGCTGCATCTGCTCCTGTTGCCTCCTGCAGCCTTGTTCAACAGATCCCCACGACATGGCACAAGAATCCCTCAATGATGGTGGCAGATCCCAGTGTGATGCTAAATTAGAGCCTTGTGTCACAGCCAGTATGTTGATGAACCCTGAATCCCCAAAGGCTTGTGCCAGTGCATCTCACTGCAAGTCATGCACCGAGCATCTCCCAGCTGGTCTGCTGCAGCATGTACAGCCCAGCCCAAGAGCAGTGTCAGGGAGCCCCAGCCTCAGTAATGGTCCTGCTGGGACATGGGACGGGCCAAGACTGGGGCTGTGGCAAGGAAGCAAAGGAATGTTAGGAGAGGCTGAGTGGGCACAGCTCCAGCTGCCAAGCACTTCACTCTGGGACCAGCACCTGTGGATGGTGAGACATGTCTCCCTCCAGGTTTCATGAATCAGTGGGAACAGTGCAGCAGCAGCAGGACAGAGGAGTGCAGGCTCTTTATCCATGGGCTTTTGCCTCTTCCTTCTCAGCCACGCAGTTCAAGGGGAAACATAAAAGATGTACTTTGCTGGCAGTGCCCTCGTAAAGCGCCCAGGCAGCCTCAGCTCTACCCTTCTAGTGACACCGGAGAGAAGCAGCACAAAACCAGTGTTCCTGAAGAATGAACATGCTGATTGACAGACCTGCACCTTGCTGGGTGTATTGCAGCAGTGCTGTGTCCTTCAGTCATCAGTCTTTCACCTTGGAAACAGTTCAGTTCTATAAGTGTGACTGATTCTACAATTCCTGGGTGGTGGTTTTGTTGGGGGGGGGGTTGATTACCCCCAGCCAGAGATTAAAACATATGCTGTTCTTGTGCAAGTTTTGGCTTGAGACTAGATGGGAATGGGAGGTGGTTGCCTCCTCCCTGGCCAGGCGTACACCTGTGCACGGCCCTTTCATGTACCTTCACACCAGGGATAACTAAAGCCAACCCACCAGTTTCTGCTGTGGTTGCTGTAGGGCTGCACAGCACCATGTTGGAGATGTGTCCTGGCACTTGGCTCCACAGTGCTGGCCCAGCACCACTGGATGGAGAGCTGCTGCGGTGAGGGGTGCCAGGAAGACTCTCTCCAGGAGGAAACGCTCCCAGCCTGGAGCTGTGACTGTGCAGTTTGTTGGAGCACCAAGGGCACAAGGTTAGATGGCAGCTGTGGGGAGCAGGACGAGAGCACTGTAGCAGTGCCCCTGAGCTGCTGGAGGCAGTTGCTGGTGAGGCCTGAGCCCAAGGTGACACGGGGGACCACAGAGTGGAGGCAGAGGCTGGTATCCATTGCTGTGCCTGGGTGAGGACCAGGCCTGGTGTGGAGGCGAGGCAGCTATCAACAGCCCTGAGCTTCCTTGGCTGCTCACAGTGGGTGCTTGTCCATCTCCCTGGCACTGGTCCTGTGCGGGGGGGGTTGATGACAGATGGCTATTGCACTGTTTTGTGTTTTCCATGAGCCTTAGTGGAACAATGTTGGCTGGAGACAAGGGAAAAACTGAAGTACAGGCTCCAGCCCTGGAGCCAGAGCTTCTGCCCTTGCCCCAGTGCAGAGCAGCAGCATGAACTGCGTCACAGCCTGTAAATCCCAGTCCGTGAAAAAGCATCACACTGGCAGTAACCTACCTCTCCACATCCGCAAAAGTGTATCCCAGTTTGGACCTGCCATGCCTGCCCCTACAGCAATGTCTGAGCGCCCCCATCTCCCCCAGGCTCAACAGCAGACAACCCATGCACATGCTCTAAGCCTGTTTCCCTTTTGTTTCCTTGAACTTTATTCCATTTGGGATAAAATTCTGTTTCCAGCCAAAATTACATAGCGGACAAAGAGTAATAGAGGAGAGATAATGTAGGAATCCTTGTCAATAAGGTGGCACCATCCAGTGGTACAGAGCTGTGGGGGACACTGGCACTCAGTGAGGTTATAGATCACAGACAAGTGCTGTGCCAGTGAGAGCAGCAGGTAAGAAGTGAGACTTGGGACTTGGACAACAGAGCACCTGCAACACTTGCCCTGAGCAGCCAGCCTCAGAGGCAGTTGCCTCATCCTTTCTAGCCCAGCCAAAAGTCAGCTCCGTTTGCAGGTGAAGCCTGTACATTGGCACTCGCCAAAACAGCTGTTGCAACAAGTTTTAAAGCCCATTTCTCCTTTGGTTTAAGTGCAAAATCAAACAGTTCACATGCAATTTTCATACAGACATTACAAAGGAGGTATCTCTCCCAGCTCAACCCAGGGCTGGAGTTAAATGTAATTCATTTGAAGAAGAATGGCTTTGGCAGTACCCTTGTGATGCTTAGGCTCTTGGGCTAGAGGTTTTGCGGTTTTTTCCTCTCATCATCATAAAGCTATGTCAGATTTAAGCAAAAGCTAACTTTCCACTTTTTTTTTTTCCTGATGAGAAAACATTATCTAGAACTAACACAGCCCTGCCTGCCTTGGTTTGTTTGCTGTAGCAATGGTTGTGGTGCACTATAACCCAGCGCCTGGTTTGCCTGCAATGGGTAAGGTGCCTCTGCATGGCTTTGTTTCCCCTCCATTCTTTGGAATCAACAGCACCCACTCCTACCCCAGGACACAAAAGGAGCATCCAGCTGCGCAACCTGAGTTCGGCTGTAGCTGGTGGCAGCAGAGCACGTGGAAGGGGTGCTCTGTGGAACATGTCAGACCAAGACTTTTCCTCCAAGACCATACGTGGCTTCTGATCATGTCCATGGCCAGTGAAGGACCCTGGATTGGGAAAACACACCAGCTGGCACCAGGCAGTTAGGAAGTCGCAGATCTTGGTACCAAATTGCTCTAAAAAAACCTGTTTAAAGCACAGAGCTCCCTTGAGCCTTGCCTCACTCCCTTTCAGGCTAGGGGACCTCTGCTAGCAACAGGCTTGGACAGTGGATGCAAGACTAAAACTCAGCTATACAGTTATGATGTGAGAGTTTTTAAGTTCTCCTGCTGCTTGCAGCACTCCCAGTAGAAAAGGAAGCTTAGCTGGCGTGTGAGCAGTGGCAGATGCACCTCCCTTGCCTGCCTGCATTGAGTAACTCCAGCACCACTTCCCCTCCAACCCCCAAAGTTCCTTCCCACAGTGCGCAAGGTGCCAGGGCCCCTCAATTACATAAAATTAATTAACACCCCCCCCCAAAAAAACCCCAAAAAACTCAAGAACGAGGTGCTGAAAAGGGAGGAGGAGAAGTCCCTCTGTGCACAAGGCTGAACCTCAGATGTACAATACTCATCTGGAACACAACGCACACACTCCTCCAATGCATGGACACGCTAGTGAGACACAGCCTCTTCAGAGCCAGCCTTTCCCTCGTTCATAACGTTTGTACATTCAACAGGTGAAGGTTTCCTTTCCAGGGCAGACAGCGGTTATTCAAGGGACCTGCTCATCAGGACACTGCTGCTGCTACAGTTCCGCTCAGCAGGGACACGTCATGCTGCTACTGTTTAGTGTCACATCTGCTGTTGAAAAGATGTTTTATGATGCCCGGGTTTGCCAAAGTGGAGATGTCCCCCAGATCTTGGTCATTTTTGGCAATCTTTCTTAATATCCGTCTGGTAATCTTTCCTGTAATGACAGCCATGAAAGGAAAGCAGGAGTCAGGATCTCTTCAGCATCCTTAGCAGGAGTGGGGAGTGCCCAGACCTGAGGCATCCTGCTTGCCCTGAGGTTGCTGCCCCCCTGAATTTGAGTGGCCCTGGACAAGCAATTTAGGGCTGATTTCATTCCATGGGCAGGAACTACTCAGTTCTCCCCAGAACTGTCACTGGGCCCCTTACCTGAGCGGGTTTTGGGCAGGCTAGGGGCATACTGGATGTAATCAGGCGTTGCTATCGGTCCAATTTTTTCTCTGACTGCAAAAAAAAAACCAAAACGATTTTCATTGTAGGTACTAGGAGATACCACACACATCCTTTTCAGGCAGGACAACCAAGTTAAGACATGCAGAGCCCAGCTCCTGGGGAACGTGGTAGGGCAGTGCTTAAGGCTGCTGCACCCAAGCCTCCGGACTGTGGGAGGGGGCAGCAAGACCTGCAATGCCAATAGGGCTATAAGCACATCTTCCCAAAGGCAAGAGCACTCATTTTTTCATTCTTTCCATCTTCAAGAGACCTTTATAATGGCTACAGCAATCACCATTACCATATTGATAGAGAAAGGGCTGATTTGCTGTTGGGTCCCTATGGAGAAGAAACTGCCACAGGTCCGTTTCATGTATTAAATGCTGCATATGGCAACAGAAGATCTCTCTTGAGATCAGAGCACAGATGCCCAGAGCACCACCCCAAAGCAACCAAATGATCCTTGCAGCAAGTCAAAATGTACCAGCGAGAGCCGTGCCCACACAGGAGAGCACTGCTGCAAATGAAAGCCTGCTGGGTACCCCAGTCCTTCATGTGGCTGCCAGCTCCCTAGAGGTAGAGATGGCATCACATGAACAGCCAAAGGCCGGGAGAACTAATTTTAGTCTTCACCAGCCGTGCTCTCTAATCAGAGGGGGCACCTTGTCGCAGTTGTCCACGCTGCATTCCCCAGACTACACGCACCCTCATCAAGCACCCAAGCCTTTAACCCCTCCATCACCTGCCCAACATTGTCCTCCCTCTCCCTGCTACATAACCTCCCAAATATTTGGCTGTTGTTACCTTGTTTTTTCAGCTCATCTATCAGGTTTTTGGTGAACTCGTGGCCATCTCTCAGGGTCACAAAGCAGTAGATGCACTCGCCTTTCAGGGGATGTGGGTGACTGACCACTGCAGCCTCTGAGACGGCGGCGTGCTCGAGCAAGGCTGACTCCACCTCTGCAGTGCTCAGCAAGTGGCCTGGAAGCAAGGAGAGGCAATGCTTTACAGACTCACACAGGGCCGGGGTCCTGCAGCCTCCCAGCAGCTGAGAGGAAGAGGTCCGCAGGTGTAAAAGGCCCTGAACTATAGGTTTGAGAGCATCAATTTCATTTGCTTGAGGAAAGACAACAGTTGGAGAGAGAAACTCCTTTCAGCAGTGCAGGGGCTGGGCTGCCCAAAAGGCTGACAGGTTATCACTCACCTGCAGGTGAGGCCACCTCCCCTGGCTGTTCTCCCTCCCACCTTTAGGCTTCTTTCTTTAACAGATCATGAACTGTTCACACCCACGGGATTAAACAAAGCACAGGCTGAGGAGGAGCTGGATTTGGTAAGAGGAGACCTGCCCACATGGTCAGCTGGAAGGTGCAGAGGAGGAAGAGGCTGGATCTGCAGAGCCCAGGAACCAGCCCTGCCATGCACTGCTCCAGCTCATCGCCGTGGGGAGATGAGACGACGCTCCACATCTCGGGGCAGGGGCACAACTCACTCCTGTACACCTCTGCTCCTGTACCTGAGCTCTGACATTCCACCCTGGGACTGCTGTCACAGAAAACCACAGGAAGGTGGTCAACTCCCAGAATGATCAGCTGGTGGAGGATCAAGCACTGCTGATCAGATGAAAGCATCTAGTTTGATCCAGGGGCAAGTACAGCAGCATCTCACAGCCACCAGTAAGTCCCTGTAGGCTACAGCCTCCAGGAAAGGAGGGAGGGAGCTATTAAATGCAGTATACGGAAAATGATGGGCTAAGAAGCAGCTGAATCTCAAAGACTCAGTCGAGAGGTGGGAGAATCTCCACCTCTGCAGACAGCTCCGAGCAGCCTGATCCAGCTTTGAGGTTAGCCCTACATGGAGCAGCAGGTTGGATTAGGGACCACATGGTCCTGCCTAACCTCTATGATTCCCTGTGGCCCTAAATCCTTCAGCACAGAGGCACCTTGACTGGTTAAGAATCTCCTCTAAGAGCTTACAGAAGGTTCCTTCCCTCCAGTGCATTGTCTCCAGAGGAAATGATGCAGAAAGTCACCAAGTCACAGACTCGTCTGTCTTGGAAATAACCCTGACCCAGCAATTAGATCCATTTTGAGGACAGGTTGCTGGGCAGAGTCACAGATGCAGAACCATCCCCCATAAAGCAAGGTGCCTGTTTTAACTAGTGTCAGAAACAGATGCAGAAGTGTCCCCCATAAAGCAACATGTCTCTCTTAACTAGTGTCAGAAAGCACATTGGTCCCCACTAAAGACAAAACTCGTTCTTACCAGAAACATTCAACATGTCATCAATTCGCCCTGTGATCCAGTAATAACCATCTTTATCTCTCCTGCAACCTAAAAATAGCCAGAAATGACAGCGTGAGGAAGCACTGCCAGCCCTTGGAGCAACTGATACGGAATTCTGAGGCCAGAACATGGCAAGATTTAAATTGCTGTTCCCAGGCCTCTGCAGCCACGCACTCCCCAGACAACCTTACCATCGCCTGTCACATAGTACCCAGGGAACTTCTTGAAGTATGTGGTTTCAAATTGCTGGTGGTTTCCATACAGTGTGCGCATTATTCCTGGCCAGGGCTGCTTAAATACCTGATAGTGAAAAATGTAGACCTGAGTCAGTGAGAGCAAAACCAATAACCCAGGCTTTGCACCACAGCGATAGAGATGCTAGAGAGTGATGTGAGTGATGACACCCAGACACTTGCTGCCCAGTGCTGATCTACTGGGAAAGTCTCACCAGGCTTGGTATGGGGGAAGGAGCTTGGCTGGAAAGTTGTTCCCATCCTCCCGCCCTGCCCATGTGTGCAAGTGCATTTAATGATCAGTTGAACAGTTTGTTCACAGCATAAAGCTGCCAGCGAGTTATGGCAGTGAAGGGAGTTCCTACCACCCAAGAGCGTCCCTTGTGTGGACCCAGAGTAAGCAGAGATGTGTGTATGCTGTCAGGAAGGTCCCAGAGCTGACGGGGAACGGACAAGGAGAAGGTGGGGAAGATCAGCCCTTCTTTACCAGGTAGCCTTCTGCTTCTCCTTCCAGCTCTTCCCCCGACTCGTTCAAGATGGCAGGGACCACACCGAAGAAGGGGAACGTCTGCCATGGGGACCAGAGAGCAAGGAGACATGGAGTTGAGCCCACACATTAACACCCCATGAACCAGAGGGAGTGGGGAGGCAGAGCAAGGGAAGCTTTGGAGAGGCTGCAGCACATGGGGCCTGTAAGCGCAGCTGCACAGGGCTAGGCCTGGGATTTTGGGTGGTGGCCATGTCCCCACATGCACCACTGTCCCACAACCACCCTGGGCAGGCTGGTAACCACCAGGCCATGGTACAGACAGTGCCAGCTGCTGCTGCGGTGCCTTGCCTTGTTCCCTGGGGAGCCCTCTCTGCCCCCGGGGAGGAGAACAGAAGTACTCACAGCAGAGCCTGGCTTCATGGGGGTGGCAGCAGGGAGGGGTGTCAGCATGTGGCCACCCTGCAAAGAGAGGCAAAACCAAATGAGTTTGGGCCATGCCAGCCCACCCCACAGCTGTTTGCATTGGCTCTGGTCACATCACATCCCAGTCAGATGCAGGCTGCTTGGGGCAGTGGTGGAGATGGGGCCTTGGGAAGGATACAGCAGGGAACAGGGAGCCTGTGTTTGGGCACAAAGCTTTGGAGCTGCTGGGGGAGAGAAAGACAGGGAGGAGAGCAGGGTCCAGAGCAGACCTTGGCAGGGACCTTTTGGAGTGGAAGGTCTCCCCTTGGAGCCTGTCAGAGGTCCAGGAAAGAAAGAAGGGGAACCAACACTTGCAGGCGACACTGGAGTCTCTTGGGCAAGCAAACAACTAGTTCACATAGAACCAAAGAAACACTATGGCAAACCTGCAAAGACACCCTGCAGGGAGCACAAGGGAAAGAGAGGTCCCAGGGACACCCAGGCGAGGACTCACTGTCTCTGTCTGCCAGAATGTGTCCACAATGGAACACCTCTCTTCTCCCACCACGCGGTAGTACCACAGCCAGGCTTCTGGGTTGATGGGCTCACCGACGCTCCCCAGCACCTTCAGAGACTTCCTGCTGTACCTGCAGAGAGGAGGGGGCTGGCAGGGGCTCAGAAGGCCATGGAGAGAAGCAGCTGTGAGCCTGCTGCACAGCAGAGCCTGCAGGAACCCCTGGGCTACCCAAAGTGTACTTGGGGCTTCCAGGCATGGTTCAGACCCTTCTCAGTCCTCTTCCATGGAGGAAGAAAGGAGACCTCTGTGATTTTGGTGTCTCCATTCCAATCTCCCACTTGGTTCTGCTCCTTCCCTTCCTTGGGCCAAGCAGCAGCACGCAGAGGAGCTCTCTGCCCAGCACCCCTCTGTGAGCTTTGGGTCAGAGGCAGGGAGAACCTGCAATCTCTGAGCTTAGCTGCAGCTTATGGTGAAAGAGGAAGACCTGCTCAGAAGTGCCATATTGAATTTAGTGCTGGGAGTGCAGAAGCATGGCCTGCGTATTGCTGTGTAGAAGGCAGAAGATCCTGGTCTGTTCAGAAAATAGGCTGGGCAAGCTGCTGCTCAGAGAGGAAGCTGGGGCCCCTGGTCCCCATTTGGGAGCCTCTGGCTGTGCCAGAGCCAGGGATCCCCATGCCACTGGGGACTGGCACTCACTTTTTGACGGGCTCCTCCCCGTGCTTCATCAGCAGCCGGATAGCTGTGGGTGCTGTGTAGAACTTGGTCACCTTGTACTTGTCAACAATACTCCACATTCGCCCAACATCTGGGTAGGTGGGGACACCTTCAAACTAAGCAGGAGAGAGGTCATTGACACAGTCATTCCTTACTGCTAGTGATCTGCAGCACCCTCCCAAGCAGGAGGAGCTGAGAGCAATGGGGAACAGCAGTTGGACCTTAGCATGTCCTTATAGGAATGCCAGGGGCACCATGCAGCGAAACCAGCCCAGTCCAGAGACCTCTCTTACTGCTTCTTTGGGATGGATTTGGCATCAACCCACCCCAGCTGTCCTAACAAATGTTCCTTGAAACACCCTAGCAGCAGGGGCACTTGGGTGGCTACCACAGCGACACAATCCCACCAGCCCAAATGACCCTGCCCACATGGTAAAGGGCGAGAGGTCCAAACACAGTGACAGAAACACAACCAAAAGTACCAAGAACTCCAAAAAGGACTCCCTCAATATGACAGTGATTTTCCTGCTTGCGTTACCCCAGAGAGTCTTGGGCACAGGCCTCTGACTCCCTGACCTGTATACAAGTTACAGCCATACACTGCCAAGGGAGATACAGGCCCAGGAGGTAAATGCAGGTTGTCAAATCAGTATCAGCAGTGAAAACATCACTTCCTGCTCCTGATCCAGCTTTCGCATTACCCTGCAGCAGCCCTGGCTCCTCTGGTACACAAGGCTTGTACTTCTAAGGGAAAAAAACGGGAGCATTTGAAAAATTAATGACCCAAAAGCCACATACAAACTAGTCGCCCTGTCTGCCACCAAACAGTCATACATGCCCTCCTTGGGGACCGCCACCCTTCCTTGCAGAGCCCAGGGCACCGCACCCAAGTGAGAAGCACACTCATCACAGAGCAATGCAGGGATGCAGCTCAGCACCATGATCTCCACTTTCTTGGAGTAAAAGCATCCAGCTGCCATCCAGCACTTACTAGCACACTAGTTGCCCCATTTGCCAAGGGTCCGTAAGTGAGGTAGGAATGGCCCGTTATCCATCCAATGTCAGCTGTGCACCAGTAGACATCCTCAGGCTGGTAATCAAACACGTATTTAAATGAGGTGGCAGCAAAAAGCATGTATCCACCCACTGTATGCAGCACACCCTACAACGAGAAGGCACGCAACTGTCAGGGCAAGCTCTCACCAGGGCCTTCACCCTCCCAGGCCAAGCTGAGCATCACTAGTCCACTGAGCTCAAACTGCAGCTGAGCAGGAATGAGCAGCACAGCCCCCTTCCCAAGACCTCCATGGCTCCTCTTCTTACTGGCGCCTCCCAACATGACCCTCACCAGTTCCCACAGCTGCGGTGTTACTGCGGGTCAGACCAGCCCCACGGGCAGTGAGCTGGGAAGCATACCTTGGGTTTCCCAGTTGAGCCACTCGTGTAGAGGATGAAGAGTTCGTCCTCCGAGTCACACCACTCAGGCTCGCACTCTGTGTTGGCAGTGCTCATCAGCTCATGCCACCACATGTCCATGGCTGGGTTCCAGGGGGTCTGAGAAAAGCAGAAGATTAGAAACAGGCCTGCCCAAAAGCAAGAGAGTGGGGGATGAGGGGTGCAGCCCCAAACTCGCCCCCCTCATGGACCATTGAGGCAGATGTCCACAGCACAGCTGCTGCCCCAGAGCTGTTTCCTGCAAACCATGCACCAGAGCTGCAGCTCCCACTCCAGAAGCTCCTTTTCTTAGCCCACAGCCACAAGGAAAACCTTTAAACACGGTCTGGCTGAAAGACCTGAAGCATTTTGTCCAAACCACTGGTAACACTGATAAATCCCTCTCAGGAGCAGCAGCCAGGTGAGGGCCTGCAGCAGCTGCTCTGCCTCTCACAGCAAACAGGTTCCTCCGGCCCTACTGGCCTGCCTCGAGCTGCAGTCAAGCAGCAAAGCAGCAAGCCTCACTTAGCACAGCCACGCACCCACCAGTCCCGCACACCTTGCAGGTACCCCTGCAGCAGCATGGCCCGAGACAAACAGGAACATGTTGAGCTCACAATGCTTGGCCCTGCAGACCTGAAAAAAATCCTTTATCTGGATTTTAAGGTTATTACCCTGACAAGAAGCGACTGCTCCAACGCAGAACCACCCAGCACTGGCCGCCCGAAGGAACTCCTTGAGGATGCCAGAGCTGTAACAGAGCCACCAATGCTTGTGGTTGATGAGCAGAGGTCACCCCAAGAGTTGTGCTGGCTGGCTACCTCTCCAGGGTGGCACAGTTCAGTGCAAGACCTAACTCCACCTGACCTTCTTGCCTTTCCTCAGAGGAGCTTGGGGGCAACTGAGTGGGCAACACTCCCCAGTCTCAGCACAGACCTCCACTTTCCACATCTCTGCGAGGGCAGGCACGCTGACCTGGAGCCTTTTAGCTCCCAGCTGGGGCACATCGCCTTGCAGAGCTAGAGCCCAGTGCCTGTGCAGTCCCCAGAGCTCCCTTGGCTGGGGTGCATGGAGAGCAGCCACAGGGTCACATGGTGACTCTCTGCAGCCCAAAAGATGTTCATGTGCCATCTGGATGCACCAGGACCCCACAGCCCAGCACGCAGCTCCTGCACATGTGGTGCAGGGGACACTAGCTGCTTGACAACCTGGCATAACCAAGCCCACTTGGAAAGCTCTCACGGATCTCCAGGGCTCCTGGCTTTACCTGGGAAAGCAGTTTCCACAAGTCTGTCCCACCAGCAAGATCCCAGCAAGACACCAGGTCAAACAAGCCCAAGGTTGGCTCACACCAGCCCATCCAATACTTGCTTTCTTGCATCCCTCCTTCAAGGATCCCTCCATTTTAGCACCATGGAGGAGGTCAGACCCATGGCACGGCACGCAGCCCCTGAGGCCAGGCCTGCCTCTGCCTGCCTGCTCAGGGGGTCCTGAAGCTGCAGCTCCTTGGATGAGGCAGGCAGAGTCCACACATTGGGTCTGGAGCTCCAGGTTTGCTGCCTGTGGCATGCCACCACAGCCAGGAAGCTGCGGTCGATCCCTGCCAGCCTCACCGCAAAGGGAAGTGCATTTCGAGAGCTGCTTTTAAAAGCCAGAGAGATGAATCGTCATCCAAATGCTGACAGCGCATCCCAGTGGTTCTGCATTTCCCCCTATCAGCACACTGATGTGCACTCAGGGGTTTTTATGGATGCAGATTTGTTTCTGGCAGCAAAGTTGGTGGTACTGCATTTACCCTGAAACCGTGGGCAGCTCTGGCCAAGCGGCGAGTGTATCTATCGCTAACATGCAACTGCTGGTAACCCAGTTAGGAAGGCACGTGTGACCGTGCAGAGTTGGAGCGGTTAGGAAGGTGGAGCGCCGGAGGGGAAAGCGGAGGGGAGGTGCCACGAGGAGGAAGGCAGTGCTGTGTGTAAATACCTTGGGATGGAGTCTCTGTGAGCTCTCAGTCTTTTTCTCCTGTTAAAAATCCACAAAAAGGGCGTGAAAATTGAGAAGCAGAGGATCCACACCAGGCTTTGCAGGCAGGGAGCTGGAAGCCCACAGGCCCAGATGCTGGGAAACTGTCCCAGCAGGCTGGAGAGTGCTCGGATCTGGGGCCAGGCCAGGAGATACCCTCTGAGCAAAAGCCTGCCTGTTTCCATCACGTTCCCTGGGTACCCACTGCCTCCAGAGCCGGTCACAGAAGCCACCCCCTGCACACAGCCAGGTGGGTACAGAAGCACCAAGTTGGCATACAGCCCATGGACACCCCGATAGCATTACACAAACCAACGGCATGGTAAAAATGCACTCACAAGGGAAAGCAATCTTTAATATAAAGTGTCTGAACAAGCAAGAGCCAAAGGGTAAGAGACCCCTCCAGCCTCCTCCCGGGACATTCTGCACAATAACCTCACCCCACCAACAGTGACCAGCGCAGGGACAGGCTTCTCTGCCACCACCTGACCAGGGAAACCTCACACAGGAAGGCTGGTCTGCTCCAGTTTTCCTACCCCTTTGCAGTTACTCTGCCCTCACAAGAGAAGGGGCAGAGGAGGCCAGTGTAACACGGCCAGGCTGGCAAACACTGAGCAACACCCCAATAAAATTAACACAGCTGAACGAGGAAAATTAACTCAAAGATATAGAATCTGCTGGACTTCCTGTTCCAGGGACGTGCACAGACCCTCCCTTCTGAAAGCAGACCTCAAAGCTCAAATGCGCTCCCCAGATACAACCCATTTCTCAGCAAGCAGCAGCCTGGGGATAACCCAATGCAAATAACCACCCAACACATAGGGACAGAAGACACTATTGCAAGACACGGAGCTGTTAGGTAGTTGAAAACAGCCTGCCTTTTAAGAGGATGAAGGCAGCAGGTAGCCACTGAGCACAGCAAGACTGCACACCAGCCTCAGGAGCTCAGCAGGCAGCCACGGCTCCAAGACACCTTCTCCTCCTTCCATCCCCGTCTCGCCACATGCCTCTGGCCCACATCCCTTCATCTGGTTTCAGTTGCAAGGGAAAGCTCCAGCCCCGACAGCTGACACAGTTACTGTGCCAGCTACACAGAGACTGCACTATTCTCAGTGTGTGATTGTTATCATGTTGGGGGGCTGTGTTGAACCCACGCCACAAGCACAAATCTCCTGTTTTTCCTCTCCTGCTTCCACTGTCACAGCTACAGTGCAGGATGGCATTGGTCTTTCCACAAAAGGGGAGACAGATACAGGGTTAGGAGGAAAAAGTCCTTCACTGGGCAGAGGAAAATGGGCATCTTGTTCTTGTCCTAGCGGCTCTCAAAGATGTACCCTGCTGTGCTCTCAGGGGTCCTGCGGGCTGGCAGCTAGTGATGGTGTTAAAGGAAGCAGCAGGGAGAGGATCTTGGTAAGGCAAAGGAACCATTTTTCAGACCACTCACAATGCAACAACAGCAAGGAAGGGAGAAAACAGGAACAGGAGTCAGAGAACAGGAGCATCCAGGGAAGCACTGCAGTGGTTTTGCACTGATTGATTTGCTGGGCTCAGGCCCATAGCAACAAAATCCGCCCTCTCATCCCCCAGGAGCATACCTGTATGTCCTGGCACAGCCTTTTGAGAGGAGGAGACTTGCTGCACGTCCCATCCACTGCTACCTCTTCCCTCCCCAGGTGCTTCACCACGATGCACTTTTTCAAAGGGGAGCCCCTGTAAAAGGCAGGAGCTGTAAGATCAGGCTGTTCAGGCAAGAGCTAAGCCCGCCCTTCGTGGGCTTTACAGGCAGCACTGGAGGCAGAGCAGGGGCCCCGAGCTGCTTTTGTTGAGCTAGAGTGTATGCCACCATGCAAACTCCAGGTGCACCATGAATTGCCAAGGGACACCAGCCACAGGAACAGAGATTGGAGAATAGGAAAGGTCTGTGCACAGCTTACTGGGGATTTATCAGGTGCGATTCCTATGGAGGAAGCAGGGATGCCACAAGCATCTCTCACTGGTCACTGCTGGGGAGATTTCCTTACAAATCCCAAGTTTGCCCACCTGTGACCATGAACAAGACTTCCCATGGCACCCAGGAGGTATTAGGTGGCTGCTCCCAACCCTAGGCATGACCGACTGATTCAGAAGGAGGAAAGGCTTCCAAAGCCAGATTATACATCAAGGAAAAGAGTGGGCTTTTGTTCCCGCCTGAGAGCCAACACAGCCTACCTATAATGCAAACAAAATGATCTTATCTCCCTTCAGCCCTGTCAGGGTACCAACACACTGTCTCCATCAGTTAATTCCCAACTTTAGGATCACTTCTGTCCTCCCAGGCACCTACTTTTACAGACATAAAAACTTACATTTTCAAGTTTTAGAGTTTTAAATGCTTTTAAAGAGTTTGAATTTCTAACACGCAGACTATCTGCCCTAAATGTTTAATTTTCATCTAACTTACAAGACCACATTCAGTCTCATACAAGCTATGCATTGTGTCTGTAAGTTTGGCAAAGTCACTTCACCATGATTATTTCCCTTTCTGTAAAACCTGATGATAGATCTGTCTATTTCTTTATGGTTTACAGTATCTCAGTGAAGATGCATAAAAAAATAAAGCAGCTTCACCATACACTTGTGTGCAGTCAGGCCCTGATCCTATGCACATGTCACTGCATGTCAAATGGAGCGCCTGTTCCTGTTTACACAGCCATTTCCCAAACTTGAATCATTTCTGGTTTATTTAATTATTGTTGAATTAGCAGCTTTGGAGCAAGACTTAAGCCTCATCTTGACGTGCCCCATGGCACTGTGTCCAACTGTTCACAACTGATATGGCAGTGCCTTATTCCCTCCCACTCCAACAGCTGCTGCTGCAGAACTGGGAGATCTGCCATTGGCCATAATGATGGCGGATCAGTCTGTCTCCAGCAAATCCTCTCATCCAGTATGTTGGCCTTCAAGTCAGAATGGACAAGGGGAAAGTTAAAAGAAAATATTTTTAAGATGAGGGAGTTGAAGCGTGTATTACTTCTGAAAGGCTCATGAATGTAGTGCAGCTTGTGTGTGACCAGCTGCAGAGTCTGCCCACCTATGAAAACTTCCATCTCCATTTGCGCAGGAGCAGATTCCAGCAGCAAAGCCCTTCTTACAAGGGAATCCAAACTTACTTGTCTTTACATTTCTGGAGGGCTTCATCTGCAATCTGCTTCAAGTTGATCAGCTTGTCTCCTCGATAAAAGGCATCTGCAAAATGGTACGGAAAACATTAGACAGGCTTCACAGCCGAGGCAGCCTGGGACAGCTGGAAGCAACAAGCAATTTTCAGGAGGGCAGACGAGAGCTCATGCACTGGAGTGAGGGAAAGCAGACAGGCAGCTGATGGGAAAGGTTTCCTAATACAGCCTTTTAGCCTAGAGAAACAGATGCCAAGAGAAATGGTGAAATTCCTTCCCTGGGAGAGGTTCCAATTTGACCCGACAAGTCTCTTGGGAATATTCTGTGGGAAATAATCCAACACGGCCAGAACACAGATTACAGTTTAGTGGGTCCTTTCCCTGCCAAGGACCTATTAATAAAACCATTATTTTTTGCACTACTGCAAAAAACAGTTGGGGAAATACAGTGGGCTTACATGCAAACACTACCACTTTCTCAATCCCTTACTCTACAAGGCTGAGAGTTGCAGCAGCAATGTCCTTGAAATTGGAAAGGGAGGGAATTCTCATATTAGGACTGCCTCATAAATGATACATCTTGCAAACATCTGGCTGATTTTGAAGAGGAACATGGATAAGAAGCATTCGGAAACATGTTATTAGCAGCTGGTGACATCATGCTTTACAGGACAAAGTGGGCGGACTGCTTAGATGCTTCACTGTAGGTTCAAAGTGGAAAACAGTATTCAAGTGCAGCTACAAGCAGTGCATCTGCCTTGCGGCAGCTCAGCTGAAGCACTGCTCCTTCCTCTTCCATTTCCAAGTGCATCTGGCTTTTAAAATAAAGATCCTTCAGAAGGGCAACAGTAATGGCTCAGGGGCTGAAACCAGGACAGGGGCACAGATGCATGTTTTACCTGCCGTGATGAGGAGAGAACAACCGCAGTCGAGAATCCGCTCACAAAGAGAGTCTGCCGAGAAACCTGCAAACTGACAGAGATTACACAACCAAGTGAGCAAGGACACAAAAAAAACCCCAAGCCAGAAAACCCAACGGCAGCTGTGCAATTCACCCATGGTAAACAATACCACCAGGCATTGATGGAGAGAGTTAAAGGAGCTTATTCCACAGTTAATGCAGAAAAGGGCTAGGAAACAGCAGCACCTTAATTTAGTTTCCATCCATCTCATGGTCAGCACCCATCTTTCCAGCTCCTCTCCCGAAAACAAGAGCTGCTCACCCCAAAGAGCTCAGCACCAAGAGCAACGCAAAGGGCTTATTCCTACCACAATGGAGTGCAGAGCTCCAATCCTGGCGCAGGCGAGCATGGCTACAACCAGCTCCAGGATCATTGGCATGTAGATGGAAATTCGGTCGCCTTTTTTCACACCTGTGGAGGGAAAATTAGCATGGTGTTTCTCAAAATGAACAGGTCACATGTCAAAAGAACAGGATACAGAAAGAAACTAATGATTTTAAATCAACATTTATATGCACACAATAAAGCTTCAGCTGGAGTTAGAGCTGAACCAGCCTTGGGTTTTGCCTTTCAAGCCCTATGGCTCTTGTAAGATGACTACAATGAATACTCTGTGTTCTCATTGGACACAGCCCTTGAAGGAGGCAGAAATGTAACCAGTGCCCACTGCTCCTTGGAAAACCCCAGAGCAGGAAGTTTTGAGCACAGATTTCTTCCTTGTACAGCTGACATGACCAGCACTGATTAGTTTTCACAGACAGAGCCAGAGATGAATCTCCAAAAGTGCATTGCAGAGCAAATCTGTATCCACCCTGCTTTACAACTGTGGAAGCAGAGACAAGTGAAGCATTTTGCACAGAATTACTCAACAGACTGGCAACCACACAAAAAATGAACCCAATCTCCAAAACCCTGGTCTAATGCCTTCCCAGTATCCAAATGCTCCTATTGCTTCAGCCGCGTACCTTGGCCGCGGAGGACATTGGCAAACTGACAGACTTTGTGCAGCAACTCGCTGTATGTGATTTTCGCAGAATCCCCAGGTTCATTCCCTTCCCTGGAAAAGCAAGGTAATATTTGTTACTGTAAAAGCATTACAAGGTAAGAGTGATGCTGCAAATTGAGAGGTACTTACTGCTTTCGACAACATGTATTTCCTCACCTGCCCTTCCAAGCACAGAGTAATCAAACCCCAGAAATCCAATCATGGACTAAACTTCTCCAATAGCATGAAAATTTAGTCCAAAGTCCCCACCCCTGTGTAGATCACTACACCTGAAAGGAACTGAATGCATGCAGTAGAAATACATGGTCCTTTCAAAGAGGCAAGAAGGGTCCAACAGAACCAAAGCTAAGAGTGCACATACTCAAGAGCAAGCTCGGATTTATGGCACGGGACCCTTGTTCACATGCACTTATGCCTGCAGCCATGTCTGCATGAAACATTGGCCAACGTTGTTGTGCAGCAACACCCAGCCCTTAAATACCTACCATCTGATGGACTGGTATGGGATGCCAAGGGCTGCCTTATTTTCCAAGGTCATATATAAATATACCCTTGTGTATTTGTTCAGTGCCATGCCTGCTCTGCATTATTCTCTCTGTGGTCCTCCATGAACCAACTGTGGGCTCCTGCAGCCCAGGTGCCAGTTCAGTGGGACCTTACCATTAGACACACCGACAGGAAGAAGAGCCAAGAGCTGCACCCGGAGATGGAACAGGAACGTCGCATCCCCAGGGAAACAGTTTCCTACCAAAGTAAAAACCAGCTAATTTTAATGTGATACAATGCTTCAGCCATGCAAATGAGGTGGCACTCCCAACGGATCAGATTAACAAAGAATTTGAAACGACTCCACATTTGGCAGAGCAGATGTCTCCCACACCCAGGAAGGAGGGATACACTTTCCCAGCTCTCTCCCCAGGGCAGCCAGCACAGAAACATTAGTGATCCACGAAAGAACAGGGGTATCACTCTCAGCTGATAGTCCCCCTGGAGAAGTGTCCCCCTGAGCATGTGCAGCCAAATGAAAAACAACACCGGTGCTGGGGAGAAGCCAGGAAGCACCTCCATAACGTGTCCTCCCTTCAGACTGCAGCCAGGCTCCGTCTAACTCTGGAACAGAAACCTCACTTCTTTAACATCTCAAACAGTCCAGAGCATACAAAAAATATGTACTGAATTCTAGCTAAAACTAACCACTGCTCCCCCTTCCCCCAGCAACGCAAACAGAAGGAAGGCTCCTGTGATGCAGAAATGCATAAAGGAACACCCTCATTTCTCATGTAATTCTGTGTCATTCTGTGTCAGCACAACAGTGACCTCATGCTCCAATGGCAGATGCAGTCCTGCTGGAAACAGCGGAAGAGTTGGAGAGCCCCACTGATACAAGCTCTGCGCCTCCTGCCCCGTGTAGGACAGGGTTTCCAAACTGGTCGTTACACTTGGATCATCCCATTTAAAAGCTACTTATGGATCTGTTGCTTACAAACTTGACTTACCCCTCTTGATACCTAGTTATACTACTGGCTTCCATGGTGCTCTGCAGCAATGGGGTCCATCGATACCTGCACTGACATGCACAGGGCAGTGTATCTTCCCACCAGTGGCTCCTGAAAGGGGATTCCCTGCTTGATCCTTTATGCAAGTTTGCCCCTTTTACGTGCAAAGAGAAGAGAAACAAGAATACAAAGGAAAAGAAAAGCTTGGGAATGAGAACCAGTGCCCAGAGCAGTCAGCTCAGCCCTGGCACCCAGGCAGTTTCCTCTCCTTTCCCCATCATAACCAAGAGCATTGCTTTGAGCTAAATGACATGTGAAACCATTAGACAAGGTCCCTTACAGCAGGGCTCTCGGCTAGTAAAGAGAAACCAGGAAATCAGAGAATTTCCGTTTTGACTTCATTACTTGAGGGTCAAAGATCCAAGAGCTGATTTCAGTGCTGGACTGAGCAGCTGTAACTGATCTGGCTCAAAGGAAGAGCATCTGCTCCTGTTGCGTCTGGCTGCACGCTGAGTGCCTTCCCTCACCGTGCAGAGGTTTTCCTTGCTGCATCTACACCACAGGTGTGGCAACATCTAGGCTAGCGCTGTGCAAACCTGCCTGGGTCCAGATGTGCAGTATCGCTGCGAGTGCAGCTCTACCCCTCAGCGATGAGCCTGGCTGCGAAACATCTCTTAAAGACAACTATAACGCTTCCAAATGCAAGCTGGAGGATCCCGGCCCACTAATCCCTCACCTGAAGATCTCTGCACCGAGGTCTGCTGAGTGCTGTGCGCAGGCCCTGTGCAACCCACCTCCTAGCCTAGGGTAAACCTACAGAACAGGGCAGGGGGGAGGGACGTCCCTTTGCCTGTGCTCTGCTGCAGCGTAGGATCTAATTACAACCTTTACTAAGTTAGGAGGACAGACTAGCACAGGCTGTCCCATCTGGAAGACTTCCCATGTAAGGCAGGTAGGCAGGCAGGCAGCCCGCGGCCGTGTGTGCTATTTGGGGGCTCAGCTGGGCGCTGTAGGTGAAGTGCTGGTTTGCCTGGTGGCAGACTTAGCCAAGGACACTGCAGAATGCACGTTGGTTCCCGGTGCCATCAACTCGGTGGTGTAATACCTGCCTGAGAAGGTGCAAAACCTGGGAGTCCTCTGACACAAGCTCTGCAATCCTGCACTCCGGGAAGGCTCAGCTCCCAACCTTGAATGAGCCTTCACTGGCTGGATTTCTAATATGTCTCCTTAACAGATTGCAACAAAGCCTGGCCATGCCCCACTCTGCAAAGAGGTGTCTGTAGGTGCTGATTTGCTTCAGGCTGGGGTGGTCGCTGCTGCTGCAAGATGGACTGATGGTGGGATGGAGATAGAGCCTATGTAAAAGGCTGCGCTGAGCACCCTACACTTGCCTGGGGAGACAGCAGCCAGGCCACACCAAACTGCGGCTTCTGGGGTGAGCAGCCCTGGCTACCCCCTCCGGGCAGAGCTACGCTGTCTCCCACACGTGGTACCCACAAGGGACAGGGACCTGCCCTGCCCTGAGCCACCTGGGTGCAAGGCACCGCTCGGACATCCCTGCTCTCCCTGCACACAAGCAGCGCATATCAAATATGCCAGGTCCTCCTCCTCGCCGGGCTTCAGGAGGGAAATTCAGGCCAGGGAATGCACCCAGGCTTCTCCTCAAAGTCAGCATGCACGGGGCACCGCGGGAGAAACGCAAGGTCAAAGAGAAGTTAAAACTTTTGCAAAGATTTTCAGAGGGCTTTCAAGTCCTTTCCATTGATTTGTGTGACCAAGAAAGAGCTCCACTAGCATCAGCAGGGGAAACCTCAGGCTTCAGATTTTAAGACTATCTTATGTTTAATCGGAAATGAGTCACATCCACATTTCTACAGAACAAGATGCCTCCTTTCACCGCATCTCCGGCAAAGGCCTCTGAGCAGTCTCTCAAGAGCAGGCAATTGCTTTAAGTCTCCCCACGTCTGAAAATAGTTTGGAGTGCCCACAGCTACACTCAGCAGGCTACAGCAGCATTCAGAGATTGCTCTGTCCTCTTCTCTGGCACAAAAGCCGAGAGAATTATGTATTTTAGATGGGGCATTTAAAGGTATGCCCACTTGCACGCTAGCAAATACTCTGTGCATCAAAAGCAAGCCTGTAAATTCCTGGCAGCAAAGTTCTGTGAGCAGCATCTTCCCTTTGGCACCCATTGGATATAAGCAAGAGCTGTCAGTCCTGAGCCTCTCACACAGATGTGCTTGTCCAAATTAAATTGAAAAAACAAATAAAAATAAAATAAAAGAGTCACACTTCTGAAAACATTACCGCAGTGCTCACCTCCATACCTAAAGCATGCAGCCCAAGCCCCACAGAATCCAACATCCCCCAAATATATCCTTTTTTAAGAACTGGTGATGAAAATAGTTGGCAGCAGCTCTGCTGTGATTGCTTGTGTGCAATCTTTGATCTAACAGCAAGCCTTCTTCTGAAAGGAAAAACCAGTTTTCAACCTCCTAAACTTCCCAGATACATCATTAGATGAAATACATGGTGAAACACAGTTTGAGTCTGATGTTTTTCTCATCTCCCTCAAACTGAGTCCTGCATTTAGCAACTAGTAATCCAAAATTTTACAGTATCATCTGGGTCACAGCAGGAATGTATTTGAGTTTTTTAGTACTTGAGAAGCCCATGTTTTACATACTGCATGTTGTGTGCACGCTCAGCTGGAGAAAGGCATTTTTTGGCCATATGGTCTCAGCTGAACCACCCATCAACTAAGTGAATGCAAGTCCTTTAAACTAAACACACAGATGCACAACTGGGGACCTTCTGAGGTAGGCTGTCTCTTAAAAATGGGTGCTTTGTTGAAGAAGTCAGGTTTCATGCAAAGATGATAGCTTTCTATCTGCGTGCAGCCATTCATTGCCAGGACCAAATAGCCCAAGGACATCAGGGACCATCACCACAGCAGTGTGCAGGATGGTAGTGCCCAGCTCCGCAATAAATAGATACCTGTCAACCTATTAAAGGAAGCACAGGCTCTGCAGAGCACTTATCATACTGCTCCCTTCTGCCAGCAGTTAAAATAACAGGCTCTCCGCTTCTGAACAGGTGCCGTGATGCACACAAGCCCCACAGCATATGCCTTCAGTGGCCCTACCAGTGTCTCAGCAAGAAATGGTCACATGGAGAAGTCACCCTGGGCAGGGGAGGAAGAAAACTTCAGGTGAGAAACCTGAACACTTGTCACCTCTGTGGCACAACCATGCTTACAGGAGGCTCACAGACTGACTGCCTGCTCTGCTGGGGGTTTGGCCTTGGAGATGCAGAGCCACAGACCTATTTCGCCTGGTGCCCATGTAGCTAAATCAAGGTTAAGCTTACCTGTTAGACTGACCACATAGGCTAGCAAAAGATTTAGTGTTGTACATACATTGTGTAGCTGGGAAAATGGTTTGTAAGAGCAGGCGAGCATTTCTTTAGAGCTGCATTAACTCAAGCGTTGACCCTGTGGAGCAGTCAGGGACGCGGAGCAGCAGCGTGGGAGAGGGAAGCTGTAGCCAGATGCACTCCTGGATATTTGCACCAAAGCAGGTTAAGAAGTTACTGTGCTCTGCCAAGCATCAGGGCTGACTACAGGACTTTTCAAAGCACTGGTCTGCTTCAACCACTCATCACGTAACCAAGCGAGCCTTACATTGCCCATCCAAGCAAGCTGAGCCCATCTCAGCTATAGGATAACAAGCAGCAGGGAGGGGCAGTAACTTCTTAACCTGCTACTGCTCAGTGGCCAAGGGAATGCATGCTTCGCAGAGTACCCAAACGGGCCAAGCAAAGCTGACCCAAAAACGAAGCAGCAATTCTGTTTAGTTTCTCTCTTTCACCAGATTTCTAAATAAAAATTATTAGCATAACCTGTTTGAGTAACAGCTTCCCTGTGCAACGCTGCCTCAGTGTTTGCATGGAGCAGCAGGAAGCACAGGTTGCCTCAGTGGGAATTATGGTTTTCAAGGTAATTGCCAATGATTAATTGTGGTTTACAAGGGTTGTAACACCAGTAAGAGAAGCTGGTGTACAGGAGAAAATGATGAAATGAAGCGGAGCAAGTGAAGTGTTACAAGTTTTCAAGATCTGCCAGACCATCTGCAGATCCACAGACAGTCAGAAACAGAAAAATCACAGACCAAAGCAAACTAGGGCAGAGAGCCAAAGCCTATCTGACCCCTGTAAATACTCCCACTTAGGACCAAAGGGGCTGAAGATCATTTAAGTTTCTCCTCTAAGCTCCTGTGACCACATCACCCTCAAATAAAAGCATTAACCCAAAGTTAGGGTGTGGGGCACCTGGAAGGTAAGTTTTCAGAGCAAAGCAAACCACCTCAAAGCCACCAGGTTTCATTCCCCAACTACTACAGAGGCAATGGCAGCACACAGAGCAGTTTTGTTTAATGCAGGAAAAAGGCTCCGCATTTTAGCTACTGGAAAGCACCTTTAAGAAAACACGGATTCCCAGTTTGAAAAAGGTGTTAAAAGAGGGAGAGGACCCCTTCCCAGATGATGCAACATCATGGGAAGAATTTGTGCAGTGGGGAACTGCACAAAGCCTCCAGTACAGCAGAGATGGGGACTGTGGGAATGTCTGCCATAAAACATCTCTGGTGCTATCTGTGCTAAAACATGCTCAGAGCCCAAAATCCCCCCTAAGCCTGGGACCAAGTTGGTGCCCGAGAGGCACGGGATGGAGACATCAAGTTCTCCAGCTTCTGCTCCACCAGCAGCCTGTCCCCAGAGCACTGTATGAGGCAAAGGCAGGAGCTTACCTCTACCACAGGCTCCTGCACAGTGGCACCTCCTCACGTGCAAGGTCGCTGAGGGCAGCTGGACAGGCTCATGGCTTCCCAATCCGCCCTGTGTCCAGAATTAGAGCAGCCGAAATACCAGGCAGAGCTTGGCTGGGCCAAGCTCCTGCCATCTGGGGAATGGGCTCACGTGCGTGCCGCATGGGCAGCGAGAGCCCTGGGCCTTTCCGACGCCTGCACTAGCATGCACAGGCTGCGTGCTCAGCTACCGCGGCTATCAGCTGCTCACAAACGTCCTGCTGCCATTTGGCCTTGGCTGTTCTCAGGAGACCCAGGAAACCTGCAGCTTGAAGAAGGGTCTGCCTGGAGATGGCTTGGTAGTTTGGGAACAACAGCCACCAAAACTGAAAAAAGATATAATTTCTCCCTCTATCCCCAGCCTTGCTTATCCCATCTGACACAGGAATGGCACTCAGGTAGAGAAAGCCCTTTAAAAACTGTCCTTGAGAAAAAAGATTACATTGAAATGTGAAATTTGGAGAGACCAACTGTGCAAGATCATCAGAAAAAGACACCGTTTCATTGGAAAAAAATGCTTGTATTTGCAAGGATTGTTCAATATGGAAATGCTCCTAGACAGACTGCCCAAAGCAGAAGGGTCTCCAGCAGGGTCTGCACCACTGACTCAAGGAGGGAGCCAGGGTGGGGCTGAAATGAGTTTGCAAAAAACCTTCATGAGAACATTTCATAATAACAGGACAGACTGCCCAGCCCTGCCCGTGCTTAACGTCACCTATCTCCCACCAGAGTAATGCATGGCAGCAAATACCCAAAGGAGTTCTGGGAAGGCTGAGACGTTTTTTGAGTAAAAGGTTTACCAGAAAGTTCAACCTCTATGGTCCCTGCAATCATGCTCGAATCCCATTGCATGACAAGGATCAAGAAAGAAAAAGTTGTGTAACGATGGAGCGTACCCTGGGAGGGGCTGGTGAAAAGGTTTTCACAGTATGTTCAGAAATATTTGGCAGCACTGAAAGAACACTGTTGAGTAAACCTGGCAACAGCAATCCCAGGGAAAAGAAAAATCTTACCAATTTAACAGCATCACCTTCTAAAACCATACAGTTAACCCTGAGACCTGCATTAAAACCACCCTATGATTTTCCCCTCCAGTGCCCCCCCATACACATAGGTAGTAGGGCCTAACAAAGCTCCACCGTCAAATCCATCTCTGAGCCACACCATCTCAACTAAAAGTTGATCATGTACCTAGGATGAAGAGGTTCCTATCGCTGTAAAGAAACCCAAACCAGGCGGGCAAACAGCTCTGTGCCGTGCCAAAGCAGGAGCCCTGTGCTCTGCGGAGCATGATGTGCTGTGTCCATGTGCTGGTTTTGGCTGGGGTTGGGTTCATTTTCTTCATGATAGCTAGTATGGGGCTATGGTTTGGATTTGTGCTGGAAACAGTGTTGATAACACAGGAATGTTTGGGTTACTGCTGAGCCGTGCTTACACAGAGTCAAGGCCTTTTGTGCCTCTCACCTCACCCCACCAGTGAGGAGGTTGGGGGTGCACAAGAAGTTGGGAGGGGACACAGCCGGGACAGCTGACCCCAACTAGACCCAAGGGATCAGGCATTCCAGACCACAAGACATCATGCTTAGCATATAAAGCTGGGGGAAGAAGAAAGAAGGGGGGACATTCGGAGTGATGGCGTTTGTCTTCCCAAGTAACTGTTAGGCATGATGGAGCCCTGCTTTCCTGGAGGCGGCTGAACACCTGCCTGCCCATGGGAAGTAGTGAATGAATTCCTTGTTTTGCTTTGCTTGTGTGCACGGCTTTCACTTTCCCTATTAAACTGTCTTTATCTCAACCCACAAGTTTTCTCACTTTACTCTTCCAATTCTCTCCCCCATCCCACTGGAGGGAGTGAGCGAGCTGCTGTGTGGGGCTGAGCTGCTGGCTGGGGTTAAACCACGACAGTCCAGCCCCTAATGCCCTTTCTCTCCAGCCCAACAGACTCAAATGCAGGCATTACCATACCTGTATTTTACAGAACAGTTAAAACAGAGTGTATTTCTAAAGGGACACTGGGCCACCATCTCTATGCTCTATGATATGATCAGGGAATCAGTCTTCTAATCACCTTTAAAAATAGCCATATGGAAATGCACCCAACACCCTGCATGGCTGCTAGTGTCCCATAGGAAAAACCACATCAATCTTTCTGTCCTTCCTTCTCATTAAATATATTCTCAGCTACTCTATTTGCAGCCTTTCAGAACCTGAACAAGTACCAGAGGCATCTAAAGAAATAAAATTTATCTTGTGCAGTCCAACCACTGTTCACTTCACCATACCCTAAGCAACGCCTGCAGCACAGCGCCCAGCTGGAGGTGGACACTGCTCCAAAATAACTCATTTATCTATTGACCCTCCAGAATTCCCTCCAATTTTCCCACTCACCTGCCAGGCTACACCCTAAAACCTACTTCAAGCCCCTTTCTCTAGGCTGTGGGGTGCTCAGACACCTCTAAAGTAACCAACACCTCCCAGTTTACACTGCTGCTGGTTCATCAGCCAACGTAAGTGAGTGAGTAAACTCAATGTGATGGGGTTTGTACAGCCTGTGTTCACACCTGAGAGCCAGAACACTCAAGGGTAACAGTTTTAGAGAAGATAGGATCGACAGCAGTCAGCAAGCCCCTCTTCAAGGGAAATCTACTATTACTTTGCCACATTTGGCAAAATACAGCAGTATACAAGTAATACAGAACACATGTAAATACCCTGGTGATAGTGTCAGCAGCCATTCTGCGCTGATGGGTATCTGCTCAGTGGCAAGGGAAATTCTGCTCCTATGTGGCTTCCCATTTTTCCTACTTGCTTGATATTGAGTAACCAGCAAGTTAGGAGGATATGCATTAACTCTAATTATGTTCTTACTTTCTTAAGTATTTTACAGCACAGGAGAACAGCCAACGAAGAAAAATGATAGCTTTTTACCCATTTTATTTAGAGGAAAGTTTAAGATGTTTAAACAAAATAATTTTAAAGTTTATTTTAAACAAAATGATTATGTAGCGTTGCAACAGAGCTCATACGCAAGACTTATGCAGTAGGTCACTGAGTTTGACTGACCTCAGCCAGCACTTCTAACCCGGCAAGCCAAATCCACAGAATGCTGTAGAAGAACACAAGATTTTGACACGAGAGGAAACATTTTAGATGTTTACCATAAGTAATATTTTCAGAGGAGCACGGACTATTTTTACCAGTACAATGGGAGGAGAGCTTATTTCCAGCACAACACAGCTGATTCCTTGTTTAAACAATTTGCAGCCAGGCCACGACACATACCCTGGATGAAGCTTCTGTAGGTAAAATAGTCAACAAGCCACCTGCAGCTGGGAAATGCCCCATTTTGGGAAATACTGCATCTCTCAGTGGAGCATACTGCCAAATTTTCAAGACCTTCTAGAAACACTGAAAGCCAGGCAAGCTGATTTCAACAGAGGCTCAAACAATATCTATCAAGGCCATGATTAGAAATTAAACTTTTAATCAGATTTTTGGTGGACATTTCAACTTCATGTCTCAGAAGCCTTGACAGGTGATGGCCAGATGTCACCTGCTGGACTGTCATCTCGTTCTATACATCAAACATCTCTTAGAAGAAGGTCAGTGGCAACAGGAATGCAAAACATGCTTCACTATCAGGTACCCAGGTGTGAGAAAGTAACCAGGAAGGCCATCAATTTCCTTGAGGGATTCCCCTGAAGAAGGGAGGTAACATCTGCGAAAATTATGGGCTTTGAATTTACAGCTGCCAGGGCTCACAATTTCATATCTCGCCACATTTCGACATTTACAACAAGTGATGTGCAGAAACGTAAACAGAGAACTGAAACCCTGCTCCAACCACACATAACAGCTCTGACGCAGGGCTGAACACAGGAGGAAAATGCAAGCTTATTGAGTTGGTGAGAGTCAAGAGGTCTTGTCAAAGCACTGGCAATCAATACTACAGCTTGGGGCACGGAAAGCCCACCAGGCACAACAAATGCAACTACCCATAGCAAAAATGCCATGCTTGGAACAAGCACCCACTTGCATGTCTTCTGGCAAAGCCTGATCACTTTGTCCCCTGTAAACACTACTACTCAGAGCAAATCTCATCCACATCAAGCCTGAGTCCTTGTCCACTTCTGCTCCATTCACACCAGGGTGCCAGGGGAGAACACACAAGGCATTCACACAGCTAAAATAAAATAATCAGGTTTTCTAGTCCAATGAGAAAACTGAAGGCTCTGATCTTCCATGTACTGAATCCGTACAGGGGCTCACCATCCTCTCTGTCCATGAACTCCATTTATCCACCCCAAGTTTCAACTCTTCTGCCAATATCCACAATATGGCATCATTGCATAACTGTGGTGCCCCTCCCAACAGTAAGCAAACTACTCTTAAAACATGTCAAGGTGCCTGTAATATCTTCCAGCGTTACAAGTTTCACAGATGTGAGAAAATCCAGGACCTATTGTCTGTGCATGCATGCCCCTCGCTACTCCCCCAGGTAGTTATTGTGCAACCACACACCCAGAATCATGCAGAAAGGTGGCTTTGGACAGAGTATAAGCCAACATTTTAAGATAGAGGTGTAAGAAGCAATTAGTGAAAAATTATTAAGTCTCTTATGCTGAATCAACAGAGCCAGACCTTTGTCCAAGCAATGAGCAGCATGAGGAAAAAATACTAAATAAGAACATAAAAGCCACCACAGGTCTCATTTACACAGCAGTATTGCCCTTCAGCACTGGGATGTTCACAGCAGCTCAGCCAAGAGCCCTTTAGACTGAAACAAAATACCATGCTGGGTCAGAACCAGGGTTCGGTGTTTTGTCTCCAGGAGCAGCAGGAGATGCTGTTTATGGAGGGCACATGAGCCCGGCCACCATCAGCAGTTCAGTTGCAACATTGATCCTTGAGCGACCTGCTGCTGGTCCTGAAAATTGACCATTAAAAGCAAAGAAGCAAAGGGTAAGGCTAAACCAGCTCCATAGAAAGACCTTTTTCCATTCATGGTTAAATTACTTTCCTGAACAACCTTTGTGGGAAACCTCACAAAGGCGGTCTGAAAACAGCCGGATCTGTGTGCTCAGTGCCACCCGCCTTGCACTCCAGCAGGTCTGCCAGCAGGACTTCACTTCACAGCAGCTCCATCACCTTTCCCAGCAGACTGCACTGGTCCATGCACACAGTGACCCAACTCCACTGTACCACTAGGGATGCAAGTCAGGTTTATTGGTTTCCAGGACCCCTTCTATTGCCCTCTCTAGAGAGACAGAGGCTGGCAACCTTCCAGTCCTTGGTACAGCAGCCCTTTGCAATAATACAGCATACCCTGGCCAGCAGCTCCGCAATTTCACATTCAAGTTCCTGCAGTCCTCTGGGGTGCATGCCATCTAATCCTGGGCACTTACTGACATCCAACTTGTTTATCTGGTCAAATACTTCCTCGATATTCCTTGTATTTATATAGACAGATGCTGTATCCCTGCCAGCAGCAGCTACCACAAGTTTCAGAGCAAAAGGCTGGGAGCAAACAGCTCCAACACAACCCAAATGAAAGCTGCTCCCCTGATTCGAGGCTGCTGCTGCTGTGTGTTCCCAAGCAAGAAAGCTTACACGACCCCTTTCCTCACTGCTCAGCCACGGAGCAACCACACAAGTGCTGCCCGAGTGCCGCCTTTCTTTACAGACTTGATTTAATAGAGGAGAAAAGTCCCATTCTGCCTACAGGAGCAGGATTACAGGTTATTTGAGCTCAGTAAAAGCTACTTCCAGTGAAAATCTTCAATAATGCTGAACACCCTCCCACGGAGGCACAAGTTCAGGGGTGCTTCTCTGAATGGGCAAAACCACAGGAGACCACAGGCTCTGCGTAGTCAAGTGGTCACCAACCTTTAATAGCTGTCTCCTTCCTTCACTGCACTGCAGAGCAGAACAGCACGAGGCTAAGAGCACTTCCTGGCTCCCCGCTCCTGCCCTGCCCTGCATCCTATGACAGAAAAGGCTCTGCAAAGCAGGAATGGGACTTGAGACCTCCAAAACATCAAACCAACCATCCTTCCCAGCATCTCCCTGCTAACCAGCATGTGTACCTGACAGGGATGAGTCAAGCTCTGCTTTCCAGCCAGCCCTCAGAAAGGAAAAACAATTTCAAGTGACTCCCTGCCTGGCAGCTGTCTGAGTAACATGGCACTCAAAAACCCTGACTCACAGCATCCAGGAAAGCACACCCCCCACACTGGAAGCCCACAGGACAGTACCTGCCTAAGGAAGGTAGGTATTTTGCTGCTTTCACGTATTTAGTTCATTCCTTTGGCCCAATCACTCACCTGGTAACTATCTTGGAGATTTCCACTAGTAATAAAGAGGATATAGGATGCAGCACACAAGTACAAGCCATTAACAGAAACACTTGGGACAGAAGAACTTCGAGATATGACAGGAGAAAACTGGCAGATGCCAGGTCTCAGCACACACATATATAGCCTTTGGAAACAAGCTTAAGACCATGATCCCTGTGTTTTCCAGCCCCTCAGGCCAAACCAAGAATCTCCAAGCCCTTAAGCAGGCATCACCATGCTGCTCTGGGGCAGCACCATCTTTGTATCTCATCTGCAGCCAAAGCCACAGTGGGACAATCAGAGTGATCATATGAAATCAGTTAATTTTGAGTCCAGCATGGCCTTGCTCTAAACAGCCCACAGCTGAAGATGGAGACTCAATCCATCAATGGAGAAAAGCCAGGGAGCTACACCTGAGGACAAGCTATGAGTCCCTCCTGTCCCAGTTTGCACTTACATACGAGCATCCGAACACAGCGGCTGTTTGCACTACTACCACAGCACTAACCATACTGGTTGGTGACTGTCCCAGAACTGGGAGAGGAAGAATTCCACCAAAGAAATCAGGAAAGCACATGATCTGGGTGTGTCTGAGCTACAACAGCTACTCCTTTTACTCCTTGTTCTAATACTAGGTTTCTATTGATGCTCCCACCATTCCCAGTCTTGCACTACCCACACAGCTCAGAGTCAGAGAGGGGCCCAAAAAGCAGAGGTGTTCTCATTTGGAGGTGTGAGAAACACTGCTCTAAAGCATTCAAGCAGATGCAGCCTGTTTTGTAAACCCCCTCCCTGGCTGGAAGATTTCACAAAACCCACCAGAAGACAGTTACACTTTCTGTGATGGAAAGCTACAACTATCATTGCCCTTGAAGGAGGGTACAAGATCTCTGGCTTAATAAAATACAAGTACAGTCAATGTATTTTATTACCTACTTTAGGTGCACCTAATCTGCCCAATTTTCAGAAGCATTGTACTGCCCAGCAATGCTTCCAAAATAATTGGTATCTGCCAAGACCACCAATCTATCACTCCACTCTCAGCACACGCAATGGGGAGATGACATGGATGGCTGAGGATGCACCCCAGAAAGCCTCCCTGATTTTCAGGGCTGAGTGGGGCCACCCCTTTTCCCATGGAGAATCCCTATCAGGGAAAGGAGCTGTGCTGACCCTGGGTAGTGCTGCGAGCATAAACCAAACACATGGGAACTTTTCTGTAATGCTTCTCGCTGCTGTAGAGCTTACTCAGATTCCCCTATGGAAGTAATGCCTCCACAGTAGGAATGGGGGAAGAGCAGCATTGGGTATGGCTATTTGGTAGCACCTGGAATATAGCTTTGACTGCTCTCAGCAGCCTGCAGGCACACACCTGCAAATGTGTATCAGTAAAAGCAACCTTCCCAGTGGTGAATTTTTGTTCTTTAAACAAACTGTGTGATTTAGGGACATGATTTCACTATCAGAACAGTGTTGAAAGAGGGTGCATCACTGGAAGTATGACAAGTCATCCAGGAAGTTACCAAAGAAATGAAGAGTCAGTTTGGCACAGGACACTCAAAAGTCCTGAAGCCAGTGGGAGTGGCAGAGCCAAGCGCATTGTGTAGAAGCTGGCTACAGTTAACCACTTCTGAAAGTCTGGCTGTTAACAGCCAGCATCCTCAGTCACAGCATCTGTGCATATGACAGTAGTGGAAGACTGATACCTGCAAAGGTATCTAAAGAGAAAAACAAAACACGGTGCTGGTCTGGATTATGGAGACCAAGCACTTCATTCTCAGCAGTTTAAGGCAAGACTATTTCTGCAAAAAGAAGAGGTCCAGACCTTTACAACAGAAATGCAACTGAAACACAGCTTCATCTGGCTTCAGTTTTGACTCTGGGATGGCACATCCCAGAATGAAGCACTCCATGGTGAGGAACAGCCACCAAATCAAGGTGCAGCAGCAGCTCACAGGGGCCCCAGAACCAGCAGCTATAGTCTTGTCCCATTAGGCCCAGCAGCACATTTAGACCAAACCAGGGTCTGACAATCTGTATCCTCTCCGGAAGGCTGCTGTCCAAAAACTATTTCCAGTTTCCTGATAAAAACCTCCAGAAGTGCTCTGGACCATTTTTTGTTGTTGTTTTGGGGGGTTGGTTTGTTTGTTTTTTAAACATGCTCTATAGTTGTTGGTTTTTTTCCTTTATTGGAAGAAATCTCACAGCTACAAGCCACTAAATCCTTTATTACATTTTAAAAAATAACAACCAACCTTCTCCATTTTATCTTTGCACGTCATGTTTGTTCTAGGCCCAGAATGGGAACCATAGGCAGTTACTCCTTTGTTTAAACAAAGCTCCAGTAAGCTCTGGCAGCCTTTTCTATCTTTGTTTCACCTCTCTAGATGTGTTATTTCATATACAAGCGTAAGAAAGCAGAAAATTGATACGCTGTCCCAAAGATGACAGAAGCCAGCAGCACCATGCTAAGCCCATGCACCTAGGCTACAGGGAGGCTAAAAATAATGTGCAAAGCACTACCTCCTGCCCCTGCCCCCTGATCCCACCAGGCACCACCAGTGCTGCAGCTGGGGTGACTGATTTGAGAAACAAAGGCAAGAACTTAGTGCTTCAGCTATGCATAGGTTACATAGAGAATAGGCTTCATCCAAGTATTTTCGCACCCCGGGGTCTAACTAGAGACAGTTTTGTAATAGGTGATGTTCTTTTTGAATTCCCACCTGGCTACATTTTTACCTCCACAAGCTGCCTAGGCTGATGTTCATGAGAGATTATTAACAGGCACTTCAGCACAGAACTAAGGTTTTGCTTTGTCCACGTGATCCAGGTATGCCCACAGCATGGTGAAGGCACACTGTGCTCTTGCTCTAATTAACACTACCCACCACAGACAAAGTCCTCAGCATGGCTTCAGGTCCCCTGCAAATGCCCTCAAGCATCCAAGCTAGTTTGCCCAGTGCATTTTGCCTGGCATGCAAAAGCCATCATAGGTATCTACATGCACACTAACCAGTGTTACTGACTTCAGCCTTTCCATGCAATTATGAAAGAGATTTAACTTCTGAGAGCCGCACTTTATCAGAAACATTTCCTGGAGCTTCTGTTCCTTTTTAGGCCACATCAGCAATACCAGAGAAAGAGGAATCAAAAGTAGCAGAAACAGAAATACTTGTAACGTTCAAAAGCAGCAAGAGATATCATAGTGAAACAGGCAACAGGGTAAATGCAAGTGTTTCCTACCAACTCAGGATGGTCGTTTTGAACTACATAGTCCTAACAGCACCAAGAGGATGATACCACAATAGTGAACGTCACCTATGTACAAGTTCTGCAGCATGAAGCAATCCCATGTACTGCCCTTTGCGCTGAAAGAGCAATTCCATGTGGCTTGGGATTAGACCTTCTGATTGGAGCCAATTTGGGCAGTCCTAGACTGCTGGTGGTGCAGGAACCTTCAGAGCAGCTTGACCATAACAGATCCAGATAAACCACCCACTCCTTCCAGTCCATGCAAAACTTGAGACAGCCACACTCAGCAGCGCACAGCAGCTCCTAGTTTTGTCAGGATACATCTCTTCTCAGAGACACTCAGCAATGCCTCGAAACATCATTCACTTTTTCCCTAACTTCTCTTCTGTGAAAGCAAAGACCATGGTCTTGTATCTTTTCAAAGCTCTCACAGAGCTGACAGTCACCAATACCTTGGTACCTTTTCCCATCTAGCAGGCTACAGACTTTCTTAGAAGCAAGCAAGCAGCCAAGGTATTTAAAAAAAAAAAAAAATTCAAGTTTTTCCCAGGAATCCTCTTTGGCTTTCAGAGGGTCTAATTTCTTTTTTGACCTTTCATGGAGTGTGACAAGTCTCAAGTGTTTTAGGAAAGCGGGCTCGTTCAATAGAGTGTTAAACACAAAATGTGAAAGGACAAGATGACAGCAGTTACATTTTGTTATTGAAGAAAAGCATGTGTCCAGAGAGGCATGCACACGCTCCTAGAAGAGTAATTTTACAAGTCTCAACCCTTAGCCCCACTTCCTCAAGACCTTAGTGCCACAAGTTTGCAGGTCAGCACCACACACATCATGTTCAGTGTGCCTCTTCCATCCCTCCCACCACCATTCCCAGCTGACAGCTCCAGACACCCCAGTGCCAGGTTACTTGTGACAGAGCCACACTAGGAGAGTTTATCCCCAAATAGTCAGGGAAAACTGCCTACTAAGGAGGAAGAGACCCCTTATTTTTCAGCACTGTGAGCACCACGACTGACAGACACCCACCATTTTAATACCCACTCCAAGTTTTGCTTAGCATCACAAATACCCCCACAAAGGCTGCCAGAATAACTAACAAAAAAAATCTTCAAAACCAAATTAAAGCTGTAGGCTGCTGCCTAGCTGTCACCCAAAGATTTATGTGCAAGAAGAACAATGCACCCACTTCCTCCATAAACCCCAGCACAGCTGCCAGCACTGGCCTGCCAAATGGCTTCATTTGCTGGCACACCTTCACCTGAATGAGTTTACAAAGGAGTTTTCATTCAGGACCTGCAACCATTTTACATCCGAGTAAGTTAGAGAATGTATTTGACTAGCAAGAAAGTAAATACTTTCCATCATTTCACCTGTGTCTTATCAATATGATTATTTGCTAGGCAGTATGTGTAATTCTTTTACTGAAACAGTAGCTCTATGGATAGAAACTCTAGTATGAACCCAATTTTACAGTCACAGCCAGAACTACACCGGTATAAACATGTTCCTTTTTGTAGCAGGATAGGCCCTAGTCACCTTTATGCCAGGTGACTGGGGGGGAGCCTTCAGCTCCACAAAATCACTTAGAGCAGCACAGCTGTTCATCATGGGAGGATCTGGTATTTTTATTGCATTGACAGTAAGACTTCTCCAGCTGCTCCACTGAAGGGACTCACCATAACCCAACAAGTTACTGCATCCCTAACAAGTGGTACATTTAATTGTGCTTCTGCACTGCCACATACAGCCATACCAATGCAACATAACTGCATGCTAGTTCAAGGGAAACAGCAAAATACATGGGTGGGCAAGGCACTGTTCTCAGTCTGGGGACTCAGCTCTGGTGGAGCTGAGCTAGTTTAGCAGGGCAGCATTAATTCTGGATCTTGGACTTCACCAGTGAAACCTATTTTGCATCAATATGAAAATTTCAAGTTTCACATGGCTTTTAACACTAGTAACTACTTTGGTGAAAAAAAACAAAATACAAACACACTTCAGATAGGGCTGGAAGCTAACTTTTCTTCCCAAAGATAGCATAGAGAAGCCAGCCTTTTGAAAGCATCAGTGTTACACACATTGAAATGCAAGGAATCAATATATAAGCTCAGGTTTTAGAAGAACCTTTCTGCCACAGGAATGGAAGTTTGCCAGACCCACAAAACACGAATACAGGAGATGTGGGTTTTATTAGCTTTTTGCTGTTGGATGCTAGCTGTTCCTCATCCCATGGCTCTACCCACATCTACCTACTTCGCTAGAGAATTGTGGCACCTGCCTCATACTATCTAACTGCTCTTAGCTTTTAGCAGGTACAACTGCAAAGGCACCACTGGGAGTCAGAACCTCCCCACTGCTATGCTGGGCTGCTTCAGTGCATCCTAGGACAGGCAGAGAAGCTTCACTGCACAGCTCTTCTCCAACACACAGAAAGCAAACACCTGCTGTACCTATGTAAAGATTAAAGCCTCTCAGGTTTTACCACATTTTAATTCACCTTGGTAAAAATCAGCACTGTTTGTACACTTTAGCATGCTATTTACACACTTTCGACACCATAATAAAACCAGAAATTTACCAGTAAAAAGCAATTTTGTCCCCAAGTTTCTTCTCATTGACATTTCTATCCAGGAGGTTGTAGCAGATGTTGGTGGTCGCCCCTTTCATCCACTCGATGAAGATCTTCCCCTTTGTCACATCGAAGTTGTACTTCAGAAAGGGTCCCGCGTGCTGACTCTTCCAGTAAAACTCTTTAGCAATGTCACCCCAAAATTCTGCGAAGGCAACGGCCAGAGCTCGTCACCCAGAAACAGGCAGGATAATGAAAACACTTCAAGGGGCAAGCTCCCACACTCCCGCACCCCGCGCGTGGGGGTCTCGCTGCGGCCCCAACGCCCCCGCAGCCCGGCACCCCCAGCCCCGCTCCCCGCCACACACCCCGCGAGCAGCCCCCGCAGGAACCGGCGACGCCTTGCGAGAACCGCTCCCCCGCCGGCTGGCCTCCCGCGCCCCGCCGCGGCCCTCCCCCGGCCTGGGGGGAGCTCCCGCCGGCGGCGCTCACCGTGCGGCTCCTCCACGGAGCGCTGGTAGAGGCGCTCGTAGTGGGGCAGCGAGGGGACGTGCGCCGCCGGCAGCAGCTCGGGCCGCGGCCGGTACAGCCGGGCCTGCTCCTCGGGCAGCACCATGGCGGGGCGCCGGCGGCTCTGGGCGGGCAAGCGGCCGCCGAGCCCGCTTCAAAGCGGCGCGGAGCCGGGGGCGGGGACGGCGGAGGCGGCGGCCCGCCCTCACGGCGGGCGCTGGGGGCGGGGGCGGCAGCGCCGCCCCGGAGCGCCAGAGGCGGCCGGCCCGCCCGCCGCGGAGGGGCCTGCGGAGGCCGGCGAGCCGCCCCGGGGCCGGAGCAGGCCCGCGTAGGCAGGGGCTCGCCAGCACCCGGCTGCGGGGCGGCGGGCGGTGTGTCCCTGTCAGCGGTGCGGTCCTGTCAGCCATGTCACCCTGTCAGCCTTGACCCCCCCCCCCCCCCGCCCCGTCAGCCATGTTTCCTCCCACCCGCCGTGTGCCTCCTGTCAGCCGTGTCCCCTCTGTCACTGGTGTCTCCTCCTGCAGGCCGTGTCCACTCTGTCACTAGTGTTTCCTCCCGCCAGCCATGCTGCCTCCATTAGTGGTGTCTACCCCTGTCAGTGGTGTCCACCTGTCAGCCATGTCCCGCTGTCAGCCGTGTCTCCTCCATCAGTGGTGTCCCCCTGTCAGCCCACGTCCCCCCATCATCAGCCAAGTTCCCCCATGCCAGCAGTGTTCCCCCATTAACAGTGCTGCCCCATCAGCCATGTCTCCCTGGTCAGCGGTGTCCCCTGTAAGCCATGTGCCCTCAGGGCCTGTCCCTGCCACTTTGCCAGGCGCAGGGGAACAGCCCAGGGCGCCATCGATGAGATACTCCTTCACCAGCCCTGAAACAAGCCCAGAGGCCATGGCCATGCCCCGTGCCCAGCCCCCTGCAGAAAACAACCTTTGTTTCCATCCCCGACGCTCCCCTTCCCCGCCACTGCCTGGCTGGGTGAGTACAGTGAGCCACATCAGTTCACTGAGCACCTTTGCCCCTGCAAAAAATTGTACAGATCTTGTGTAGTTAGTGAGAAATTAAACAATTTTTACACCATGAAGGCAGTCAAGTGCTGGAACAGGGGCCTAGTGAGGTGGTAGGGTCTCAGCCCTTGGAGATAGTCAAAACTCAACCAGACAAGCCCCTGAGCAACCAGCCCTGTGGGAGGACGAGGTTGGACCTGGGGTCTCCCAAGGGACCAACGTGATTCCGTGAGTCTCTGGCCTTAGAGGCAGGAGCTGCCTATGGTGGTACCTCCCGCAGCAGACCCATTGTCAGCTCTGTCCTTAACATTTCCTGTGTTGAGCTGGGCTGCCCTGATGGCATTGCCTAGGTAGGCTGCTGAAACCTTGAATGCCTCTTCTGCACTGGGGAATATCACCCCTTTAAGCAAAGCTCTGCTGTGCCCAGGGAGCCTTAGACAATTTTTGCGGTGGTTTGGGCTAGGGCCAAGGAGCACTCAAAAGATAAAAGGCCATAACCTTGAATTTGGCACAGGACTCCTCAGGCTGGAGAGCAGTGGTCAGGTGTCAGTGAGCAGGTACAGCCCACTCCGGGATCCTTGGTGTTTTCCATGGTTCAATGCACTCCCTGGGAGCATTGCTCTGCTGTACACTGCAAGAGATGCAAACCTGTGGACTGGTGAGCATCATCTGCCACTCCATGCAATATTCTCATGAGCAAAGAGGCCAGAAACAGTTCTTCTACAGGTAAAAGTGGCTGGTGCTGGTGCGTATTGTCTATTAAGGATGCTCCCTAGTTTTGAAGGGCATATCTATGCTGCAGCTCCCTGCTCTGGTGTTAGCGTGCTGGCTGCCCACACTGCTTAAGGGCAAAGCTGCTTCTGTGACTCCATTTGGCAGTACATAGCTGATTTCCTCCAAGATGAAACGCAGGAATGTTTCAGATGATACTCCCTCCATAGGCTGTATCTTGCGGGCAGCATCACTCCAGACATGCTCTACACCTCCCCAACATGACCTCAGCAGGCTTTACACCCCAAATCGGTCAGCTGCCCTCACACCACATTGTACCACATGTAACAAAGCTTCCTTAGCCATATGGTATAAAATTACTGTCCTGGAAAGCTGCAGCATGGCCTCATATTACTCATTTCATTGTTATTAACAAAAAAATCACAGGAAGGAATAGTTAGATCTTAGAGTGCAGGGGCTCAGTCTCTACTGAGACAATCACATGGATGAAGGCGAAGTCTCCAGCACAAGTCCACATCCATCCAGATGCCCAGTTTTAGCACGTTCCCTGTTGGAGTTTCAGCCTGGGACCACCAGTCTGCACGCACAGGCTCGCTCCATGGGCAGACATAGTACAGATACAGCCAAACCTTCCAAGGTATTTCCCTCCACCAGCCAGCACTATCATTACCTCCAAGTTCTCTATTACAAAAAGAGTTTTTTTGAAGAAAAAGTCAATTTGGCCATGCAGCCAAATGGCCATGGAAGTTTTCTCTGGCATGGAAGTTTTTAAGCTCCCCGGGAGCTATGGGAGTTACACTCCTCCAGCACTCCCCCTGGAGTCATGGTCTAGGCGCAGCCCCATGAGTTTTGGGGTACACATGGCACATCATTTAACAACGCCAACTGGAAATCACACTGATCCTCTTCTGAGAAGCAGGACAAGCCCAGCACTTCTAAAGTCCTTCAGAAGCCACCTCATACTGAAAATTTTCTATTACAAGTTGCCAACCATTAGTTTTAGCAGCCTCAATCTCAAGGATTTTGCATTTACCAGCCAGCAGGGCTTAACATCTTGCTAACAAACCTTCTGTTCCCCTGCATGCCAGGCAGGGGCCTGTAGTTCACCCCACTGCTGAGAAAGGGTTTTGTCACTCTCACTGTCATGGGACAGGTCCCCCAGAGCCAACAAAGAGGTGGTTTGCAGATCTGGGAGGTACCCTCTGGTTTCCTTCTCATTGGCCTTTTGCTTTCAGTGATTTGTCCAGCTGGAATTCTCCACCAGGCTCAGTGACAGCATGATTTCTCTTCAGGAACTGTTGCCTGCTGTGGGCAGGATGTATCGAGCCACGAGGCCAAGGCAGCACCATGTCCCACCAGCCCATCAGCTGTCCTCTGTCCAGCATTGCCCAGTATGGGCTGCTGCAGCCAGGGGATTTTGTTGTTGTGCTTCAGCTCTCCACAGCTGTGGCCCAGGAAGCTGCCTGATGGGGAGCAGTTGCATCATCTCTCACAATGCACCTGCAAAGAGGAAAACTCAGAATAGCCTCCCGAACACCTTTTCCCATGCTCTCTCCTCTTGCAGGAGTCTGATAACCCTCCAAGCGCCTGTGTACAGGGCCGCGAACCACACAGTTGGTACCATCAGTCAGACCCTCCATGGCACAAACACAGCCCTTCTCAAAATTTCATTTCAGTGGTCCACAGCTGAAATATGGACATGTCCAGGCCACCCTTCAGTGATTTTATAGTGTCTAGAGAAAGGGGTCCTGCTGCGTGACCATGCTTTGCTACTCCAGCTCCCTCCACACCAGGGCAGCTTGCATCCAGCTGGGCTCCTATCCTGAAAGCTGGTGTGTGGTGGGGCTGGATGCTACAGGGTTTGCTCCGAGCTTGGCTCCCAGCTCTCCTCCTGACTCACCAGGCAGCCCTGGAAAAGCAGCTGCATTTTGGGCCCTTCATTTCTTCTTCCTGTAAAGGAATAGAAGTACATAAAGGGTACACATTAATGTATATTAAGGTCTTTTGCAGAAACTCAGAGGGTCAAAAAAAAGATACTGGCCAGGGTACATGGTGCCTTGCTCACATTGTCTGCTTGAGGTACTCTGGAAAAAGCCTTTCTAGCGCAGCACCCACAGCAGCTCAGCGGCCGTGGTGGGACTCTTCACTGTACCTTCCCTGACAGGCAAGACCTCAGTCCTAGAGATGCTGGGGGTGGGGGAAAGAAACTGGAAAAATCAGAAACGGTCCATGCATCTCAGGCCTTCTGTACGGTGGGGTAAGTGGGAGGCAGCCTTGCATGGGAAACTTGCATTAATTTGGGCAAAGCACTGCTGTGGTAGAGCAGTTGACTCACCTGGGTGGCTCTACCTGGGGTCGCAGGGCATTCCCTTCTGACTGGCCTTATTGCCAAAAAGTGTGTGTGAATCACATCCCTGTTCATGCAAATAACTAAGCATATCAGATATGTGGTAGCTTGAAACAAGCAGACCTCTTGTCCCTCCACCTGCCCCACCCCCTGCCCCTGCTCACTTGATCCAAACTCCCACTCTAAAATCCACTTGCTGATAAATCCATGTGAGTTAAGAGTGGTTAAAACCTCCATGCCTCACTGAGTGCATGCTGCCAATGCAACTCAGAGGGTCTCTCCATGCTTCTCACCATCTCTGCCGCCGCAGGGATCCTACTGAGACACATCCCAGGAGTGCTGTGGCACAGCCCTCCCATGGGAGCACACAACTGGGTCACTGGGATGTGCACTGGGTAAGGATATCCAGTTTGCCTGGGATGAGGCTCTGCTGAGCATGGGCTCTGTGTAGAGGATGATTTGGGTCAGATCTGGGGTGCTGTCAATGTCAGCTACTTTTGGGACCAGCTTTGAGCGAAACCTGTGGAAGGGCCTCTTCTGCAACTGAATGTCTTTTTTTTCTTTGCCAAAATCTGGAAGTGCAGGATGCAGCACAGCAGGAAGGATGCAACCCACAGCAGTGGAGGAAGCAACCCAGGAAGGCAGAGGTCTCTGAGCAACACCAAGGTCAGCATGATGGCTGAAGCCCATGGGCTTGCATGGAGGAAGAGGACAGTAAGCCACATCCTCTCCCACTGTCCACTCATCCGGGAGCATCCCCTGGACAGGGCAGCCTGGACCAGGGCCTGGTGAGGCCATAACAGGTCTGGCCAGGCAGGTTCAGCAGCTTGGTGGTACAGCTGCCAGTGACAGTAATCAGAGAAGACATCTTTTTAGCATGGACCCAACCCCTGGTGAACATGTCATAGCACAAACAAACTTACGCCTTGCATGGACATGCCAGAGGCAGTGGCAGGCCTTATCAGAATATCCTCCAGTGGGAAGGGAAATTTTTCTTGAACTATAGGCGACTGCAAGGGCAGGGAATTGAGGGGCAGAAAAAAAGAGCAAAGGATCTGGAAGGAATCCCAAGTGACACCAGCAAATGCTCCTGGGACCTGCAGAGCAGGCATGAGAGAGGGAGCAGGGTGGATATCTGACAGCAAGGGTCAGCTTATGGCCTGGCTGGTGCTGGCAAAGAGATGTACTCAAGGTTAGCTACATTAAAATGTGTCTGTGGTGCTCATGCTCCCAGCAGATACCTGTGCTGACCCTTGTGTGGGAGACGACACACAAGCAAGCAGCGGAACTGCTAGCAGGAAGCTCAAGGCTGGCATGGCTGGTGCTGCAGGCTCAAATGTTCCTTGCAGGGACAGAAGGGAAGGCACAGTGCAGCACCATGAGCACTCTTGGATTATGCCACTGGCATTCCCCTTCTCCCACACGTGACAGTACTGTGTGGACTCAAGCAGTGTGGATCCCCAGAGCGGTATCCTGGGAACAGTGAGGACACAGTGAGCCAGAGGAGATGGGGTGGGAGGATGTGACCGGGCTGTGGATCTTCCTGCTGGGGTTTTCTATGTTAATTTTCAGCATGTGGCCAGGCTGGGCAGCCCTTCACTTGTGCTGAATGAATCAGCACATAGCGGCAACGAGGTTAAACACCACATCGCACAGGTCTCCCCACTGATGACACTCCTCCCCTGCATTGGCTGCAGAGGAAATTTTAATCAGCACCGTGCTAACAGCCTTTCAGTCCTGCTGGGAGTTATCAGCTCCTTTGTTTGTAAATGTAACTGCTCAATACCAATATGGCTCTGGGTTTTGGCACATGCCAGCTCCACAGCCCTATGGCTCATGCAGCCTCCCTCCCCTCCAGCCGCCTGCCCCCAGCTATCATAGTATCAGGGTGTTAAAACAGGCCGGGTTGTGCTGAACACAAAGATCAAGTCCAAGCTGTTTCCTTCCTGCCTCTGCTGTCACTGGGAGAGAGACCTCTGAATTTCAGGCTGGTTTAAGCTTCCAAGAGTAGCTGATGAATATCAGAGCCTGGTAATTTAGCCCTCTGCAGAGTACAGACAATATATTCATAATCATTTTACATGTAGATGAGCTAGTAACGCAATCAGGGTTATAAATCAAACCCAGGAGACATGTTAGTGCTGTTTGCCTGAGCTTTTTGAGCGATCTAGCCACAAGAAAATGCCTGTCTGTCTCCTAGATGGGACCAATTAACCTTATAAAGATGCACTCTCCTCTCACAGCAGCTCATTTGTTTACTTGGGCTCTGCCGGCTGCTGCTCTATTTTCATTCTGGAAGAGGGGGCCAGGTTGGTAAGAGATTGGGCGGAGGGCCGGGCTGCAGAGGAAGGGAAACCGGACTCAGGAGAGATGGAGCCTTCATCAGCGGCACATTAGAGGAGATTGGGGTTTAATAACTGGCTTCCCCATGTGGCTGTAGAGCTGTCCCCAGGCTTCAGAGAGTGTCCTTGCACACCCATAAACGTAGCTGCCTTCTTTTGACCTTGTTTTATTGAGCAGTAAGAGATAGCTGGAGCTCTGGGGTGCTCAGTGACTGTGGCCCATGGAGCAGCCGTGTCCTGCAGGCTCCTGCCTGCACCTTGTGTAGCACAGGCCCACACAGCCTGGGCGGGCAGGCGGCAGCGGCATGCCCTCTGCTGATAAGCTGTCAGCCATGCAGGTCTGCTGCGTCAGGGCCCGCAGTGCCAGCCGTGCAGGGTCTTCAGCACCAGCAATGCAGGATCCCCAGCACCAGCAGTGCAGGATCCCCAGCAGCGCCAGTGGTGCAGGGTCTGCAGTGGCAGCAATGCAGGGTATGCAGTGGCAGCCACGCGGAGTCTGGAGTGGCAGTGATGTGGGGTTTGTGATGCCGGCAATGCAGGGCCCACGATGCCAGCAACGCAGGTCACAAGGTGCCAGCGATGTGGGGGCTGAGGCGCCAGCGGTACAGGCTGCAAAGTGCCAGTGATGCAGTTTCCAGGCATGAATTCTCTTCAGCCAGGTCTCATGGTGCAGCACATGGGCTGGCCATGATGGGTCTCATCCCAGCCATGGGGTCTGGGCACACACATCCCCACACTATCCCCTGGCACCATCTGCTTCCGCCCTGCCCAGAGCCTGCAGCAGCCAGGCGCTGAGCTTCACCAGGATGTTTCTCTGGTACCCAGCAGCAAGAAAGCCATTACCTACCTGCACAGGATAGGGTGAAGCTGTTGCCCAGTCCTGCACCCCACCACCTTGCTCAGACATGAAGCCCAGGCTTGTATGAGGGCGCAGGAGCATGTCCCACACTCAGGCAGCTTGGGGGGGTGGCAGGACTGCGCTGCACCAGTGCTTGGTGGGAGCGCGAGGGCTGATGATAGCACACAGCAAAGTGGGTCTGCTTTGCTCTTGCTTTGCTTCCTTCTGGCTGGGCCATGTCCTGACCCACACCATGTGGGCATGTCTGTATGCTGGGAGCAGGATGGGGCCTGCTTCGAGTGAGCAGGATTTGGGGTGGTGCAAGGATGCACTGGTAGCCAGGCAGACCTGGGAGCAAAGGGACATGGCTGCAGCAGGGCCGGCAGGGAGCTGAGGTCGGCGCTGACACCAGAGGGTGGTGTGGTCTCATGCATCCCCAGCGCAAAGCCCTCTGAGCTGCTCAGGCCTCGGGGCTGGGATTTGGCCCAGGGAATGGCTGTTTGCTGCAAAAACCTGTTGGACCTTGCAGCACCACGGGCCAGGGTGAACGGCTGTGGGTGACTCGTCTGGGAGCTGCCTCCAGATTCAGTGGGGACAGGCAGCAGCTTGTCCCACCCCAGCCATGTCTTCAGTATACAGGACCCCAAAATGGGGCTCCAGGCATTGCCCACCCGTGGCCTCAACTGTGCCCTGCCCCTGTGGTGGGGACACAGCTTTTGGGGACCCAAGGGGGCCACTGACAAACATCCCATGCAGCCTCACGCTGGGGGCTCAGGCTCTCCACAGTCAGGCAGATGCTGCGAGATGGGGGCTGTTTCCTTCATCGCCCAGGACATTACAAAACCACAGGAGCTGCATCTTCACCACAGCTGGTGTCCCCAGGGGCTGGGACAGGCAGGGCTGGGAACAGGAAAGCCACTGCTGGAGACACGTCACTGCTCTGACACTTTTGTAAGAAAAGGACTTGAAGACAGGTTTTATTTATTTTTTCATAGAGATTTTTAATGTTTGTTTTTTAACAGACTTGGTTGGTTTAAATTTTTGTTTTCTACAATAATTCAGTGTAAAAATCCCAGTACAATATACAACAGTTTGAACATTTGGAATAAGAAATCTAGCCTGGGGACACACGCAAGTTCAGCTAGTTTCTAACACAGGTAGCAAGTTCCTTCCACCCTCCCCCAGATTTACCAGCCAGGAAGGGATGTGGACAGGAATGCTTTACAAATGTCACCCTCCACCCCATCAAGACACTGGCTGCCCTGTCCCTGCCTGTATTGCAGTGGGATGGTCCCTCAGACACATCCCCTTGGAAAGGGCAGGGTCCCCTCCATGGGATGGCTGGGAGCCTCCAACATTGCAAGGCAAAGTCTGCAGTCAAACAACACTGGCTGGCTCTTGTGCATGAGTGATGTGGGATGCTCTGAATAGGCCCTGCATGCAGGTCCCTCAGGGTATGGGGCTCCCTTGGAATGGAGAGGAGACCTGTCCTCCCCTTGGCAGCCGTGCCAGCAGCCTGGTGCCCTAGTACAGCCATAAGGTCATTGGAAGGGGATGGCCATGTCCCTGCATGGCCCAGCCAGAGGGAAGGAAAACAAAGATGATGCAAGGGTCCTTGGCTCTAGGGTCTGAGGGGTCATCTCAGGGATAGCTAACTGGCCTGGGATCTGGCAGTCTTTCAGGAAGCCACTTTGGCCTGGCCCATGGTACTCAAGCAGCCTGGGATGATCCTGCTTGAACAGCCTGTAGTGGTCCAGGTCAGGCTACATGGGGTGGTCCTGCTTGAGCAACACAGGAAGGTTCTGCTCAAGCTACATTGGATGATCCTGCTCAAGCAGCCTGAAGATGTCCTGCTCGAGCAGCATGGTGTGTTGCTGCTCAAGCAGCATGGGATGGTTCTGCTGGAGGAGTATTAGGGTGGTTCTGCTTGAGCAGTATGGAATGGTCCTGCTGGAGTAGCATGCGGTGGTCCTGCTTGAGCAGCATGGAATGGTCCTGCTCAAGCAGCATGCAGCAGTCCTGCTCAAGCAGTATGAGATGGTCCTGCTCAAGCAGGCTGTTGTGATCCTGATCAAGATGCCTGCTTGAGCAGTGTGGGGTGGTCCTGCTCAGGCAGCATGGGATGGTTCTGCTTGAGCAGCATAGGGTAGTCTTGCTTGAGCACCATGGAGCAGCTGCAAGTGGCAGGGATAGTTCCTCATGTCCTGCAGCATTCCAAGCACTGCATTCAAAGCCATGTCTGGCCTTCCTTGCCCCTCTTGGACATCTTCTACTGCTTGGAGAAGTCTCCCAAAGATGTGTGTGCTTGAAGGGATCCCAAGGGGGTCTGGTTAAGCTCCATATTCCAAAATAGCTATTGCTAATGCTAAATCAGGACATTGGTGACTTTATCTAGCTGAGTTGTGAAACCTTCCAAGGGCAGAGATCCTCCCACTTCCCCAGTGACCAGTTCCAGCTGCACCAGCCCTAGGGAGAAGTGTTTCCTGTAGTCCAGCATGAATCTCCCTGCCTGCAAGCTGTGGCCATTACCTCTACTATGAAAGTACCTTGAGTAGTGGGGGTGGGAGGCTGGTTCTCCATCTAACCTAGCCCCACATCCCATCCCCAACAGTAAGGGCCCTTCCTGCTTGCATCAGGGATGGCTGTGCTGGTGGTGGCTTTCCTGGGTTGGTAAGGGATGGGATACAAGGCAGGGGAAAGAGGAAGAGGAGAAAATAACAGCAGGAGTCAGATGTGTATGGAGTAAAAGAGTGCAGGGAGGATGGAGGAGAGTATGAATGGGAGAGGTCAGGCTGGGAGAAGATGAAAGGTCAGGATGGAGTTGCGAAGTGAAGGAGAATGAAAGGACAGTGAGAAAGGAAGGTGTGAGGTAAGGGAGGATGGTTGGAGGTCAGGAAGGGGTGGAGGGGAAATCTGTGAAGTAGGTGGGACACTTGGAGGATAAGGAGGGATGGGGAGATGGGGAGAGGTGGAAGAGTATGAGGAGAAACAGGGAGGCTGTGGGAGGTGAATGACAAGGGGTGGTGAGATAGCCAGAGGCCGAGTATGAGGAGGGACAGGGCAAGAGGTGAAAGAGCATGAAAAAGGGTGGGGAACAACGGGAAGTGGAGGTTCACAGGAAGGATAGAGAGACTCAGGTGGAGGAAGAAGAAGTATTGAGATGGAGCATGAGGGAGAAGGTATGAGAGATGGTGGAAAGTGGAGGACAACGAGGTATGGGCAATGAAGAGGAAAAGAGGTTGGAGGAGGATGAGGAGGACTGGGCAGATGGTAGGAAGTGGAGGATGAGGAAGAGCAGGAAAATAGTGGGTGGTGTTGAGGCATGGGGAAGGATGGGGGACAGTGGGAGGTGGAGGAGGATGAAGAAGGTGGGCAAAATGGAAGAGGAAAACAAGGAGAGATGAGATGGCAGGTGGTGGAGGACAAGGAGAGAGGGGGAGATGGAGATGAAGGAAGAAGAAGAGGGATGAGGAGACAGTGGGAGATGGATGAGGATGACAGGAGGGATGGAGAGACATTTAGGGGGCAATGGAGGAGGATGGATGAGGAGATGGTGGGAAATGGAGAAACACAAGGAGGGGATTGGAAATGTGGGGGTGGAGGAGGAGGAGGCGGGATTGGGCAATGTTGGCAGCCGGAGGGATGGAGCAATGGTGGGAGGTTAGGGTGGATTTTGGGATGGGGAAGTGGAGGAGGGTGAGGGCGATGAGGAGACAAGAGGAGGTAGAAGAGGATGAAGAAAGATGGGGAGAAGATGAGAAGTGAAGGATGTTGAAACAGATTGGGGTGATGGTGGGAACTAATGGAGGATAAGCATGGATAAGAAGATGGTAAGATGTACAGGAGGACAGAACAATGGTGGGAGCTGATGGAGGATCAGAAGGGATGGTGAGATTTTGACATAAGGAGGGATATGAAAGGAAAAGAGCAACTGGAGGCAAAGCTGGATGAGGATGGATGGGACAGGGTGGAGGTGGAGAAAGAAGACATGCGGAGATGGTGGGAGGAGGATGAGGATAACAAATGGGACATGGTGGATGAAGGAGGAGCAGGTGAGACGGATGGGATGCAAGTGTGACAGGAAGACAGGAAGGTGGGATATGAAGGGCAATGGAGGAGCACAGGAAGGAGGGATGGGAGGTGGTGGATGATGGAAGAGCACAGGAAGAAGGGATGGGGGTGGTGGATGATGGAAGAGCACAGGAAGAAGGGATGGGGTGTGGTGGGTGATGGAGAACAATAAGGAGGGATAGGATGCAATATAGGATGCAGGAGCACAGGAGGGCGGGAGGGGACATGGTGGGCAATGGAGGAGCATGGCATGGAAGGGAGGGATGGGACACAGTGGATGACAGCACATTCTGGAAGGAGTGTGGAAGGAGGGATGGGATGTGAAGGGGTGGAAGAGAACAGGGAGGGATGAGAGGTGGTGGGTGACAGTGGAGCTCAAGAAGGGATAGGACATGATGGAGGATGCAGGAGCACAGGAAGGAAGGATGGGACGTGGTGGGTGATGGAAGAGGATGGCAGGGAGGGATGGGACACAGTGGGTGACAGGAGCATAGGAAGGAGGGATGGGATGGGTAGACAATGGAGGAGCAGCAGAAGGAGGGGTGGGACATGAAGGATGGAGGTACACAGGAAAAGGGATGGGATATGGTGGGTGATGGAGCAAGGGAAGGAGGAATGGGATGGGTAGGTGATGGAGGAGCACAGAAAGGAGGTCTGGGTTGGGTTAGGTGGGTGATGAACGAGGAGAATAAAGAGGGATGGAACATGGTGGGCAATGGAAGAGCACATGAAGGCAGAAAGGAATGTAATTGAGGATGGAGGATAACAAGAAGGAAGGATGGGACATGGGGCATCCAAGAGTGGGGATGAAAGGGATGGGACATGAAGGATGATGGAGGAGCAAAAGAAGGAGGGGTCGGTCATGGTGGGCAATGGAGGAACTCAGTGAGGGACAGTTTAATGTAGTGAGCCTGGAGGAGGCTGGGACCTGCAGGTCACGATGGGCACAAGGGCAAGAAGCCATGGGCAGTGGTGGGAATGGGGATGTGGGGTCTGCGTGCAGGCTGGAGTAAGCTGATGGGCAGGATAGGATGGGACAGGGGAGGCATAAGAAACACCAGCATCACAAGAACAACGCAGAGCTGAGAGGAGTCTGACGTGAAGTGACAGCCCTGGCAGTGAGGCCACGGAGGACCCATGGGCGATGACAAGGAGCCTTGGTGGCGTGGCACAGTCAGGGTCAGCACATGGGGATGGTGTCGGGCAGAGACAGGCAGGTGAGGAGATGATGGGACACCATGTGTGGGCTGGGCAGCTGGCAGGATGGCGGGGACAGAGGGACAGGATCTAGATGTATTTCCCCACTCATGGGTGCCCAGCCACCCCACACTCCTCTCCGCAGCAGCACCGGTTCCCCAGACAGGACAGGCATCACGGTCCCCCCACCACAGCATGGGAAGGCAGCACCGAGGGCGTGGGTGAGGGGTTGCAGGGCCTTTATTCATCACACGACAAGCAGGCATGGTACAGGGGTGCAGGATGGGGCGGGCAGGGGGCCTGTCATCGGGGCAGAAAGTGCCCTTCATGCGACCTTGGCATGGGCTGACAAGAGGAAGCAGGAAGACAGGGCAGGGGCAAGCGTGGCTTTGCCTGAAGCACCTCAGGATTCGCCCCGGGCTGGGCAGTGGCACATGGGGAGGACAGGGGAAGAGGCTGCGTGGGGGCCAGGACTGAATCAGCCACCTCCACACCTCAAGCAAATTTTCCCCCTTGCCTTTGCAAATCCCTCGCTGGCCTCGGCTCAGCCCCCGGCTCCACGGGAAATGCCCAGCACCACTATTTACAGAGTAAGACAGAACTGACCAATATTACAAATAATTAAAAGGCAGTTGTAAAAATGAGAAACCACATTCCAAAAGTAGAGAGTCTTTTAAAAAAAACCAAACAAAACCAAAACCCCTGTTATCAATGCAAATGCTAAAAACCACCCCGAAAGGATCTATGTACAGCAGGACATTGCCCGTGGCAGCGCTGCGCTTGCCGGGGTGCAGGGACCCGACTTCTCCGAGGCAGGCAGGGATGCTGCCTGGCCCCGGCTGCTGGTGAGGGTGGGCAGCACCTGCCCCGTGCATCCTGCACCCAGGTGATGAGGGTCCCTGTGGGGCCGGACAGGCGCTGCAGGAGCAAAAGGCCATCGGTGCTGGGCCTGCTGGGCCCTGGCTGATGCTGGTGTGTCCGGTGACACAGGCAGTGAGTGGCCGTCGCGGAGATGCTGACGGAGGCTGCGACGTGGCAGTGATGCAGCCTGCCTGCTGCAGGCAGCATGAGGCTGGACGGGAGGGGGCAGCAGCTTCGGCAGCAGGAGCATTTTTTAAGCGAAGCTGCAAGATGACAGCAATGCGCAGAGGCCCTGGAGCAGTGTACACAGCCCCAGAGCAATACGCCGAGCCCCTGGAGCAGCGTATGGAGCCCCAGAGCAACGTGCAGAGCCCCTGGAGCAGTGTATGGAGCCCCTGGAGCAGTGTACATGGACTTCGAGCAATGCACAGAGGCCCTGGAGCAATGTACACACCCCCAGAGCAATGCACAGAGCCCCTGGAGCCATGTAGAGCCCCCAGAGCAAGGTACATAGCCCCTGGGCAATGCACAGAGCCCCAGGAAGCAGTGGGCACCTGCAGGCAGCTCAAAAATAGGTCAGGCAGCCGCCTCTGAAATTGCCGTTCTCTCCTGGGGCTGCACAGAGGCACCAACGCTGCTTTGCGTGGGGGTGGGACGCAGCACCCCAGCCTCAGAAACTCCGCACCGCTGTGGGGGCTGCGGCCGCTGTCCCCCTCCCTCCCCGGATAAGGCTTTTTCTGGTGGTGACCGAGGGACGCGCAGCACAGACCGCAGGCCACGCTGCAGCCTCCCAACCCACAATCTCTTAATCCAATTGATGCATCTCCAATGTAGCTCATTTCGGTATTTTTAAAATGCACTTGGTTTTACATTGCAGGCTGTCCGGAGTTGGGCAGAGCCAAAAGTGGAGAGAAAAAAAAAAAAGGAGGAAAAATAAAAGAGAAATATGTATATTCAGCACTTGGAGGAGCAAATAACTACAAGTGGCCCCAGGCAGGGAGGTGGGTGCAATGCAGGGGGGCACCACAGCTGTGGCCCCTCGGGATGGTGGCAGGAGATAGGCACACCCAGGAGTGTGCACGCACACACGCAGGCACACGCTGCCTCTCCCCACATTGCGCACCCAGCGACCCCGTCTCTGCAGCTGGAGGAGCCAGGGAGACCGCACGGACCCTTCCCAGCAGAGAAGGACCTCAGCAGCCCCCGCAGAGCAGAAAGGTGGCCAGGGAGAGCCCCCACACCCAGCCCAGCATGGGTGACCGCAGGGACCCTCCCCGCCTCCTTCCTGCCCAGGGAAGCACGCGGGGCCCGGCGGCTGATGCAACCGCGCCGCAATCGGGGTTGGCAGGGATGTGCTGGAGCTCGGGCAGGGTGGGCAGCGCTGGCAGCGGCTGCGGGGGCCGGAGCCAGCACCCTCCGCTCGCGGGGGCCAACACGGCATCGCGCCTCCATCCATTGCATCCATACGGCATCCCTGCCGCGCTCTGCCCCAGCCCTGCCCTACCTACACGAGCAGCCTCCCGTGGCTGCTCTCCCCTTCTCGGGGCCCCGGCGAGCCCTCGGCATGGTGGGGGTCTCAGCTGACATTCCCGGGGCAGTAGGCACCGGCGAGGACCCCCAAGTGCCGGCAGCGGCTCCGAGGGAGCGGGTCTCCGCACAGGCGGGAGGTGAAGCAACCACCCCGGCGGGATGCCCCCGCGCACCCCGGGGCTGCCGGCAGCCTCCACCGACGGCTCCACATCTGCTTCTTAAGCGTCCCCAGGGACGAGGGGACGGTTAGGAGACAGATGCGCCCGCGCCGCCTCTGAGAGGGGCCCCCGTGGGGCGTCAGCGCGGGCGCTCTTCCGGCAGGAGAGTGGATAGCAGGCACGCTGCGTCCCCCGGCCCCCCGTCCTCACTCACTCGAGGCCCCCAGCTTCTCCTCCGCCCTGGGGGGGTCCACGGGGTGCAGTTTGCACTTGGAGGGGGAATGGCGGATGGTGGAGCGGGACGGCCGGGCGAAGCAGGAGGTGAGGGACTGGGAGCTGCAGTCACACGCCGTGTCCTGCAAAGACAGACAGGGCACAGCGGGGTTAGAATGGTGGGGCACTCCATCCCCTGCCACGACGGGACACCCCAGGGGGCACCCTGCCTCGTTACCTCGCTGGCTATGGCCGAGATGAGGTCGGGGTCCCGCAGGGCTGCGTCCTTACTCCCCTGGCCGGGGGACGAGGGCTTGGGGTCCTCGCAGCTGCTCTGCTTGAGGACTTTCTTGTTCAAGATGCGGGAGATGTTTTCGGCTGGGTGGTGCATGGCTGGGCTAGGGTGCTCGGCCCTCTTGCTGCCCTCCTCCCCAGTGGCCTCCTTCTTCTCTGGGGGGGCGGTGGGGCTCTGCGCCCGCCCGCAGACATTCCTGAAGAACTCCTGCACAAGGCCGTATTTGGGTGCTTCGGGCTTGGCCCGGCTGCTCTCGGGGCAGCCCGGCTTCCAGATGGACTCGGTGCTGCCCGCGTGCTCCACCACGCTGAACAAGCTGGACAAGCCATCATTGATATTGCTGAGGACGGGGCTGTCGCGGGTGGTGGTGGAGCGGGCCCAGGCAGAGCCGTTCTGTTTGCTCTGGTGCAGGTTCCAGAGGCTCCTGTCCTTGGAGGCATCCAGCTTGGAGGAAGACCTCCTCTGGAGCTTTGGAGAGCCGTATTTTGGGGAGCAGCATGGCCGCTCGATCCTGGAGTGGACCTTATCCAGGGAGGAGGAGATCTGCTTGCTGCGCACAGACACAAGGGAGGAGCTGCGCGGGGACCAGCTCTTGCTGTGCACGCCACTGCCGCGCGGCAGATCAGTCTGCAGGCCGACGCTCACCGTCTGGATGGTCTGCGTCCCCACGTGGGCCAGCCCCACTGTCTGGCTGGAGGCGCTTTTCACCTTCCTCTCCAGCGAGCTGGAGCGGATGGCCTGCCTTACGCAGTTGGTGATCTCCTTCATGTCGTCGCTCATGTTGCCGGAGATCTCCAGGTCGTGCAGCGATGGGGGGAAGTGGGGCACCGGTGGCACCGCACTCTCCACTGTGCCGCCATCCAGCAGCTCTCGCTGCTGCTTGGAGAAGTTGCACAGCCACTGGCTGTAGGTGCTCTCAGCGCTGGCTGACTCCTCCAGCTCCTTCGGCTTGGCCATGGTGAACAAGAAACCAGGTTCGATCATGATCTTCCCCTCCTTGTTGTGCACCAGAGGTGTCTCCAGCCGCCGCACCACCGGCGGGCTGTAGTAGATGCGGATCCCTGTCTTGTCGGGCGCCGTGTAGCTCCTCTGCATTTGCTTCTGGGCTGGGTCATGCCCGGAGAGGCTGCGTGCCCGCGAGTAGTCCCAGGAGGAGATGCCCAGCTTCTCCTCGGCCAGGCTGTCAGGGACAGGTTGCTCAATATTCACATATGTACAGTTTGAGGGAGGAACGCCGGCGCTGTCCCGGATCCCATTGGGCAGCAGCTGGGCGGCTGTGGATGCCTTTTTGCCTCGGGAATGGTCGCCCAGCCCCGGCGCGGTCTTTCCAGGGAGGTAGGGAGAACAGTCGAGCAAGCTTTCAAACTCTGACATGGAGGAAACGGACTTGGTCCTGTAGGAGGAGAGAGAACAGGGCTTACAACAGGACAGGGCAGTGGGTTGGGGGGCAGCTGGAAGGACCCCGCTCCCACCCCGACAAGACCCTCCTGTGCACCCAGTCCTGCTCCTCATGAGAGCCCTTTGCCTCCAGGACAACCCTGGACCACGGCTACATCTCCTCCCGGCTGCCCAGGCTACTGAGCCTGGGGACAGCCCTGCGCAGCCTCCTCTGTGCCCCGGGGACCATGCAGGCACCAGTGCACTCACCTTTTGAGGTTGGTTCCCTTGGCTTCTGCTTCAGAGATTGTCTCTTTGTCTGTGATTTTTTCATTGAGAGCCTAGGAAAACAAAGAAAGCTCTGGCGTCAGTAAGCACAGGACCAAAGTAAACAGATGGGCTGGAGCAGGGTTTGCACCCTGCTCCTCTCCAGCACTACCACCTTCCCCCACGGACCCAGGCCCGGCATCCCATTCCCAGGGCTACATGAGGCTCACTGTGCCCACATCTATTTTAAATCAACTTTTTATAACCCCACTGAAGCCCTTGGGGTTCAGCCACGCTCGCCACCCTCTCATTCTCCCCAATCCCTGGTGCTCCCCCTTGCAGCCTCATTTGGTGTTCAAGGGGGCATTATTTGGGGCTCGCACAACCTCCCATCTAACCCTTAGCATAGACCTGAGCCCAATGAGCACCCCAAGAGCCCTACACCTTCTCTTGCCCACCTCTTTCCAGTTGCTGCCATGCTTCTCCATTTCAGAGTGCTTCAATGCCCATGGGTTGGCTCCTTTCTGCAACTGGAGAACGTGCTGGTCACTCAACGTGTGCAACACATGCCCCTCTGGGCAAGCAAAAGCATTTTCCACTTGTCCCCGGTGCATGCATGCAAACTCTCTTGGGGCACACATGGAGGGCAAGTGGCAGAGGCTGGAGGACACGTTCACGATGGGGGGGACACCATACCTGGTTGATTTTGTTCTGCAGGTCCCTCGCTTGCTGCTCTGCCTGCTGCTGCTCTTCCTTGAAGCGGGCCAGCAGCTCCATCTTCTCCTGGTTCCAGTTCTTCTCACTGATCTGCAGCTGCTTGGTGAGGTCCATGACGGCGCTGTAGGACTCGGCCAAGAGATGCTGGTGCTCCTCACGCTCCCTCTTCAATGCCACCTTCCAGTCCGGCAGTGCACGCTCCGTGATCCCTTTGCCTGCCTTTGACTCCAGCTGCGGGGACATGTTGGTGGCTCTGGGGGACCCATGGCTCCAGCATGGTGCTAGACACCCCCAACAAAGGGGCAAGGCTGTGGGCATCCCAGTTCTCAGTGCAAGTCCCATGCTGCCCAGGTCAGGCAGTAAGTGTGTCCCCAAGGCTGTGTTGCACAGCACGGCTTGCCCAGGGGCATGGCCAAGCCGCAGCCGGCCATGGCTTGCAGCCATGTCATGCCAGACGGCCCAGCAGACGGTCACCCAGTGGGACGCAGGCTGAATGTCCTGCCTGCTCAGCTGTGCTCTGCCTGCAATCCTGCCTGCTGGACCCAGCTCCTGGAGAGGGGCAGCATCACCTGCAGGGCTGGCAGAGCAGACCCCAAGGATGCTGCTGCCACTGGCAGCCAGGAAGGCTCCTGAAACTGGGGTGCTGCCACCACTGCTCTCTTTTGGCAGGGAGAGGGGAATTGGGGACCACCACTGAGCTCTGCCTGGAGACATCCCGCCTGGGAAGTGCTGGCACCTGCTCTGGGGAGCGGAGCTGATGTATGGCCATGGGCTGCTGCCAGCACAGTGCGAGGGAGCGGAAAACCCTCATCACTGTGAGGGCAGGGCTGCAGGACCGATGGGACTGCTTCTGCAGGCAGGAGCTTCCCCCAGTGCCGAGGCTGCCCTCCTTCCACCTCCTGCCTTTGCCACAGCCTGCCCTTGCCACAGCCGTACATCCCTCTTGCAGCACCCATGGGGGTGCAGAGCCCCCACCTGTGCCGTGACCCGGGGGAGGAGAGGAGGGCTCTGATGCTGCTCCCAGATGCCTGTCCTGGAGAGGGATGCTGAGCCCCAGTACCATCTTGCCCACCCCAGACAAACCCAGCAGAGGAATAAAGAGCATCCTCTGCTGCTCTACAGTCAGATTTTCGTGCCAGCTCCGTTGCCATAGAAACTCGCCTGCCGGAGTGGCTGCTAATTGAGATTCCCACAGTGCCACCCTGCCTCCCAGCCCTGCACAACTGCCAGCGCTTGGCACACGGCGCAAGCAGTTCCCCAGCCCCAAGTCCCCACCAGGCAAGGGGGAGCTCCACTAGCCCATGGGGTACCCGGGGCTCCCACCTGGGCGATGTGGCACTTGAGCTCAGCGCGCTCCATCTCCCAGGAAGCCTTGGCCTTGGTGAACTGCTGCTGCAGCTCGCTGGCACCGCGCCGCTCCTCCCGCAGCTCTGTGCACAGCTCCTTCAGGGTCACCTTCATGTCCGCCAGCGTCTTGATGCACTCATTGGGCTGCCAGGGGATCGGGGGTGAGCAGAGGGAGCTGGGGCCCCATGCCAGAGGGAACCCAATGGGGTGGGACCCCATGGGAGCTGCTCTTTCTGCATCCCAGCCCCGCAGACTGTGCACCCCCGGGGTGAGGGACAAGGGGTGCCACCAGGACAGGGGACCACCCCTGGGGGTGACATGCCAGCAGGGAGCATCCCCTCCCAGCCATGCACCCCGAGAGGAGCCACCACCCCACGCCACGCGGCCGCAGCAGGGGCTGATCCTGCCCACCCCCTGGGCTCGTGGGGGACCCTGCTCACCGTGTTGGGGGTCCAGGCATCCCCGGCACATGTCTTGTTGTCTGCCTGCTGCTGCGGGGTGAGCTCCTCCTCCTCCAGCAGCAGGTACAGCTCCTTCATGCTGTTCACCTGTGGGAGACACCACAGCTGACGTGATGAGGGGACCCACAGTTCACGGCCAGGGATGGGGGACACCCAAGAAGCCCTGCGTGGGACACGTAGGCACGAGAGACAGCCCCGGGGATGCCCGACAGCATGGTCCCCCATCCACAGCAGCTGAGGTGAGAGCTCCTCAGCCCACAGTACCTCCAAAAAGTCCTCGCTCTCACTGTGCACCATCTTGCCCTGGCGCCAGCGCTTGAGGAACCACTTGAGCTTCATGAAGAGCAGGAGAAAGCTCTGCCTGAACTGCTGCGACTCCTGCACCAGCAGGTTCTTCTCCTGGCTCCAGAACTTCTGCTCCAGCCGCCTCTGCAGGTTCAGGCTCTGCAGCTCAAACTCCCGCCGCAGCAGAGCTTTCTGGTGGTCCTCCTTCAGCTGCGGAGAGATGTGGGGGCTCAGAGACAGGGGCTGGCAGCAGCGGTGTGGCACCTCCGCCCCAGGGTCTGGGCTGGGCCTGATCCTGGCCCCATATTTAACACCCCTGGGGAGCTGCAATGCCCTAGCAGAGTGCTGGGGACAGCAGGGCCATCGAGGCATCGCCATGGGTGGAAGCCCTGTGTGGCTGCATGCCCCTGTGCAAGGAGGAATGTGCTCAGCCCCTGTGCCCGTGAAGATAGGACATGCTGCGTGCAGTCACAGGTGACACCTGGGTCCCCAAGTGGGTCATCAGCCTGGGGCTGGAGGTGGCACGGCCAAGGGCGTGAGGACATATGTCTCCCAGGGATCGGGGCTGCTGTCTACTCACCTGGCAGATCTTCTGTGAGAAGTTGTCCACCTCATCCTTCCTCAGCTGCCTCTCCTGCGAGAGCTGCTCCTGCAGTCCCCGCAGGCTCTCATTGGCCTCTGACAGCACCAGCTGCAGCTCCTTCATCTGCAACAGCCCGGGGAGGGGATGGGGACGGTGGGCTGCACCTGGCCACACATCCCACCCCGATGGGGCTCTGCAGCTTCCCTTGTCCCCGGCTCTAAAGAGGGACAGCCCCCATCCCTGCAGCCTTGTCCCCAACCCCACTGGCCGAGGGGACACAGCTCCCTGCCTGCGTCGTACCTCGGTGGCGTAGGAGTCATTCTCCTCAGGCCGGCAGGTTTTGTAGCTCCGGGGATGCGCGGGGTCCATGTCCTTGGCGTGGGGGATGCGGTAAGGGTCGGCGTCCCTAAAATCAGGCTGCTGCATGCGTGGGCAAGTTAATGAGAACAAACCAAAAGAGCGGGAAGAAAAAAAAGCCAGAAAACAAAACAATGGGTCTCCGAAACAGTAAAGAACTACAAGACAACAAAAAGGATGAGGAGGAGAAGGAGCTTCATCACCATGGCGGGAGACAATGCAGAAACCAAAACGAAACACAGGATGAGGAGACACGTGGCCTGGATTGTTTGGGGAAAGGGGAAAAAAGAGAGAAAGAGGGAAAAAATGTGCAAACACCGGTTACGGTGCCATGCAGTGACTGGGGGAGGCTGGGACCTGGGGCTGGTGGGACCACATGCAGAAAAATAGGACTCTGAACAAGCGAGTGTGCTCCAGAAAGGGACTTGTGCCCACGGCCCCGACCACCATTGACATCCCTGGCCCCCAGCATGAGCTGGGCCCTCTGGAGAGGAGGGGAATGGCAGGGCGTGAGCTGCTCTCCACTGCTCCGAAGGTGCTCCCCATTGGATGCAGATTTGCCCTGGAGCCTTTGCTCTCCAAATTACCCTGCATGGGTACCACTGGGGGCTGAGGCTTCTTGCAACCGGGGTCCCCACAATTTGGGCTGCTTTCAGGAGGCTGCAGGCTGCTCTCCTCTCACCCAGCTCATCCCCAATAAGCAAAGAGCTTCCAAGCTGGGGCTGGTGGGCTGAGCTCGGGGAGAGCTGCCAAAATGTTGGCCCCTGCTAAGGTGGGATCGCACCCGAGAGCCCCGTCGGCAGGGCAGCCTCAGCACAACCAGCCCGTGCTGGGATGCACCAGGATGCCCACCGCCTCCTGCCCTGGGCACACTCTGTTGGAGCAGAGTCCTACCTTGTCCCCAGTGCCACTGGCATGCAGCAAGGTGTTAGTCTGGATTTTGCTCTGGAGAGGCAGGAGGGAGGTTACGTTGGGGATTGGGGTTTGCTCCGTTAAAGCAGGAGGAAACGGGGCGGCAAATAAAGCGGCGGCTGCTGCGGGGAACATGGGAAGAAGCCCATACCTGGAAATCGGAGGTATGCTCCTTCTGCAGTCCCTCTTTGGTGGTGTCGTGGCTGCCGGGGCCGGAGAAGGGGAAAGAGTCCGTGTGCTCCTTGAGGCCACCGGTGAGGTGGTCCACCTTCCTTGCGAAGCAGCCCAGGTCCTGCTGGAGCACGCCCAGCCGCATGAGGAGCACGTTCATCAGCTTGGCATCACTGGGGCCCTCGCCGCCGCTACCCACCGCCTCACCCAGCAGCCCCCCCGTGCACTCGTTGTCCAAGCAAGCCTTCAGCCCAGAGGTGAAGCCGTTGGCATCCGAAATCAAGACATCGATCGCTTTGCTGACGAGCACTGCCTGGTCCCGGATGCCCAGCAGGGTCTCCAGGTCCTTGGGCTTCAGCAGCTTGGCGGGACCATCGGGCACCTTCCCGCCGCCAGGCACCCTGTCCTGCCCGTCGGCTTCACTGCTGCCCATCCCATCCCTCCAGCCGGCGGTGGGGATGCACTGTGCCGAGTCACCGGCCTCGGCGTCGGTCTCCAGCATGGGCCGGGTGGTCTGGCAGGAGGCCAGGTCACAGCGCTGGAGGTTGGAGAGCAGCACGCGGTTCTCGTACTGCAGCTTCTTTACCTTGCCGCTCAGCTCACTGATCTGCACCTTGGCCGTGGCCAGCTCCTCCTGTGAGGGCTCGCTGACCACCGAGCAGCTGTCCTCTGACAGCGTCACGTCCAGCTCATGGTCCGACTTGTACTTGGTCAGCTCGTTCAGGAGGAGCTTGTTCTGGTCCTCCAGCTCCAGCAGCGAGCGCCTCAGCAGCTCGGCCTCCTCCTCCACGAACTGCAGGTGCCGGCGCAGCTCCGCCACCGTGTCCCCTGCGTCCCCGCAGCCCGAGATGCCTGCCAGGAACCGCATGTCCTGCCCCGGCAGCTCTTTGTCCCCCTGGCCCTTCATGTCATCCATCTCTGCCCGCAGCCCGCGGTTTTCCACCTCCAGCTCTACTATCCTCCGGCTGAGGATGTTGGCTTCCTCCTCCACCAGCTTGAGGTGGACCTTCAGCTCAGCCTCCCGGGAATGGGGAGAGTCGGCCAGCTCCTCCACGGAGAGAGAGCTGTCGAGGTCCCCGTACAGGGACCTGTACTTCAGCAGCTCCTCCTTCATGCCATCGTTCTCCTTGGCCAGCTTGGTCAGCTTCTTGCACATCAGGGCCGACTCCTCCTTGGCAAAATGTAGCTGGCACTTGAGGTCCGCGCTGTCTTCCTGGGGACCGAGAGGGCGTGGGTGTTAGAAAAGCACTCCTGGGTCACGGTGGCTCCGAGCAAGCCCTGGGGATGTGCCGCCCTCCCACCCTGGTGATCCTGGGGAAGCCGCAGCCCCTGCTCGTGGGAGTGAAAAAACTTTGAGATCCATCCTGGAGGCTTTCAGGGAGGGCCTGGACACAGGGCAGGATGCCTGGGTGAGGAGACCCGTGGGTCCAGCCCCAGGAAGGACATTAAGACACTGCTGGGGACGCGGGGACCGAGCCCAGCCCTGCCGCAGCCTGATCCACTGATCCACCGCGGGGAGGAGGGGGAGGGAAAGCTGTCAGACTCCGCAGAGCAAAATAAAAGCCACCAACAAGGTTTCCTCCCGAAAGCTGGCAAGCGCTGAAACAACTGGCGCTGCTGCCGCTGCAACCCCCCCACCAGGGCTCTGCTCCTCCTGCTCAGCCCCAAATGCTCCATCACAGGGCGGAGAAGCAGCAGTTTTGGCTGGAAACCTCCCAGAGTCCCAGCCCTTGCCCAGCACTCATCCTTGCCGCCACCACCTTGCCAGGGGACAGAAAACCCAGGCAACCCCCCTGCATCAGCTCGCTGGTCCCTTCCCAAGCCCCTTTGCTTCTTGGGACAGTCTCTCCACGTGTTTTTTTTTTAATTTAGCAGTTAGGCTCTCGGCTATTTGCCCAGGCAGACCGCTTCTCTGCTTTGGAAAGCTTTTTGGATGGAGGATCAGGATTTCCTGACGTCCAGCTAGCGGCTTCCTGTGCCGTGGGGTCATTTGAGTGCTCCAAGCTCCGGCGCAGGGACTGCCAGGAGGGGACCTGCCGGGCTGCGACCCTCGCCCCGTGGCACCTGCTGGAGCCCCGGGCGAGTGCTGGAGGTGGCTGAGCCCTTTGGCCGGGTGGCTACTGGCCCTGGCAGCCCTCTGCTTGGCTGAACTCATCCCTTTCCTGTTTCCTTGGCTGGCAGAAACAAGCTGTCCCCCTCTTTGGATGCTCCTGACCCCCCAGCCCCCTCCCCCCAGCCATGCCCATGCTCACATCCCCCAAACCCCACAGCAGCTATTTACTCTGCAAACTTCCCGGGCTGCTCATATCAAGGCCAGGGGCGATGTGGGGAGTCCCATGAGTTTGGGGTGCTGTTTTATTCCCCAAACACCTTGCTGTGACCACAGGAACCACCCTGCTGCTCTTCCGTGCTTGCACACGGAGACGTGGCCTCGCTAAGGCACATTAAAGCTATGCCCCCCCTAATTAGCTGCAGAGATTAGGGGAGGGCCAGCGTGGCCCACGGGGCAGACATGACCTCAGTTCCTGTTTTTCCAGGGGGAAAAAAAAAAGCAGCAGCCCGGCGTGTCCCTCTGTCCCTTGACATCATTGGAGGGACACACATGTCCCCAAGACCACTTCAAGTGCTCCTGGGGTCCAGGGCAGACCTCAGCATCGAGTCTGGCCCCCCCAGCTCCATTTTCGGTGAGCGCCGATGCTCGCCCAGTGCAGCCAGGCAGGAAAGGGGCCCAGGAAGCCACCGATGAGTCATGAGCATCTGCGCCCGCAGGGCCGCCGGGCCACGGCTGCATGGGAGAAGGAGTGGCCAGGGGGCCACGTCCAGGGATGTTTGCACCCAGGGAAGCTCGGGGTTTGCTTTCCAGCACTGGTTTCTTCCTGGAGCATCGGTCCCACCGCAGAGCTGGGGCTGCATCCAGCCCCATGTCCCCAGGCTGAGGGGGGGTGGGAAGCAGAGGGGGGAGCTTATTGCAGCCCAGAGCTGGGGTTTGTTTCCTGCCCCGGGAGGAGGCAGAGGAGGGGCTGGGATTTCAGCCTGGGAAGGGAGATTATGGAGGGGCTCCCGGACAGCCCCCTCGGCTCGGGGCACAGCCGGGTATAGGTGCAAAGCTAGGGTCTGAAGTCTGGGGAAAGGGAAGGGGGGACTCTGGGACCACCAGCTGGCCTGAAAAGGCTCTCAAGAATGGAGTTAAAGGGAGATGATAAATAAAAGACAGAAGCGGAAAGTCTTTGAGGGCCTGGGGATCCCCGTCCCGTGGGTGGGTTGTGCCAGCAATGACACAGGTCACCCAGAAACCCTCAGGGTCCCCACCATGAGATGTTCTCAGCGGTCACAGCAGGAGTGCCTTTATGCATGTCTTCCTCCCTGCCCTGGCTTTGGGGGAGCAGATCTACTCCCCAGAATAAACCTTTCAGGTCTTTTGCCTTTGAAAGAGGATTTTTCCAGTATTAAAACACTTGCATTTCTATTCCTGCAACAGCAGCTCTGCCCCTCCAAGCCCCAGTAACAGCATTAGTGAGTCACAGCAGCTCAGCCCAACAGCAAGTGACAGCTGAAATCCTGCTGCTGCCGGCAAATCCCCCCTCTGCTGCGCTGCCCCAGCAGCCTGGTGCAGGGCAGGGACAGCTCAGCCTCAAGCCATTCCCCACGGGGACCCTCATCTCCCCCAAACCCCACAGGGCTCCCGGGCCATGGCTGCTGGCGCAGGCAGGAGCTGCAGGCCCAGGGGCTGCAGGCCCAGGCTGCAACAGCCACAACCCAAGAGCATAAGCAGCTTTGCAATGTAAAAGCCAAAGTCCTTCATCTCCTTACTGCAGTCCTGACACATGGAAAGGGTTAAAGCCACCAGCTGGCCACTGATGCTCCATTGATAAATGAGACAAGGGAGCAGTTGAGGACAATGAAGATGGCCCAGCACATCAATCCCTCCCTTATGCAGGGTCTCTGAAAGGCAGGAAAGCCCTTTGAGGGGATGGCACTGCCATGCCCAGGATTTACTGGATTTACTTCTGCGCCAGGCGTATTCTCCGGCTGGCACCATGACCTGGGGTGCCAATGGGCCACCGTGGCATGACCCGAACGCACCAGCACTGATACCTGCGCTGACGGCTTCTTCTCAGTCTTCCCAATGGAGCGAGACCCCCGTTTCTTCAGGGAATTCTGCAGAGAGAAGAGAGCTGTTACCCGCAGCAATGGCATGGCACCTCTGTGCAGAGAGACAGACCCAGCACGGACAGACACCAATGCCAACTTCTCCAGCCCAGGAGAAATGCCAGAGCTCCGGTGGGCTGAGGCCCCTTGCTCTGGGGGACTGGCAAACATCATATCATGGGGTTTGGCCAGAAATTTCCCCTGCAGGCAAGTGAGCAGTGAGTGAGCAGGAAATGAGCCCAATGAGCGGTGGAGAGGCTGAGTCATGGTCCTGTCAGGGCTGGATGGAGCGGGGAATCCAACCCCCAGGCTAAGAGATGGCTAAGGGATGGCTCTTGGGGCATCCCAGTGTGGGAGCAGCAGACGATGAAGTTCCCCATCGCCTCTTCCCTCAGCAAGGAACATGTCCCAGTCGCTCAGCTATGGGGAGGGCTCCTCAGCACGATGCTGACTCTGCCCTCGGGGTCTCTGGGGACACAAGGGATGATCTCCAGGCTAGTGAGGACAGCTGGGAGATGGGGAGACCGGATAGAGCAATAAGGGAGACTGGAAAGGGGGAAAAAAGTGGATGCCCAGAGCAGGGCCAGTTATCTGGGGAGGGGACCTGGGGGAAAACCCTCAAGAGCATCCACACAGCCTCTCACGAGCACCGGCTGATCCATGTGGCCGCCCTGGACCTATTTCCAAGCTGGCGCTGAGGCCCAGCAGCCAAAGAAAGCAGCTGTGAAATGTAAGCTGCTGCCTGTGCCAAGGTGCTGGGCTCCAGGCTTTCCTATTAAGGCCACGACCATCGCTGGAGCTGCTGCTGCTGCAGAGCCTCTCCTGGGGGCTGGCTGTGCCACGTCGGCATCCCTCGCCCCCACCGCGCTGGGGACCGGGGCTGGCAAAGGGCATTGCCTGGCCCTGAGCAGCCCCAAGCACAGCACCCCAGGTCAGACATGCACTGTCATCGCTCCACCTTGGGTGCATCCCTTGGGGTGGCCGTGCCTAAGAATCCCATCACAGCTGAGCTTGGCACGGGATACATGGACCGGTCCACTTTTCTCCTGCTCCCCAGTAGATGTGGCTATGGGGTAGAACTGGAGGGGCAAAGGCACATGCCTTTGGGGATGATCTGCCCATCCTGACAATTATCCAATTATGGGAGAAACCTCTTGGAAGGGAGAAATAATCAGCCCTGAGGGGTGAGCCCAGCCCTGTGCAGCCTCAGCTCCATGTTGGCTTGGCTGCTAACAAGCTCTGCCATGATCTGCGCCCTCCGGCAGCAGGGAGGAGGTGGAGGAGGGCTGTTAACTCACTCGTTTGTCTAATTAGTGCTCTGCAATCAGCGAGTAACCCCAATGCCCTTGCTAGCCTGGGGACACGACATCCCCAGGCTCAGGGAGCTGTGCTCCAAGCTGTGCCATGTCTCGTGCCAGCCAGCAGCCTCCCCTTTGGGCTCATGCAGCTGCAGAGAAGGGCCATATCTTGTCCCATGCTCTTTTGCCAGGGCAAGGCAGCAGCTGGTGCTCAGGTCTCCCTGCACACTGACCACACAACCATTTTCTCTGCCTGTTTTTCAAGTGCGAGTCCTCCAGCCCAGCTCCCACTGCTGCCATTTGTTATTCAGCCCGCACTCGCCGGCTGCAGGGAAACCCATTTCACGCCTGTTAGTGCAGGCTGTGCAGCGGAGGGACAAGACACCTCGTCTGGGGTGAGCTGTTCTGTGCCACCGCGCGAGAAGGTGGCTGCAGAGGGGATGGGTGTGACCGTGGCCGGGTCCTGTGGCTTGCCAGAAGCTGGCCATGCCATTAACTGGAGCTGGCCCCAGAGATCCCAAGCCATGTGCTGGCTCCCTGCCCTGCCTCATGGGAGCACGGCTGGGGACAGAGAGAGCCCTCCCTGCATCGTGTCCCCGTCCTCGGTGGGAGCAGGGCCAGAGCTCTGCTGTGGTACATCTCCTCCCATGTGCTGCCGTGACAGCTCAGCCAGCGATGCTTCCCAAGGTTCCCTGGGGACCAAAGGCATCCCGGGCAGTAGGGAAGTGGGTTACAAGTGCTGCGATGGATCACAAGCCCATGCCGTCACTGGGATACCTTTCCTGTCACTAAGGATGACATCGCTCCTAGCTGGAAGCTGGTCGCAAACCCAGCATGGCATGGAGCGCCCTGGACCCGTGTGTATGGGTACATGCGTGGCACATGGCTTCCCAGGACACAGATGGGATTGTGCACCCACCCAGCTCCGCAGCACTGCCGGGACACTGCTGGGATATTGCTGCTGTGCAGCCCCGTGGCTCAGCCCAATTTGAACCAGCAGCATGCGGTCAGGATACGGCCAGCACCGGGCACTGTGCCAGGGACACGGCGGGCTCCACACATCGTGCAGAGCTTTGGCCAGCGGGAGTTGGGCACAGCCCAGGTGGCCAGGCTGAGCAAGTGGCCGAGGATACATAAAGTGGCTCTAGTGCAGGGGGGAAGTCCCATAGCCCCCCTGGGACAGGGCAGAGCCACCCCCATGGTGGGATAAAGCACGCCTCACTGAGGGCAGGCACTGCTCGGGTTTCACAAGCATCTGCAGCATGGTTTTGGTTTCAGCGATGCGAGCAGGGATGGGGGATCCCGCGGTGCAGGGCCAGGACACCTGCTACGGGCAGAGCCTTGGGGATGCCTCCCAGTCCCCCCTCCCGTGTCCCCCTCACCTCTCGGAGCTTGTCCATCTCATTCTGCACCACCTGCTTGGCCAGCTCCGTCTCGATGAGCCGCTGGCGCAGGTCCTCGTTCTCCTCCTCCAGCCTGATCCTCTTCTTCTCCACCGCCTCCAGCTCATTGTGGAGCCGCACAGAGACGTCCTTGGCCACCTGGGGACACAACGGGGCTGTCATCAGGCTGGGTGCAGTGTGTGTGGGGCCGGGACCACAATGTCTGGGCACCTACGATCTTCATGCAGAGATCATCAGGCTGTTACTGAGACCCTCTGGAGCAGATACCGTGCCGGGTGACACCCTGACCCCTGTGTGTGTCCCCTCATTTGCATGCTGTGACCACTGTTCCCCTTTCATCAGCTGCAAGGCTGCCCTATGTCCCCATCCCCCAGCCAAACCCTGCCTTCCCCAGCCCTAGCATGATGCTGTGGGATGCTCATCACCTTTTTGTACTTTTTTCCCACACCGTGAGGCTCGAAAAGCCGGCAGGCAGCACCAGAGCAGGCAGCCTCTCACTGCAGGCAGCAGCTGTGCTGGCTGGAAGAAAGGCGAGCTGCTGCATCGTGTTACGGAAAAAAACAGCAGCTGCCCCTGGGGTGAAGGTGCCTCCGGCCGGGACGTGGCCCCAGAGCCCCCCTTTCCAGATCCCTGCAAGGGAGCAGCCCTCAGCATAAAGGGAGCTTAACAGCATGAAACATTCCCTCCCACATCTGCAGGAAAGGAAAAATTGTCCTGTCTGCCTGGTCACCTGCCCAGCCTGGGGTACCAGCGATGTGGAGGCAGCAGCAAACCCCACTGCGGGGCCGGGGGGCCTCAGGCCATGGGGTCGGGCTCCTGTCCTCCTCACTGAGGATGAGCTGTGCTTTCTTTCCCAGAAAGGGAGAAGCTGGAGCAGGGCATTTTTGGCAGCAGCACCCCAAGCTGGGGCCTGCTGGGTAGTTTTGGGAGGGCATCGGGCCCCCAGCAGGGATGGGCAGTGCAAGGCAGGTTTGCAGCTCCACACTTGTGGCAACTCTTGGCTCCAGGACTGGCTGTTTTCCACTCAAAAAACTAAGTTACTCCTCGAGCTGTTGCCCGTCCCCCCCGAGCCGTCTCTGGCTGCCACCACACCCCCCTCCTGGCAGCGGCCATGTCAGCAAGAGCCCTCAGCAAACACTCGCTGGCACCAGTGGCTCCTCGAGGGCCAGCGGCTGGCGAGGGCGAGGCAATGTCACTCCGTAGAAATCCCCTTGTCCCTGCCCCAGCCTGCCTGCCACAATGCCCGGGGCTCTGCAAGGTTTCCCCGATGGCCAAGAGGAGCAGCTCCCAGGTCCTCAGGGTCTTGGTCCCCACATTCCCACCCTGCACACTTGCGCTGCTCCAGCTCTCAGCGGTGGCCCCATTGCATCCCCATCGTTGCAGGATAAGGGAGCTCGACCCTGGGGCACACAGCCAGGCTGGGCTCCAGCCTGCACCGGATGAACCTCACGTATGGCACTGCAAGACCCCCATCCTTGGGCAACGCTGGCCCTCTCCACCCCTCAGGCCCCCTGAAATGCCCCCATGCCCAGAACACCCATGAGCCGAAAGCACTGCTTCCTACTTGCATCATCACCACTACTGGGGAATCCTGATGCTCCCATTAAGAGCATCCATTATGCACCCCATAAACGGCATAGCCCTATGGAGCTCCCTGCACCCCAACATCCCCTGCCACCCTCTCGTGCCTCACCAGCCACCATGTCCACATCTCACCAAAAACCACTCTGGGGGACCTGGGCACTCCCCGGATGGGGACATTGCCCTCCTGGCCTCACCTTGACGTCCTGCTCGAGGCTGTGGATGAGCTCGCCGTCCACCTGGCCTGTCTGTGCCACGCGCAGGCTGCGGCGCTCGGCCTTACGCAGCCGGTACTGCAGGATGCGGCAGGTCTTGCTGGCCTGGTCCAGCTGCTGCCGGAGCTCCTGCAGCTGGTAGACATCCTCCTCCATGTAGACATCCCTCATCTCCAGCATCTCGGCGCGCAGCTCCTCGATCTCATCCTGCGGGGAGGTGCATGTTAGAGGGTCAGACCCCGCAGCTTACTCTCCCCTCTTTTCCCCCTGGGACACCTCCCCACCATGGCTCCCCTACCCTCCTCCATCCCATGAGCCATTTTCAAAGACCTTCAACCCCTCAGGTCAAGCCCCATCTTTGCAGGAAAAAGGCTGAGAGCCAGCTGGGCATCAGCACCCACTGGTGAGCCAACCCCTCGGTGGGGGACAGCCAACACGGGCACCTATAAATATTTGCGGTAAAAGAAAGAGGAAGGTGGGGGAGGGAGAGGAGCTGCAGGAGCAGCACAGGCAGCAGCCGCGGCGAGAAAAATGTAGGTCATTTTTGGAAAAGATGTGTCAGGGAGGCAGGCGAGGGAAGGAGGAGACAGCAGGCGAGGACAGGGGAGGCAATGTGGGGACACAAGTAACACACTGCCAGCGCTAGGGACCAGAGATTGCCCCTTGTTTTCTCACCAAGCAGCAATCACCAGGCTGGGTCCCCCTTCCGCTCTTCCCAGTCTCATCAGCTCTTGCAGTGACAAACCTCTCCCAGCCCAGCAAAGCCTCCAGCACAGGGCCATGGCATCACTGTCACAGCAGGGCCAGGGGTGACATCCTGCTGGCACCAGCGCTGACCCAAAGCCTCCTCCAGGTCTGCAGCACACGACCACCATGGGACCCCCTACAACAGCTGCTGCCCCACTGCCACTTCCCTGTCTAGCGGAGAGCTGCGGTCACCGGGGATGCTTACGGACTGTCCCCTCCGGTCCCTGGGGACCCACACAGGCTGCACTGCCCAAAGCTCTTTTCACGTCCCCACAAGCACGATCTCAACCCAATCTTCCAGGCAAACACTCCAGCCATTGCACCGGCTGTTGTCCTCCTCAACAAGACCCGGTGGACCCAGCACGCTCCTGGGAAGGGATCAAGTATCTGCTTTCCTGCCAAAACCCCCCTGCCACTAAACACCTCCCATCGCTGCCAAATGCAATTGCCACTTGAGAGGTGAAGGGCTCACGCTGCCACCTTGCACTGCGGCACAGCCTGGGAAGGGACAAGATGAGGACTGGGGAGGCACACCCCCGATTTGTGCCAGGCAGAGGGGGACAGGACCTTGCTGCTCCTGACACCACCCGTGACAGTGACCTACAGCCTAAGGGAGCAGCACCGTGCTGGCTCTGCCAGGCGCTGGCACACTCACTGCCGCGCTCGAACGGCCCAGACAAAGCCCCAGCTGCAAGAATTCCCCCAAAAGGCGAAGCTGAGCCCAGGGAGGGGAGGCGGCAGCTGCGGGGACAAGTCACAGTCGCTCACTGTTGGCTTTAAACACTACGTGACAAATAAGGAACGTCAATTAGACAATCCCAGATTATCTCCCAGCCCAGGCTGCCGGAGCCCGGCGGCACCGCAGCCACCAGCGTCCTGCTGCCCTCCGCTGCTCTGCTTCTTGCCAGGGGGGTCTGGAGCACAAGGGCAGGGCAGAAACAACCCCAGCACACCGACATGGGCAGTGGGGTGGCCTGGGGACACCCAGCTGGGCTGCTCCAGGGACAGCCAGAGACTGTCCTGTGACAGGGACATCACTGCAGACATGTTTCAGAAACACCCCCGGACAGCTCAGTCATGAAACCCCCCCAGGGATGAACGGCATGTCCTGGCAGACAGCCCTGCGACGGCTGCGATGCACCCCAGGGCAACGAACCCGATGGAAACCCACTGCCAGCACTGCCCACCCCACACGGCAGTGCCACAGCCCTGGGGACACCAGCAAAACCCCCATAAGCCAAACCAGCCCAGGGAGCTTGTTTATGGGATCTATTCCTTGGGAGCTTTCATGGGAAAAAATGTATTATCCATCGCAGGTGAGCAGGCGCTCTGCAATGGGGTGGTGGAAAACAACCTTTCACCACCAGAGTCGTGTGAATCGTGGCTTGAATACGATTGCAGAGGCATGCGGGGCTGCCTGCGTCCTACTCCAGCGCTGACCGTACCAGCTCCCATTTGCCATGCAGCTTCCCCAAACAGCAGCCGAGCAGGCCAGGGAGCAGGGACCTTGGAAAAAAAACAACCAAACCTTACATTTGCTGGAAGGAAGCCTGGGCTTGCTGTGCTAAGAGCTCCTGCTTGTTTATACCTCGGGTTGTAGCAACCATTATTTTAGTGGGAGGCCGTGTCCGGCGCGAGCGGCTGCCTGGGCAAAGCCCGGCGGCACAGCCCTGAGCTGCTCCTTCGCAGGGTGCTCCCCCAGGGAGTGGGGCTGGGGGGGTTTGCAGCAGGGCCAGTACTTTGTGGGGTTTGCAGTGGTGCCTCCCTTTGCTCCCAAATTCCTGCCTGCACCCCGTAACATCAATAAGCCCTTTGAGCGGCCACAGCCCGGCAGCCACACAGCCTGCCCCAAGCTTTCCCCTTGGAGGCAAGCCGTGCCACTAAACCATAGTAACTGGATTAGGACCGGAGAGCAAAAAAATGCCAGCAAACTGGAAGAGAGCTTAGGATGGCAAAGCTGCCCCCCTCCACGGGGGGCAGAAGAGACCCGCAGTGCCTGGAGGCAGCGCATGGGGTGCACAGAGGTCCCCTGATGGCTTCGGGGGTCCGTGACGGCCACTGAGCCTTACCCTTTGCATCTGCACATTTTCTGGAGTTGATGCCCATCTTCGCAAAATCGAAGCAAAAAAGATCCCATTAGATAAAGGTGAGAGCAGAGCCAGGAGCGGAGAGAAACACCCTAGAAAAATCCCAAATTCAGGGCTGTCGTTGTGAGCATGAAGCACCATAAGTGATGCTAAATAAAGTGTGAAATGGAGATGAGGTGGGCAACACTGAGGATGAGATAAATGGCTTTTTTCCAACATGACCACACCCGCAGGCTGTTCACCACCTCCAACCTCTGGGATTATCTGTTCATCCACTGCTGCACCCCTGCTCACCCCATTTCTGCAGCAGCAAAGGTTTCATGGGTTTTCATGCCAGAAGTCACCTGTCTTGGAAAAGATGCTGGGGATCTGCAGTCGAGGGAGACTTTTTTCAGTGCCCAAGAGATGACAGTGTGCAGAAGCAAACACCCCACTTGTGTTTGCAGGAGCCAGGCTACACCTGATGGAGGAACCCAAGAGACAACATACACCTTCAACCTTCTCCTAGCACACCTCAGAGACTCTCCCTGGGGAGATTATTAAGGAAACTAAGAAGCGGCAAGGTGGGATGCAAACTGCCTGGTTCCAGTTCAGAAAAAACCCATGCATTTTCAGAGCAGGAGAAGAAAACAGCTACAGCTGTGTCCATACACCCACCTGCAGGACATCAGCTCCTCCAGGAAGGGCAAGACCTGAAAGGGGCTGAGCTTTAGGGTGATGGCCCTGAACGGTGGCATGGCAGGAGGGGGACCAGTGGAGATGGCAGAGCACACCTCAAAACGCAGATCAGACCCATCACGTGTTGCAGCAAAAGAGTTAAACCCCCGGATCTCCTGCCCAAGGGGAGTTACACGCTGGCTTAGGTGCCTGCAAGAATGCAGCAAGCTCAGACCAGACAAGGGGACCCACACTGTGCAACTCTCACAGCTCCTCAGCAGGATCCACTATCTTTTAGAAGCAAAAAGCGGCGATGGATACAAAACAGGATCATGCAAATAATGACATGGCTGGCTGTCGTGCTGCTCACAGCACATACACCCTCAGCTTTGGCAGCCTCAGGCTCTGGGGCGCAGCCAAGCAGCAGCCGCCTGCCCGTGGGGGACAGGCAGCCCTTCAGGGAGCACAGCCCTGCCTGCATTCACACCCTCCACCCGCACCCCCAAACCTCAGCGCAAGATGCAAAGGAGGAGAAAGGGTGGAAGCTGCCTGTATGTTTTGCTTCGATGCCTTTGTGCGGAGCTCAGGGCTGCGCTGGCAGCGGGCGCGCCTGTGGGAGAGCCTGCAATCTCTCGTGCAAAGACGGGGATTACCGTCCAGGAGCAACAAGCACTGCTTCCTCCGAGATTACAGGACAAAAGCAGCAGCTTTCAATTAACTCTGAGCCCCCAGCAGACAGAAGAGGGAATTATGCTAGAATTTTCTAGGGTAAAAAATGAAATCAGAGGGAATTTCTAAAGGCAATTGCCTGGGGTGCCCAGGAGTGTCCCCTACCAGTGAGGGGATCCCAGCAAATGCAGCTCACCCCAAGCCCATGCCAGGGTGCAATGGGTTGAAGGATGGGTAAGGCACATGCATGTGTCACACACAGGGGTTTCTTTAGGTGCATTAACAGCAGCTCTAGCCCAGCTCTGACAGTAAACATCGGCCATCCTTCCCTCCACGTCATGCTGGAGCTCGGTGCAGCAGCCTGTGTGTTGAGCCCTGCCCCTGGCCGGCACGCCAGCTCCCACTCGGCAGAGAGCACAGCACGTCAGCGAGGGAAAAATCAACATTTCTCAGCTTTACACCTGCCCCCATAAATTAACAGGCAAACAGCTGGGGGCTCTCTGCAGCCCATACTGTGTCATGCAGCATCTGAAAAGGCAAGAGGCTGCAAAGGCCCTTCCAGGGTGCCTGCTGGTGGGGTGATACATGGCAGAGCTCTGTGCCCCAGCTCTGCCTGTGGTTACTGGGACCCTTGGACATGTTCCCTGCCCCTGTAGCCGGGCAGGATCTGAGCAGCAGCAGCAGAGCTGGGACCCAGTGCCAACCAGACTGCCCAGACGCAACCTCCGGGTCCCCCACGCAGCCCCCAGTGTCCCTGCGGGATGCTCTCAGCAAGCCCTCACTGGTGGCATGCACCGGCCCCTGGCTGCCTTGGGGAAACAAGGCACCCACCCTACATGTTTCTCCATGGAGCTGGGAAATGCACGCAAACCCCGAGGGACGTGGGGCAACGCAGGGCAGGGAGCAGGAGCAGGGCACGCAGCAGGAGGGGACAGGCAGGACTGCGCTCCTGGCGTTACGTGGCTCTCGCCTAAGCCCCTTCCCATGGAGAGGAGAGGAAAGCATTTGCAGGCATCCCCTCCCCTCGCTCCAAACCCTCTCCCGTGCCCACTCTTTGTCTGCCTGTCCCTCTGCAGCTGCTGCCGTATCGCATCTCACATTTTCCAGCCCGCTGAGCAGGGCTGGGAGCTGCTCTCCATCGCACGGCTCAGCAACAGCGAGACAGGGCAAGGACACCCGAGACGCCTCCTCCCTTGCCAGACTGCCAACCTGCACACAAGGAATGGCCCTTTTTGGGGAAACGCTTGAAATAACCCATTTATGGCAGGTCACAGCAGGTGCACGCACCCAAGACAGGGGCAAGAGGAGACAACAGCCCAGCTGGTACACCCAGCGTGGGAGGAGGAAGGCAGAGGCTTGCAAAAATCTGGGTTGCAAAGAGAAATGGGTGAAGTGTGCTTAAATACGTACATTTTATTATGGCAGCCGAGGAAAGATGCAACATGAGCTGGCACTGCTATGGAGGGCTGTGATGGGCTCTGCTGAAAAGCTCCAAAACCCAGCGTGCATCACACAGGCGTAGTAGCACCACGCACGTCTGGCCCGTGCCAAAACATTGCTAAAACCTGCCCACCCCCCAAAATCCGTGTTTCTCTTTAAAAACGCACTGGGTTTTAGCTTGCTCTGATGAATAAATTAAAAAAAAAAAAAATTCATTTGCAGCTATTTGGGTGAGTCCTAGGAAATAAATCACCTCTGATAAGTCTGATTCATCCATACCCGAGGGCAGGGGAGCTGCTGAGGCCAGAGGCCATCTCTGCAGGGTCCCTGCATGCTGCTCTCCAACCTGGGCTGCACGGCAAGGCACGTGATGCTGATCACTTGGGTTAGGGCTTTATTTTTGCCATAAGGCCCCAAATCCCCGAATTTTTAGCAGAGGCAGCAGAAACCAGCACCCTGCTGCAGCCCAGCAGAGTTTTCTGCTCCTTGCTGGAGAAACTAGGCAAATCTTCCATCTTTTTTTGGAGCACAAGGGGTGCGTGTGTCTGGCTGTGGCTTCTGCCCAGCGGGAGCCAGGGTACGACCATGGTGGTCTCCTGCTCAAGTGCCAGGAGAAGCGAGCTACAAAACCAAAACATGGTTATAAGCAGGATGCACATGTCAGGGAGGAGACCCACACGCTGGTGTAAGCGCACATAGGAGATGTGCGGTGAAGAAGGGAGGGTGCCATCAGCATCCCCACAGCGCTTCTTGGGGCACACCTCCAGCAGCTCTCTGCTCTCCCCACTGCTCCTGGCTGGGGGGATTTCAGTTGCCACCCCTCATGGCAAGTAAAATACTCACACCCTGCACGCCTGCAGCTTGGTGGGAAGAAGATCACGTGGAAATGGAGGAAGCAATTGCTCGGGCTGCAGGAACGGCAGCGTTTGCATGCGCGTTCTTGGAAACTGGAGGGGCCTCATCTGTATTTTTCCAGCTCTCAGTAAATCAAAGCCCTTAAGCTCTTGCTGCTAATTCTGGCAGGAGTTGGGACACCAGCTGTGAAGCAGGGCTTTGCTAATGGACAAAGGGCCTGATTGAGCATCTTCAAGCACATCACCCAACGCCTAGCTCCCACCTCGTAGCTATATTCCGACGCATTTACAAACTTTGGCACCAGTGGCTGAGAGCTGGCCTGACTGCCAACCTGCGACATCCGAAGAGCAGCCAGAGAGACACAGTACCTACCCCTGAGCCCCCAAGCAGGTGACTTGCACAAGCATCTCATCCACAGCTCTACCCTGAAGAAGAGCAGAGGGTGCAAAATGTCTGCAGCCCACCGGCCCGTGGCACCTGGTGGGTGTTTGTGCCCACCCCGCAGCAGGCAGCATGTCCCAAGTTGCATCAATCAGGTCGATGTATGACCAGAGGAGGAACGGCTCTGTGCCCCTGTCCCCATGCAGCACATCTGCCCTGGCTTCACCACGTGCCCGTGAACCAGGCAGCCATGCCGCACGCCTGGAAAAAGGCCTCGGGGAGCACAGGAACTGGTGGAAAGAAGTGAGCTGGAAAATCTCCCTAGGGTCTGGCAGCATCAGCAGGCAGGGAGCTCAGCACTGAGCATCCCACCCAGTGCCGGGCCGAGCTGTGCCCAACCACGTGGGGTCAGGTCGTGCCATGCTGTGTCCCAGGATGCCAAACAGGGCTGAGCCAAACTGTGCCATGCTCAGCCATGCCAAGCTGGGCTGAGCACAGCCATGCCATGCTGAGCTGTGCCTTGCTAAGCTGTGCCAGCCCAGGCTGTGCTGAGCCTAGCCATGCCAAGCTGGGGCCACACTAGGCCTGGCCATGCTGAGCCATGCTGTGCTGAGCCAAGCTGCGCCCACCTATGCCATGCCAGGGCAGGGCATGCCCAGCTGGGTCACGTCAGGCTAAGCTGGCCCATGTTGTGCCAATGCATGCCCTGTGCCAAAGCATGCTATGCTATGTTGAGCCAAGCAGTGCCCAGCCATGCCACACCATGCTGGACCATGCCCAGCTGAGACAGGCCGGGTCTTGGGCCCAGCTGGGCCATGCTGTGCCAAGCTGAGCTTTGCCCTATGTCCAGTTGGGCCCTGCCAGGCTTAGGCAAGCCATGCCACACTATGCCAAGCTGAGCCAAGCCCAGCCACAGCATGCCAGGCCATCCCCAGCTGTGCCATGCTGAGCTGAGCCCAGCTATACCATGCCAGGCCATGTCCAGTGATGCCATACAGGGCTAAGCCGAGCTGTGCCCTGTGTCCAGCCATGCCCAGGGATGCTGCACTGTACCGTGCCCTACCTGGGGATGCTGTGCCATGCTGAGCCATGCTTTGGGATGCCATGCCATGCCATGCTATTCCCAGGGATGCTGAGCCACGCTTTGGGATGTCATGCCATGCCATTCCCAGGGATGCTGTGCCATGCTGAGCCATGCCCTGGGATGCTGTGTTGTGCCCAGGGATGCTGAGCCATGGTGACCCATGCCTTGGGATGCCGAGCTATGGTGAGCCATGCCTTGGGATGCCGAGCTGTGTCATGCTATTGCCTGGGGATGCTGAGCCATGGCGACCCATGCCCAGGGTTGCCACGCTGTGATGACCCTTGCCCTGGGATGCTGTGTTGTGCCCAGGGATGCTAAGCCATGCTGACCCTTGCCCTGGGATGCCACACCATGCCATACTACGGCCAGGGATGCTGTGCCATGCTGAGCCATGCCCTCGGATGCTGAACCACGCTACGGCCGGGGATGCCGAGCCTCGCTGACCCACGGCCTGGGATGCCACGCTACCGCCCAGGGATGCCGTGCCATGCCGAGCCGTGCCCTGGGATGCCGCGCCATGCCACGCTACGCCGCCGTGCCACGCTACGCCGCCGTGCCCACCTTGAGATAGTCGTTCTCGGAGCGCAGGTCCTCCAGCTCGCGGAGCAGCCCGTCGGTGCCGGCGTCCAGCAGCTCCTCGGTGAGGTCGGAGAAGGCGAGCGAGGTGCTGAGCTGCAGGCGGCTGCTGGCCATGGAGGCGGCCGAGGGCTCCTCGGGCAGCGGCGAGGCCTCGCCGGCCGAGGTCGGCGGCGGCGGGGCGCTGCCCGGGGACTCGCCGTCGCTGCCGCTGAGCCCCAGCTCCAGCGAGAGCAGCTTCGCCTCCTCCGAGGCGCTGCAGTCCGACACCTCCGAGCTGCTGTCGGTCAGGCTGGCCGCTGGCACCGACCCGGGCACCGCTCCGGGTCCGGGTCCGGGTCCCGGTCCCGGCCCCGGCCGCCGCGCCCCGGCCGCCGCCGTCTCCGCCCCGCGGCACCGCCCCTTCGCTCGCGCCGCACCGCGCCCCGCCGGCCCCTTGCCGCCGGCCCGGGCCGCCGCCGCCGCCGCTCGTTTCTCCGGGCGCCCCTCCTTGCCGCCGCCCGCCCGCCGCGGGTGCGGGTGCGCGCCGCCCGCCGCCAGCCGCGGGGCCGCGCCCGGGTGCCCCCCGCCGCCGCGCCGGCTCTTGGCCAGCGACCAGCCGGGCACCTCCTTGGGACGGGCGGGTGACGGCGCCCGCTGCGGCTTCTTCTTCTTCTCCGGGAGCGGGAGCGGCGGCGGCGGCGCGGGGGGGCCCTGCTCCGCCGGCGCGGCCTCCATGTCCCGCTGCGCTGCGCTGGGCTCGGCCCCGGCTGCGGCTGCGGCTGCGGCCCCGGCTCCGCCCGCCCCGCCGCCGGGCGGGGACGCGCGCGGGCGGCGAACAAAAGGCGGCGGGGGGGTGAGGGGGGGAGCGGGGCGGGGGGGGGGGGGGGGGGCGGCCGTACTGGCGGCAACAGCGACCCCTCCGCCCGCCCAGCGCCGCGCCGCCCGCTCCCACCCGCCCCCCCGGCGACTGCGGGACCCCGGGGCATCCCTGATGGATGAGGGGCATCCCGGGGTGGGTCGGGGGGGGGGCACCCCCGGGGGGTAAGGGGTCCACCGGGCATCTTCAGCAGCGCAGGTCCTTGGGGGGTAGCCTTGCGAGTGCAGGCCCCCCCCAGCGCGCCCCTGTGGGTGAGGGTCCCTGAGGCATCCCTGGGGACAGGGGTCTCCTCGTGTGTCCCCGGTAGAGCAGGTCGCTGGGGCACCCCTGTGGGGGAGGGCCACCCACCCCGGGGCATCCCGGTGCGTGGGGGTCCCTGGGACACCCCTGAGGGCAAGGGTGCCCCAGGGCAGGTCTGGGGAAGGGGGTCCCCAGGGCATCCTCAGCAGCACAAGTGCCCTGGGAGTCCCTGTAAGCGCAGGTCCCCCGGGGCAGCCTTGGAAGTGAGGCTCCCCAAGGTACCCTGTAGGTGAGGGTCCCTGGGGCCCCCTTCAGGTCCCAGGGGCACCCCCGTGGGTGGGGATCCCCCAGGGCACCACTGGAAGTGCAGGGCATCCTCAGAGGCAGAGGTACCCCATGGGCCAGACATCCCCGGGCCCCCTCTTGGTGTGGATCCAGAGAGGCACCCCCACGGGTGGGGGTCCGCTGGAGCCCCCTCCCACGCTGCCCAGGGCCGGCTCCAGCTGCCTGCCAAGCTGTCGGGGCGCGCACAGCCCCGCAAAGTGCCTCTCCGGGGCGAAGCCATCAGCAAGGAGTGCCTGTGTGAGTCTGCTCCCACCCACCAGCCCGCGTCTCTCATACGTTAGCAACCCGGCCCCAAACCGACTGCGAGCATCCGAAGGCTGGGTTTGAAAAATGCTCCTCCGTGCCTGCTGGCCTCGCAGCGGGAAGCGCTGCTCTGCCGCCTTGTACAGACCCCCCCGTACCACCCCCCCCTCCCCTCCACTGCTCAGATTCGGCTTTTAATGCCGGGCAACACAACCCCGAGGCAACAGCTTCTTTTTTCCAGGGGCAAACCAGAGCCTGGCCGAGGTGCAGAGCCCACCACGCGCATCGGTCGGCTTCTGCCCAAGGTAAGCACACGCAGGGTTTGTTAGGACATTGCTCGACACCCCTCCCTGCTTGACACAAGGCCCCCTGTCCTCCCTGGGGAGCCTCCCCAAGCACCAGGCACCCTCTGGGACACAGGGTGGGATTGCACACCCGCTCTGCCCTAAACCAGCCATCCATCCAGCACAGGAACTTCAGGATTGTACAACAAACCCAGGCTTCTATTGAAGGAATAGCTGCATGCTGCTCCTGGCCTGAGCAAGCCCTATAAATCTGGTAGGTGCCTCTGGGCATGGCTTGCTGAGCCCCTCCTGCAGCTCTGCGAATCCCTAGGTGGTGGCTCCAGCCGGTCAACAGCTGGTGACCAAGACAAGGGGGATGTGGGTCGAATGAGGGACCCCAGGAAGGTGAGGGAGGCTCGGTGCCCTGGCCCCACATTGCAGTACAGCCACTGCATTGGAGGAAGGTCCCTGGGCACTCCTGCCCCTTCTAGGCTGAATCGCAGCCACAGATGCCGTTTTCCAAGCTCTGGCACGTTGCCTGAACCCACACCTTGCAGGAAAGCAGGCTGAGCTGTCGCAGGTCCCATCCCGCAGCCCAGGGCACAAGGGATGGGCCGAGGGCAGCATGGAACTGCCTTTCTGTACGTGCTGCAGAGCTACCCGTGCCCAGAGGTAACGGGAAGACTGCTCTCCCCTCAGGCCTTGCAGCATCATTAGCAGAGTTATGATTCAGTCCTGCTGCATGACTGCACATGCCCCTGCACGGGACGTCAAACCCTGACCAACGAGTGCTGTGCTCATTAATGAAGATCATTATTTTTCCTCTGAGCAGTGGTTAATTGCGTAACGCAAGGCACACCATGGGCTGCCCTCGTGGAGCCACACAGCAGCAGGGCAGCGAGGGATGAAGGCAGCCCGTCCCCAGCCTTGTCCCTGGGGACAGCCCCTGGGATGCCATAAGGATGGGGCCCATAATGTACCCCCAAAACTGCTCAGGGCTGAGCACACAGTAAAACAACTTTCCCTAAGAGCAGCCTCCTTCAGGGAAGCCCATCTCCCAGGATCCAGCTGGTCTCATCACCCACCATCCACTTGCTGGAGCTGGGGCCTCATCCCTGCACTCCCAGCCTGGCTCTGGCTCGTCTCCACTCCTGTCCAGGCGGCCTCAGGTTGTTGCACCCAAATGATGGACATGAATCTCATCACAGCAGGGTGTGCATCCAGCAGTGCATGTGCATCCCATGACAGGCATATTGCATCTCACCACCTTTGCAGCACAGCGAGCTGGCAACAGGCTTTGGAGGCAGGTGAGGGCTGAGCCAGCCCTGTTCTGGGACTGCTGCCTGGGGGACAACGGCTCAAAGGCAGAAACAGGTTTGGGGTGGAAGTGGGAGGGATACTAACAGACATCAAAATACCCCCTGAGGCTGGAGGCAATGCAGGCAGGCAGCTTTAGGGCTGAGCCACCATTGGCCTGGGCCAGGCACCTGGTCCTGTGCTCGTCATCCCCTTGGCATGGCCACGGAGATGCGCTGGAAGACAGAGACACCTGCATGGCCAGGGCCGTGCCAACTGATCTCATTGATGGTCTGTTGTAGTGGCTGGCCTTGAACTAGCTGCTCCCAGGAGAATTATTCAATAAATTTGAATTAAATGCAGGCGGGCGGCTTTCTGAAGCCTCTGAAAGAAAAGCAATGAGCTTAACCAGCCCCCTGGGCCCTCCGGAGGTCTGGCCAGCAGCCAGCCAGAGCCAGGATTCAGCGCATCCCTGAGCAGCGCAGAGGGGAAGGTCTGCTCATCAGCATCTGCGCTGCTGGAGATGGGGCTTGGGCAAGGCAGGAGTCCCCCCGACCCTCCCAGGGGCCACCAGGGCCTGGGAGAAGGGACACAGGCAAGGTGGCTGGAGGGAACATCACCCCACCACACCGCACAGGGTCCCTGGTGGGTGCTGGCTCCTGGCACAGGGACACCAACCCTGCAGATCCCAGCCACCACCTCCTGGGCCACCACCTCATAGAGGTTACACTGGAGTTGATCCCGCTGTGCTTGGTGTGCACAAGGGCAGAAGCACCCCAGGGGTTCAGGGGGACGTATGCAAAAATACATGTCCTGAGTGCAAAGGGCAGAGCCCAGGTGAGCACCGGGAAGCAGCAGCAGGTCTTCACAACTGAACACCTTTCTGGATCAGGCCCTGGGTTCTGCGCACTGTTTGCTCCTTCTCCTCTGGCTCTCAGTGGCAGCGCTGGCTTCACTCCAGACCTCTGATGAGGCTGTCAGGTGCATTTTGGGTTAAGATGCTAAGAGCCTTGTAGCAAACAGCTATAAAGCAGAGAGTGGCAGGAGGCAGAGCCTGAGCCCTCAGCTTCTAAGGGTGCAGTAGGACCCAGTGAACCTACATGCTGGCCCAAACCTTATTGATCAAAGCTGAGAAAACCCCATAAATTGACGATCCTATAATTTCTTAGGGAAAAAAGGTTTAGAAATGGTTGTAATGCTTAGCCAATATTCAGCATTCCCCTTGTTCAAACAACATTTGAATCTGATATTAAGTACTTTATATATATACATACACTATTTGAATGACAAGTATTCTTGTGTTATTTTTAAACACCTGCATGCATTGCTTAGTGTAAGCACCATGCTTCCCCCGTCCCCAGCGCTGCTTTCACTGATGGGGGTTTTGCTGCCAGGGAGGGTCCTAGATAAGGGACAAGGATGGAGACACACAGCCAAGGGCACAGCCAGCATCCCAGGGGAGGCTATGGGAGCAGAGGGGACAGTGTGTGTGGCCTGCCATGCCATGCTCACACCTGGGGGGAATCTCTTTGCTTTCCAGCTGCAGCACATCTGCTTGAAGAGCTGCTTGACATGACATTGCGTCGAAGACAGTCTGTGGCAACCATAGCAACAGGGCTGCCTTGGTTTTCCACCTTTCCCAGCAGAAACGATACTGTTTTCTCCCAAATTTGCTGCTGCCTGAGAGATGCCAGCAAAAACCTCTGGCTAGGCAGGAGAGAGGGGCTGGGGCTGATCTGCCCCTGGGGAAGGTACCCCAATTGGGGCTCTGCTGTTGGGCCCCAATAGCACCTCTGCAGGCTCCAGGCACTCCCACCTCCACCAGCCTGAGCCTCTGCAGAGCCCTGAGCCACATCCCAAACCCTGGCTCTCTCCATCCAGCATCAGCGGGGTGGGAAGCACTGCCTACCTGCACCAACAGCTTAGATCTCACAAGAGAAAGGAGGAAGAGCGAGGAAGAGCCAAACATCCAAACATCTCTGGGGTTGGCAGCAACCTGTAAGCAGACAGCATTGCCAGCACAGCACTGTATGACAGAGCATGATGGTGTTGCCCACCAAAACCACAACTGGGGTTTGGAGATGAGGGCCCTGGGTACAGGAATGGTCATGAGGATTTAGGGTGTCAGAGCGGCCCTCCCAGATGCTAAGGACACCCTGGGATCAGAGCAGCACCCAGTTTCCATACCACACCACCAGCATCTCACCAACCTGCACTAAGGCATTAAAAAAATGTGAGGATGAATAACAAAGACCCAACCTGGACTGCCCTTCCCTGGTCCCACGCTGCTCCCACTCCCACACCAGCTGGTGTTGGGCTTGCTGCAACTGTGGCACATGTTGGCCCTGTGCTGGTTGAGCCTGGCCATGAGGCCCACAGCTTCTCCCTGAGCCAATCCCATCTTCCAGCAGTGTGGACTTTGCAGCTCATGCTCTCCTATCATCACTGGTGATGCCTGTGGTTCTTCACCCTGCCCTCAGTGCAGGTCCCAGAGCTGTGCAGAGCCCCCCCAGCCTGCCCTCCCTTTAAGGCATGGTCCAGTGGGGTTCTGGGCTGTTTTGCTGCTGCTCAGTGCTCCCCCTCTCTCTGCAGCAGTGCTCCGGGGAGCTGCTTTTTGCAGGGGGCTCTTGCTCCCAGGGTACGAAGCCACCGCACTTGGGTCCAGGCTGCAGTCCCCTTGCACAGCTTTCTCCTCCCACACGCTGAGCAATCTGACTCCGCAACAGCAGCAGCGTAGGAGTGTAAGGTCAGGTCCTGGGCTGGATACAGGCAGCAGCACACTGAGCCCCCCAGGCTGCCTGTCCCCAATACTGGTGACACTGCAGTGTGACAGGATGGGGGTGTTTGTAAAGAGCAACAGAGAGAAATTTGCTCCAGAAACCCAACACAGCAGTCAACACATCTCACCCATGTTTACCCTGTGGGCACCAGGGGAAGTGTCACTGAACTGTGACCCAGGACCCCAGCAGGCAGCCTGGCTCTCCCAGGCTGGAGATGGGTGCCTTGGTCCAGGGATGGTCAGGGCATCAGGGGGGCCCTCCAAGATGCCGAGGACATCTCTCAAGCTGCGTACTCCCACAGCTCAACTTCACGGGATCTGCTGTTTGGGACAGGGGCAAGGACCTCACCATGGGCCAGGTGGGTCCTCCCACCCATGAGTCTTCTCCTGGCCCCGCACCCGAAAAGCCCAAAGAAAACCAAGGTCCTTAGCAAGCACAGAGTTCTGCAACAAACCTCCAAATCGGTGTTTTCTGCCCCGTTTTCTGGCCGACGGAGCTGCGGGGCTGCATTGCCATCTGGTGACCGTGTGAGACAGCGCAGGTGCCTTTGAGCTGCTGCTAGCAGGGCTTCAAGGAAAGCAGCTTCCCGGCTGCGAAAGGAGTTCCTTAAAAACAGGTTGCTGACACAACACTTCTCAATACTCTGCAGAGACAGGAGTACTTATGCATCATTATACATATAAACGTTATTATGTTTGTATTTATACATAGATGTGGTACAAAGTTGCTTCAGTCTTCATCCAGGTTTTTTTATTTGTATTTTACATCCCCATGCCTGATACCTTCAGTGCTTTTGTGCCTTTCCCCTGGGAGCAGTGAGGGGCAAGAGACCACAGCTCTGCTTAAGCACTGCCAGAGCACTAGCATACCATTTTGGGCACTGCCAGCAACATGTTAGCAAGACAAAAGGTCTTCCTTTTGCTCCCATCTCACTAATGGGATGTGGTAGGGAAACTGTGACACTGCAAAGACTAGGCTGATATTTAAAGGATGCTAATTATTCATTTATTATTTTTTTCTGGATACCCAGCAGAACATTTTGACAATATTGTGAGTATAAAACCCAGTCAGGGCAGCCCAAAGGCTGAGCTGAGAGCACAGCTGTGTGCACTGGTTCATCTCCCCTACAGCCACCAAAGACAACTGAGGATGTTCAACCATGGGTCCAAGCTGGGGAGGGAGGAAGGACAGCAACTCTATGGTTCAACCAAAGGTTCAAGAATACATAAGGAAAAACCTAACCAAGTTCTTCCCTTTTGTTAACTTGGCCACTTAGAAACTATCACCTCCTGCTATATGAAAGTTTTCAGGGTTGGACAGTTACATTGATGTGCTGACCACAAATTGGCTTTTAAGAAGTCTCCAGTATATATATCTAGCTTTTAAAAAAATATGTCTAGTAGAAAGGAAAAGAAACCCAGCAAAGCCAAAAGCCATAACAGTGTTCAGAGCTTGGAGCTTTGACCCTGGTACAAGCCCCGCTATATTTGCACTCACCCTTTAGAAAAGGCTTTGTAGCTGGAAGCCCAGGGCAGGCCTTGAACAGTGAGAAGGAAGAGAGTTACAGAAGCCATCAACACTTTTCCCAGGGAAGGTCTCCCAAGAAAGGCAGAAACTACATTTTGTAACTTTAAAAATAGGTAACATCAGGCTAACATTTAGTAGCAGGATAGAGATAATAAGTGAACACAAAGGAAAAAAGCCACCCATATTTAATCTTCTCTATTGTACCTCTGAATATACCTTAGATCAATATTTTCTATCAGCTGAGCCAGAAGGAGCTCATCATGTGGGCTCAACTCACCCAAGCAACACCTCTGTACAATCAGCCACTACCAGGGTGCTCTGAGTGCACTAATAAGCCTCAACTCCAATGAGCCTCACCTGGGACCCCACTCACACCCTCCACCCGTGGTCCTCGAGCTCCCTTTAAGCTCAGGCCCAGGGCCCCCTCTCACTTTTTAGCTGTAGTATTTTGTGGGACAGTTTTTCTCTTGTAGCTTCTCAAAATGATGCTGTTGGGAATTTTTGCTGCAGTTCTGATCAAATTCTGCTGCCTTCCTAGAAAGTGGTAGGTGTGAGGTCTGTTGTAATGGCTCTGTAATCTGGTAGCTGCCTTACAAACAGTCATCTTTACATACAGAGGAGATGTTTGCAGCTGCTAAGTGTGGGTGCTAGCCCTAAGAAGGTGCATGCCTGTATTATTTCTGTTAGGGGTGGAAAACCGCAGAGAAGAGCTGCACTGCAAGGAGCATTTTCCTAGTAGGAGGTATAGCCCTTGATGGGAAATTTTCAGTGCTTGCTGTGCTGTTGCTCCCCTGTTTAGTGAGCCCCATGACATGCTGGGGTCTGTACCCTGTGGCTCTGGCAGTGGCTGTGATGCATATACCCTTGGGCAGCTCATCCTGGTGGTTTTGACTTGGTGTCAGCTTGGGTGACCAGAAATCTTGCTCAGCATGACCTTCCTCTAGGGGAAATCTAGATACATACCCTAGGGGTTTGGAAGAAGCAGCAAATGGTTCTGCATGTTCTTCTGTGCCTAGGGCCTGTTGTGTTAATGTTGGCTGATTGCTCACACCTTCCTGTGTGAAGCTGTTTGCTCAGGCAGCTGTTGCTGATCAGGCTCAATGAAGAAACTTTCTGTCCTCTTGTGGGAAGGGAAAAGGGCTGGGAATGAAGACTGGGGCAGCAGGTTCCTGCAAGGAAAAAGAGGAGTGGGGGTGTCCACATGTGAGGAAGAAGACTGGCTATATGTGAAAAGCAAGCCAATAACTTTAACTGAGTTTTAAATTTTAAATATGGTAAGAAGACCCCTTTGATCAAGTGAGGGAGCCTTTCACCCTTCCATCTCCTGTGCCCTAGATTTACCATTTCTTCCTCATCTTTCAGATCTCTTTCATGTGCTCTTTAAAGACTACTTCTAATTAGCAGAGCGGAGCTCAGGCTGCAAAATCCAGAGGAGAACCAGTATGGGAGACCAAGCCCTCAAAGTTCAAGGGCATTTACTTCAGCCAAAAGAGAATGGCCCACTTACAAAATCCCCCTGAAGTCAAGTTTTGAACAGCCTCAGTGTCCAAAAGGGCTTGCATTCAGAGTGTGAGGAAGGCTCCATCTTTAGCAATTTGAGTTGTGCCTCTTCTCCCTATCCTCCGTGGTAGGTGGGTGCTGCAGCCTGTAGGAGCAGTGCTAGAAACGCTGCCGTCCCTGCGGCTACCTCTCTTTGGCCCATGGTCTCGGCTTCTCTCTCCCAAGCTCAGCAGCTTTGTCTCAGGTCAGTATTAGATAGGGCAGTTAGGATATTTTTTTTTGGAGGAGTTCCTCTTCAGAAATAAAACTTACACAGGCATTACTTTTTCTTGAGAGCTTGAACAAAATTTTTTTTTAAGATTTAGGCATTGTAAAGCCTTCAGAGCATGCAATGTCAGTAAAATCAAACTAACTTTTAAGTAGTGGATGCTGTGAAAAAGAATCATATTGAATAAGAAACAAATACTTAATAGAAGGTAGGTTGCCAGTTCACTTATAGCCTAAAACCTAGGTTGCCAGTCTCAGCTATGTTTCTCTATCCTGTCCACCTGGCATGCTTTCTGTGCAGTGTGGGAAATGTTATGGTGATGTTGGTGACAGAGGAGGGTATGAGGTAAGGTGCCTTCAATGCTGTCTGCACTGAAGATGGTAAATAAAGCCCCTGTAATGAGTTGGCCAGTGCACAAGAGCACAGCTACCACCTTTGGATTGAATTGGAGTTGCTTGGCTCTGAGCAGCAGCCCTAATTACTGCTCATTAATGGACAACCTATTTCAGTTTAATTGCTGAGAGTCTGTGCTTCTGAAATAGAGGGTCTGATCTCCAATCTTGCCTCTGCTATAAAACTCTAAACAAGTCCTACAGTCTAGGTAGAAAGTTTAGTCTCCCACCTGATCACAGCAGACTTTGAAACGTGATCGAAGCTTTTCCATGTTGGGCTTGAATTCCCAGAGGTCTGGATGCTGATAGCAAATCCTTTCTGTCTTTGCCTCTTAGCCACTTTTCCCAAAAAACAAAGTGTGAGCCAGGCTTGATTATACTATGAGTTTGAGGTGTGGAAGCATGGGGGAGCTGATGGGCTGATAGTATGATAAGTTAAATGTTGGAGAAAGCCCATGAGAGTGGACTCTCAGGATATTTTGGGAGGTTTAAGCTTGCATCTGGCTCCCTGTACAGGCAGGTCAGCCTTTCCTGGGTGGGAGGGAGCACAAAATGCTCATGGCTGAGAAGAAAATCAAGCTCCAGGACATGAAATGATAGAACTTTACTGCAAGGGCTGGTTCGTTCAGGGGATGGTCAGCCTTTCCTGGGTGGGAGGGAGCACAAAATGCTCATGGCTGAGAAGAAAATCAAGCTCCAGGACATGAAATGATAGAACTTTACTGCAAGGGCTGGTTCATTCAGGGGATGCATAAAGCAGCAGCATGAACCTTGGTTTCTGCCCTGCTGAGCTCCACAGGGCTGGACTTGCAGGGATTGTGAGTCACTGCAGTGCAAAAAGCATCTAGTGAAGAAGGTGAGGATGGATAAAACCACTGCAAACTCCTCTGTCTGCTGGCTCCCTCCTCAGAGAGGTCTAAATGGGCAGACAGAGGTGTTTGCTAGCTGTGTCTGATACTGGCTGTGGGACCAGCGCGCACAATGCTTTCCACATCACCAAGATCCCACTTGCTCCATTTGGAAAAATAAACCAGCCTGGATGTTAGCTCAGCAGGATACCTGAAAGCTTAATGAGTGCCTGACACACCACATTTCCAATGTGCTGGCATAAATTGAGCACAATAATAACCCTTTGGGGCAGGTATCTACAGGAATTGGAAGGACTGAGCTCCTACAGTTGCAAGCCAGAGGCTAAATTCTAGTTTTGGGTATGCATGTGGGAGGTGTGGCCAAACATCTGGGTCTCCTGCCTTTGCATGCAGACTGCTGCTTATCAAAGGGGATTCCCAGCACATGGCTGAGGGTGATGTGCTGCTGAGTTGTGTAGGTATGAGGCATTAGCTACTGAGTGGTAGAGCTAACTTGATATGCCTTATGTCAAATGTCTGTAGCAGATAGCAGCTGTTTGCTACTACTATTTTCTCACTGAAGTGCTGGCTAAGATGACTGATATTTTTATTAAAAAGGCAGCAGAAGATGTTTCTATGGGGAGGAGAGTTGGTGTGGATGCCCATCAGTAAAAGCAGTGCCATTGAAATGGCCTCAGATGATGCTTTTCTGGAAGATGGAAAGGACGGGGTGTCTCTATGCCCCATGGTGGGACCCAGATGGTGGCCTGCAGCTCCCAAGCTTTGGAGCACTGTTTCCTCTGGTTTTCCCTGTATCCCAGCAAATCGTCTGCAGCTGCAGGCAGCCTCCTAAGACAAGTCATGCTTTTTCCATAAACCTAGACAGAAAATAAGTCAAATGGAATTAAAAACCTGTTTTAACATTTTTCTGTTTCTCTGAGGGGTGGTAATTCAACCCTCCAACATGCTTTCCAGGAAACCTTGGGAGGAAGGAGGGACCCTGAGTCTGAGCCTGGCACAGCTTCCAGGCAGGAGCCTTGCCTGCATCTGCTAAGTCTGAAATCACTCAAGCAATAGCTGGTCCACTTCATTCATGACCTCCGAACAACAGAACCAGAAATATAAACCTTTTTTAGGGATGACGAAAACTTTCTCTGGTTTAGAATTCTCTTATATGTCCTTGAGACTTATGCCTTTGGGTCCACTCTAAGTTCTCCCAGACTGCCGAAAGAGAGGTTTTAGGAAACCACTTTATGACTTTGTCTGGGGAGACTTGTCAGGGATATTTGACTGGAGCTTGAGGAAGGTAGCTGCAGCTGAGGAGTTGGGGGCTTTGCCGATTGTTGGACGTGACCACATGACATGGGGGTTTGCATGGGCTCTTCCTCCCACTGATCGTGTCCTGAGAGCTGAGCAGGCAGCACTTGAAGGCCTTCTGTGAAGGAGAGAATTGCAGTAGGGCACTTTATAGATGGGCTGAATAGTTGTTGCACTTCTGCTGAGCCTTGGCCTTTCCCAGCATCTTAAAGGGCATGGCTTTTGCAATGTGGTGCAGGATGCTTTGCTTCCTCCTGGGAAAAATAAACTCATGGTGAGGCCGTGCCATGGTGGGAGGCTCCCTGTCACTCCTTGCTGTTTTAGTTGCACTCAGGAGGCAGCACAAGTCCTGCAAAGCTGCAGTACTTATCCTGCTGTGCCATGCCAGGTTCTTGCAGGGATCTGAAGCTGTGGGAAGAGTGACAGGGCTCTTGGAAGTGGATTTAATCCAAGCTAGTGACTTTGCTGGTGGGTTTTTTAAACTGCAGTCTCCCACGAGATGGTGCTGTGGGATAGGGAACACTGCCACTGAGATGTGACTACAGGGCCCTCACTGCAGCTTTATGGCACTGGGTGTAACAGAAAATTAATTTGTTGCTTCAGAGGAACTGGGGATTTCTTGAAGTGTCTTTGCAAAGGTCTCTTCAGGGAGAACAGATGGGGAGTGAGCAACATCAGCTGCAGCTGGGAGACTCCCCTCCACAGGAAAACCTAATCAGAGGGAAAAGAGTCACCAAATCCCATTATACAATACATAAATGGCAACTTGTGCTGAGCCCCTTTTCACTCAGAAATTAATGCTGTTACTGTTATGTGCAAAATCTTTATGGGCTAAAGGGAATTATACCTTATGTGTAAGTAAAGCCAAGAACATATTGATAGTATATAGAGTATTTTAATAGTTTAATAATTATTAGACAAGATGGGTTGTTACAGAAAGAAATAATGCAATTAAAATGTTTATACATGCACTTGACTTCTACCCCTTTTTGCGGGGGGTTATGCTCATCCCTGCCTTTTTGCCCTGGCTCTTAAAGTTGGTGGTTTCATTATGGTAGCAATGAGGGGTGTTGTAGCAAGTTGTCAGCATCTGAGTCCTTTGGTAAGAATATGGTGGTGATTTTGGTTTGCTTGCTCTAGGGTCTTCTTGGGGTTATTTCTTTGTATTTGCTAACATGCCTTTATACCTTTGCTCTTTCTTCATTGAGCAAGGAAGCCTTTATACCATTGTTTCTTTCTTCATGGTCTGCAGCTGTGTTATGTCTAAATTTATCATATGCAGTGGCCTTTTCCTATGTTAGATTCTGCTTCTGTGTTCTCTGTCACACCTAAAACCAACTTTGCCAGCTCCATCCAGGTCTGCATTTCTTTAACTGACCATCAGTGAGTTGTTTATAGCTGTGGGGTCCCCAGTGCCAGCCTGTGCCCCAGCTCTTATCACCCCATGCTTGCACGCCTCTGTGCTGCATCCCATGTCTCTATTTCAGTCCTGAGGTTCTGCAAGCTTGGTACAAAGCTCACGGGCCTGCTACTGGTGATGGCAGTACTGTATTACAGGGTATATGGTTACCCTGGCCATGTAGGCACTGGAGAGCAGGCATGGGATTTCTGTCCCACAGCCCTCTCTGTGCCTTTCCCCTCCAGTTATCATGCTTCATGCACAGGAAGGCTGTTTGGGGCATTTTTGATGCCGAGCTCCTGATCTCCGAGAGTCTTGTTAGGGAGAAAAATGTTTTTTTTCTGAACATGTTCTGTCAACTGCTGTTCTTCGTTAATAATGATACCTTTGATCAGTGTCATGGAAAATGTGGATGCTTCTTAGAAGATTTGGTATTTCACAAAGAAACTGAAAGAAAGTGAATGAATGAACAAATATTTGCCACAGGGATCATTCTTTCTTTTCAAACAAACACCTGGGTTATTCCAATTGAAAAAAAGATATTATAGAAAATACAAAAAGGTACGGGAATCACATGTCAACCTGTGTTTTTATTTTTAATTTCAGAGCCTCTCCATCTAGAAATAAAAGTATTACTGGGGTTTGATCTGGACTCCTCTGAAGTCAAAGGAAGATTTTTCCTCAAAGTGATTCAGTAACAGTTAATACTGGTTTGAGAGAGGCTAAATTTAGTCAAATTCCCACTGCTGTGTGTTTGCTATCCAGACATGCTATGAACCAAAGGGTGCACTGAGATGTCCACGAATACAGAGATCCCCTCAACTTCTAATACCCAGGCTGGGTCCGGCAGCAGCTGAGCCACTGCCAGTTTGCCTGGGTCCTTAAAACCTTCAGTTGTGGCAACTGCTGGGTTTTGTCCCTGTTCCCTCCATGGGGGTAGTGTGGGATTTGTCCCACCTGGGTGTAGATAGGTGATGAACAGAGGTGTTTACTCTCACCCAGAGATGCTTGTGTCTCTGTACCCCAGGAGAGCTATCAGGCACTGCCAGAGGCAACGTGGTTTCATTGGGTTGCATTGGTGCAATTGGTTAATTCAGTTAGTTGAATTTGTCTTTTTCTGTTTGTTGTTATTCTGAGGAATAGGCTGGCCAGGTAACAAGCATAACACAAGTTGCAACCTATTTTTGTAACATGCCAAAACCAAAATAATCACAGTTTGCGGCTTTTCTCATGCTACCTGTTGATCAGCAGGGCCCTTTGTTACTGTCCAAACAATGATTTTAAGCTTCACTTCTATAGTAGTAAGAAATTTGATCAGTTGTATTTTTCTCTAAAGTATTATTTCATCTTATCCATTTACGTAGCCCAGTCACTCAGGTGTGGTCATCCATCAGATCTATCTTTAATGGATTTTTTTTGTGATATTATGCATGTCTGCTCTTGGAGTACAGGGATGTGTTACTTGCTGTTGGTGCAGTGATGTGGTCATGCTGGCCTCTTGTCCTTGGCTTGGGGTTATTTGGCAACAGCAAGACCCGGGGCCAAGGCTGCAATGTGGTATTGCCTGCTCTGACTTTCTGTGGCGATGACACCCACCCTGGCTTATGTGTTCTTTTCCTTAGGCCTTACCTGGGAACAACCTCTTCTGCAAAGAAATAGTCAGCTCCTGATTTTGTGCTGATGACTTGTATCTCTGCCTGATCACTCCAGTCCTGTCTCCTTCTGTCCATTATGAAAATCTCAGCCTGTCTCTTCAATGTCTTCTGGAGATGCAACCATCAGCTCAATCTCCATGTGACTGAGAGACCTCGGTCTCTTCCTCTCTTCCCCATGCACGTTCCTCCATCTTCCGCCTTGATCTGCCACCAATACCATGACTATCATTAAGGTCAGCTCCCTGTTGCTGTTTTTGACTCAGATTTCCCTCTGGGTCCTGATGTTGAAGCTACTCCTAAATTTTGCAGACTTTCTGCCTAGCATTTCTTTAATTCAACGCTTCTGATGCATCTATGCATGTTAGGGTGTCTGCCTGTTAGCTTATCTAGGGCTCATGTTTCTTCTGGTGCTACCAGGTATACACAGTGCAGGAGAAGGTATTGAAGACTTTGGTAGCCACAGTGGGTCTGGAGTTTGACCAATTTATTGCAGGTTTGCTAGAGATTTTCTTTGTGCATAGGCAGCTCTGTAGCTACACTTAAGCCAACCCCAATTACTTCTCTTACTGGGCTTCCAGTAATAGAAAACCTGGAAAAGTGTCATGAATCCTCTTTTCTTCTCACCAAGATTTTTCCATTCAGATGGAAAAAAACCCCACCACTAGGTAAACCCAGGTGTGCCAGAAACTGGGGAATGTGACTTCATCTCTGCTACTGCCCTGTCCTTGCCTCAGCAAATGCAGTCCTGCCTCAATACGCTCAGTTAAATCATTTCTCTGGGAATCTTGTTTTTACCAATTTTCTGTGATCACCTCTCCTCTGCCTGCACCCCTGCTGCTCCCATTCCCTATCACAGCACTGAACTGCCAGCAAAGCTGTTGTCTTCACTTTTCAAAGCTCTTCAAGTGTATTCCTTCCTTGATGCCCATCCACCCTCTTGACAAGCATCTTTATGGCTTCTCCTATGCAGTCTCCCACAGCTGGACAAACTGCCTGTAACAACTTGCTAGATTCCTCATGATGGTCCTTTATTTTCTTCCTTTAAAACTGTTCTGCACCTTCAAATCTTGACACCGGGTAGACCACTGACATGGGATTTTTGCCCATGGGGTGGCTCAGTATAGTCTCCCTGATTCCTTACTGCTGCTCTTGTCTTACTGAAGGCAGCAGTAGATCATAGGGGGAATGAGTGATGTGCAAGAGGTCAAACTAGCTCCCTGCCCTTTGCCTCTTGCTGCTCCCAGCCCAGGGCCTGGAGATCTGCTCCCAATTCTCTCTGCCATCCCATCAGCTTTGCATGTGATACTTTCTCTGGTTTGATTGGCAAGAAATTAATTTTCCCCAAGTCAGGTCTGTTTTGCCCATGATGGTTATTGGTTGAATGATCTTCCCCTATCCTTATCTCAACCCATGAGCCTTTTGTTATATTTTGTCTCCCTGTCCAGTTGAGGAGGGGGAGTGATAGAGCAGCTGTGTGGTGCTTAGCTGCTGGCTGGGGTTAAACCATGACAATAATCTAAGGAAGAGAATTTGCTCTGTACACTGAGTGTCTAGAACGACTGAATCATAGGCCAGTTTTCAGACATTAGTGCAAATAATTGCTAATTGTATCCCAGAGGAAAGTGGCTGTCTCCTGTTTTTCTGCAGGCAAAAGTGTCAGATCGGTATGCAGAGAGAAATTAGGTGTGCTGGACAGGGGCAATGGTGGCCCAGATCTCTCTGGCATACTTTATCTGTGCATCTAATGGGCTTTGTTTATTAGGGCTAAGTCATGATGCCTTTGGTCACCACAGATGCAAAGTGGACCAGTTCAGACTATGGAAACTGGGTCAAATTACTAAGGAGGAATACAAAAGACTAGTGTGTGAGCCTGGGAGGGCAGAACCAAAAGGCTAAGGCACAAAATGAGGGAACCAGGAAGGATATAGAGGATGAGAAGAACCACTGTACAAGCATTTTAGATCCAAGAAGAGGATGGGGAAGTGTTGGTCTGGTCCTCAGTGGAGAGGGAAGGTTGTGGATGAGCAGTGCCCAGCACATTAGAGTGTTTCATGTTGAATTGCTTCAGCTTCAACTAAAACATGTAGCTGCCACCAGGCAGCTAACACAGAAGAAAGCAAGAAAAAGTATGTGGATTGCTGTTCTTGAATCAGCTAGGTGCAGTGAAAAATTACTGTAGGGTATGTAGAGAAAAGCCTGGAGCAAACTCAGAGCTGTTCACCACTATTTTTGAGACCTTATGAAGAATAGGTGATGTCTCCTTGCAAAGATAAAAAAATAATTCTCTTTCAAATGGGGTTAAGGAAGCTCCATGTACAGACCAGCACTTTAATTTTATCTGCCAGGAAAATACTGGAAGAAATAATGAAACCGTTAGCACATAATGAGGATGTCGGCAGCATCCCATGGGCTTTGTCTAGAACAAATGGCTTTCAAAACATTTTGATTTTTCTCCTGTGACAGTATAATCCAGTTTTATGGTCAAAAGAAAAGCAGTGGTGTCCTAGTTTCAGCTGGGATAGAGTTAACTGTCTTCCTAGTAGCTGGTACGGTGCTATGTTTTGAGTTCAGTATGAGAAGAATGTTGATAACACTGATGTTTTCAGTTGCTGCTAGTAGTGTTTAGACTAATGTCAAGGATTTTTCAGCTTCTCATGCCCAGCCAGCGAGAAAGCTGGAGGGGCACAAGAAGTTGGCACAGGACACAGCCAGGGCACCTGACCCAAACTGGCCAACAGGGTATTCCATACCATATGACGTCCCATCTAGTATAGGAACTGGGAAGTGGGGGGGGGAATCGCCGCTCGGGGGACTAGCTGGGTGCCGGTCGGCGGGTGGTGAGCAATTGCACTGCGCATCATTTGTACATTCCAATCCTTTCATTATTGCTGTTGTCATTTTATTAGTGTTATCATTATCATTATCCGTTTCTTCTTTTCTGTTCTATTAAACTGTTCTTATCTCAACCCGTGGGTTTTGCTTCTTTTTCCCGATTTTCTCCCCCATCCCACTGGGTGGGGGGGGAGTGAGTGAGCGGCTGCGTGGTGCTTAGTTGCTGGCTGGGGTTAAACCACGACAGTCCATTTTGGCGCCCAACGTGGGGCCGTTGAGATAGGGTTGAGATAACGACAAACCTGACCAGAGCTCGTTAAAACAAATTTGTTATAAGCATTCATTATATTGGTCTTATAGTCGCTGGTCATTATGTTGATTTATGTGTTCTTAGAGTTGTTGCTCTGGTTTTTAAAGTTCTGTTATGCATCACCTCGCTTGCTGTATGTAGTCCCTCTTCTCCTGCTTATCATCCGTGGGAGGTGGATTAAGGTTTTTGCTTTGATGTATTGTATAACACTGGTTTATGGTATGATAAAGTCATCAGTTGTGGAATTAATCCGGTATTTGCACTCAGCATTGTCACCTTTATACTGCGGGAGCCATCTGTGGGAAACTATTAATAATTATACCATTTACCTTTCCTCCTTGGAAAACCAGTCTATGAGTGGGATACCTTTTTTCCCCTCTCCTTTCTCCTTCAGTCCAGTTACAATGGTGTTTGGGAATTTTGAAAAATTTGAATACTCTTGGGATGTTGATACCAGCACGGTCCTAGCCCTACTGCTGGGAATTAGCATGCTTCTGAATGTGGTTCAGCTCTTGTTTAAGGTTAAACAACTATTTAAGAAGATCACCCAGAGGTCTGCCCCGAGGCTGGATAATTATGAGTGGCAGGGTGTGTGGGGTAGTATGGGCAAGTACCTAGAAAAGTGGGCACCTCCAGTGTTTTGGAAATTCACCCCTGAACAAATGCAGAATCCAGAAGAACTAGTAAAATATTTGGAAAAGGTATGCTGTCACCCCGGCAGCTCCAGAGAGATACAAATCACTGCAACGTGCTGGGGCCTGGCCCATGCCTATCGAGCCCTGTTCGACACAACTCAGCACCCCCAAGGGGAAGAGAAGGTCTCTGGACCTAACAACAAAGCAATGAGCACTGCGGTCACCCAAACCCCGGCAATGGGCGCTGCGGCCCCTCCAGCCCCGGCGACGAGCATTGCGGCCACCCAGACCTTGGTGACAGGTACCGTGACCCCTCCAGCCCTGGCAATGAGAACTGTGGCTACCCAAACCTCAGCAACAGGCACTGCAGCCCCTCCAGCCGCAGCAACGAGCACAGCAGCTACCCAAACCCTGGCAACAGGCACTGCGGTCCCTCCAGCCCCAGCGACGAGCACTGCTGCTACCCAAACCTTGGCAACAGATGCTGCTACCCAAACCTTGGCGACAGACGCTGCGGATATCCAAAACCCGGCGAGTGATACTGCAACTGAACCAGCGGATCAACCTGCACCAGTATCAGTTGCCCCCGTACAGAAAAAGAAATATAAAAAATCAGCTCGCTTAGCAAAGGATGAAGGTGAACCAGGGCCATCACGGGAACAGGAGGAAGAGGCAGAACCAGAGGTAATAACCCGGTCCCTATCCTTGAGTGAGCTGCGAGATATGCGAAAAGATTTTGGCCGCCGTATAGGTGAGCATATTATCACCTGGCTCCTCCGATGCTGGGACAATGGGGCTAATAGCTTGGAATTAGAAGGTAGGGAAGCCAAGCAGCTGGGATCGCTTGCCAGGGAAGGTGGCATTGACAAGGCAATTGGAAGAGGAACACAAGCCATCAGCCTCTGGAGGCGACTCTTGTCAAGTGTGAAGGAAAGGTACCCCTTTAAGGAAGATGTTATATGTCAATCAAGCAAGTGGACCACCATGGAAAAAGGTATCCAATATCTGAGGGAATTAGCTGTGCTAGAGACGATTCATCATGACCCGGACAACCCACAATTACCCAAAGATCCAGACGAAGTCCAATGCACACGACCCATGTGGCGGAAATTTGTACGGAGCGCACCATCGTCCTATGCCAACTCACTGGCAATAATGACCTGGAAAGACGAAGAGGCACCGACAGTGGATGAAGTGGCTCGCCAACTCCGTCAATACGAAGAAAATCTCTCCTCCTCCCTACAAGCCTGCATTTCGGCTGTGGAGAAGCTGTCCGAGGATTTCCAACAATTCAAAGAGGATATGTCCTATTGCCCACCTGTAAGGACCAATGTCTCAGCTATTAGGAGTGAGCGCTCCTCTGCCCAAGAGAGAGAATATAGAAGGTACACACCGCGAGGTGCCCTGTGGTTTTACCTATGTGATCATGGAGAGGACATGAGGAAATGGGATGGAAAACCTACCTCGGTCCTAAATGCACGGGTACGTGAGCTGCGAGGAAAAACCACCACAAAAGGGGATTCTACTAGGAAAAATGCCGCTCCAGTTTCCAAACAGAGCAGAAGGGCTGATCTTATTTCTGATCCTCTTGAAGGGACTTCTGAGCCAATTTTACGAGAAGTGAATACCGGATACTCTGGCCAGAATTAGAGGGGCCCTGCCTCCAGCCAGGTGGAGGAAAGGGATAACCGGGTCTATTGGACTGTGTGGATTCGATGGCCTGGCACGTTAGACCCACAGGAGTATAAGGCTCTAGTAGACACCGGCGCACAGTGCACTCTAATGCCATCAAGTTATAAAGGGGCAGAACCCATCTGTATTTCTGGTGTGACAGGGGGATCCCAAGAGTTAACTGTATTGGAAGCTGAAGTAAGCCTAACTGGGAATGAATGGCAGAAACACCCCATTGTGACTGGTCCGGAGGCTCCGTGTATCCTTGGCATAGACTATCTCAGGAGAGGGTATTTTAAGGATCCGAAGGGGTATCGATGGGCTTTTGGTATAGCTGCCTTGGAGACGGAGGGCACTGAACAGCTGTCTACCCTGCCTGGTCTCTCTCAAGACCCTTCGATTGTGGGGTTGCTGAGGGTTGAAGAACAACAAGTGCCAATTGCTACCACGACGGTGCACCGGCGGCAATATCGCACCAACCGAGACTCTCTGATTCCCATCCACAAGTTGATTCGCCAACTGGAGAGCCAAGGAGTGATCAGCAAAACTCGCTCACCCTTTAATAGTCCCATATGGCCAGTGCGAAAGTCTAACGGGGAGTGGAGACTAACAGTTGACTATCGTGGCCTGAATGAAGTTACGCCACCGCTGAGTGCTGCCGTTCCAGATATGCTAGAACTTCAATACGAACTAGAGTCAAAGGCAGCCAAGTGGTATGCTACAATTGACATTGCTAATGCGTTTTTCTCAATCCCTCTGGCAGCAGAGTGTTGTCCACAGTTTGCCTTTACTTGGAGGGGTGTCCAGTACACTTGGAATCGATTGCCCCAGGGGTGGAAACACAGCCCCACCATTTGTCATGGACTAATCCAGACTGCACTGGAAAAAGGTGAAGCTCCGGAACACCTGCAATACATTGATGACATCATTGTATGGGGCAACACGGCAGAAGAAGTCTTTGAGAAAGGGAAGAAGATAATCCAAATCCTTCTGAAAGCCGGTTTTGCCATAAAAGAAAGTAAGGTCAAGGGACCTGCACAGGAGATCCAGTTTTTAGGAATAAAATGGCAAGATGGACGTCGTCAGATCCCAATGGATGTGATCAACAAAATAGCAGCTATGTCTCCACCGACTAATAAAAAGGAAACACAGGCTTTCTTAGGTGTTGTGGGTTTTTGGAGAATGCATATTCCAAATTACAGTCTGATTGTAAGCCCTCTCTATCAAGTGACCCGGAAGAAGAATGATTTTAAATGGGGCCCTGAGCAACAGCAAGCCTTTGAACAAATTAAACGGGAGATTGTCCATGCAGTAGCCCTTGGACCAGTCCGGGCAGGACAAGATGTTAAAAATGTGCTTTATACTGCAGCCGGGGAGAATGGCCCTACCTGGAGCCTCTGGCAGAAAGCACCCGGGGAGACCCGAGGTCGACCCCTGGGGTTTTGGAGTCGAGGATATCGAGGATCCGAGGCTCGCTATACTCCAACTGAAAAAGAGATATTGGCAGCATATGAAGGAGTTCGAGCTGCCTCAGAAGTGGTTGGTACTGAAACACAGCTCCTCTTAGCACCCCGACTGCCAGTGCTGGGCTGGATGTTCAAAGGGAGGGTCTCCTCTACACATCACGCGACTGATGCCACGTGGAGTAAGTGGATTGCACTGATCACACAACGGGCTCGCATAGGAAACCCCAGTCGCCCAGGAATTTTAGAAGTGATCACGGACTGGCCAGAAGGCAAAGATTTTGGAATGTCGCCAGAGGAGGAGGTAACGCGTGCTGAAGAAGCCCCGCTGTATAATAAACTGCCAGAAAATGAGAAGCAATATGCTCTGTTCACTGATGGGTCCTGTCGCATTGTGGGAAAGCATCGGAGGTGGAAGGCTGCTGTATGGAGTCCTACACGACAAGTCGCAGAAACTGCTGAAGGAGAAGGTGAATCGAGTCAGTTTGCAGAGGTGAAAGCCATCCAGCTAGCGTTAGACATTGCTGAAAGAGAAAAGTGGCCAGTGCTCTATCTCTATACTGACTCATGGATGGTGGCAAATGCCCTGTGGGGGTGGTTACAGCAGTGGAAGCAGAGCAACTGGCAGCGCAGAGGTAAACCCATTTGGGCTGCCGCACTGTGGCAAGATATCGCATCCCGGCTAGAGAATCTGGTTGTAAAAGTACGTCACGTAGATGCTCACGTACCCAAGAGTCGGGCCACTGAAGAACATGAAAATAACCAACAGGTGGATCAGGCTGCCAAGATTGAAGTGGCTCAGGTGGACTTGGACTGGCAACATAAGGGTGAGCTATTTATGGCTCGATGGGCCCATGATGCTTCAGGCCATCAGGGAAGAGATGCAACATATAGATGGGCTCGTGACCGAGGGGTGGACTTGAGCATGGACACTATTGCACAGGTTATCCATGAATGTGAAACATGTGCTGCAATTAAGCAAGCCAAACGGTTAAAACCCCTGTGGTATGGAGGACGATGGCTGAAATATAAATTTGGGGAAGCCTGGCAGATTGACTATATCACACTTCCACAAACTCGCCAAGGCAAGCGCTATGTGCTCACAATGGTGGAAACAACCACCGGATGGCTGGAAACATATTCTGTACCCCATGCCACTGCCCGGAACACTATCCTGGGCCTTGAAAAACAGGTCTTGTGGCGACATGGCACCCCAGAGAGAATTGAGTCAGACAACGGGACTCATTTCCGAAACAACCTCATAGACACCTGGGCCAAAGAGCATGGCATTGAGTGGGTGTATCACATCCCCTATCATGCACCAGCCTCTGGGAAAATTGAGCGACACAATGGACTGTTAAAGACTACATTGAGAGCAATGGGGGGTGGAACTTTCAAACATTGGGATACACATTTAGCAAAAGCCACCTGGTTAGTCAACACCAGAGGATCTGCCAATCGGGGTGGCCCTGCCCAGTCAGAATTTTTACGTACTGTAGAAGGGGATAAAGTCCCTGTAGTGCACACAAAAAATATGTTAGGGAAGACAGTCTGGGTTACTCCTGCCTCAGGCAAAGGTAAACCCATTCGTGGGATTGCTTTTGCTCAAGGGCCTGGGTGCACTTGGTGGGTGATGCGAAAAGATGGGGAAGTCCGATGTGTGCCTCAAGGGGATTTAATTTTAGGTGAGAATAGCCAGAATTAAACTGTATGATACTAGTTGCTATATAACCCTGCTACTGTATGTTATCATTACTATAATTGTTATATGCTATATCCATAGTACTATAGTAAGAATCACTTAGATCAAGCAAGAAAAACTGTGATAAAACTGAGCGAAGCGCAGTAGTGATGGAACCAGAACTGACTCCAGCATGCAACAATCCAACGGTGCACACCATCCTCCTGCTGCGTCCAATGTCAACTGCTCGTCATACTGCACTGAAGCCCAACTCTGCTCTACCGACTGAGAGGACTTTGCACCATCCCTCCTGCCCAGAAAGACTGGTATGACGGATGGAGCCCAGAGTCAGGAACTAAATGAACTCAATGAACATTTAATGAACATAGCCCATAAACTGAAGGAATGATATCTCTGTATATGTATATATCTATCTATATATATCATTGTTCATATGTCTCAAAGTGATAGATAAGGTGTTGATGATTGACCAGGATGTAACTAAAGGTATGGGAACTGAGCATGACGTCAATGGTATAGAATAAGGGGTGGATACTGTCCTAGTTTCAGCTGGGATAGAGTTAACTGTCTTCCTAGTAGCTGGTACGGTGCTATGTTTTGAGTTCAGTATGAGAAGAATGTTGATAACACTGATGTTTTCAGTTGCTGCTAGTAGTGTTTAGACTAATGTCAAGGATTTTTCAGCTTCTCATGCCCAGCCAGCGAGAAAGCTGGAGGGGCACAAGAAGTTGGCACAGGACACAGCCAGGGCACCTGACCCAAACTGGCCAACAGGGTATTCCATACCATATGACGTCCCATCTAGTATAGGAACTGGGAAGTGGGGGGGGGAATCGCCGCTCGGGGGACTAGCTGGGTGCCGGTCGGCGGGTGGTGAGCAATTGCACTGCGCATCATTTGTACATTCCAATCCTTTCATTATTGCTGTTGTCATTTTATTAGTGTTATCATTATCATTATCCGTTTCTTCTTTTCTGTTCTATTAAACTGTTCTTATCTCAACCCGTGGGTTTTGCTTCTTTTTCCCGATTTTCTCCCCCATCCCACTGGGTGGGGGGGGAGTGAGTGAGCGGCTGCGTGGTGCTTAGTTGCTGGCTGGGGTTAAACCACGACAAGTGGATATCATATAACTTGACATTAATAAAGCTGTTGATTTTCTCCAATTATATTTTCATAATCAAGGTAGAGAAACCTCATTAGAAGAAAATTTTTATTTGGTGGTTGCAAAACTGTTTGGAAAGCCATGCTAGAAAGTTGTTTCTTAATCAAAACAGAAGACTTAGCGAAGTGGGCTTCTGCAAAGGTTTATCCTGGGTTTACTGTCAATCAGTATTTTCATTAATGATCTTGAGGATGAGATAGAGATTGTTCTTATTAAATTTGCAAATGAGGTCAAACAGAAGGTCTCAGCTGCAAATATGTCAGAAGGATTAGGATTTTAAACTATTTTGAACAAAGAGGTGAGGAATAAAATGCTCTTCATGCCTGCTATTCATGGGAGAAGTCGTCATGGTTTTAGGTTTCATCTATTTAGACCATTGAGTGCAACTTTCCAACAGGAAGGATAATCAAGTACTGGCATCGTTTGCCTCAGGGTAGTGTGAAAGCTTCAGCACAAGTGTGATTTAAGAAAAGGATATTAAGATATGGTTTGTGTAAAGGTGATCCTTCCCCAGTGTAGAGGGCTGTCCTGTTGAGGTCTCTTCCCTTCTTGTTTCTGGTCTGTATGTAAGGCAGGAGAGGGTGGTTTGGTTGATGTCTCTAATCACTACAAGCAGTCACAAACCAGCCCTGTATATGGGTGCTAGAAGGCAATAACGTGCATGTTCCCCTGCCACTGACTTTCATATCTTATCTTCTTTCATAGAGCATCTTCTACTGACTTGCAGGCCATCAGAGTATTCAAAACACTCCTTTTGCTCTTCCTCCAAATTTCTTTGAGGGGTAAATGTGGGAATTCATAATGTCTTATCAGCCACACAAGTTAATAATGTGGATCTTGTGTAATTTGGACCACTACCAAAGAATGAATCAATGATGCATAGATCTTTTAAGTTCACTAAATTGCCTGAAGTAAAACTCCTTCAAAACTTATCCATATCTGGAATAGCATTGTCTTATTTACACTTGTGTTTCTATTTCTGGGCTGATACAGCTTATAACATTTTTTTTTTTTTTTAATTTCCAGTTTTGAACTTGAAAAAGGCATCAAAATGAAAAACTGAATTTGATAAACAGGGATTTTCATTTTGGATTCTATAGAGAGAACAAAATTTGCTGTGCATGTAAATTCTTGCTGGTCTGAAGTGGTTAATTTGCCTTTGCAGGACACTTGACATCAGATTGCATTGAAGTGTGTTCTTAAGTAGAGATGGATCAAGACCCGACATCCCCCAACTTTGAGTTCCCTCAGTAGTTGGGTTAGACTTCTTCAGTAAGAAGCACTCCTTCCTAGACCAAGGAAGACCCGTGGGGCTTTCCCAAAACCTTGGGTTAAGTGGTTTTTTTGGACCTGACCTGGACCCTCACTTTGCATCTCAGCCTTTTTGTAAGGAGAAAACTCTGTGTAAAGGAAATCTATAGGCAAGGAACATATTGTGTTACATTGTAATAAGATTTGAGTTTCATCAATATTCAGTACTAGTACATGCTGGGTGGTGTTAGGGTCTGAGCAGATATTGCTAGCACCAGCTGTTGCTTTATGGCAGTTTTTCATGCTTAACAGTAGGAGACTAAACTATAGCATCATGCAAAATAGAAAGCTATCATGAACTGCAAGCAGCACAGTAAAATTCATGCAACTCCCCACTTGCTCATTAATGGGTGTTTGTGATTGTACCAGGGAAGAGCAGCTTGGTGGTTCTGGGGCTGTAAGGAATATGGTTGTTTCCCCGCACTGTCAGAGTTTCTGTGCAACCTTGGGCAAGTCTCTAAGGCATAATTATTTTAAGATACTGAGGTCCACAGAAGCCTTTACTTTAAGGTTGACTAATGCATTATAATGTCTTTTAAAACTGTGGCCCCTAGGCTTCTTGAAGATGAGTCATCTGGCTAAAAGGATCTGTCCATGTCTTATTCCCTCATACTGTGGGAGGATCTTTAGTTCTCTGGGCTTTTAGCTGGTGGCACATGGTTTCTGAGGGCCTTGTCACAGTATCTACCAGTTGCACCAAGGTAAAGTGTCCTCAGGGTAGGTACAAGCAACCTGCCCAACTTGCCTTCCATGCCTCTGCATGCATTCATTCATTTTTCTTAATTGTCAATCCTCTCATTTGTAAAATGACTGTGTAGGTCTTTTTGCCCTTTTTGCAGGTGCTTTGAAAAAAGGTCTTGCGGACTCCTTGACTTACAGGACCCCAGAACACCCCAACAAGGTCTTCAGGAATGAAAAATGCTGAAGGCAGAGGCTTTACTTTCTTCTGCAGTGAAGCCCGGCCAAAAACCTTGTGGCTGGCACCCAGGCTGTCCTGGGGCCACCACCAGCACACCACAGCCAGCACCAGGTCCAATGCCACTAGGATATTTCATAATTGTGCTGATGATTTCTTGAATGACCTTGGCCAAGCTGTCCAGCTCCTCCAGGTCTCAGTATCTTATGTAAAGTAACAGTTCTCATTTTTCCACTTGCTGTCTGCCTTGAGTAGTCAAATTGGGATGTCCAGTGCTGGGATGTTCTTTACTTCTTTCTGTGATTCATCCGTTATGTGGGGAAACTTAAAGCTTGGTGGTAGTCAGTGCAATTTTAGAGCTACTGGGAGTAAAGTGGTGGGACTAATGTCTGGAGAAAAGGTGTTTTTTTGTCCTTTAAAGTCCAAGCACAACCGGTAATCCTCTTTCAGATTTGTATTTGCAAAGCATATAGTAACCTTATGTCCTGGTTTTGGCTAAGATAGAGTTAATTGTCTTCCTAGTAGCTGGAATGGTGCTACATTTTTGGGTTCAGTATGGGAAGAATGTTGATAACACACTGATGTTTTTGGTTGTTGCAAAGTAGTGTTTAGACTAAGTCAAGGATTTTTCAGCTTCTTGTGCCCAGCCAGCAAGAAGGCTGGAGGGGCACAAGGAGTTGGGAGGGGACACAGCCAGGACAGCTGATCCCAACTGGCCAGAGGGATATTCCATACCATGTGACGTCATGTCCAGTATATATACTGGGGGGAGTTGGCTGGGGTAAGGAGAGGTAGATTGCCGCTTGGGGACTAACTGGGCATCGGTTGGTGAGCGGTGAGCAATGGCATTGTGCATCACTTGTTTTGTATATTCCAATCCTTTTATTATTGTCATTATTATTTTCTTCCTTTTCTGGTCTATTAAACTGTCTTCATCTCAACCCAAAAGTTTTAATTCCCCCCCCTGCCCCCTGATTCTCTCCCCTATCCCACTGGGTGGGGGGAAGTGAGTGGCTGAGTGGTGCTAAGTTGCTGGCTGGGGTTAAACCATGGCACCTTATGAAATGCTCTTTCGACTAAGAGTAGATGATGCTCTGAGGTTAGAACCTGCTTTGGTTATAAGTCCATAGTGTGTGGTCAGAAATCTCATTCTTGAATGATTAAGACATGTTCCCCCAAACACCCTTTTGTTACTGTTAATGGCAGCTTCTTGCCATGATACAGAATTTCAATTTATGGAAACATTTTTCTGAGAGCAGGTATCCATATTGAATGCCTTTAGGCTAATTGAACTGAAGCATCAAAGTACAATTAAATCAGAGCTCAAAAATGGTTGTAATTAGGACTCTTTAAGGGTTATTATTACTACTTTTTGTAAATCAAGATATAAGAGTATACTTCTAGTATAAATTTAAATTTTACTTTTTGTTGATTTTTTTGTTTACCAAAAGACTAACTTGAAAATCGTTGGATTTTATTTCTGATTTGCGAAGGTGATGGAAGTGGCATCAAACAGCAATTTACATACTCTCTGGTCAAATGACAAGATGGTGCATCTGCAGGAATGGGAACATACTGGGTTATGTGCCATTTGCCAGGGGAAGAAGCAATTTCCTGTGGTGACTAAAGGCTTCCATTCCCCTACCAAGGTCAGCAGAAGCATTTGCTGCCTTTGGCTACATCATAATTGCATTAATAAAGACTGCAGCTCCCAGGGGTAAAGGCTGCAATTAGAAGCAGTATCAGAGATTTCATCACTGTCTCTGCAGTGTTCCCCTGCAAGCAGATAGGCTCTGTCTGAATTTATTGATGCCATTCCCTGCCTTTGAATAAGCAGCTCCCACTGTGCTTTTACCACCTGGCAAATCTCTCTACAGTTGGAAATAGGTGCTGAGGGTGCTACTGTGGAAATCAGATCTGCTCCCTACAGTCCTCAGCTGAGGGGAGATGGCAGGAGCTACCCCCAGTCCAGCAATGAAAACCAAATTATTTGGAGGATCAGCTGGTTCTTATCAGGAAGGGGGTGATCACAATCACTGTGTTTTAGTTGGCTGACTATGTGGGGTGTCTTGGTGTAACTTCTGACTGCTCTGCTTACCTTGGCTGCTCTTTCAAGTTTAAGATTGGCCAGGAATGACAATATCTGCACAGGCTATCCTGCAAGGGACCTCTGTGCCTCCACAGCACCTGCTTAGGTGACAATGACTTGGCAAACCTTTGCTGGGTTGACTGCAAATGGCTCTTCGTTTTATTGCAAAATTGTTGAATACAATGTTTGAAGACCCATTGTTGTGGCTTAAGCCCAGCCAGCAACAAAGCACCATGAAGCCAGTTGCTCACTCCTTGCCGTGGTCCCCCCCCCCCACGGTGGGATGGGGAGGAGAAAATATAAAGAAAAGCTCATGGGTTGAGACAAGGACAGGGAGGGATCACTCACCACTTATGGTCATGGGCAAAACAGACTCGAATTGGGGAAGAAACAAAATCAGTTTAATTTACTACAAATCAAATAAAAACCTAGGATAATGAGAAGTAAAACCAAACCTTAGAACACCTTCCCTCACCCCTCCCTCCTTCCCAGCTCAACCCACTCCTGGTTTTCTCTCCCTCCTCCCCCCGGCAGCGCAGGGGGGTGGGGAATAGGGGTTGGGGTCAGCTCACCACACCTTGTCTCTGCTGCTCCTTCCTCCTCAGAGGGAGGATTCCTCACTCATCACCCGCTCCACCGTGGGGTCCCTCCCACAGGAGACAGTTCTCCATGAACTTCTCCAGTGTGGGTCCTTCCCATGTGCTGCAGTCCTTCAGTCACAGACTGCTCCAGCACGGGCTTTCCCATGGCGTCACGGCCATCTTGGGGGGCATCCCCCTGCTCCGGCGTGGGCTCCTCCCCGGGCTGCAGGTGGGCATCTGCTCCCCCGCTCACCTCCATGGGCTGGGGGGGGACAGCCTGCCGTCTCACCATGGGCTGCAGGGGCATCCACCTCCTCCAGCGCACCTCCTCCCCTCCTTCGTCATTGACCTCGGTATCTGCAGAGGTGTTCCTCTCACATTCCAATCTCCTCCCTGCTGCAGGTTCCCCTTCTTAAATCTGTTCTCCCAGAGGTGCTACCACCATTGCTGATGGGGTCGGCCTGGGCCAGCAGCAGGTCTGGCTTGGAGCCAGGGAAGCTTCTAGCAGCTTCTCACAGGAGCCACCCCTGTAGTCCCCTCCCCTGCTGCTGAAACCCTGCCACACAAACCCAAACCACTTATGTTCCACAATATTGACGGAGATTTTATAAATGTGTGTCTGTGTATATGCACACATGTATAGCTGCATATACACATATGGAAAAGAAAGGCACAAGCCCAAGTGAGGGCTCACGCTGGGACTGTCAGTGACCTGCCAGCTGCTCTGCCAAGGCTCCTGCCATCCATCTAGCAGGCAAGCTCTCCAGGGGAGCTTCTGCCTGGCAGAGCGAAGCAGAGCTGCTGCTGAGCTTTTCTCTTCTGAAAAGTCACTGCTATGTGCTACTGCCTGCTTAGTAGCTTATTAATTTTCTCCAAAAGGTGAAGGTACTGGGAAGGTCTTAAATAGCTTCTTGGCCTTCTCACTGCACTTTGTGGAGTTGCTGCTCTTCAACATTTCAACTTAAGTAAAACTCCTTTTAAAGAAAAAGGATAGGAGTAAAGTAGTGTGGTAGTTTACTTACTCTTTCCATGTGGGAAGTGTGGGTAAAGGTTTGAGTGGAGCAACATGCAGCAGAACCAATGGGCTCACATGTTTGTTAGCAGTATCTTTGTAGCCTCCAATGAGGAGGGGCATAGGATGGATGTGTAGGAGACTTAGACTTGACCCACAGCTGGAGTAAACTAGCCAGGTTCCATGTTGGCTTCAGTGGAACAGAAGATGGTAAAGCTTCTATGCAATAATAGGAATACATATTCATATCCAAGAGTATCAAGCACTTTGGTTAGTCTGCAATGCTGTTTCATTCTATGTCATATTCCACAAAGCTAGGAAAATGCTACTGTTTTCTCCCCCTTCCACATCACCACCCACCAACCTGCTGCAACAGACCACTCCTCTCTCCCTTTTCCCCTTGCCAGTCTGAGGAACTTTAAATGAAAAAAAACCCCAACCAACAACCCCGAACCCCCCCCCCCCCCCCCCCAAAAAAAAAAAATCATAAACTACCATCTGGTTCCCACAAACATGATCAGATCTTGGGCCATTTCCTCAGCATAAGCTGGCATGGTTCCATCCTCCACAGAACAACTCATCTTGCTCTAGCTTTGGGTTTGGTCCCATATGGTCAGTGCCCAAATTATTTTATTTATGCTACTGTTGTGCCTCAGGTCCAGGACCTTTTTTGTGCTAGCTACTCTGCAGAATCAAACAAAACCAGTCCCTGCACTGGGGACTAATACATGTTAGTACCAATTATGTTCAATACCCAGCTGTATTTTTTAAGTAATGTCTCAGGAGCTTCATAACACTTTCTGTAGTCCATCACTGTGGCTCATAGCTTCTGCAGCATTTGACCATTTTCTTCAAGTCCCAGGTGGAGTCATGTGCTTATATGAAAATTATTTCTTTTAAAAAAGGAAATTGAAGTTTATATCACCACATTTTTTGTTATGAAAACTTAACCTCTTAAAGACTCAGACCTCAATGGGTCCAGTGAGCCGAATGGATTTCTTATGAGATTAAGCGTAAGAACACATTGACTTTGTCAGCCTTGGGCTGAGATGAGAATTGGGACTAATAATCACAATTCTATTTCAAGAAGGTCTGGTAATTCATAATGGAGTTATACACAATTTTTAAACTGTCTGTTTTCTTATTTACCTGGTAATTGAAAAAAAGGATTAAACAGTGTTCATCAAATGAAATATCTGGAGCTTTCTTCCCTGCAATAGTCAATGAATAAGCAATTGGAAATGATTTCTTACTAACCCACTTGGACACTTAGGCTGTGGTGTGTCTGTTCTTTCAAGATGTCAGCAATAAAGTCATCTGGACCAGTGGAAATGGAATGTGAAAGAGTTTCTACCCTTTTGATAGAAGCCTGGGACCTTCTGGTGGCTACTGCCACAACCCATGATTGCATCTCACAGGTCAATATAACTGAACACAGAAAGCATGAAAGGAGCTGTTTTACCTCTAGTAACCATGTTAGAAAAAGATTGATGTTTTCAGTTCAGCTACTTCTGAAGAGTCTTGCTGACTATATCCAGAACTCACAACCAGGGTTGTCTTCTACATTTGGAAGCTGGAAGATATTAATGGGTAGTACTCATGATGATGAACAAGCCAAAGCCAAGTAGAAGGGGCTCTAGAGCTAAGCAAAGTCTTCACGGGCAGTTGGGTATGGAAATGTTAAGTCTGAAGTGAGGGGAAGAAGAGAGCATTGCTGGAAGAAAAGCTTCTTGAAAGTTTCTTGGTTTGGTGGAACAACTAAATGTAGTGGAGTCAAACTGAGGGTTTACAGCCTCTGAAAGCAGCAAAATTACTTCAAATCAAATAACCTCTGATTTTTAAAGAAACGCTATTAGTAATGAATCAATGTTTGAAAGTCAATTACAGTTCAGTTAAGCTGTGACCTTTAAAACCTTCCAGAATTGCTCTGCTGTTTTCTCCAGTGACACATCAGAGCTCCCAGGTCTGCTCAGAGTAGGAAGCTATCTTCATTTCCAAAATCTGCACTTATCTCTTTAAAACCAGAAAAACACAGTCTAAGTGTCTTTTTTTTTTTTTTTTTTTTTTTTTCTCTGACAGGGGAAAGAATTCCTTAACATCTGCGGAATCATCAAGGAAAGAAACAATGAAAAATACACATGCCCATCTGAAACTGAACATTTTGACTAGCTCTTCTACCATTTCCCACAGGTAGTTACTTCTTAAGTGACAGCACTTATGCCTTTAGAAATGAAACACAGCCATCTACAGTGTACAGAATACAGTAATCCAGAAGGACTCTTAAAAAGAAAGAAAATCAGTAACTTTATGACCATAGCTCTGCTGTATAATCTCAGATTCTACTTTTTTACCCCCATTAGATTTCTTTAACTCCATGTTTCAAGCCATATTTTACAGGTTGTTATTAAAGCTTTTCAGTGAGGGCCACATCTTTCCTTCCTGATGGAAGGCAAAAGTACCTGCTGGGGAAGCCACCAAGTCTGTGGAGTTCAAAGGGGCATCAAAAGGTTGATAACAGGATATCCCCAACAAACTCAGAAATCAGCAGTGTGAAACAGTCTTTGTAGACCTTCTAGGCAATTCTTTTCCTGTTTAAGTGTATTAGAAATCAGTCTTATAACTTACATACCAAGGAGCCAAAATGGAAGGGGAGAACTGAGTGAAGCCGCCAAATTAAAAAGTGGCAACGACTTTGTGGGTACCTTGAATTTACCTAGCACGTGTTGAAGTGTTTTAATGGTGCAAGAGAAAGCACAAAACTTAGATTTACTTTCTGCTATTGAAGTACTAGATTTTTGTTGCATGAACCACATGTAGGACAGTTTAGGGGGTGGTGGGAGGACTGGGGCACCTGCAGCTGCCCCCAGCACTCCTGGTGCCAGCCTGAAGTGCAGTGCTCACATCAGCTCTATCCTGGTGAACTATGAACCTCCTTTATCTCTCCAAGTTCTGAGTCTTAAGGAAGAATTTTGTGACTGTTTTAGAAGGCATCAGGGTTGGGGGTTTGTGTACCTTGGGGAGGACTGATGTGTATGGCACTTCTGTAGGGAGCTGCATTTACAATTACCATGAGCCAGCAAGTGCAACGATGTTTTCGCTAATCCAGATGCTGAATTTTAGGTACTAGTTAGGGGTAGATACAGATGTGGAAAAGTAGTAGCATATTACAGTGGAATGACTTTGTGTTTAGGCTCAGTAAACAATTATTTCTCAGTCTGTAAGTGTCCCAAGCTCAAGTTGCTGGGAGTGATGAAATCTTCCTCCTTGCAGACTGCATTGGCTAAGATGGAGGCATCGTTTTATGTGTAGGTAGGACTGGTCTTGCTGACTATCTCTGATACCTTTCATGCTAAAGGGAGGAGAAGAAAGATGTGTCTCTAAGTCAGAAAGAGTTAATCCATTAACATCCTTTTAATTATGCTGCTGCCAAACAGGATGCAAGTGAGCATGTCTGTGCACCTTGACCACACTGATGTACTAATGAACCTGGGATGCTTTTTATGTAGCAGAAAAAGAAGCTTCTGGAAAATGTATCTACTGAGGCTTTCCAATTACTGCTGCCCTTTTTGTGCTTTGTTCATTTTGCATTAATTTAGATGAGTTCAGAGATATCAGGTTAGCCAGGATGATAAATAAATTAACCTTTATTAATTAGACTATTTAGGACTGATTCATTTATTTTGTTTCAGTATTTGTGATTCATCAGTACTATTTTCTGCTCTCTCTGCCTCACAATCTGTTTGTCTTGAATTTCAGTTTATTGTTGGATCTGTTTGGGATCTTTTAGTCCGGGAGAGAGCTATGATTTAAAGATTATAAACACATATAAACAATGTAGGAATAAACTGAGAGGCTTGGCATATTATCTTGGGCTCCATGCCATGCTAACGTGACTATTAGGATTATCTGGTCTAGAGTTGTCTCATATCTGTCTGCTTTGGAGAGCAGATGGTGATAACAGGCAGCTGTCTGTGTCTGTCCATGCTGTTATGCTTGGAGCATGACAGCATCCTTGACACCACTTTGGGTCCTGAAGGACCAGGCTGAATGATTCCTCCTTGCCAAAACTAGAGAGTACTCCCTGCTGAAGCACCAATAGTGTAGGACGTAACAGACAGTTACCTTTCAGTGACCAGATTTTGAATCTCTGTTTTGGGTTTGATAGGTGAAAATCATGCAGTTTGTTTGTTGGACACACCTGACACTGAGTAGAACATTCCTCCCTCTCAGTTTTGCAGAATTGAACTGAGGATGGTCTGAACTATATTTCTACTCTGATAAGAAGACTACAGATCTGATGTCCTCTGTATGGACACCATCCAAACACCCTAGTAGATAGAAACAAGCATGAAGTTACCATTACAGCTTTCACCTCACCTTACCTAGTCTTGGTGGCCAGTAGAAGCAAGACAAGTCTTTGATAATTATATTTGCATTTCTTTCAGCTCTAAGTTTGTGCTCTTTTAATTTTCCCTTTTTGATGAGTCAGAGGAACAGCAGAAGGTGACGTGTTTCTAGGACAGCTCTTGCCCATGCCCTGAAATGCTTCAGGAGCATTGTAGAATTGTAGAAAAGCTACTCAGGAGAGGAATTTATGGAAGGAAAAGGAAGCAGTTCTGGGAAGTGCAGCTTGCTCTCCGCAGGGCAGTGGTGTTTCCAGGGGGTTTGTGTACATTTCTCCTCTGAAGTGAAGAGGTTCCTGGCTGACACAGAGACTCGTTTATTGTCAGGAGTCTGCCTTAGTGCTGGCCATGCTTCTGAGTACACTGCGGTGGAATCCTGCAGGTGCTCGCTCCAGTCTCCCTGGAGGAAGTGCCTGCATCACCTGAGTGAGGACAGCTCAGTGAGTGCACCTCTCCCATATGCTGAAGTGGCCTGGAGATGCTGCATGCAAGCAAGTCAGGTAAGACTTGGTGTTGGTGTATAAAGGGAAAATTCATGCTGTAGGAGTCCGCAGAAGCTTAAAACCCCAGCTGAGCTGCTGCTTTGAGAGCTGAAACTACCATGTCCCCTGCAGTGGCTCCCCAATGAGGACACATCCAGTGCAAACTGACAGCAGTGTGCACCCAGACAGGGTCTGCCGCCTATTTATCTTACTGCAGGGGTTGAACCTATCATTACACAGAGGTTCTTTATCACAGACAGTGAAGTAGTGTCTTCAGCATGGGATCAGGCTTATGCTTTGACAGGCCCTAATAAAGCCATTTTTCTTTTGCAGCCTCGCCCAGGCAGGTCTGCTCTGGATGCTGATCAACAATTTAGCTTTACTTGGATGACTTGGAACAATCCTGACTCTTTCAAGGCTGAGTGGAAAATTGTTCCCAGCATGTCTAAGTGAAGACCTCGAAGATTTGTCTACAGTTCTTATGGCTGGTGCATCCCACTGTGCATTTGACTCCCACATTTAAATTCTAAGCAGATAGCAGTTAGCCTTCACAAGAATACTTTTTTGCAACCCCATCAGCATATCAGAGAGCAATATTAATGCTTTAAAGTATAGGTCCCAGACACCCCAGCTCTGCTAGGAGCAAGCAGCAGGCTAAAGCATCCAGTGGTAAATAAGCTTAGCAGATTCTTTGTAAAAAGTAAGAAAAGGGCCATGATGGAATAAAACAGAATGTTTGTGCATCCGTTTGCCTTTGTAAATTTGCTAGAAAAGGACATACATGGTTTGCACATAGCACTTTTTTTTTGTAATTTACATGTGTCTGGTTTTCTGGTTTGCTTATATCAGTGTTTGTTTGTCTAATAGAAGATGTATTATACCTCCGTGCAAAACTTGCCTTATTCTTTAGGCAGCAACAAGTGCCATCGTATCACCGCAACCCAAATGGACATTCAGACTTTGTACGTGGTTTCTCTTTCCTAGTGGCTGTCTTTAGACATTCCTCTAAATAAACAGGAATAAAATACCACAAGCTACCTTTATGTAGGGAGCAACTGGGCGTACAATGCAAATGTCATAATATGCTACTGGGATGGGCATACCTATTCCCTCTGAAAGTGGATGGAATTAATTCCTTTTTGGTAGTGATAGCTGCTGGGCTTTAGCTTGAACAGTGACTATCTCAAGTTGAAGTGTCCATTTCTATTAAAAAATATCATTAGGTTACAGCTGGAGTGAAGTTCTCAGAAATGTAATCTTGGAAATGGATAGCTTGCTTTCCTGGAGAACACAATGAATTCACAGTTGTTTTTTAAATGGATAATCTAAAAATAAATAAAAATTCCCAATCTTGACTTTAAACAGTTTTTGGAATTACTTGTAGGATGTCAAGGTTGCCTATCGTCAACACAGGCTGGTGAGACATGAGCTTGTATCAGTCACATTTCATAGTTTTACATGTTGAGTAGATGAGAGGGTAAAAAAATACATATAACAGAGGTAGTTCTAGCAGATTAGTTAATGGGACCAATAACTTCACCCACTCAACCTCTCCCTTCAGGCTCTTGCAGGCAGAATTCACAAAAGCAAGAATTTTTCTCTTTCTGCCTGTCTATTACAACTTACCTTGAGCTGTGAAGTCATCTGGATTCGTTAAGACAAAGAGCAAATCCTCATCAGAGTTCCTTTGCTTCTGTACACATCATTTTTATGGGCAAATAATTAATGCCACACGGGATTTGAAAACAAAGGTGATAGTTACAAAATTATTTGCGGACAGGTTTGGTTCATTTCCAGCAGCCTTTGCTCTATGCCACAGGACTGAAATAGTAGAGATTGCTTCTCTCCTGAAACAGCCACAGTGAAACATGCCTAAAGTATTTTAGCAGTAATGTTGAGGAGGAATTGCTTATGTATTTTTCCACCTCGGCAGCGAGTGGCCTCTGTTGTGTATACCTTGCAATTAAAAGGGAAAGGAGAGACCTTGTATGAAGTTTGCATCCTCAAACTTAAAGCACTGCCACATGTCCCTGTTAACCATTCTTCTGCTGCAGCTACTTATGGATTCAAATAAAGTGTTCTGATGAAAAACTTCAACCGGCTGAACAGAGACACAAACATATGTTACAATGCAAAAGAGCCCTCTGTTTTGCAGCTCTTTCCTCCTTCTCCAGAAATACGGGCTATGGAAAGAAAGAACAAGATTTTGATATGCTAATTTCTAGTATCATTATAATATAATGCTTGCTTGTCCTTTATCAACAAGCTTGTTCATCTCTGAGGTTCAGCTTGTCATGCCTAATCATGTGCTGTATCAGCTGTCCTCTGAGGCCACTGAATGAGGGTGAATATTAAGACCAGACAGTGTTAGCTAACCACATTCACTTGGATCTCTCGTATCTCTGCCTGTGCCAGAAAGGACATTACTGCAGTGCTTTTGAGGCTAATGCTGGGGAGGAGCTTCAGGGAAGATGTGAAATGTCCTCTAGGGACACTTTCTGGAGTTGCTGCTCTCTGATTTGCTAATCTGATTTCCTAGCTTGGCTGGAGCTACTCTGATTTTTATCTGTTAAAGTCAGATCAAACTTGAGCACCGCTTTTGCCTCCCTCATTTGATTTATCTTCCCCAAAGTTTCAGAAGAACCAGCTCCATTCTTGCAGACAGACACAGATATGTAATTGCAGAGAAATTTCCATCAGTGTAACTGGATTTAGCACTGCAAGAGGAGACCAGGGTAGATAATACTAGTCTCCGAGTTTGTAAAGATACCAGATTTCTAAAGTTACTTGTCATCTGTAGGTACATGAGAGCAATGTGATAACACTTTTATTTCTTATTTCATCCTTTTTTAAAGAGGTCACAATTGCTTTATTCCTACCTCTATACTTGCTTTCATGTCTAGTGCTGTTTGGAGCCAGGTCCAGCCTGGCATTCAGGAACTTGTCTGCCAATTTGCAAAACTGAAGCCGGTGTCAGCAGCAGTAAGTGACCCCTGTGCTGGAGCTGCCAGGTGCTGCATCACTTCCATGCCCAGCACTTGTCTGTGTAACCTCCATCCAGGTGGGCTGAGCATATTCTGTTCAGTATCAAATATGTTTACAGGATTTCACCAATAGCAAAGGCCTTGAATTGAGTGTCTGCTACAAAACGCTCTGAGTTCACTCCTGACCTGACCATTCTGAAGCTCAGGGAGTTCCCTTAGCATGAATCTGGACCAAAACATTTCATGTGCACATGGATATCTCACCATAAAATGAATCAGAGGCAAATGACCCAGAAAAATAAGGTGAATGGCAATGTCTGTATGTCAGTTTTGCATCGTATAAAAATGAGTGGAGACTGGATGGAGCTTCAGCCCTTCTTTGTTTCCAGGTGGGTAGACCCCAGTTACTTTATCTCTGCCATACAGATGTCAGTGATTAAAAATTTCCGCTAACCACATTAGCGCTGCACCAAATCTCATAGATTTCTGACCATGACATCTTGCAGAAGGATCTGTCATCTAAGAAATTCCTCTAAAAAGATTTTTCAGTGTTGATCTCTCTCTCACATGTAACAGCTTCCAGTCTCCAACACAACATACCTTAGGGAAGACTACATTTCAGATTATTCTCCTACCATAACCATTACTTATACTTTCCTCTGGCCTCTGCTGAGATGCAGCATCTGTATCACGTGATGGCATAGAAGTAATTTGTTTTACTAAACTCATCCATTTGTGGCTACACAAAGCAAATAAAAATCTTAAATTTTTCAAACCACAGGCAGATGAGATTTGCAAAGCAGCACATTCATCTGCCATTGGCACTCCAGAGAGAAAATCTGGAGAGCACCACATAGATGCTTCTTGGCTGATTTTATCTACCAGGCTGGATTATTGGAACAGCAAGATAAAGGGAAAGAAAGGGTTCAAAACATATTCACTGTCACATAGATATACATTGTGAATTTGCAATAAGTCCATAGTAGTGGGATAATTGTAGTTTATATACAGCAAGATTTCCAGCTTCACGTTTTCTCCATGCACTCGGTACTGATATACCCAGCAAGCTCACGTCCTCTCTCTCTCCTATTTATCTCCATCCAGGCAACAGGCCGCATGAGCTGTGGTGAGTTGGTGGCATCACTGCACAAATGCCTGGCTGGACACCAGGAGCTACACTCAGGCAAGGAGCCATGAGCCCTATCCTTCACTTCTTCACTGGCGGGTGGGTCAAACAAAAAGCCCTGACTAGCAAAACAATTGCTTTCTGGGCAGTAGCACGTCGTGCAGGTCTGGCTCAGTACAAAGTGATATTGATCCCGCGTTAAGGCATTTAAGAATGGCTGCAATACAAAGAAATAAATGTCACACTCATAAATAAGAGTTGAACTAATTTAAATTACCCCTGCAAGATAATTGGAAGCTATTACAGCTTGAAGTATATAATTTGGCAAGCAGATAGCCCCTTTCTTCTCTATTTGTATATTTTTGCAACCTTTCAAGGGGCATAGCAGTAATATTGGATGGAAATGAGAAAGATGCTTATAGCATGAATTGTACTTTCCTAAAATGCACCCAGAAAAAGCTCCTTCCTCATTCCATATCAATAAAACAAGCTGTAGAGAGAGGGCAGAGAAACAGAGCCTTAAGCTTTTAGGAGCAATCTTTCTAAACTTGCTATCCCATACTGCTTTTTTAATTAAAAATTTATCCTCAAATTACTTCTGGTTTCCATCTGAATTTGGCTTTCATTTACCTTTCAGACTGGCATCTATTTTAGCAAGTACAGCAGCACGGGGCGGGGGGGGGGTTGGTCTCGCAATCAGCACGCATCTTCCCTGTTTACCTACATCCTTTCATCTCAATCCTCTGCTGCATATGCTTGGCATCTGGCTGCTAACCAAACACGTTTGACTACTGTCTACAAATAACATGATTCCAAATATAAAATATTCTGTGACTCACGTTAATTACAAAAAGAAAAAGAACAAAAAAAGGAGGGTTTTAATGGACTGGAAGTTTTCCTGGGAAGATGAAGTGATCTATCTGATTGCCATCAGCCAACTAAAGAAAAAAATAAATCCACAGAGGAAAAGAAAAGTCTCAATTATAGTATAAAAGACAGTGCACTATGTATTTTAGATAATAGATTTAAAATTATACTGAGTCAGCCTCAGTGATGGCAAAACAGCTGGGGTCATAGCCTCAGCCACCACAGAGCTGTAATCAGAGGGGTTTAAGAAAGAGATGGGAAGATGCTTTTCTGACAGCCATGTGGTGCTGAGGCACCCTCAGCCCACCCTGATGTGGGGAAGCATTACAGCATCCCCGTTGTGTTTGCTGTTGGGGATCGCTGAGCACCGTTGCAAAGGCCCACAGTTTACAGTAGTCTCTGATCACATCCCACCTTGCCTCCCTCTGTGCCCTTTACCAAAGCTGAGAATAAGCTCAATTTATTTGCTGGCATTTGGCAATCTAGATATTAACCCGTTTTAAATTTATTTTGTGCACCCACATTTCTTAAAGGTTGGCATATCATGTCAAATTACTGCAGCTGCCCTTTCTTCTGCACTCCCAGGTTAGAAATGGTGACTTTTCTCTGGCACCCAAAAACATGACCTCTCCCAAGACTGACTGGGCTACTTGTTCACAGGGAAGTCTGAAACTCCTGTAGAAAAGCTGCTCAGTGTTTGGCACATGGAGAAGGTCACACTTGATGAGATAAGAGATGTTATTTTCAAGCTTATAGTCAAGTATTGCAAATAATTACAAAATAGAGCTCTATATTTATGTAGCTTAGTGTTACTTTAACTTGCACTGATCAATGCTTGCTTCCAATCTAATGCATGAAAAATTCTATCAAGGATAATGCTTATTCACTGCAAATCTCAGTTAGAAATAGATTCTCAGGTGATACATCTGTGATGAGCCATTTTGAAGAGGGTATTATATGTCTCAAAGCCTTTTGGGAGGGAGGAGGAAAAAAGTACTTTGAGACAATAGCAAGCTGATTCAATAGCTGCACATGAGAAAGGCAGGCTCATGGTGCAGCCTTTGCAATAACAAGCCAATCTTTGCAGTGCTTTTATGAAGTGCAAACAATTTAGATGAAATGAGAAGAACTAAGAGAAACCAAGGACAGGCCCAGCAAAGGCCAATTAAAATGAGATGGATGCAAATCTTTGCGGGAATTTAGAAGGAAACTAGGATTGAACTGTTCCACTACTGCTGCTGCTTGCAGAGTTGTTTGCTTTCAGATTGACAGCTGGGACAGGTAGCTGGAATGTTGATCTCTTCTAAAAAAATGCATGTTTTTGTGGTCTCTCTGGGACCGTTTAACAGACCTGTGAGGCTGGATGAAGCAGACACATGTCTTCCAAATCAGGTACTTGATCAGGCTTCCTCTGCAAACACTGGCAGTCCTCAGTTAACTGTTTTTATCCAAGAAGGTAACAGCTGAAAGGTGTCTTTCACTCTTCTCTTAAAAACTACAGTCAAAATACAGCACAGATAAGTAGTTCGCTTTAAAAGGTCACACTAGTTTGTCTTATCTGTATCACAGTACATGACCCTCTCTGCTTAAGCTAGGAGCTACTTTTGCAAGTGAAAGCAATGAAATCTGCATCCAAATGCTACACCGCCCAAAATACCACCTGCAAATGACAGTGCTACACAGAGCAGTGGCACAGCTGATGTGCAGAAAACGTGAAGACTTTTTGGGGGCTCAATCCAGCCTCAGTCTCCACCTCAACCCTGCACAACATCTGCCCTGGACACTATGACCGTCCCCCTAGAAGAAACCAGGTGTGGAAACCCTCCGTTGAGTTAATTGGATGAAACCATTTTTTTCCTGAATGCCCTTTGCTATCAAAGTAGTTCACAACTAGGAGGGGGTGAGACAGCGAGGATATAATTAGAAGTGCATTCATCACTCCTGCTGGTAATTGTTTTCTAAGAACACATAAAAAGAGAAGCAATTGCTTTCTGGAGTGCCTCATCGCGCTGCAGGTACCGGTCACAAATCACATGAAGATGGGGAGCCCAGCCTGGTCCCTGGTGATGTTCATCTCCATGATGGACCCCACTGCTCCATGTCCATGGGGGACGTGGGGGCAATGACAGGAGAAATGAGAGCCCATTGAGAGAGATTTATGGGGCTGGGAGGAAAATGCCTGCGGTCGCAGCCTGGCCCCAGCACTTACAGCTGTTTTCTGAACTGCTGAAACTTGGGACATTTGCAAAGTGGGAAAGAAAAGAACAGAAAATGAGACAAATTAGTTTCTTCAGATTTGGGATTCAGCCTCCACCTTCATTGTGACAGCATGCATCAAAACAAATTTATTTTAGATACCTGTGACTGCAAATGATGCACTTGATCTGGCAGGGAAGGGTTTAAAAGTCTCCCTATAAAAATGAGGCCAGTTGATCTGTGCCTTGGCTGTTTATTGCACAGAATCAAAGTGGGTATAAAATGCTACTGAATCAAAATGGCAACATGCTACCAGCTGCAGAGTGCCTCTTATCAGTGCCCTGATGCTCAGGCCTGTGCTGAATTTTATCTTCTACTGGGTGGCCTAAAATGGGGTGCAGATGTCATCTAATGATGACTGCAAAAGGGCTAAGTTCTTCCTTTGATTTGCTCGTGTTCCTGTGGTCACAGCAGGGACTCCCAGCCAGGGCTGTTACAGGGGTTTTTCAGGTCAATAATAAAGATATTAAATGGAGGAGGATGTTGCCCCACCCATCCCCTGTCCATCCTCCCCTGTCCGATGGGGCTGCACTGGCACTCTCCTGCCTGCTGGCTGCAAAAGCCCCTATGAGCCACCAGAAATAATTAAAAGTACCAATCTGGATTTAAGGACAACCCCCCCACCAAAGTGTTAACAAATGCACAAGCGCCCACTCCATAAATAAATAAATAGCATACTACCTCCCAAGCAAATCAGAGCAAAAAATCAAACTAGAACAAACAAATAACTAAACACCACCCTCCCCCCAAAAATGCTGGGAATCCCCCACCCTGCAAAGCCCATGTCATACATTAAAGACCTGTAAATAAACCATCAAAAGAGTGAAACGGTTGTCAAAAGTAATCAAAAGTCATTGCTCATAGATTTGAAGGCAAGGAAAGATTTTGCTCCTGAATGAGGGGTTGCACACTGCAAGGTGTCAGTCCGACTCTGCTTGCTGTCACTTTGTCCCCATGCAGCACCCTGGGTGTCGGTGGGGGATAGGGGACCCTGCTTGGCATGGGTGGCTGTGGTGGCTGGCTGGGGTAGGGGGGAATGAACAGCCATCCTGATGGTGACCCCCCCTGCCTGCCTGGCCAGCAGCATGGTCCACAACCTCTTAAGTTGTTCTTGCCTTTGTCCTGCTCCTGTGCTCCAGGGAAAGGTCAGGTTTTCTGGGAAATTGGGATATCTGTGGAAAACCGCCCGGGGAGGAGCAGCTACGGAAAGCAAGTGCTTCTGCTCACAGGCTGAGAGCAGGTCACTCTGCACAGCCTGGCAACGACGGACCCAGCCCTCAGGCCATGCAATTTGTATGCTATTTTTATAAAAGATCTTTTGTACGGAGCTGACATAGTACAGGTTAACATGTTCCTTCTGCTGCTGTTCAAACCTGTTACTTCCACCGAAAAATGCAAGATTGTGTTTTGTTTTATGGTCCTTGTAATCAGCTGCACAGTCCATAATGTGTACCCTGGAACTTATCTTTATTGTGGTATTCCACTGCACGCAATTAGGAGGGGCTCGCTGTATCCCTGTAAATGCTGAGTTTCGCACGCAGTGTAAGTGCTGAATAGAAAAATCCATTCTTCCGTGAGGTTTCCTTATTAGTAAACTCTAATAAGCTATTGAACAACGTTCAGTGCAACAGTCAGGAAACCTGACTGTAATAACAGCCCCTTCATTGAAGCCCAGATATGTCAATAACAGATAATCCTGCAATGCACGACAGTAGATGGTGCTCTTGGTTTGCATTAGCTGCCTGCAGACACAGCACGATGAGATCGTCCACTCTTAAGCCTATGCCTAGTGAAACAGTCCTTCAGAAAGCAAAGCTGGAGATGCCCGAGCATTTTATTAGCCTTGCTAAGTCTCCTGATGGCCACAGCCCCCAAATCGCCATGTACACAGTCCACTCGTCCTTCAAGAAGGTGCTGAGGCTAAGTATGCATATAGGCAACGAGCCAGCTTTCCCATGGCTCCTTGCAACCCTAGCAAGCACCAGCTCCTGGAGAGGTCCCTCTGCAAAAGAAAGCTGAAGCCTCACGAAAACACATCCCATGCTTGGCTGTGTCTGGGGGCTGGCATTGCAGCCCACTGCAGGTGAAGGCATGCTCTGCAGGAGCACCAGCTCCTCCAGTCAGCCAGCGCGATGTTTACAGCTCTGCAAAACCCTCAGCTTGAGCCAGTTCATACTCTTGACAGGAGGAATAAAGCAAGATTTCTGTTTTATGGTGTCCTCTTTGTAGGAAGTGGCAAGCCAGTCGAAGTGGGGCTGGGGAATTCTGATGTGGTGGTAAACACGCACCCACCGCTGGGGCAGCACATCCCTGGCACAGGCAGCTAGTACAGGGACAGGGCTCTCCCATCAGTTCTGGGTAAGGTGGCTGCTCTACCACTTTGCTTTGTCCAGCTACACATTTTAAATCATAGCAATTACAGTGTCCGTGTTTAGGTTTCACTTCCATGAGGGGCTGCGTGGGAGCTGATGACACTGTACCTGAGACGATATAGCAGCAGGTAGACAACGTAAAGCCTCAGAAATACTTTCCAAAAGGATAAACAGCCATGTGAAGTCCTCTCTGGGGATTGTTACAATTCAGGGTGAGAATTTGGTAAGGCCTTAAAAAGCAAGGCATGCTGTAAAAGGCTTGGGTGCCCAGCGCTCATATAAACAACTCCTTTTCAGTCTGAACATGTACTTCAAACCAAAATGTGCTCTGTGAGAGTTATTGATTTATATAAACTATATGCACACACTATAGCCCATGGTTGAGTACCACCAGTTTAAGATTATACATAATCTATAAAAATATTTCTACTTAAGCAGGTGGTGCTCCATCATAAAACAGAACAACTGTGCATGGATATAAAGGAAAAGAACAGCGACGATTATACGCATGCAGATGTATGTTGCCTATATGTGCCTGCACACTTGTGCACAGGCACAACTGGCATCTTTTAAATATGCCCTGTTGCCTGGACATTAAAAGGCTTGAAAAAAAGAAAGGAAAAATGAATACTTCTGCAGCTTCCTCTGCACTAATTGAATTTCTGTCCATAACATTTACAGACTTTAAGAAGAGCCCGCATAATTACCTTTTCTCTTGAAATTTTTTTCTCCTCTTCATTTAAAACTCATTGTATTGTGTCATTTTATAGGCGCCAGGAATAAATCTTTTGTCAACTCTATTGCATTATTATGCAAAGTACACAAAAACTATAGGAATAAAACAGCCCGAGAGAAGCCGAATGCTGTTCCTTTCAGTCCTCCCATTCTGCCCCAGCAGCAAGCCTCCAAGTTTGCTAACACAATCTTTTTCTCAGAGAAACTTCCTCACCCTTGGCCATTGATTGCAAAGAGTTCACTTGACCATGCTAATGCCGGCTATGAGGAAGTGTAGTTACTGAGAGAAGAAAGACTTGATGAAGGAGCCATCAATTATCTGCAGAATTGATCCTGGGGGTGTGAAGGAGCTGCTGGGCACCAGGAGGGTTTCTTGGCAGGAGGAGAGAGGTCAGCTGCAATAAACTCCCTTCTCCCCCAGGGATGGATACGCGTCCCAAGAAGAACCGTTTCAGGAAAAAACAAAATCATTGACGTTCAAAAATATTCTGAAGGGCAAAGCTCAAGAGGTATGTGGGAACTTTACAGCTCCTTCAGGTGGTCTTGGCAGGCTGTGATTAATCTGAGGAGCTCAGAGCGAGAGCTGAGGTGTGGGAAGAGGGACCTTAACCTGAGGCTGACCCTGCCCCGTCCCTCCGCCACCGAAAGTACAAGCCAGGCGTCTTCAGATGATTTTAAAGCTCTGAGTAAGAGCTCATTTAAACACATTAGTGGGTGCTTTAACTTCTAACCCAGGCTCGTTAACATTGTTGGAACAGAGCTTTGCTCCCACAATGTATCCACGAAATGGAATTAAGCAACTTAATTAGGCTGGGTAAAACACAAAGAGGGATTTAAGAGCAAGGGGACTTGGCGGCTCTGCAAGGTGACGTCAGGGGTCCCTGGAAAAGCTCATCTACCCAGCTCCGACCCTGGAAATTTCCTCTGCTGGAGGAGCATTGGAGTTGGATGTTTGCTCATGATTTGTTTGTTATGTTTTGGGTTTTTTCTGTCCTACCATAAAACACTGCAGAGAGCTAGACTCAGAGTACGAGAAAGTCCTGGCACTCCTGCCACCCATTTCTCTTCCCCTTCTTGTTTCACCTTATATAAATAATGGCCCTTTGCTTAGGAGGAGAAAAGTACAGTGACTGACTGTGCTGGTGAAAAAAAGAAAAATTAAGGGAGAAAAGAGTCAGAAGGGAGCCAATAGTAAACTTGTACTTTCTTGGAGGTAAATTAGTAATCTATCATCACTTGGGGAACTGGCTCCAGGGTGTTACCCAAATTTATCCGCTTGCATCTAGCTACTATTGTCAATTTTTTTCAGTTGACAACACGGAGATTGCAATACGGTGCGAGAAACTACTAGTCCCCATGTCAAACTGAAAAGTCTAAAATACTTTATTCTTCGTTGTTTATTTACTCAAGTACGTCTTTAAATGAAAGGTTGAGTGCTCTGCCCATGCCTCCTGCAGCCATCTGCTGGCATGGGCCGGTGTGGAGCACCTTTTTGGTGGACCACTGGCACCAGCGTTAGAAGATCCTGCTTTGTGCCTGGAGGCTGGATCTGAGCAGCCAGGTGTGAGGTCCTAGGAGCCTGGAACAGCCAGTGTTGTTCTGGTCAGCTGTGCAATGACTTATTTCTGCTTCAGAGGCACAAAAGCACCGTGGGAAAGGTGGAGGAGTTGCCAAGATAAATGTCTGGCTCTATATCTTGGACAAATTCAATGCTTCTGGAAATTCAGATTGAGACATGCATCCCTGGGAAATGTTTACCATTGCTGCTGGCATTAATCTCCCAGAGCTGTTGTGTTGGAGAGTGTGATGGTTGGATTGACTCACCCTTCCTTGGCACAAGTTAGCCACTTCTGGTCCTGCAGGGACCCTTGCCACGAGTCCAGCTTGCTTCTCCCCTGCCCCACACACTGGAGAGCCACAACTGTCCACGGCCCGAACCCGCTCCACTCCTCCTGCAAAGCTTCCTGCCCTGAGGAGCTGTTTTATGCACTCTCTTCTTAAACACCATAATGCTTCAATGGATATTTTTTTGACCTCTGTGGCTTGCCTGAAGATTTTTCATTATTTTCTTTCATCATCTCAGGCTAATATTTTACCTTCAGTCAAGCCCCTTATAAATAATGTCATCCTCACCACACCTTTGGCTCAGCTATCCTGGCATCCCAAATTGAACTAATAAAACACACATCCCACCTGCAGATCTGAAAAAAGAAAAAAAACCCCAAACTTTTAAGAAAGCTGATGAATTTAGCCTCATTACCTTAAGATGTGCATCTTTAACAGGCAGATCACCACATTGCAAGTCCTGAGCCCTCACACAAAGCTGAACTCTATATCATACAAAATACTAATGAGATCAGACTAATCATACTTCTTTGTGATGGGAAAATATTTGTTGATGTGCCTTATCTTGCCCCTTTCAGTACAACTGGTTGCAACTATTTGCTCCACTTTCAGGCTGCTGTTTGCAAATAGTGATGGAAAAGGGGATGCGAGCATCATTGCACAAACAGCTTTCTGTTTGCGTAGCTGTTTGAGAACGGCTGTGCCATGCACGAATGCCAGGATGAGCAGAAACAAGTATTTATGAATTATTTACATTTCTTTAGTTGCTGCTCATCATTTGTTATTTTTCTGTTTAAACAGTTTGTCCTCTGTTCCAGGAGCAGAAGGAAAGCCAAAATGACTTCAGTGACAGCTCAAATATCCCACAGAATGACTAGTAAGTAGTCAAAGTAAACAACTTAGGATGAAAATACAGCCTGAAAAATTATTCATCCCATCCACACAACAAATTGGTCAGAAAAAGAAATTTCTGTTCTACAGAAAACCCTCAAATGAAAAACCAAAGAGAAGAAAAATTGTTTGCCTTTTCCATAGAATGAGAATGTTACAAAAAATAGAATAAAATATTTGATATTATCATGGTTCTTTGTTTCTAAAATGTGAGAACATCAGAATCACGCAGAAAAGTAAAGAATTGAACTGAGTCACCTCAGGAGATGATGTGATGGTTTTTGCTTATCAAAATGAGAGAGAAGCACTTTATTTTGACTTTTGCCCATCAAAAATGTTGTGGAAATGAGCAGTTTCCTGTGCAACATTTTGATGAAAATGAAAACCACATTTGCTAATGAAACACCACTCCAGTGACAGGTCTAGTGTCTGCTTGCAAGTTATGGGCCTGATTCTGATAGCAGTTTCCTCTCAGCAGAGGTTCGTTGAGTCAACTGGAGCTACTCTTGATCTACACAAGGCTGCATCAGCTCAGAGGTACCTCACAGAGGCTTCCTGAGCCAGGAGGGGACTGTGCTCGTTGCTAATTTATTCTCCATGAATAATTCAACCACTTCTTGTCATTGCTTTGCCACAAGTGTTTCTGTCATACGCTGCATTTGATTTCACCACCGAAACCTCAAAACTGGAGATGGAAAGAGAGTAACATGGGTTCCCACCTCTCTGGCCAGAAATATTCCCCACACTGTGTCAGTGTGGGGTGCAGCACTGCTGGGGATGGAAATGAGCTTGGCCCCACTGGCAGCACTACAGCAACTCAGGGTTTATGTCTGCAATATATCCCCCAACACCAAGAAGGTAAACATCAGTTGTAGAGAACTATAAAATTATTGGGTTTGAATATTTGTATTTTAGTTGAGGGGTTTACTGCAACCCCCCCCCCCCCAAACTTGTTTCTAAGCATAGGTGAGATATAGATAAAATTGCATTTTTAAGTAAATAAAAGATACAGAGAAAAAATCTGTTCTTCCTCTGCCAAGCTTAAATATGAGAACATACTGTAGGGTTTATTTTCCAGGTGAATTGTTGGAGCTTTAACTCTATAAATAAGCCTAGCTTCATTGATCTCAATGGCACGATGCTGATTGACACCTACTGAGGATACATGCATAAGTATTTTTCATAATGAGCTCCTTCTAAGCCCACGATTGCCAAATGATGTGGCAATTACATATTAATATGTGTGACTGTGCACAATCAAACTGGGCTAGAAGGGATGCAACCTTTTGTTTTTAAAAATTAATAAAATATTTATTGCAATCAGCTCATATCTCCCAATTTGTTGCCAATTAACTAAAGTGTTTAGTGTGCAGCTGATTGAGGCTGCAGCCACAGGGCTGCACTAGGGGAACAAATTGGAGGCTTCTTGCACTGAATTTCTCTCTGTTTCATTCTCTCCAGGTAGGAGCAGAACAGCAGGAGCCGGGAAATGGTAAGGACTTTCCTCTCCAGGGAAAGACATCTCCAGTCATCAAGCTAGCAGACAGCTAAAACACCTCACAGACTAAAACTCAAAAGTGCATCAGGCTAAACTTCTGTTGATGAAGACCAGAGACTTGGGCCAATAAGTTGAAGCGGACATTTAAAATATGTTTACCTTTTTCCAGGATTATTGATTAAATGGGAAGACGGTGAAGAGAGTTGCAACGCAGAATGACACCAAGTTTTGAAATACGTTTGCCATGGAAATGCAAATCTTGATTCTTAGCTGGTCTAGTACATTGTGTATGTTAATCTAATGTTAGGGGAGCCCGGTATTATGGGATCTCAAGGCATGGCAGAGTATATACATATTTATACAGTGGCCAAGAAAGGACAGGAAAAGTATCAGAGATGATGCCTTTGACTAGTAGAGAGCCTTCCCAGCTGCTGTAGGCTACACAAATGCTGCTGGAAAGATGACTTAGCTGCTTGGCTAGCAAGTGCAGGCTTCAGTGGTGATGCAGCAGCTCCTCTGGAAGTCAGTGACATCAGGATTGCCTTGAATAGGAGCCTTTAATGAACACCTACCCCTGTCTGATGCTTTTCTCCCAGTCCTTTCTGAGTGTGCCTTTCTCCTGGGTGTTAGCAGGAACAGCACAGATGATGGCCCTGTGTGCCAGCCAAAAAGAGCCCCCAAAACCTCAAAGCCTAAGTTCTTCCAGTACTTGAATTCTCACTTGCGTCCCATAGAAGTTGGTTATTTAAATTACATTCACAGCCTTAATGCCTTGATGACTTCTTTTCAGAGTGTTTTCTTCCCACTTGTTTATTTTTAATTTAAACTAATGAGCTATTCCTGCATTCCTTTCTCTGTGTCAGAGAGCAGGACAGACTTGTTAGAACTCTGGTGAATTCCTGCCAGAGGAAGAGCCAGGTTCTGTGCTGAGAGAAAGAGCAGCCCCTGGGTTTTTTTTACGGTTTTTGTTCAGCTTGTTCGAAGTCTATAATGAGGGACTGTCTCTTCATCAAATCTGTCTAATGGGATCTTTGATCTCCATTAGGAACTGGAGCTCAGCGAGGAGAGAGTCAGCATCAGTAACGCATTTCATTTGAACCTCCCCTCTCTGATACAAAAATGGTGATTCATCCCCCAACTAGGCCATTTTTTTCAATGAGCTTGCTGTTCATGGGAATTAGGTCTAGTCCATGCTGCTGTAGCTCACATAATTATTAATAAACTGAATGTCTGCATCTAAAATAAAATCAAATCGCATCTTCTTTTCTAAGAATGTCTGGGCAGAGCAAAGCTGACTTCGTTCTCGCTAAGGGATAATAAGAGCAGCTAAGCCCCAGCAGTGTGAACGTTTAATGTGGGCTCTTAGAAGCAGAGTATGAGATGCCAGGGACACAGGAGGTGTCAGCACTGTCACAGTTTCTCCGCTTGCACCCTTGTCAGAGCTGAACTGCGCTGCCTTGAACTGAGCTGGACTCACCTTTTGTGGCATCCTCCAGGGTCAAGGCATCTTCTTGGAGCTACACAAGTGTTTACTATGAACATGGAAAGAGGGGTGATGGCTAGAGAACTGGAAGAGGACAGAGAACGATGCCTGTAAATCTCCCCTTTTCTTCTCACAGTGATCCGAATTAATCAGCCCTGTGATGGAGCCTCTCTCTTTTATGGGAGATTAGCACCACATCATCTCTATACAGAAACTATTGTCAACAGCCACAAGTACCCCCTTAGCACAGGCCCAAGATCTTTTTAGGTGTTTCAGGCTCAGGTGAAGCTAACCAGTTTCAGCCCTACCCCCGGCAGTGCTTTCAGCCTTCCTAAGGCTGCTGTGGACGGTGGAGCCTGGACCACCGCCCGCGGCGCAGCTGGTGAGTTCACCCAACCCAGAGTTTGACAGGCTCTAAATCCATGCAAGCAGCCCCACTCTCCCTGGAAATGGGCACAGATTGGGTTTGCAACAGCAAAATTTATTGCAGCATGAACAGTGGGGTAGGGCGGAGAAAGAACCTCGGGAAAGAAACCTCTGGCTGAATATCTTGATCTGCCTCTTCCTATTATTTCATTGCAGTGTGTGTACTGCTGAGGCAAACAATTCTTGCAGAAAAACAAGGAAAAAAAAGAGTATTTCTGTCATTTCACAACTGTTAGTGAAAATTCAGGGAGTAAACAAAATCCTGCCCTAGTGCGGGCTTCATTTAAATAAAGTCACTGCTGAAGTTTTGACTGATTACTGGTTCAGAGCCAAGGAGTTTCATTATCAGGTATGGATGACTATGCAGCACTGAGCACTAGGGAAACCATCCCTCTAGAGCTATAAATGGGGCAAATATGATAAAGGACAGCAACCATGGAATTCCTTGGTGCCATTTTTTACAAAGTCACGTTTCAGAGTAGAAATGTATTTCCTATGATCTTTATAGTTTTGAAGAGCTACACTGCTTGCATGATAGCTCTGCCAGTAAATGCACTGAGGAATGCAATATGAGTATTTAATGTTCAGCAAACTATCACCAGGTGTATGCTTTTACAGTCCATTGCAATTGAAAGTGGAAGAGTGTTTTTTTTCACCTAGGGGTAAAAATAAGTAAATCTGGTACAAACTATAGTGTAAGAGAAGGAGCTCAGGGTTTGTTCAAGGAAAGAAAGGGGTAGCACATAAAAATAGTCACTTGCAAACATGGTATTGAAGCAGGTACTTGCTGCTTCACTCCATCAGTGTGCAACCCTTTGTATACTTCCCACTGCAACATTATTTCTGATAAATTATTGAGATAGGAAAGATATTTTACCCTCCCAACCAGCTCAGGCGAATCATTAAGTGCATCAAACCCTCTACTATTTTATCGAACCTGAAAACATTTTTTAAAATGAGAGAGGCATGTCTGCTTTTAACACAGATTTTATCCTTTTTACGTTCTTCCCAAAGCCCTCTCAGGACTTGGGGAATTTTCTCCATTGTTCATGGGGCTTTGGGTTGGGATTTTTTTTTAAGACAATGTTGAATTATTGAAAAACAGTAAAATATTTATTATCTAATCAATAATACATTGGATGCGCTGCTACTTATTTTTATTATTGACAGAAGCAACTTGGCCGCCTGAGATAAGAATACACTAAGATGAGGCAGATGTTGCTGTAATCAAGGCAACAGGGAACTGGATATGAGGTGGCCACGGGCTGGGCTACGGACATCCTTCTGCACTGGTGAATATTCAATCTCTCTGGAAAGAGATAGTTCAACTCCTGTGGAGGAAGTGTTACAACATGGGATACATACATCCTAGGATCAGACTATATGTTACAGCTAAAACAGTCTCTTGTCAGGCAATAAGAGGCTATCATGGAGTGACATTCCCGATGATACACATCTTTCTGAGAGCGCTGTTTTGAGATGGACATGTCCCAGCTAGCTCAGAGAATTTGATCTTGCAGGTGGCACAGCACAAGGGACATCATTTTTTGCTGAACAAAACTGCACTTGCATTTTGATGAATGCCTCTGTGCAAGTACACGGGTTTGCGCAGGGATACATGGTAAAATATATGATGTGTATGTCTGTGTAGTGGATCCAGATTCAGTTTAGAGCTGGTTTTAAATATAAATGAAAAGAGAGAGGGGAAAAAAAAAAGAAAAAGAGATAAGGCAAATTAAGGAAATCCTTGGAAAATTTACAATGCACAGAGACCAACTGAGAGAAGTCATATGCATCCCAGGATGATAAAGGAACTACGAGATGGAGTCACTTACTTGTCTTGACTTATTTCTGAGGAACTATAGGTAGATATCTGAGGAGCACCAGAAGAAGGAGAAATGCAAATATTGTCCTACTCATCAGAAAATCAGAGAAAGAATGACACAGTCAGTTACCATACATTGAATTTCTAAATCTGAAATGAATATTAGGAGATAAATATTTCTTTGAGGGTGGGTTTGTACAGAAGAAATAATAATCTTACAGACAAATTCAATATCTTATTAAAATAGAATTACAGTTACTAGCTGAAGGCAATGTGGTGGGCGTAGTCTATTTGAATTTTAGAAAAGCATCTGATGCAATCTCTCATAAAATTTTAATCTCAAAATAAATTAAAACTGGCTTTGATATAAGCACAGCTACATGGATCCATAACTGGCTAAAGAATCATAAAAGTAAGAATGAAAAGTGGCATTTACATTGCACTGGAGGAAGTAGTCTTTCTTACTGCAACTCCGATAAGAATAATTGGCCTTATTTATTATCTTCCTAGCAATAGAGAATAGGAAGCGTAACGGCACGTTGCCAGACTAAACAGGAAGGCATATAATGGACATGAACATTGGAGAAGAATTAATATAGCATTTTTCTGCCCATGGTGGACAGTTACAGCAGGCAGATAAGGTGCTTTAAATTCATGGCTTTGCTTACTCAGAGGTACCTTGGGCAGGCAGAGACAAGTGTTGCAGTCAGCTCTCCTATTTTAAACCAAAAGGCATGCAGGGAAGTTAAACTCTTGTCTTTCATGAGCAGTAATGTACGTGATATTCATGCTATTAGCATAGTTATTGGTGTTTTCCCTTAATTTGATATAGCCTGCAAGAAGGAACCTGCTGTGACTTATTAAGAGATCCTGGGGGACTGGTGCCCAGTTGTGGCTTGGGGCTGCACTGCCTTTCCACCGTCTGCTTTTTGGGGAAAGCTAAACTGTTCTTCCCTTTCGATGAGTCCAAACCCAATGGGACCAGAGCTGTCAGTAACCTGCCTCATAAAGAAGATGTATGGACCCAGGTGTGAAAAGGTATTGGTGAGCTATTTTATAATGCAGTACTGTGATTCTGGGGTTTGGGACTTGTTTTAAACCTCCTTGCTCTAATTAATCTATGTGCACAACAGAGGGAACCCTTCCCCTTTGCCTGGGAAAAAATCCCCCAAACTTCAGAAAGTTCTGGGGAGAGCAAAAATTGAGCTGGAGAGTCCAGATGAAACAGAAGTAGGTATCATCTCTGCACAGTGGTAATTGACTTTGAAGACACTATTCATCTGAATTACTCAGTTTGCAAGGATTCCCATCCTTTCCATCTTCACAGAGGAATTCAATATATTCAAGAGTAAAGATGTGCAAAGAACTGATTTTTCTGTCTGTTGCACAACCTGAATAAGTAAATGTAGAAAGAAACCATTTCACATCAACCTGAATCAATTTATAAAATTCATTTAGTGAAATTAAAGTAAAAAATCTTTCTCATGAAACCAAAGACTTTCATTATCCATTTTTAATTCTTTTAAAACAAAATAGATGTCTTGTTGCTATGTAGCTTAAAAATGCTTTGTTCAAAGACATCAAGAAAAATACCCTAGTTTAGATATTTTTCCCAAGGATTTCTTTTTCCGAAACAATTTCTCAAACCAAAATATATTAGGAAAACCTTTTCTTCAACTAGTATCTTCATCTTTCTGATGGGAAATGTTCAGAGGAAACTCTTTCCCAGCTTCAGCTCAATCTGGAGGGTCCCTGGTGCTTATTTTACTTTGTACAACATGATGTACATGGATGGGCACTGCCTTCTCATAGCTATTTCTTATGTAAAGCCTCACCACCCCCAGTGCCATGGAGGGAGCAGGATCTCAGAGGCAGGCAGTGCTGAGCCCCAGTGCTCTCCACGGCAGCACGTCCCCTAGAAGCAAGGGGTTGCAGTGCTGCCACTGCATGACGGGAGCTAATCCTGTACCCGGTGCTTGCCTGCGCTGGCTGGTACCATCACTGACCCTCCTTCCACATGGCTTTTGGGGATCATTTCTCACTTTGGGTGAGCTGCATGGTGCCGAGAGAGTTTGGAGATTCAATCACGGAAAAGACGTCCACGGTGGAGATGTTTCAGAGCCCAGCTATAGCTGTGGAAATCTACTGCAAATTCATAGAGATCTTCACAGAGGTCCTATCTCTTCCCTCTCATCCTCTTAAGCCTTCTATGCTGAAGCTCCCATTGCAACTTGGACAAAAGCCGAGCTCATTAGCACCCACAGGAAGCAAGTTCGTTATCTCATGTTCAGCTCGATGGAAAGCAGGGCTCTGGGTTCCTGCGAGCAAGCCCGTATCTGGTGTGACACCGCAGCCACGTGTCTGGTGCTCCATCTTCCTGCACCATAAAGCACCGCTTGTCACATCTGGAGCTCCCTGCTCCAGCAGCCTTTACTGCATTCTTCATTTTGATGCCTTGTTCCAGGTTTTAAATGGCTGCGAGTCCCCTATTGCTCATTAGCAGGCTCAGAGAAACAGCTTTTATAGACCCATGTATTAAACAAATAAAAGACGTCAAGGAAACTTAAAAACACATCCAGCTGCTCACAAATTTACTGTGTGAACATTAAACTCTCATTAAATGTACTTTTATAAAGGGTGGCTTTATTTTTTGAATCTGAATACCTGTGACAGCGGGAAGTGGGGTTATCGAAATATACTGGCTAAATGAGAACATTTACCGGCATAAAGTTTATTGGCCACATCTCAATGACAATGCAGAGCACGCTGGGTGTTTTGTGGGCTGTCACACAGGAAGGTGCTCTCGGCCTTGCTAACAGAGAGTTTATGAAGCAAATAAACATTTTCTTGCTGTCTGGCTTCCTTGCTTCCCCCCACCCTCTTTTTGTCTCCTAGGAAGGGACGCTAAAAAAGTCACTATTTTATCAAGAGGATGTCTCCACATGTCGTGAAATAACCTTGTCTCAAATCCCACATTTTGAACCCTGAAGCGGTTGAAATAGTGATTCGACACCCCACGGCACGCAGGGGTGCCGCACTGGAGTGGGGGTATTGCCGCTGTGGTGGGAGCAGCAGGACCACCAGCAGCTCCCACCAGTCCTGCACAGAAATGCCTCAAAACCAGATGTTTCTGCCTCTGGTCCTTATTACAGCCAAGGCCAAAGGTGCCCCACAAGAAGGTCTGCAGAAGGGCGGGCTGTTACCGGGCTCCGACAGCCTGCTGTGCTGGCAGAGGTCTTTGTGGACACACACTATGAGACACAGCAGTGACACATGGGTTCACACCCCTCCTTCGCCTCTGCAAAGGCAGAAAAGGGAATCTGCTCACTGTGGCATATTTACTCATCAGATGCTATATTGATATGGACAAATGTGAGCAAACAGAATTGGTTTATTCCATATTTGAATTTTTATCTGCAAGAATAATCCATTTATTAGTGAATAATCCAGGCTATTAAATACTAAAGTCCCTTCTTTGACTCTGAAAGTCGCTGAGCCATGGAGTACAGGTGGCCAGGAGAGGACACTGGGCAAGCCCTGGGACGTGCTGGTCATCTTCATCCCTCCAACTGGGAGAGATGTGGTGAGAGTGGGGACGGACCTGTACTCTGACCTGATGTGGCCATACTAATTTTCTGATAATAATATTTTTTCTAATATGACTCACATATATTCCATTTCTTGTTGCAGGAGTAGGAAGTGATTTGATAGCAGAAGAAAGGGTTTATGTCTTTGGGGCCCAATTTTCTGAATATTGCACAAAAATGTACATGCAGTTCTTGGCAATAATCTAGATTTTGTATGCAAATTGGGTCGCTGTGTGTATAATTGCCCTTTCAATGCATAATTGCCCATGGGCAGGTTTTGCAGAAGATCACATCAACTGCATGTGCAGATAAGTCCCACATTTCTATTCACTTCAGGAAATGTGCACAAGCAGGCATTTAAAACCAAACACGCAAGAGGGATGAGGACTTCTGAGGGGTCTGGAAACAATGAACATTCAGGCTGTAATCAGCAGGCAGGATTTTGTGAAGATTATGAACCTGAGAAACAGAGAAAATATTTGTGATGCACGTTCAGGATATCCCATAGCAGAGACAGGCACCTGGAGGGGGACAGCACGAGCATTCCACAACCTCAGATAGTGATTGCTATGCTTGGACAGCATGGCTCATATTAACTCTTCGGTCTTCTGCTCAGCACAAGCCAAGTGATGTGCAGAAGATGAGGAAAAGTCAAATACTCCTTCTTGGGTTCTCATGCTTTGTGTGAATACTGAGATGGGGAGGGGCTGAAGCCCTCCTTCAAGTGGCATGGATTTCTGAGAGCTCAATGTGTTCAGGCCTGCGGGACATCATTGCAGCACCCTGCCCTTTCTGGGACAGATCTGAATTTCAGACTACCCTGTGCAGACCCCTTTATTAAGGAACACCCCTTAATCACTTTGCAGGGAGGATGACATTCAGACAAGTGCATCCCATTTCTCAGCTCTCACAGAAGTCTGCTTCTCATTCCTGGCAGACACCAGAACCTGCAGAGAATTAAGACCCTGCTTAACTTTAAGCACGTTTGTTTTCTGTTCCATTAATACAAATGCTCATTACTTAAGAGCCTTGCTGAAATGGATCCAAAGCACCAGAATGACAAGGATGGGAGAGGCATTTTGACATCACAATTAGAGAAAACCTGCTCCAGTGCCTTTAAGGAATTTTCACAAAACTTTGTGAGTTTTTACCAAAACCTCAAGCCATTTTCCCTTCCACAATCTTTCTACCTAACTTTTAAAGGCACTTTTACTAAAGATTTACTGATAGAAACCTTCTACTGAGTGCATTTGATCGCTCCATATTTCAGAAACAATGTGGGAATGGAAAAACCTCTCTCTTTAGGCTCCATTATCTTAGACTCCTATTGTCAGCATAGAGTTATAAAGAACCAATACTATCCTTAAAACACTGAATAGCTTAACTGCTCAAAACGTAAAATGAAAGCACTAAACATATCAGTTTTGTGTAAAAAACATGCACCTTTTCCCTTGTAATAAACAAATAGATATATTACAGCAACCCAAATAAAACAGGTAAATGCTTTGGCTCCTCTCCTCAGAGTGCTGGGCTGTAACTGCCTGCTGTATGAAAATACATCACTCGCGTTGACTTTAGCCTCCGTACCAGGAACGAGAGTCACCATCTATTCACAGCCTCCAGTGGCAGAGTGGGTCATTTCAAGGGGTAGCAGTGCAGGAAATATTGTCTCTGAAATTAGGGTCCCCTCGACGAGTGTGCGTGTCCAGCAGAGCTGCCGGGGAGCACAGCCAGCTCTCCAATTTTCTGTTGCAGTCACAATCATCCTGTTGACAATTAAATTCTTCTGGGCAAACCGTGTCCATTTGTGATAAAATTGATAAGATAAATTATTTTTCTAGACAAAAGAAATGCAAGATATCTCATCTATCTGGATGGAAGATATCATTTGATATAGTGCCACATGGGAAATTATCAGCTTAACTGAAAGCACTGAGAATTTATACAGAAACTGTAAAGTGGGTACAGCGTTGGCTAAAGGGGAGCCAATGACAGGGAACACCGAAAGGCAAATTATCACTCTGAAGTGAGGTTACCAGTAAACATCCCTGAGGACCAGGAGTGGGACTGAACATATTTCATTTCTGTATTGACCTTGGAAGGGAACTTAAGAGCGTGCCAATGACACTTACAGCTGACGCGATGGTAGGAGCACTGTCAATGCAAACCAGGATGGGGCTATTAACTGAGGACTGACCTTGAAAACTGAAGTAATAGAAAAGGGATAAAATACAATAATATATAATGTATGGACAAGTACTTACGGAGCAGTAGCGAGAATTTGTTAGAAATGACTGAGGATGAGAAAGACCCGAGTGTACTTGGATGTCACAGGTTAACTATTAAGTGCCAATTATATGGTCTCAAGAAAAAAATGATCAGATATACCCAAGTCAGATTTCCAGTTAAGGCTAGAAGTCTAGGGAAGCACTAATTCAATTTTACAAAGGTTGGTCTGACCTCATCAGAATAGTGTGCACAGTTCTCTTCCCCCAAGTGTGAGAGTGAAGAATTCAAACAGTAAATGGTCCAGTAAGGGGATTTAAGACAATCCGAGGAATGCAAGGACTATTCATCTGAGAGAGGAAAAAAGCAGTTAGTATAGTTAGGTAAAGACTGGGAGTGGAACATACAGAGAGGCAAACACCCAAAGGAGAAAATTACTACTGAAAAGAAATAGGAGTGATGGGTATGAGGACAAATGCTTTAAATAAGCCAGGAGTTAATTTAGGCTTGAAATTAGAGGAAAATCTATATAGCAAGAAGTGGGGGCAAAACCCTTTAGCAGCCACATAAGGTGAAGCGTGAATGGTGTATTACAAAGTTTTTAATGGAGCTGCAAGAGGCCAACAAGACCTGGGTGTCAGGACCAGGGAACCTGTTCCTATGTGATGTTTGTTGGGAAGGACTGGGCACCCTGGGCGTTGTGGGCTGGAATATGCTGTGTAAAGGCAGTCCAGGTGCATGTAAAGAAGATTTTTATCTATAGGGAAGTTTGAAGAAGAGGTGCAGCTCATAAAACACACACCTTTAAAGGTAAACAAGGGAATTCATGCCTGAAGAAAATTACTATTTGGCATTATAGTTTTACACCTGGTTTTAGTTAAGCTATCCAGTGGAGGAGGCAAAAATCAGATCACGAGAGTTACCTGCCTGATTGCAGGCTGTGTGTAGCAAACAGCCCTAATAGGCAGCCTGTGCACACTCGCGAGCTCAGCACTCCTCAAAGGATTCAGAGGATACAGAAAATTCACACTTTTGCCAAAACTGGACTCAGGTCATGAATGATTCATGAACAGAAAACAAGGCTACATTCATCAGATAATTTATATGGAAACCACTAGTTCCACCAGCTACAGAAATAAGCCCAGATCCCCATAGGTCAGAGCCATAATGAGCTGCTAGCAGTAGGAAGGATGCCCTTATATTTATGCCCTGTGATATTTTCCCATTAGCCTGTCACCAGCCCCTCGGTCGCCGGTGCAGGGGATGGTTATGCTGTTTATCAGCGTGGACCATCCTGGCTGCCAGCAGCTGATGTACAGACTTTGCTGGGGTTTGCTCCCCCCAGTGCAGCAGTGTCGGGCCAGGCTGGGGATGCCGAGCTCATTGTGGGAGCTTTGATTTGAGCAGCGGTGGCAGTGCTCACTGAAAGCCAAAAGCACAAATCCTTGTTTCCACCATAACTGGGCTGTGCTGGGTGGATGGGGACCATGGGCATGCTGGCTGAGCTTGCTTCTGTTGCAGTTTCCTGGGACAGAAAAAGGCTTTGAAGGCTTCCCCTGTCTGCAAACCTGCTCTATGGCAGAGATCAAGGACAGTGGCACTCAAACACACTGCTCATGTCAAAGCAGAGTATTTTCACAGAGGTTTAAGGCTGCGGCTTTAAGCCACAGCCTGCATGCTGGAGGGTGCTGGGGGCTCTGTGGGTAGACAACACCAATTGCTGTGCTCACATTAGTCTCGTTAATGTCCATTCCTCATTATAAGTGCAGTCCAGGGTCACCAAAAACTTTGCACAAATTCCACACCACTGCAATGGGTAATTAACTGCACCTAGAGAAAGAGGGGATAAGAGACCTCAGCTATCTGTTGGAGTTTGCCATTGCCCTGGCTAAGACAACCCCAGTCTTATGGAGCTACATAGTTCCTCCAAAGTTAGTCATCTTTCTCATCCTTCCTGAGGGCCGTTTGTTAGAGTCCTGGCTCTTTCTGTTCACTTTCCATGTGATGCAAGCATTTGCCCAGTGGCTGGTTGACTAGCAAACAAAAAAATGCTATTTAAAAATACATTTTTAATAACCTTCACTGGTATTGATCTGACAGTTTAGTTGCAGAATAGTCCTGAACCTGCTGCAGAACATAATAGACAGCAGAAATATATTTCACCCTCAAGTAAATGGCTCGAAACCTATGAAATTTAACTGAATGTGTTCACCCACCTCCACTCACCTTGTATCAAGCGCCTCTACCAATTAGCTTTTTTAAACCTCTTTCTTTATAGGAAATTAGGCCAGATGGACAGTTGGTCTGACCCAGGAGTGCTGCTGTTATTTTTTTATTAGAAATAGGCTGAATTAATAGAAAATTTATACTAACTTGTGGCTGGAGCTGCTCCAAGGCTGTGCAGCTGCAGAGCAGTAAGACCAGAGGGCAATGCACGTTCCCTGCGAGGACAGGCTGCGAGAGAGTCTGGCATCCCTTCTGCATTGCTTGACCTCCAGGAGGATGTCGCAGGAGAGGCAAAAAATCTTGTAATGTCAACGGGCAAACCAGAAAAACCTGTCACTCAGATCTACTTGTAGATCATCCATCTTGGATCCAGGAAGCCAGCCAAAAGGCTTTATGGGCATTAATAATGGGAATGTGATCTAACGCTCTGCTTCCTCCTGACCTTGAGGAAAAGTGTGTGACGTGACCCCGCTGCGCAAGCTGAGCCACGTCAGGAAGCCAGAACTACCGCCCTCAGCATTTTGTCTAGATTGTCCTGCTAGAATTATCAAAATCAGTTTTGATCCATTTGCTTACCTGTAGGATTCACTGCTCTGACTCCAGCGTGTGCTGTGCTGTGCACTGTACAGCCCGTGCAGTGCCCCATGGCTGCCCACAGAGCAGCACGGTTCATCTACCACAGCCGCCTCCTTTTCTGCAGGGTATCAGTACTGTTCTATTCCCTTTGTCCTGTTTCTCTTGTGTGTGCATACAGACACCTCTCAAACTTCTCAGCTTATGGGTTTCCTACTTAGCTGGTTATCATGGTTTAACCCCAGCCAGCAACTTAGCACCATGCAGCCACTCACTCACTTCCCCCCCACCACCCAGTGGGATGGGGGAGAGAATCAGAAAAAAAGTAAAACTTGTGGGTTGAGATAAAGACAGTTTAATAGAACAGAAAGGAAGAAACTGATAATGATAATAATAGCAATAAGAAAATTACAATAATAATAAAAGGATTGGAATACACAAAACAAGTGATGCACAATGCAATTGCTCACCACTTGCTGACCAATGCCCAGTTAGTTCCCGAGCAGTGATCCCCCCCCAGGCCAACTCCCCCCAGTTTATATACTGGACATGACATCACATGGCATGGAATACCCCTTTGGCCACTTTGGGTCAGCTGTCCTGGCTGTGCTCCCTCCCAACTCCTTGTGCCCCTCCAGCCTTCTTGCTGGCTGGGCGCGAGAAGCTGAAAAATCCTTGACTTGGTCTAAACACTACTTCGTGACAACCGAAAACATCAGTGTGTTATCAACATTCTTCCCATACTGAACACAAAACATAACACTATTCCAGCTACTAGAAGGAAAATGAACTCTATCCCAGCCGAAACCAGGACACTGGTTTTCTTGGTATTGCTTTCCAGATTGCTTCCCTTTGCATTTGCCCTTCCTCAGGCCTTTTGTTATCATCAGCTTTCCCTTCTTTATGCTTCTTTCATGGACCGTTTCCTTCCTCCTCTGTTACTTCTAGATGCTCCCTGCTCTATCCATCCCTCCTACTCATCCATTTATTTTTAAGCTCACCGCAACAGTTTTTTTCTCACACCACTGCATTGATTCCAGGGCTCCCCAGCAATTTTTAAAAGGCATCCTATATCCAGCTGTCGTGGTTTAACCCCAGCCAGCAATTAAGCGCCACGCAGCTGCTTGCTTGCTTGCTTGCTCCCCCAGTCCCAGTGGGATGGGGGAGAGAATCGGAAAAAAAAAAAGTAAAACTTGTGGATTGAGATAAAGACAGTTTAATAGGACAGAAAAGGAAGGGAAAATATAATAATAATAATAACAATAATAACAACAACAACAACAACAATAATAGAATATACAAAACAAGTGATGCACAATGCAATTGCTCACCACCTGCTGACCAATGCTCAGCCAATCCCTGAGCCGTGGTATCCCCTGGCCAACTCCCCCCAGTTTATATACTGGGCACGATGTCATATGGTATGGAATATCCCTTTGGCTCATTTGGGTCAGCTGTCCTTGCCGTCCCCTCCCCGCTTCTCGTGCACTCCCAGCCTCCACTGGCAGGGCAGTATTAGAAGCTGAAAAGTCCCTGACTTAGTATAAACACTGCTTAGCAACAACTAAAACATCAGTGTGTTATCAACATTCTTCTCATCCTAAATCCAAAACACAGCACTACATCAGCTACTAGGAAGAAAATTAGCTATATTCCAGCCAAAACCAGGCTACCTTTGCATGTAGCTTATACTGTTAAATGTATTAATTTTTCTCCTCTGGATAGAAGGTGAGTAGAGTTAGGAGGGGACCTTTTAGGCAGATCCCTCACATGTTCTTTCGGCTGTCCGGATGTGGGCAGATGTGCTGACCTTCTCCTTAGCAGATACATCAGACTGTCTCTCTTGGATAACTTCAGAGAGCATGATTGCTGAGATCTGATAATTCCCTGATTCTTTAGAATGAATTTTATTTGCTATCAAGAGTTTCCTACGGCATTTGCTTTCAAAGGCATTTCATATCTGCCTGTATCTGCTATGGATTTTCAGTTTTCACATCCATATGTTAAGATGGGAATGAAAAAAGAAAAAAAATGCCCTTATTGATACTAAGCTGCAGAGTTTCAATAACCAAACATTTTTTAAGGTAGTACAGGCAATGGCCATCTTCTAATCACAGTATTATTTCCTTTCTGAAATCTCCATGGCACAGGAGATTGTTGCTGCCAACATATGCAAAGAAGTTTGCCGACTGTCATTCCTACCTTCCAAAGCTGTTCTTGAGTTTGAAACTACTGCAGTGATTGCTAAGCTTGTTTTCAACATGAATATTATCAGTATTTTCCCCACAGTTCTGCATAGCCTTCTGGTCCTCACTTCAATGTTGGCTAAGCTGTCATTTACAAGAGCGATGCTGTCATTACAATATTTGATTTTTTTTTTTTTAGTACAGCTATCATTGAAAGCGCATTGTATATTTCATAAGGAAACTTGTTATTTATTTCTTGCAGTGAAGTTGGTGGCAATGCCAAGTAGTAGGTGTGGGAGGATTCACCTTTGACTTCAGCGTTGCTGTAGCATCAGGCAAACAAGCTGTCACTGATTTCACCCTGACCTTGGGACAGAACCTGACAGAGGGCACATCTTTGTTTGTATTGTATTACACCTCCAGACATCCCAGATGCACTTGCAACGGACATTGCCACGTGCTTTTTGCAATCTAGAAGTTCTGCGATGATGCTTCCCTGAGCCTAGAGACTGGTCTGTGCATTGTTGGGTTTCTTTTTATTATGATCAATGCTGTTTTGATTTGTTCATGTGGTAAACATATGGTCTGCTGGGTCAATTTATGGTGCTCCTCCCACAGGGCTTACCATAAGAAACTCTTCTATTTTGCTGAGAAAGACACTGCAGAAGACCTTCCCAGCTTACCAGACATTGTTTCTTTCCTATTGTGACCATAGAGCCATTTTGCTGTTTCCTTGCAGAGCTTTGCTGGCCCCAGGTTTTGCAGAGCAGTCACATGGTTTTCTCCTTGTTACCATCTCAGCAAATAGTCAATATTTCAGTAACACTGGTGGTCTTCAACTTCAAGAAAACAGCTGTTGAGTTTTCTGTGTAGTGCTTCACTGTTGTTTTTCTTAATGCTGGAAGTTTATTTGCCAAAGTCAATAGTTTAATGTAGTTTCTGCCTGTTTGGTGTTTTTTAAAAGTGGTTTGGCCACTTCACCTTTTGCTTTTTGCTGTTAAAAAATCTTTCTTTGTTAATCCTTGAGGGGCTCCAGCTGCTGTACCCTGACAGTAAGGACCTTAGCAAGCGCATGAAGTGTTTTCCTGTCACTTCTCTGAGAAGCCACTTTGGCTTCATGATCCATCTCCTTCCTCTTGTCTTGACTCATGTGGCATTTTCCAGCATTGCTCTTTGTTTTATGGAGAACTTCTTCCGCTGCTTTTGTGAGGATATTTTGGATAAGCTGATGTTGCTGTTACAACTCTTTCACACATACTCTAGCTGACCTCACCTACCCTGACTTTAGGTTTACTTGCCTGTAAACTGGCAGTGGTTGTTTCTGGTTGATAGCATCCTGCAGGAAGATGTGTGACCTGTAAATCAAAGCCTTGTAGTGCCTGATTTATTCTTCAGTTCAAATTGAAATTGATTCTGTGCTTGTCTTACAGCCTTTCATTGTCGATTTTGTTAATGAATTAGGATTTTATTTCTTTTTTAGTTTAATTCTAAACCTTTCCATGCAAATTATGATTCCTTCTAGCCTCATTCAGTCTGTACCAATGGTCATTCTGCAACTGCAGCTGTGATAGCAGGGTAAAGGTCACCAATCTTTCACCATTTTGATTTTCATAATCAGGATTGCTATTTGATTGCTTTTCCTCACAGTGGTTGATTTTTCCCAGCTGAAATCTCCCATTGTTTAGAGGAAGTCATGCCTGGATTTTCATTATAGTCTGGAGGCAACTACAGACCTGACCCTTCCTCTCATCCCTGTAGCTCTTTGTAGATGTGTGATGTTAGATAAATTACAATCAGCTAACTGGATACCAGTGTATAAGCAATTCTTCTGACACACAAATTACTGAAAATTATTAGTTGTGTAGACACTGTATTAAAACCTAAATCATCCATATAACCTAAAGATTTCAAACTCAACGCGAACTTGTACCAAAGTATTGCTGCTCCCAGCAGGACTGTGTTGCTAGAAGTAAGTACAGCTCTGGAGAAGCACACCAGCTGATGTTATATTGTTTTATGGATCCTAGGGCTCATCACAGATCCTATAGGTTTATCCAGTGGAGCATCCTTGGTATTTGCCTGCTTACTGGGATGATAGGGTGGCTGCCTCTCCCTGGATATGTCTCAACCAAGGCTATAAGCAGAGCAACCTCTGTTCTCCTTGATGGTGTCTCCAATGCTTGGGCAGCCCCATAGCCCTGCAGCTGGGAGGTGTAGTTTGTCTCCTGCAAGAGTCTCAAGAACTGAACCCATAGCCTGTTGACATAAACCTATGAAATTCTCTGAAATCAAATGCAACCTTTTTATGACTTTACAAATTCTCAGGAAGAGTTACTGCCTAAAATAATCCAGTGGCATCGAGTTAGGAGCAAGTAGCCCAAATCAAGTCTCATTGTCTCAAATGAGAGGCATGCACAGAAACTCTCGGTCATGTAAAGAAACTCTACAAGCAGAAGCAATGTGCTAAAATAGTTATAAAAAAGGGTGAAAGCTAAAATATATGTTGGGGGTGGTACTGAAACTTGCTGATTTCTGTTTTGTTGTAAGGGTGAAGTTCAACAATCCACTGATGACAATGTTGGATTTCCTGTATCTAGTAAATATCCACATGGGAGAACAGCATCACAATCAGTCTCCTCCTTCAGATCACTGGATGAAAGACTAAGAGTGAATCAACTGCTGAACCTCAATGTCAGATGCTTTAAATTACAGTTTGGGTAGTAGAGGAAATGCTATACCTAGCTGCCTCTGCTGTATCTATTCTGTTGATAATTTTCTTTCCCAGAGTTTTGAAAGTGTCCCCTTCCCCCATCCCTAACTGCGCGTTAAAGCATGACATTGCAGTTGAAGCTATGTGTGCGGCATCTGCTCTTCTCCCCCTTGTATCACATGCGCAGACTCTATTTATAGCAGGAACGAATTTTTGTTCTTATGCATCACTCCATCCAGCAGAAAGCAAAACAGAAGAGGAAGCCGGTGCAGGAAAATGCTCCCTCAAGTCAGATTTTCAACAGAGAAAGGAGGAACAACCTCCTCCCCCTTGCAGTGCTCTCAAACCCCACAGCCTAGATCTGGAACCATACGCTGGCCAATGTGCAATGCCGAAGTACCTCTTGGAGGCCACCATACCACAGTAATGAGCACATTCAAATTGAGCCAAGTGTATTTAGTTTTTAGAAGACTGGCATAAGTCATCTTTATTGAATATAATTTAGTTTTAACATATTGCTCTGTTCTTGAGTTATTATCTTCACTGTGCTTGGAGAAATAAATTACATTGAAGCCTTTATTTTTGACCTGTGACATCAATACACGCCATGGACAGATTCCAAAATCTTATCAGCTTTGGCATGGCTATTAAATTACAGTGGTGAACAAACCTCTTTAGAAATGAAAAATGCTTTTGGAGCTTTGACCTTTTACATTTCAATTCGTAAAGAGCCCAGTGCAAATGGGAAATGCTGATCAAAATCCAGTTACTTTAATTTTGCAGGGTGTCCTTTCTGCAGAATAAAAGAACAAAATGTATCTTCTTGCTTTGTAGCCCTTCAGATTCTGACACCAAAGTTTGCCTGGAACTATGAGACTTGGTGCTAGAAAGCAGTGTTTGTAACTACACAACATGGGAAATTAGCCAGAGTCACAGAATTTCCAAAAAGAAACCTACTCCAAGGTAAAGATATGAATTAAAATTGGGCAAAGGCACACAGCTATTCTTCTGGCACATGGTCTATCTTAACTGATGTGTAGAGAGGATGTGTGAGGATACTGCAATATTTTAACCTCCACTCCAGCTCTTCCCTCAGAGTGTACCAAGGCTTCTTCTCTTTGAAGGATGGGGAATTGAACCTAAATTGGCATTTTATGTATTCTTAAGCCAGTTAGCAGTATGCCAAGATTTGGATCGTTTTCTCACTTCTCCCACTGTGGCTTCTGTCTTCACAAAACCATTTTGCCTTTTCCAAAAATTCTGCATTATTCCTTGTGCAGTACATGGTGATGTGAAGCTTGTAAAGTCAGATGCGGAATTAGACTGGGATCAAAGGACAGAGTTTAGAAACCGTGTTGCAGAGGTCTATGTATCAGCTTGGGTGGAGTAAGCTGTAGGTCTCTGTAGCAAAACTGACCAGTCTACAGAAAATGTTATTCAGCATTACTCATGTTTTTTACCTTCCTCTTCTCTTTTCAGCCACGCAAAGCAAATGGCTTAGCTGTTTATACTCACGGAGGTAGGACAAAGGTGTCTCCAAATCTGTACAGGAAGCCAAAGACATCACATGCTACCAGCTTCTATAGCACTTTTAGAGTGATGCTGAAAATTAATTCCTTTCTCATCAGTTCTCCTGGCTAAGCTTGCCTTCAACATTATTTAACAGTGTTTTATGTATTTCTGACAATTTTTGGAAAGAGACAATTTTTCTACTGCTGATGAGAGCAAAAAGCACAAGTTACACGTAAATTAATGAATACAACTGGACAAAGACCCATACAAATTTATTATTCCTTATTAAGCTTTAATTAAACTGTAGCACTACAGAGATGCAGAGGAATTTCTGGATTGTTTGTGATGTTTCAAGAGAGTAATTCCACCCTAGGACATCCATCAGCAATGCTTGTTTATATTCCACTTTAATCCCATATTACCTTTTCATAGCCAGTGAAAAATCTTGTCATTCAAAAGAAGGGACTAGCTAGTTTCTTTTGCTGAGTCAGAAAAAAGGGGTGGACACAACTGTCTGGGACACAGAAAGGTCCATACAGTTGTGACTGCAGAGAAGATAATTGAGTATACTGACACACCGAATGGGACTTACACTTCTAAATTGGTAATTATAGGCCAATAAATTCACCAAGAACAGGTTTGCAATTAATTTTTATTTTTTTTTATTACAGGTACAATATTGGATCTAAAATTATGGACAGCAAGTAGTTAACAAGTATGCAAGCCTGGTCTGTTAGCCAGATGATAGCTAAAGTAAAGCACCGTGCTGCAGGAAAAGCCTAATGTATGTTAATTGAATGCCAATTGATTAAACATATTCATTGAGGTTTCACATCTAGGTCATAAGTAATCTATCTATTACATACTTGTTAAACCTCATTAAATAATTGCCTAGTGGTATTTAACATGCAATAAGTATCCCCTGAAATTCAACTAAAATGTATTCTTGCATCTGCTTAGGAATTCGCCTAAGTGAATCGATTGAAGAATGTTAAAAAAAATGAATGTTAAATGCTCCATCTGAAGTTTTTAAATAAAAGAGATCTTCTGTATGGTAGTGCAAGATATTCCAGTAAGTCTGCTAAAAGACATATAGTATCCGCACAATTATCCATGTAATACCGCGCATAGGGAAAGGATTAGTCACTACAAAGCTCTGCTCAGGACTGGGAAGTTGGAGTCTGCATGGCAGAAGCAGAACTTGTAAAGCCTGGGTAGGGAGAGACCCCGGAAGACTTTTCTGAGGTTAAAAGGACCTGAAATTTCAAACTTGACTTTTATTTTTGTAGGTGAAAAACATTTGCTACTAATCTAAATGTTTATCCACAGGTACAAGTCTCATTCATGCCACTTGTTGCTTTTGAATTATTAATAACATCTTGCAGTTACAGAGCGAAACAGCTCAAGTTGCCTTACAAACATAAATTAAAGACTTGTGGGGTCTGTGGGAGGCAGTCACTTCATATCACACATTGCTCATCGAAGGCATGAGTAAACTTGGGCATCGAGTTTAAACGATTGGCCTAGGCTGTCTCAGAAAAATCAATGGAGAACATCAGGGAGAAAATTCAGAAACATATACCTTTCACTTACGGCTGTGTCAGGTAACTTGCAGCATGCACTTTAGCCTGAATTTGTAAACTCTTTCTGTTCCTCCAGAGCAGACACTACAAGAGAACTTGAAAACTTTCCACTCCTGTTATCCAACTGCATGTGGCTCCCCTGAAGCCATTATTAATAATGAGCAGCAAACAAAACCCCCAGAAAGTTTATCAGCTACAGCTTAATTTTTGATGGATTACTGAGACGTCTGGTTGTGGCACAAATGACCAGCGTGTGCAATTTATGATGCTTTCTTCGTGGCTCATCATGTTGGACCAGGCTCTTGGCAGGAAGAGGCATGGATTTCATTCTTCACAGGGTCTTCCTGGAGAGCATCTCCTAGCCCCAAGAGAACATACTCCCTTGCCTCCCGCTGGGCTATTTCCAGTCCCCAGGAAGTCCTGGGGGCATCTGAGCTGGAGATGACAACCCCATAGCACCTCTCCCATCTCACACAGCCCTGATCTTGCAATTAAACTGCTTCAGTCAACCCATGGAGCAATTCAGAGACTGATTCCTAAAAGACCAGAGAGACAGGAGTGTGACCATGAGTAAGAACCCTAAATATAAAAATTTTTTTCTGAATGACATTTGGTATTTCATAGAGACAAGCTAGAAATTTTGCTGAAAATATGAGTAATTCTATGTGGACACATGTTTAGCTAACATCGGCCGCAAGAGCATTCCAGAGGCCTTTAGAAGACCTTGAACAGAATAAACAAGAAGACTAAAAAAGAAAGATGCCAATTAGAAGAACACAAGTGCACATTCCACGATAAAGGGAACTTGGCACAAAGAACCTCAATTCGGCAGTTTATCTTGACCAATTAGACTGAGACAAGTTTCGCGTGTTTTAATTGGTATAACCAATTATGTCCTATGTTTATGCGCGTGTACAGAGTTAGTATAACCAATTATATCTTATGTTTATGCGCGTGTACAGTGTTGATATAACCAATCATATTTTATGCTTGTGCGCGTGTACAGTGACTTTGCAGAATATGTGACTATAAGTATGTGTGTGTTTTAGCAATAAAGTGTCGTCTGTTGTCTGCTCTCAAGATTACAGGCGTCCGTCTACTTCAATCTCCTCAATTCTAGCCAAAATTATAGTGAGAGGATGAGAGCAAACACACGGGGGAGCACTTAGACTGTAATAGCCAGTAACCAAGTACTCAATACAGCCAGCTAGTGTACCTGAAATTTCCATTTCAAAGGAAAATCTGGCTTTTCAAAACTCCATTTTGTTCTAAATAGTTCACCATTTCCCAGAAATCAAAAAAATCACATGGAGTTTCCTAAGTGCCAGGACCACAGGGTTACATGTTCTGTCTCTCAGTGCTTGAAAAGAGAAGAGAAGGAAACTTTCAGAAAGTCTCAGTATCGTTAAAAACAAAGAAATGACGAATTTTTCCACTAACTATCATTTTTATTTTACAGCCAGCTCTAGAGGTGGAAATATATTTCCACAAGCTGTTGCATTTATTTTACCTTGCCTGTTTGCCTAATTATTGGCATGCAGCTCAGCAAAGATGCCTTGTTTGGAAAGGTACATCCTAAAATACAGCTTTGAGACTTAAGTGGATATTTAGCATGTCCACCATGCAAGTAAAGCACATGGCCCTCATAACAAATTTCCTGTACTTGCAGACTTTTTGTCATGTTTTCACAGTAAATATTTGTGAAATAGATTTAATGATTTAATTTTTTCAGTACTTGCAAAGATAGGTAATTCAGGAACATTATTTAATACACAACCAAAAAATAAAAACAGCTATTAAACAGTATTATATAATTAAGTTTCCATTTAATGGTGTTTACTCTTCTATTTTTAAGCTGGAAATGTGATATATGTGCATGCTTCCTATAAGGTATGTTGTAAGGTTATTAGTAGGCAATGACGATAATACTTTGATTTTCTTTAATTTTTACATTATTAAAGAATCCCTGCCTCATTCTCACATAAAAAATTCCAGAATTACCTTCAGAGAGGTAAATACCATAATGCTTCCTTCCCTCTGCTGTTCCAGGAATAACTATTGCCTTTTTTGCAGCCATCAGCTCTGCCACAAACCTCTTTGCTAGACCCACGTGGAGCACCTGCTCCATCCTCACCAGCCTTGCCCACAGCAAGGGACTGGAGAGTGCTGCATTTAATAAGACCCAAGAGAGAATGGAGAAGGAGAAAAAGGTTTCTTATGCACATACACATACACATAGTAGGGAAATAGCATGGGAGATAGCACTCCTCTGCCACTTTGCTGGAACAAAGAAGTGATTCATAACTGATGCTGAGGAAAAGTGTGGGTGAAGGGAGAGGAAGGCAGGCATGTTTATTACCTATTTAAGTGAGGAGTTAATTTTGTCATTGAAATTAGTAAAGAATTTGTCTTGTTTACGTACCTGGTTATTTTTTAATGTTAATATGTTTGGTAACACTCCAGAAATGAGATGAAGGTCTTACAGCAAGCAGCCTGAGATACCAGGTACCTAGCTAGAACTTTTACCATGTACTGGCTTATGCAGGCAGTGAGTGCTGTGGTCCTTGGAAGTCTACGGGCAGGATCTTGTGCCTACACAGCCTCCCTGGATGCTCATAAGGCTGTGTTTACAAATGTTTTCAAATGGCAAATAAAAATACGTGTCCTTCTATCACTGATGTTTATTTACAATCAGTAGGGTTAATGCAAAATTGGTATTATGATGATTTAAGAGTGGATTTTATGGAAAATTGAAAGATGTGGTAGCACTTGCATGCATCACGTGATTAAAGGAGAATATCTTTACATTGTAGTTGCAGTGAATAGGTTCTATGAACTCAACAAAAAAAGGCTGATATCATGATCTGCATTACCCAAATATGGAAATGAGCCAAAGTGTACTACTTCTCTGAGGTTAGACCATAAGTTAGTGGCAAACATACAAGCTTACTTATGCAGTGTCAGGTGTAGAGTATGCTGAAGGAGTGTCAGGTACATAACATGTGCAAATTTCTCATATTAGGAAACACCTGGAAAGCAAAGAGAAACTATACTCACTTTAATCAAATAAATGGGCTAAAAATATGGTAGTTATAAAATGCTGCTTAATGTCATCTCATGGACAAAACTGTACTGCTCTGCAAAAAAAAAATAAAAATCATTTCTCTCCAGTCTATTACACTTCTTCATATTCCTGCAGCAGACCGGAGAAGGCAGTAACTTTCAAAAATTTCCATCTGCAATGAGTTTTAAATAGTCTCCTACAAACATTTCTTGGGAGAGTAAGCGGCTGCATGGGCATTGGTTCTTTTATGAAGAGAAGAGTAATAACCATGTCAGGATAAGGCTAGTGGTGTGATGCTCCAGGACCAGCCCTATCGTGGAGCCAAAATAACAAATTAGATTGCCAAAAGCATCAATAAGACTGTAAATCATTTTAGGAGTCTCTTAAAGAGCTAGGTGGACTACATTTCAGGAATCAGCTCAGTTTAAGTAAGCATAAGGTGAAGCATACCAAAAGGAAAAAGAAAACAATTTAAACTACTCATATGTGGAGCTGGTGTTACATTAACTGTAGGTAGTCAGAAGAGGAACAAGGGATCATTGCCAACAAGACGTCTATTCAATAAGAAATGGTGGCCAGAAAAGCAAACAAAATGTTCGTTTGCATTAAGAAAAAGCTAGATGAAAGCACAAAATTATTACATAGTTTTTATATAAAATGACACCTCAGCATGGGTACTTCGCTCAGCTTTGCTCTCCAGTCTTACAGAAGGATAGAGTAGAAATAAAAAAGGTCTAGGGAAGGCAGTGAAAATGATTAAGGGAATAGAAAGCTGCAGTGTGTGGAGAGATTAAAAGATTAGAACTATATATCTTAGACATTAGAGGAATAAGGGGTGATGATAGAGAGATATAAAAAATAGCAAAGTGTTTAAAGAAGGTAAGTCAAGAACTCCTATTCCTTGAGCAGGAGGCACATAAAATGAAATTAAAAGCAACTAGTTTAGACCTTTTATGTATACTTAGCACTGGGGTTGCAACGCTCAACAGAAGACTGGCATCTGTGTAAATGGTGTTCAAGTGTACATCAGGAGTACTAACCTGTAATGGGTAAAAAACATCACGGTCCTGAGTTCAGCCCAACCACGAGTTCTTGAAGTCTGAATGATTATAAGGCATCTTAGTTCATTAATGGATTTACTGCCTCCAATCCTGAAGCAGCAGACAGCATGACTTTCAGAGAAAAATACAATTTTATGTATCTCTGTACTGAGATAGAGATCAGGGTTTTTTTTTTCCCTTTATTTCTTTGGAACTAATGAAGTAGAAACTTCTCTGTGTGAAATCTACAGCAATAGGAATTATCCTCCATGCGTGTTTCAGTAGATATCTTCGATACATTCAAGTAAGACACTGCAGCTTTGCTAGGAGACTGTTGCAATTGCTACAAGATGATGAAGAACAGCTTTCTAAAACACGTCTCATCTTCAGCTGACTGACTGAGCGCTCCCGGCCCTGTCCGGAGCAAAATCAAACATCTCAGTGTACACCAGCTTCAGCTAGTGCTGGGAGAGGCAAGCCATGATCACGCTGGGGACGATAGCCCAGCTCCAAGGAGGTGAGTCAAGGGAAAGCTGGGCTTCACAGGCATGAAGTAAGAAATCATGTGCTCAGGCAGCTCCCCTGACTCTTTTTCATGTAGACTGGGAGACTGATGGGGGGCACTGCCATTGGCTCACAGTTGAAATGTAAAGCTGGTCCTACTCTTTGGCATTTATTAAATTATATTTCACTGCAGCAACAGCACTCTGGGCTGGGCATTTCCAGGGAATTGTTACGCTTCTCAGATGGTTAATCACTTGGCCTTTGGCCTCCTGCCTTATAACTCTGTTTGATATGTCCTATAATTACTACTTGGGAAGTTTTATTACTTAATTATGTTATCAACTATTGCAATTTAACATACCATCAATCTCTCCCAACTAGCCCCTCATACACCCCCAAACCCATCTCCCCTTTCAATCACACTTCTCTGTAAATTTCTACAAAGCAAGGAGCTGCAGAATTTGTCTTTTGATCAGTAAGTTGTAAAATTTTCTATCGTACAAAATACTTGCCCATTTTCTATGCCTCTCCCACTCCTCCACTTCCAAGCCCTTTGATTTCAGACTTTCATAATACATATAGTCACATTTACCAGTGATGGCATAAAGCAGCCAAATCGCCTCATCCTTTTTACTGTGTCTCCTAAAAACAAATTAAGACTCCACCAGACAAGCTGTTGGCTCGTGTGAACACCCACCCAGCACTTCGTGGGCTGCTCACAGAGCACACTGAGCCCCTGAATTGTGATCTCCCACCGACCGCTGGCCCAGCCCTTTCCAGCCAGTGCATGTTTGCTTAAGTCATGAAACTTTTCAGCACACTTTAAAGACCAGCTTTACTGTTGTCGTGTCACTGGAGGAAGATAATGAAAACATTGCTATGCCATTTGGGAGAGTTTGGTTTTGGGGAAGAGCTTTCAGCTACCTACTATTTCTTATCCTGTGGTCCTTCCATTAGGCAAAGCATGAGGCTGAGGTTCTGTAGTGGTTTCCTGAAGGCAAAACACAGTGAAAGATAATTTTAAACCAACTTGACTCTCATCAACAGTCCCCAATGCAAGGGTGCGCTGATTTATGACAACCTCCCAAAGCTGCCTACAGACTGTTTGACAGCCCAGACAGACACAGATTCTTAATAGTGTGCAGTGCAGACCCATCCCCTTCCACCTCCAACATCTCCCCTGCACCAGGACCAGAGCTCAACATAAATCTGCTGTGCCTGTGCCAGGGGAATTGTCTCCCGGCCTCCTGCAGCTTGTAAGGGCTGTTTCAGGAGATAGAATTAGTACCTTGATTCTTAGTATTGATCTCTGTTTGATTTATATTCCCTTGATCTGATTTTCTTCACGGCATCATGAGTATAAATCAAAAGTAACACCCACAAGAGTCAGAAGTTACACTGTCTTTAAACTTGTCTAAGTGAAATCGAGGTTCCTCAACTCCAGCCTCTCCTCGTGCGTAGGGATAGCAGGTTTAAAAAAGATCAGCTTTCTGACTCACAGGAGTACAAAATAGCCAGGTGTCGTGGTTTCAGCCCAGCCAGTAACAAAGGACCACGCAGCCGCTCGCTCACTCCTCCCGCCCCCCTCCGGTGGGATAGGGGGCAGACGGAGGAGAGAAAAGGAAAAAAACTGGAACCTCGAGGGTTGGGATAAGGGCAGTTTACTGGGACAACGCAAAAAAAGTTACAACAACAACGACAGTACTAATGAAAGAGTATACAAAAAAAAAGTGATGCACAGTGCAACTGCTCACCACCCGGGACCCGACGCTCCGCCACTTCCCCCCCTGAAAGTCGAGAGAGAGCAGGAGAGCCCTCCCCCCCGGCCCCACTCCCCATTTATATACTGGGCATGATGTCACATGGTATGGAATAGCTCCTTGGCTAGTTCAGGTCAGCTGCCCCGGCTATGCCCCCCCACCTCCCAGGTTCCTGTGAAAATTAACTCTATCCCAGCTGAACCCAGGACACCAGGCATTGTAGGATACAGTCTTCAGCCATTCTTTTAAATTATTTCTTGAACCTGGATTTCAGGAGAATGAATTCCTGGATTCTCTCTCCTAGAGTTGGTTTTTCCCCTTGGAACATCCCTATCTGCAATAGCCAGCAATCCTCCCTTTTGGACTTCCATGTGGGTGCTGAATTAAGTTTTCCTTGTGGCATGTGAGGAGGGAAGTTAGTAGGGGTACGAAAAATACCTTTGCAGTGTGATTTCCAATGAGTGACCATTTTGTGTTGAGTCATTTGGATAAGAGCCCATAAAGACACCAAAACTGTAATTGGTTTTCATTTCCAAGGGAGTCCAACAACTAATATTTCTCCTCCAACTTCAGTGGCCATTCATAGCTGTATCCAAGAGATTAATAGGGCCTTGAGATTCTCCTTACAAAATTTGGTGCATCTTTCTAAGACCACTCTTAGGATGTCCTAAAATATCCATTAATTTGTCCTGAAACTCTCTTTTATGTGCTGAAGAGCTGCTGGGTAATAAAAAAAGGAGGAAGAGTGGTCTACATGAACTATTTTTCTTCATCGTGGCATGTGCACCGAGGGTTGATAAAGGTCTGGGGGGATCAGGCTGTATTCTTAGGGAGTGGAAGTCTACTCCAGGTAATAGAACCAGCGTGAAAAATTTATAGAGGAGAAAGCTTCCTGGGGGTCCCCTGGCGATGCTCTGTAGCAACCCAGAGGTACTGATGTGACTGATGGAAAAAGTAAGTGTATCTGAGTAAAGGCCACGGACCGTAAAAGGCTTTGTAGACAAAATGGGCCCTCTTAATTAAGTTTTGTGTTTTTTCGCATTGCCAGGAGGGAGGACTGCTTGACTGTCAGGAGTAAACATACAGCCTGCTCCTCTTTATTTCTCCTTCATGCCCAGGTATTCTTCACCACCTCCCTCTTGGCACTCTCTGACAAGGCAGAGAGAGCTTTTAGTAAAAGCAATGCAAGATTTTTTAAAATTTTATTTATTTTTAAAACAAGCATTTAAAAAGCAGGCACCTGTGGTTGTAGAGCCAGTTAGTCATACAGTATTAGAATTACCATAACTTGTTTAAATTTTATCTTAAATATAAATGGTCTACATTTACAACACTTGCTTGGGGAATAACCCCTGCTTCTTTAAGTCCTTTACCTTAAATTATTGACTGTCTTGCTTAGCTCTCAGGTAGGGAAATAAGGCTGTTAAAGAAATGTATTTGCATGCCAATGGTCTGAAACCATGTAAAACTCAGCTCATTAGATTATTTTGAAGTTTTGTCTCATTTTATATTTTTTACACCAAGCTTTGAGAGCCCTGCTGTTGGGATTAAACATGCCCCAGGGGAAGGCTCTCCATACTCAAAGACCAACTTGGGGCAGGCGACAGCACGACAGACAGCATGTGCATGAGATTTTTGCAATATAATACGCTAAGTATCATCTCATAGCCTTAGGGGAAGGATAAGAGAATCAATGCAGGCAAAGCAATGCCTATTCAATTTGTTTTCAACACATTGTCAGCTCTTTCTTGTATTCGCTGTCTTCTGTTAATGACAAAGGGAAAAGGAACTGATGAGAGATTGGTTTCTCTGGTTTAAGCCTTGGTGCATCTCATGTGAGCAGCACATTATACACACTGCATTGTGCTAGGTACATGAAAGCAATGGGATCTTTCATTTTGACGCTGCCTTGTTTCTTAGAGTAAATAATAAGCACATTTGGTGAAATTCCAAAGAGCGTCTCCGATTAGTTATAGTCTCTGCTGAGAAACCAATTACTCTAAAGTTCGAATGCTCTTTAAGATTGCGACACTTGCTAAATTGGGTTCAGAGAGCAGTGGGTGGACAAAAAGGTGCATGTTTTTATTATTCTATATCAGAGCATTCGTCTGTGTTCAAACAAAGAGGGGAGGATAGAAAAAGCCATTTTCCTCCAAATACCAGCCTCCATTTCCAAGTCACATCAGACAGAACAGAAAGAGATACAGGGACAAGAAGAGATTTGAGATGAGTTTTGCTCATCGCTCCAGGATACAGGATGGAAATATGAACGGCTCCCTTTGATTAATGTATGCCCAAGGTCACACATGCAACTGTAACAGTCAATAGCAATCAGATTAGTGTAATGTATTATTCAGTGTTTATGATGGTGAATTTGTATAGCGCCCGTGAGGCAGCTTTGATCCCCTTGAAATGTTTTCTGAATGCCATTTGGGATTGCCACAGAGCCGAGGCAGTTGTGCAGCACCTCTAGCTCACGCTCCTCCTGTCAGCAATGTATAATTACCCACTCATATTGTTTCTGCGTGGACACATACTTGGATTTAATTGTTCTGCAATTGGTTACCAGACTGGCTTTTTTTTGCCCCTAAGTGTTACAATATGGAAAATAAAAAAAGTAATACTTTTAATTGAAGGTCACAAGTGCTTTACAAATACTGCTTCATTAGGCTTTGCTATAAATTGGTGATAGCTGTATCTATACGCAGTTCTTGGCCCATCAATGAGCACGCAGTACCCTGTAGGATGCAGCACCGCTCTGTGTGATAGGTAGATAATAGTGTACAATTTATATTTTATTTAACAATCTTGCTCTATAGACCTTTTAAGTAATTTCCATCTCTCTTCATATTTTAAAAGGATTTTGCTAAATAATCCTACAAATAATTTCTGGGGTTTTTTTCTCAGTCCTTTGCAGAAGGACCAAGGAACTAAGAGGCATTTATTCACATATAGGGCAATCCTTTGAAAATAAAACAGTATTACATAATGCAATATGTACAATGGAGAGGTTTGAGACATGGTTCTGTATAGGTAACTTTTAAATTTTGAAAAAATGTCTTGTTAATGAGCAATTTGTTTGGAGGGGGATGTAAGGTTCATTCTGTGTTTAGTTTTATTGAACACAGTCACATGCCTGGACCCAATTTGCCCGAGGGGAGGCTGGTGTGAATGTTCAAGGGACCGTCAGGGCGTTTAGCATACGATGTCCCCATACGATGTCAGGGGTACTAGAGGCTAGCAGTGGTGGCTCTGAAGGAGAAACCCATCATTGCCCTTTAGCCAAAACTGCTGTTGCTCCCAGACAGGACCTGACAGGGCAGGATACAGACAGGAATGCGAAATCTTGAAAAGCCCCAGTAGGAAGCTAACATTCAGGTTAACAATGCACAATAGATAAGTGGGCCTGCATAAATCTCAGGGTAGAGGAGTGATATAGAAGGGAGAATGGGTGTTGTTTCTTACTAAAAGGAACTTGCTGGGTTTGTTGTTTATATTAAATTTGAAAATGCAGACACACCAAACCTTTACAGTATTTGGTCACTTTGTACTCTAGCAAATAATTTTATACAATTGTTCACAAACCCTCACTTGAAAACTGGCTCACTTTAATTGCCTTGGAGGTAAGCCATTTCACATGGATTGAGAAGTATCTTGAAAGCTGTTAGCTGTGCACAACAGGCATCAGTGTGCAATGTCTAGTTAGAGGAAGCTGTACTAGCATTACCTCAGGGACTTTTATTGCGTCCAGTCTTGCTCAAAAGCACCGTTAATGACCTGGAAAAGCAGGTAAAAAGCACATTAATTAAATTCCCAGATGATACCTAAATTGGAAGACATAGCAAACAACAATGGGAAAACCATCCTGGAAAAAAACACTGATGGACCAAGAGAGAAAAGAAATGAGGCAAGATATAATTACATTAAACCAATGGATGGGTTGATTGGTAGGTGGCATTGATTGGTATTGGTAGGTGGGATACACTCAGCAGGAAGAGGCAATATGGAAAGACCAAAATAGCTGATATTTGAGAATAAGCTTTTTGGAAATGCAGCATGGCTGCAAGTAAGTCTATCATACAGTTAGGTCTGAATGAGTGGAGGCATGGCAAGGGAGAAAGGGTGTGAATATTGTCCATAAAACAGCAGCTGGATACGTGTAGAAAATTGCATTCAGTTATGACCATTTCAACACCAGAAAGAAACTAACAAATGAAAAGCAGTTAAGAAGGAGTGACAGAGAGTTATGGCAGTTTTGCCGAGCTAAAATTTGAATGGGGGAGGGAGAAATATAGTGAGCATCAACAAGTATTTAAGATGTAGATAGATGCATTAACATGTAGATAGAAAAAGAGGCAGGGATTCCTGGTGGCAGCCAGAAAGTGCTCACTAGGGAGGATAGGAAAATATTGGCTGAACATCAGCATCAGTTTCCTATTATCAGAGCAATTAGTCCTGTTGAATGAGCTCTCAAGAAAAGTGCTGAGTGGTTTTAAACTGGTACGGACTGAGAACTGGGAAACAAACCATACAGCAGAAAACAGCCTTCCACTGGCACAAGGCTTCAAAAAATCCTTCTTTTCTAGCAGTTTTGTTTATAGCTCTTGACAGTTAAGTCATCCTGACATTCAATACTGTGACTGTTAGAAGGACTTTGCTGTTTACTGCTTTTATTTTTACACATAGCAGGGCAGCAGTTAATAAGGAAAAGCCTACCAGAATGGATGAAGGACCTTCCTTATTCATTCCTTGTAAGAATTGTGAGCAGAAGAAGACTCCACCAACTTTCACCAAACTTTATGATGCTCTGAGCTGGTGGGAACATTTCTGCAGCTCCCTGGTGTCCCGCTGCCCTCCCATGTGGCCCAGGCACCCTCGTACTTGCTTGTGGAAAGCTGTAGGAGAGAGCGAGATGTATTTCAGCTAAATCTTGGTTAGCCTTTGGTTGGAATAACATAAAAGTGTTGCCTAGTTGCTAGGCAGGGCAAAAACCATGGTATAAGATATTCCTTTGTGAAAAGGGAGAAAGCAGGCAAGCGTAGCCTTTTGGTTTCTCTAGCTCTCCTTTTTGTAAAAGACTGGGCATTCAAAGTAAGCCCTATGTCCTTTTTTTGCAGAAGCAGACATCAGGTACTGAAAATGGGGACTTCAAACAGTGATATATTTGTGTGGAAAGAGTCACCTACTGAATGTAATACCCATTTTTATGGCTGCAGGACAGAAAAGAGTGGTTAGATATAGGAATGGCTTTCTTATAGTCTGAGACATAACAAAGCCAGATAATAAGCTCCTGAAGCTCATGCAAATTTGCTTCCTTTTTTATTTTATGCTACTTCAAAGTGAGCCCGGTTCTGACCAGTGGATTGGACTAGATGACCTCCAAAGGCTCTTCCAGCCTGAATTGTTCTGGTTTTGTGATTGTTATTCTGCCCTTTCATTTTGCAAACACAAGTGGAGGTGCCCAAGGAAGAGCAGGACTGCTCCCAAAAACATGTACTGTTGACCACCTAGTCCTGAGGGAAAGGACCTACCTGCTCCTGAGACTTCCAGACCTTTTTAGGAAACTCATTTCATTCTAGATAAATCCACAGCAGTTGGCATTCATCTGTCAGTGCAATCTGTAAGTTTGAATCAGAAGGAGAATCTGGCCTTCCAGGACTGCATCAAAACAAAACTGAGCGCTAAGGTCTGATCTGATGCATGCAAGGATCAGACTCCCCAGCACGAATCCTGATGCAGTGTCTGGATCAGGATGCTGAAGCACAGGCTGGTGCCTTCATCGACCTGCAAGCCACAAAAAATAGCCTCTGGCCATCCTCTCCTTCCCCACCGCATCTCACCCCATTTACCACGATGGACCATGTACTGTCACCATCCAGTGCTCCTTGATCCCTTCCCTGGGGAGAATACACAGCCCCAGGGGTGTACACTGGTACTGGACTTCAGCTAAGTGTAAGTGGGCAGGCAGCAGGTATAAGTGCTCCTGCAATCATATTATTGCTTACACAATGATTGTACTGCACTGCAGGATAAAAAGGTTCTTTCATATCAAGTGCAGGAGCCAGACTCAATCCCTATTGTACCTTCTCACTCACTTTATTAAGTTTACTTCATTTCTGCTCTGTCTCTGTACCTCTGTGCCCTCTGCTATGTGTACCAAATCTTATTGACATTTTAATATTAAATTATTATGACAAGAAGATATTCCACTTGCTAAGTAATTTGTTTTATTCTGAGGAAAATTGGAAGCTGCAGAAAAACCATTATGAAAGATTAAGACAATGGAGTGATACTGACTGATACAATATAAATTATTATTTTGTCGGCAGCACACCCAAATCCTCTACTAAAATTTTAAGCGATAAAGCCAACAAGTTAGAAAATTAAATTTGGGGGGATGAAAAGAATATTATGCACACAGGAAAAAAATAACATCAGACATAGATGTTACAGAAGAGCAAATCCCAGAGAAATCTGCAGAAACAAAAGGGGGGATCACTAGAGCACCTGGCCCCAACTGTGCTTGTTCAGAGTGGTTTTGATGAAATTGTCATTGACTTTGGGACACAATTAATTCTCACAAAACCAGATTAATAAGGATAAGGAATTTCTTCAAGTGTGTGTTGAGAGGTGTTGCCTTATTCTGTCATCTCACCTTCTCCTTGTGAAGGCCTGAGGATCAGCCCTTGTGGAGGAACACGCAGTTCCTGTCTGTTACCTCCCTCTGCTGTCCCTCTCCAAAAGCTCTTCAGAGCTAGAACAAGCTTCTGCATCCTGTACTGGGACAATCAAACCTCAAATACTGAAAAGGAGGTGACTTGACAACTGACATTTCATCTATCAAAGGCAGTCTGGGGAATGCAGCACGTGTTCCTGTCGCCCCTCCTTGGCAAGGGAAGCAGTTGGTAGAGATAATGCTCTGGCAATAAGTAAAGCTCATGGTTTTTGCTAATGCCTTCCTGCTTCTAGGGTAAACCCAAGCTCATAGCTATCTGAGAAATAAGGAGCTAGTGAGCATGGCTGTTAAAGAAAGGATTATTTTACATGCAACTTATGGTCCTGGAGGATCACTGCCAGTACTTGTAGCTGGGATTTCATTTAAGATGTGCTACCTTTTGTGTAAAGAACAATTAGCCAAAATATTGCTCCAGCCTGGCAATTAACCTAGAAAGCAGTAGAACCATAATTTAAACAAATGTAACTCACCCTTTGTCACCATAATACTTTTAAGAGTAAGGTTGCAGCTGGCTTTCTGGACAGAGCCAAGCATCAGAGTCACTCCTGATATGAAAGTGCTATTGTGCGCTTAACTTAGAATTTTCTTTGTTCAAACAACCTTGATAACACACAAGGGAAGCAGCTATTTTATACTGCTGTATTAGAAAGACTGTGCATTGCAGATAGATACACTCAGGAATGAAATGTCAGGGTTCTTCCCATCTCTCAGTGGTCTGAACTGGGCAAAACTGGCAAATACCTCTGTCCAACTCTGACCTTGTATGGAAGCCAGGGACTCACATCTTCATGGTCTAGCTTTGATCAAGTAAGGTTAAATGCTGTAGGTTGCCATGAGAGTCAGTGGAGCAGGCTGGGGAGAGACAAACATCAATTACCGAAATCCAGTCAGGCTTATACTGAAAATCAGAGTAAGCTGCAAAGCTCAGTGCCTGCTGTGGGTATGACTCTGTCCCACATAGGCTTCTGTTCTACACCTCCAGAGAAACCTGAGGATTACCTGTACGTACCTGCTCAAATAACATCCTAAGAAAAGCCTTCCCAGAAGGCACAAGTTAAGGCACAAGTTAAGGCACAAGTTAAGGCACATACATTTTTGTGGACCTAGTAGATCACGGGGACCAAAATGCTCACATGGATGCACTCTATTCAAGGAAGGTGAGTTGATACATGCACCATGACCTGACTCTTGACTCTGCTGGGATTTATGTTTTTTTAGATGATTGCAGCAGGTATGTGACTACAAGTCAGTGTATAAGCAGCTTTATCCTCTACTACCTGGATTTGTTCATAATCTCACTCTAGATTAGAAATGAGCCCTCAATACTAACACTAGCTATCTACAAGGTTTGTTTATTCAAAACTGATGGAAACATTCCTACTGTAAATCTAAGCAAGATGGGGCTCTTCAGAATTGTTGGGTTCCTGGAATGACTTATCTCAGGAGTGAGTAATGGGTTTACTTGCCAGCAAGGGAAGAGTAACTACTGTTAAGAAAGTAATCAAGTCTTTATCTAGGAAACATGAGCTGATGCCAGACCGGATTTGTGACCAGTATCTTGTCCTTTAGGCAGTTCTTCACGGTTTGTGGGGCAAGATTTTAACTCGCATTATGTCAAGAGACCAGAAAGGAGGCTGTAGATGGAGCGTTCTCAACCCTAGAGCTATCACCATCACTGAGAGCGGTACTTGCTGTTGCCTTTCTCTAGGGGAGAAGAACTAGCCAACATCTGGAGCTGGCTTCATCCCACCTGTGCTTCCCAAGAGGACTGTTGCACCAGGGGTAATGTGAAATTTTCACAGTGGGTCAAATTAGCATTTTGTCCTTTTTTTTTCTGGGCAGCCTGGAGCAGTCATGTTCTCCCTTCCTTCACAGATAAAGGCAGGAAGGAGAAAAGGCAAACTTGTGTTTTGTGGGGAAATATAAATTACAACAGCTGTAGAGCACAGGGGAAAATCCAGTCCATGGACACCTGCCTTTCCCTGTTTTATGTAATTCTTAGACACTGAGCATATGAAGTATTTGACTGACATTTAAAAAAAAATATGTAAAAAAAAAAATTCATTAACCAATGGGAAAGGTGATATATTTCTTGATGATCTTCCCAAAATTCCTATTATAAGGACATCCAAAGCATTCTCCTGTATTCAACATGAAGTCCCAAAACCCCTAACAGATGGAATTAGATCACAGTCTCCTTTTAATTTTGGGATGATGACCTCAGTCGCAAAGGTATTACTTGTCATCTTTTTCTGGCACTGATCTAGCTCCTCATAGCATTTCACACTTGAAGCTCAACAGTACTGAATATAAGTTGAATAGATAATAGACAATTAAAAGTGTTAGCTCACTTTTTAAGACTCACAGGAACACCATCATTGCCTGTAGGAGACAGATAGGGAATTCAGGAATCACTGTGTTCATAAAGTATTGTTATCATACTGAAGTCTAACTTTTGTAGGTCTATGATGATAAAGTTTGAAGATGAAAGATTGGCCTGTAGAAATTACATTATAGAACAGCCGTTAAATATTAATCCTTGGTTACCTGAGAGATTTCAGATTAAAATTTATGATCTAGGAACATATCCGTGCTCCCTTCACATAAAAGCACCAATTGTCTTGGTAAATGCAACTACATTTGAGCAGAGAAAACAATCCAGGTGGAGAGCCAAGCGCAAACAATCTTCATATAAAAATAGAGGGATTTTTTGTGAAGTACCAGAGCGACTGACTGGTCGTGGCATGGCCACAGGAGGGCAGCAAGGAAACATTGTCATCTCCTGCTTGGGTGTTCACCGGTCCCCCATGGCACTCCGGTGGCTCCGAAATTCGGGGGCTGTTACCCCCTCCCTGTCCTGGGACAGTAGGTTGAGAAGCAGGGATGGAAAACAACAGGGGGGCTGGCTTTGCTCTTTGATGGTCTCAGACCTTGGAAGAAACGAAGGCTGTATAAATAGCTGATATCTTGGCCAAGTTTGCAAAGTGGCAAAGAATAAGCATCTGGGGCGAAACTGTAATAAAAGGCGTGCCGACATTTTCAGTGAATGAGAGTAGAGAAAAAGCCATCACTTTGGGCTGCAAGATTCATGTAAATGCCACATTTCCCATCACATTTTGAAAAAAAAAAAATTGAAATAAATCTGGAGATTAAAGGTTGCTTTGAGTGTATGTTAAAAAAAAGCTAAACTTGCCACTACAAATGTCTAACTGAACTAGTATTTTCAGATTGGTTTATCCTGCTTTTGGTTTATTTCTATGACGGCCATTTTTCCAAAGAAAAAACAAAATTCATGGAAGGTTTCAGGGCATCTGAGGGAGCATCTGTAAGCAGCAACCCCCACCCCAGCCCTTGGCAGTATCTGTCTCAAAGCCTTGCTCGGTTCAGTACTTGCCCATGGTACAATCATCCCCTGTTCCCGCGGGGCTGTGGGTCCCCTCCTGCAGCAAACAGCCCTATGCAAACCCTACCCTCGTGTCCTGGGAAGGCATGTGCTGCAGCCGTGTTACTGCTAACCAGCATGCTGATCTCATGTGATAAGTGTCAAACAGACTCTTCCAGTTAACAATGTTAAGGAGAAATTAAATAGGATAAAAGGGTTTCAAGAACTGACGTGCTTGGGCGGACGGCAATTAGGCACAAGGGCTGAGTGAAGAGCAGATGTTTAATAGGGCTCCAGTGTAACTGAAATGATGTGCTGTATTAATATTTTTTTCATTTTCTATTGATCTCAAAAGCTTCAACCCAGCACAAGAAAAAAAGTCCATTGCAGAATGAACAATATACTAAGCCTTATCTTAATTGAACATTAGGGGATGTTCATGTGGCCAGCTCAGGGCTTTTGCTAGTTCAGCATTCAGGATGGTATCTTCCAATTACTGTGATTAGCAGTATACTTAGGGGAAACATTTTATTCTTTTACAAGGAGGCTGAGCACCTGGAGGTGTCACTGTGGATGAGCAAGGGTGCTGACCTGCAATTTGTTAGCTACTCTGTTGTAAGTGCCCTTGTACCTGCTTTTAACCTCCTGACAAATGCAATGTAGCTCGCTTTTTTTTTTACTGTTGAGTAAGATGTCTGAAATTACTTCAGACAAAACTGTGGGATTAGAGCATGTGTGCAGGCAGACTCTTAAGTTACTATGGAGAAGACAGCGTGCTGTAAATTCACGTCCCAGTCTATACTGAAGTAACTTCTTTACACACATAACCCTTCCTACCCCTCACCTCCAGTATAGCTGGACTACTGAGAGAACCAGCACAACCAAGAGTGGTTTTCTGTAGGCAATTTCTGGCTATTTGCACACAGGAGTTTTGCTAGTTTATTGATTTACCCATTTCTTCCAGTCAGATTCATTCCAATACCAGAAATCCAGTTTGTCACATTATAATTTCCCCTTTGGAAATGATTTCTGACTAGAGCACTACAAAAATATATACTGGCTGCAGTGTTATTGGAAAAATCTATTTTAAAATATGTATTTTTTCACCATCCAAAGCTTAGGGAGATGATTTTTCATTCATTCACTCCTTTTCCTGCTGGGTGGAAGTGCTGTGATATTGTAGATGTTTTACATTATACCCAGACTTGAGGAAAGCAAAACAGATATTTTCCTGGTAACTACACTCTTTTTCTGGGTTTTGGGGATATTCCAGCGTATAGTAACTCTCCCCAGATTTGTTTTCAGAATGCAGGCTTCTCCAGATGAAGTTTGGAGTCTGGTATACAGAGTTTCTGCTGCCAGGTTGCACTGCGTGCAGCCTCAGAGATTTTGTTTATCGTGGTTTCTTTACCAAAACACCGAAGATCATGTTTTTCTCAGTTCTTCCCTGAAGACACGCACAAAGTGATAGATGATTGTCATTTTGCATAGCTGATTTCTATCCAAGAGCCATAAGTGGATGCTCGCAGGCAGCTACATGATGCACAGCTTTAGAGAGAGGTTTGCCATGCGTTGCTGCCCGGGTGAGCAGAAGTTACATGTTTCGGATGTAGGTTGCATATGACAGAGAAGACAACGCTCCCATGATCTGGCCAGGAAGGACGTGAAGATGTAGGAAGCAAAAATAGTGCATTTTTGGGGGCTTCTACAACAACCTGGGGAACCAGGAACAGGCAGTGCAGGCTTTGGCTAGGAAAAGAGATCACAGGGAGAGAGCTCTTTTCTCCATCTGTCAAATGTTCTAAGGAGAGTTGCCAACTTGATGCTAATTATATAGTATTCACCTACTACCAGGGCTAGAAGTGATTGAAAGAGACTTTTTATCCTGTTGTGCAGTTTTAATTGTCTGTGCCTAACTGAAATTTGTCTTTGGAAGTCTCTCCGTACTTCTAGTATCTTGGAAACTGAACCTCTTCAAGGAAGCAGCCTACTAATGTATCTTCCTTTTCCAAGACAGAACTTAGCTTAACAAACAAAAATTATTAAACTCAAAGTTCCAAGTAGTTATAACCAATCAAGACATGGAAGCTCTTTCAACAGTAAGAGTTTTGTGTGTCTTTCTACGCTTCTACAAATTCCCTCTCTTCTCTCTCCAGACTTTATAGCTTTAAACATTCAAGTTCCCTGTTTCCTCTTAATGATCTGCATTTTAGCAATCAGTAAGTCTGGATCAGGGTTTCCAAGCAAATATGTCCAATAATATAAATGTATGTAATTTTCATTCATTTACAAAAAAAAAAAAAAAAAAAAGGCTGCATTGTTTAAGGAAAAGGAATGGAAGTAATCTGTCCTGTGTTACAGGTTGACATGGTCCATCCATATGGAGCGTAGGACAAGTCTTGAGTTCCTTTACAACTTTTCTGGTTCTCCTTTTAGTTATCATTTACAGCTGAAAACAGCTAGCAGGAGAAAACAGGAAAGTCTTACACTTCGAGTTTGTAAGGACCCACTCCTGTCAGAAATGTATCTACTCTGTCTTCCCTTCCATTTACAGCATTGCTTACACTTATGAAGTGCTGCATAAATCCCTTCTAGTTGTCTTCAATATTTTCAGATCATTTCAGTTCTGCTGGAACTTTTCTGCTGCTCCTGTCTTCCATATGGGATATTTTCTTTAATTTTTTTTCACACCTAGTAGTGTGCAGTATTCAATAATCTCTCAGGGTCCAAACCACTTGAAAAGTACTGTCTATATGCAGTCTCAGACTTGCAACTGCCTCTGTTTAAATGAGCATGAATTTCTTCAGCATGTCATGCTCAAAATCCCTGTTTCTGAGAACCCTTTCTTAGTTACAGTCCCCAATACTGTAGTTATCACCCTTATTAATTTTCTTTCTCCATTTTCTATGTTGAGGAGTTCTTTTTAAAGGGCTCCTGTGGAGAACAAAAAGCCATAAAATTCTTTAGTCTCAGGGTCATATCAGAGCAGGTACAAATTTAGCAGGCACAAGACTGGTAGGTACCTCATTCTTCCATCTATAGATGTTCACTGAGGCTCAGAATAGCTCAATCTATCCTACATAGGTCAGCTGTATGTCATGCAAAATTGTGTGTGACACTTCAGCAGGATCTGGACAGAAGATGTTGGCCATGGCGGGGGGGCAAAGCTGGTGAAGCTCCATTGCAGTAATTCCCTTCTGGGCTGCCTTGGTCCAGATGAGCTGCAGGTACAGTCTTAGCAGCTTCCCTGGGGTTTTCTGTGATTCCCATGACAAGTCAGATAGCTGTAACAGATAACAAGCAGTGAGAAGTTCTAGTCACCACCTGACTGCACTGGACGAGGGCTTCTGGCACAGCTCCCTTGTGCCTCCTCCCTGCTGCAGCTTCCAGAAAGGGATGGTTTAGCTTTGCTCCCTGCAACCTCTCTGCAGAGCTACATTGCTCTGCAAGAGCAAATATGGAGAATCGTGAATTTGGCTATGCCAGTTGATCTAATTTGAGATCCTGGGATGAAACTCAACTTCTTTACACTGTCATTTCAATACCTGTGCACTGGGAGCGAGCAGCACATAGATGTCACAGGGTAGGTGAATCCAGTTAGAGGCTAGGAGGGAGCAAAGAGACTTACCATTCGTTCCATTTCAGCTGCCGCCTTTGTGTCTTTACTAAGCTTCATCCTTGGCAATAGCTTCCTCCTCTGAATCCTCACAAAGCTCTGGTGCAACACGGCATTTTATCCAGCAGAGCCATAGAGCTAGACAGTCTCTTGTCTTGCTCTGCATGGGCTTGGGAGTAATAGAATGAGTCATCAGCTGAGAGCTTAAAATTACAGTGTGTGCCACTGCTTTTGAAACGCTGAAGAGATTAATATTAAAAAAAAACAGATACAGTTCACTCACTGGTGTAATGAAGAGGTATTATACACACCAGGCACCTGTTGGTGAAGATATACATTTAACAATCTATTACCATTTGAATGTAGAGAGATTAAATACACATTAGAAACTAAGCATGGGGGAAGTTATACCATTGTTTCTCCAGGTCGGCACTACGAAAAAAAGCAGCAGAAAGGAGAATTGTTAAACACCACCCCCCACCCCACCCCCCCCCCAAAGACTTAAAAGGATATTGCTGCTCTATATTTTGGGTCTCCTTGCTGCTCTCAGCACTAGGTGTTTTTGTGTAAAGACACAAAGCCAAGGATAAAATGCAATATGCCAGTAGGAGAGTTAGGTCCACCATCTTCCTTGCACATGCAGGGACTGGTTCTAATGAGCCTTACTGGAGATGTTCCCAAATGAGTTTCTGAAGTCTCAGCTTTCCAGCACCCATATATATGTCACTGACGGTCATGTTTTGTTGGAAATAGCACCCAGAAGAAGGCAGTCTGTAATAAATTCTTGCCAAACTCCAAGAAACTAACATGCCACACACAATGTGATCACACTTACAAGCAAGTACCTCTCTTGCATTTTCCTTCCCATCATTACTGATAAATAAAATAATCTTACTTTTATCTTTGTGCCTTTGTGAAGTGCTATACATGTTATTTGTGCAATAAGAATGCCAATGAATGCATTCTTTTTTCCTTTACTTACACAAGAATAAAGCCCAGTTTCTCAGTAGAGGTAATACCAGATCTCTAATATCTGGATGGGACAAGCCAGATATTATTTTTCTACTTTTAACTTGAAATTTAGAAGTGCTGAGTTTTCTAACACCAAAACTACAAAGCTTTTGGAGTAGATCACTGACATAAAAAAGCACTACAAAGTCATCAGGTACCCTGCAAATCCCATACAGTCCCAATACAACCTAATGTATGGATGGCTAGCTAAGTATTCTGCACCTCAGGACAGGTTTTATAGGTGGTCCTTTTATTGCTGCTTTTGTTGATGATGTGCCTGACCTGCTAGAAAGTATTTAAAAGTAAGCTCTTGGTGTCTTCAACATGTTTGCTCCATTTGATGCCCCTCTGACTGTCAATTATGTAGGAGTGGTCTTTGGATCAGAAAAGCTAGATAATATTACCACATCTCTCGGTCTTTGTGTCTCTTAGGAACGGTGGATGTCAGTGCAAGCAGAACTGTGGCACTAGATAAGGCATAATCTTGGGATCATAGCCATGTTCAAATTTCTGTACACTTCATATACATATACTTTATTCTATACCACACCATTGTCTTGAGTTCTCTTTGTACAGTAGAGTTTTATCAGGATATCCCCAAGCTATCCTGCAGAATTTGATTTGTTGTTTTATTTCCATTGAGAAAGATGGGTGGGTGAGGAGGAAGGATGTTGATTTTTCCTGTATTAAAGCTGGCAAAGAAAAGAAAGCTGCTGAAACCTAAGAAAATTGCACTACTAATCATAATTTCATAAGCAGTCCTCTGTAGCATTACAGTCACAGAGTATATTTATAATTTGGTTTATATGAGCAACAGTTTAAGTTGAGGAAAATTGGTTTCCTTTTCAAAATGTCATGTTTCTCATTTCCTTGCAGAATCTTGGGCTGCTTCAAGCTCTTATCAGCCTTTAAATCATTCAAAAACACACTCGGTAATTAAAATGCTGTAAATCCTCATTAATCAATTTAGGGGTTTTGATTTGTTCTAAACCACATTTAAATAAAGTTGAAAGCTTACTAAAATATCAAATACAAGTGCAAAGAAAAGGAATGATAAACCCACCTTAGTGTAGCTGCACGGTGTTAGGGTTAGACTTGAGATGAGAACCGTGACTTCTTCTGAACACAAGGTACAAGGTTTTGGGCTCCCCACAACAGGAACAAGCTAACTTTCTTTTCAGTTATGGGTGCTCTGAAGGCTTTTTTAATTTGTTACTCTTTTGGCTTTGGCTTCTGCTCCTGTGAGTATCTTGTAACACAGTTGTTTTGCTCTACTGACGGATCAGTGGATCTATTTGTCTCTAGACCCTCCTTACCTGTGCCAATGGAGTAACAGGATTGTAAACTGTTCCCAACTACTTATTTTCTACTTCTTACTACACTCATATAAAGGAAATGAATTAGACATAAGTATCTGCAGGCCTCATATCTTGCTTCAGCAGCGGTTTCTTTAGCTGGCTTGCATTTTCTTTGTGCTTTGTCACTGACGGCTCTACATCCTGGGTTAAAGGCTTCAATTTTCAACTTTGTGGGTTTTGTTTTGCTTTGAAATTTTTTTTCCTTCACCTCTTCTTTCTGGAGTATTTAATGCTCTCTATAGCACCCTCAGTATCCAAGCACTCTCTCGGCTCCCCAAACTCCCCTCTGGACCATATTTTATCCCATATTCCAATCAAGATCTGATTCTTGTAGGGTGAGTGTGGGGGGTTCACCCTGGCTGGACACCAGGTACCCACCAAAGCCGCTCTATCACTCCTCGCCTCAGCTGGACAGGGAGAGAAAGTATAACAAAAGGCTCATGGGTCGAGATAAGGACAGGGAGAGATCACTCACCAGTTACTGTCATGGGCAAAACAGACTTGACTCAGGGAAATTAATTTAATTTATTGCCAATCAAATCAGAGTAGGATAATGAGAAATAAAACCAAATATTAAACAACCACCTTCCCCCCACCCCTCCCTTCTTCCTGGGCTTAACTTTACTCCCAATTTTCTCTCCCTCCTCCCCCTCAGCAGCGCAGGGTGACGGGGAATGGGTCTTGGGGTCAGTTCATCACACGTTGTCTCTGCTGCTCCTTCCTCCTCAGAGGGAGGACTCCTCACTCTTCCCCTGCTCCACTGTGGGGTCCCTCCCACAGGAGACAGTCCTCCATGAACTTCTCCAGCGTGGGTCCTTCCCACGGGCTACAGTTCTTCATGAACTGCTCCAGCGTGGGTCCCTTCCACAGGCTGCAGTCCTTCAGGCACAGACTGCTCCAGCGTGGGTCCCCCATGGGGTCACAAGTCCTGCTAGCAAACCTGCTCCAGCATGGGCTCCTCTTTCCACGTGGCTACAGGTCCTGCCAGGAGCCTGCTCCAGTGTGGGCTTCCCACAGTGTCACAGCCTCCTTCAGGCAACCCCCTGCTCTGGTGTGGGGTCCTCCACGGGCTGCAGGTGGATATCTGCTCCACTGTGGACCTCCATGGGCTGCAGGGGGACAGCCTGCCTCACCATGGTCTTCCCCATGGGCTGCAGGGGAATCTCTGCTCCGGTGCCTGGAGCATCACCTCCCCCTCCTTCTTCACTGGCCTGGGGGTCTGCAGAGTTGTTGCTCTCATATGTTCTCACTCCTCTCTCCAGCTGCAATTGCTGTTGCACAGTAACTTTTTTTCCCCTTCTTAAATACGTTCTCCCAGAGGTGCTACCACCATCGCTGATGGGGTCAGCCTTGGCCAGCAGTGGGTCCAACTTGGAGCCAGCTGGCATTGGCTCCATCAGACATAGAGGAAGCTTCTAGCAGCTTCTCACAGAAGCCACCCCTGTAGCCCTCCCTACCAAAACTTGCCATGCAAACTCAATACAGTGAGGACTCTGAGACGCTTTGTTGGGGTGGAAAAGGATACAATTCTGCCACAGTTCACAGATGTTAAATAGATATTTTGGACATTTATCACCATGAGGGTTAGAAACAAATCACTGATTAACACAAGAATCTGCTTCTAAAGTCTTTCATAGTCTTGTGGCATTTGGTCTGGGGTTTGGACTTGTCCCGTTAGTAATTATAAGAATGTGATAAAATCACAGCATATGAAAAAACATGAAGACAAAATCTGTTGATTCATAGGACAAAAATCCTGAGCATCACAATGCCATGTTGATAAGCTGCCCCTTTCTTAAGCCTACTTACGTAGCATGAAAATAGGTGGGTTTATAGTGTTACAGAAGTCCATGCTAAGGCTATATCCAATTATTGGTAATGGTATTTAGATTTATTCAACCTGAGTAGTTGCCTTCAGATCTCCATAAGTGATAGAATAAGGGAAAATAAATTAAAATTAAACCAAAGAGAAATGAAATAGAAAACAACTGACCCTTGGGCCCCAAGAACATCTTTGCTTCCTGCAATCCTGGTTGCAGAGGCAGATACAGTAACAAACTGGTTGCATAAGAAACAGCAAATAAAGATGCCACCCTAGAGGGAACAAAACATTAATATTTCAGAAAGGATATCTCCAGAAAAAAGATATTGGGCCTTTTTTGTTCAGACTTTTCATGTGTGTTGTTTGGACAGGTACAGCCAAAGCCAATAATTAAACCTTATGAAAAGATTTAATCCTTTTTCTAGAAATTTACCTTGAAGAAAATGTGGCAAGGGAAAAGCAGGTTGTTGAGGATAAGGACTACTAATGCAACACTTCATGAAAAAGAAAAATGAAGTTTTCTTGGAAAGGCAGGGAGATCAGGATCCTTATATGTTTCTATTAAACTGTGATGAAGCCCTGTTCTCCCAGGTTACGGGACGCTGACAGACTCTCTGCATATAGATTTCTCTTTTCCTGCCAGCACTAGGCTGGATGAAAGCCCAGCGGTGCATTCTGTTAAGGAGCTTATTCATACAATTAAGTTTAATTGTCAGCAGTTTTGATACTTCAAACTAAAATGAAACCTGGCTCCATTTCTGCAGCTTAGATTCACCTGCAGCCTGGGAGAATTCTGATGGTATTAAAATTAGTCTTGTATTGCTAAAATACCAGCCAGTTGCAAGGATAAACTCTGCATAAACAGGTTGTTTCCTCCTAGGTCTGGGTAACTGAGCAGCAGGACTTGAATAGAGTCTATTTATTTTTTTAAGCAATAGTTTCTCAAATACTGGAGCGTAGGGAGAGTGTCTTCCCTGTTCATGTTGGCAGTGTGGTCCTTCCACAGCTCAGTAGGCTTTAGGACAGATTTTTGAAGGAAAGAGGTACGTACCGTATTTCATATTTACATTAGGCTGAAGTACATGGCATTTTGCAAATATCACCAGACTCATATGCAATGTGTTAATGAGCCTTAACCTTATTGTTTCCCCCAGTATTAGAACTGAAAATTTGAGGAATACTCTACTTTTGCTGTTGCTTCCTCTGACATTTAACCTTCATGCTCTCCGACTTGAGAATTTCTATGCTTTGTTTCTCTTTCATTTTAAAACAGGATCGTAACAAATCAACGTCTGCTCTCCTCCAGTATCAGTTTTTGCTTTAGGAATCTTGGTGCTTGTGCACATTCTCAGCTGCCTGGAATGAGGATTTTACATAGTTAATAATAATGCTTGCTCTAATGCCATAACAGGTAGGTCTGTTATACATCATCTAAGCTTTCCTTTAAGGACAATAGCAGGGTAGGGAGTAGGGAATTCATCGTTTGTCTCGGTCTATGTCTTAGGGTGAGGTTATGACCACGACTGGACACTTTGGCCTGGAGGATAATAGCTGAGTTAGAGGTTCTTGATTTGAAGAGCGATCGAACCGAAGTGTATTCCTGTGTACGTGAGTGCCTAGCCACCGGGCTGGAAGGCCTGATGCAAGAGGCACAGAGCTGCAGCACAAGATTCGCAAGTCTCGTGACTGGGATGCTCTCATAAAATGCAGGAGCATTTGGGTCAAATTGCTGCCCTAAGTCAGTGCAATGGAGGATCTGAACCTGATTTTCCATCATTTTGGGTGAGTCCTTTAACCCTTGGTATGTAAGACCAGAAGACTTGGATCCTACTTGCTCTACTGTTTTGTAAATGGTGGCAAAGTCCTTTTCTAGATCCACCACTCTACTTCCATTTATTCTTCACTTTTTAAAGTACCCAACATCAAAACAATCTATTTTGTTTAATTTAAACCATGGTTTCACATATTCATACATTTTGTTTAAAAGCTGTTTCCAGATGATCTTAATGGACTGTTCCTTTTTTCCCAGACCTCTCATTATAGTCACCTTGCTCACACATTAGTGATCATTTATTTATGCTACAGTCAACATCAACAGAAGTATTTTCAGGAACAAGAGTTTAGTGCACAGTCCAACTCACATTTCTGTGACATGAGCAGTGATTTGCAGAAGCAGGATAGCCACAACTAATCACATTTTGGAAATCATGGAAATTGTGACATTACTTAATCATGTGCTGCTGTAAACACTGAAACCTCTGTCCTCCTTTAGAAACCAAATGACAAGAGAAAGACAATTTCATCAGAGCTTTACCTGTCCATTATAGTACTGCTGGCTCATTAGGTAGAGCAATTAAACATCAAGCAGAAATAATTATTATAATTATAGGACATTTGAGATTTCATTTGCCTTCATGAAATATGAGTTACATAAACTAATTCCTTTTATAAGGTCCACTAATAATAGCAATGAATGTCTAAACAGCTATGCTCTTTGCCTACTTATTTTTGCAGCATTATTGGACCAACCTTACAGAAGCCATTAAGAACTCAACAATTACCAACTATTATGACACCAGGATAGCCAAACGGCCTCTGTATTTAGAAAATAGGAAATTATGATCGTAATTGTATTCATTCATTCTGTTCCTGCTTCCGGAATGAATACGGGGGGGGAAAATTGTAGGGGAATAGTTCAGTATTTTCTCTACCACGCTGATTACTACTAGAAAATGTTTAGCTCCTGATGGCAACAGCCACTGCTTTCATTTATATTTTATTTTATATTTTGCATGTAGCTGGATTTTGGTGCTGTGATTCCTTTGTCATGGTACTGAGCTAATTCGGCATCTAAGTCCTGCGATATCTTCTCCTCCACCTCCCCAGGAGTGGAATGTTCTCTGTCTCTACCTGAGCTGTGCTTGCTCGAGGATCCTTGCCAGCATGTCTGAGGCAATCTAAAGTGATCCAAATTCAGGCAGCAAAATGCAGCACCACTGAAATATTTCATAGTAAAATATTCTTTCCTAGTGAAGTCGTTAAGAGAAGTAAGCCATCTCATATTGAAATGCAGGGCAGTTTCCCAAGGGACACTAATGAGTGTGTTCTTCTGCAGCTAATCATAAGACTGCTTTGTCATGTGTATAGAAAAATATAGATGTTGCCAAAAGAGTGCATTAAGTTTGGACGCTCAGACTTATGCAAACTACTTACCTCTATATTTACCTCAATAGACCAGATGACAAATGTACTGTATAAGGTAATCTCATTCACAGAGGCTTGCAGCAAGGCGGCACTGGTCATGCAATAGCAAAGTGCATGTGTAGTAAGAAAAAGTGAAAGAAATAACAGGAATATCAAAAGCACCATTATAATACTATCTTATAATTGAATTTCTCCAAAAAAGGGAAGGTGTCAGACTAGTGGGGATGCAAGGCAATGTAAAAGATAGAAGTGAAACCAGAGAGATTGCATTTATGTAAAAAGCTTAAAATAGTTACTGTGGCATCGCTAAACAAATGCTGTAGACCTAAATTCAGAGCACTGATACACAGATATTGTTACTGTTGCCTTTAAACACCCCTGGATCAGTTTGCCGCTGGCAAATGCTTTACATGCAGGGTACAGGGAGAAAGATACAGGCTTGAAAATATGTCCAGAAAAAGTTGCCAGCAACAGGGCAAAGTGACTTTATATTACCTAATTTCTACTAAAGGCATTAGCAGCAAATGTCCCTAAACTCAGCAGGATTTCCCTCCTAATATTGAAGCAGCAAAGCAGGGCTCCAGGGCAGTGGTAAAGGTTTCTCCCTGTGAGCCATTGCAAACTGGGCAGGGCTAAGCAGTGACAGCAGGCAAAACTCAGGTGGGAGGAGGTTATCTCTTAACTCTCTCCTGAATCATGAGTCTGGATACCTGGTATGCATTTTTAGTTTCATACAAGCCTTCCTATGTCTTTCCATTCTGCCCTTTCATGATTGCAGCTCGAACCATCTATGGCCACCCTACTGAGCTGCTCCAGCCATGATTTGCACCAGCTGCCCTTTCAAATGGAAATAAGTACAGACTGGTCTGTGAATACAGACTTCTTGAAAGGTTTCCAGGATTACATTAAAGCGGGTGGTTTGGGCACAGAAGATCAAAAAGGAAGTCACAGTCAAAGTTTACCTAGGTTTCCAGGGAGCAACCTAATAAAGAAGCGTGAATAATACCCAACGAGAGGCTAAGACTTCTATTAATTCATTTGTTTACTTGGCTCCCAGAGAAGCTCCTGCTACATTATTCTGCAAAGGAGGCTCAGGTGGCTTTTTATTTGCTTACTGAAATACCTTCCCCACCTTATGTTGAGTCCTGGTGGGTTTATGAGTATGTTAGGCTAACACTGCTACTGTTACTCTATTGAATGTCTGAGTTCATTCAATTCTCCATGGGATTATCAGGCAAGGAAGAAGATAACAAAGAGATCCATCGTCTACAGGTAGGAGAATAGACACATTTAAAATGAGTTTAGCATCTCCACAAAAGTATTAGCTCTGACAAAATATATGTCTTCTCCTCAAGTAATGAAAAAGGAATTAGAAAGCATCACTGAGAAACCAAATTAATGCAACAAGCTACTGTTAATGTACAAGCTCAGCAACCTTATTTTTTTATGTTTTTACCCTATTCAATTTCAAATGCACATAATTAATTATTGCATTTAATCTCTGTTCTCCTTCCAGTCTCCAGCATGCAGACCAGCACTTAATGGTGTCAAAGCTCATGTCAACATAAGACAAAAAATTGTTGTACAATTTCTAGGCCCCTTTGGTGTAGCCAGAGTAGTAATTAAAATGCAATTGGAAAGAAATTAATTGATATAAGTAAGTTATTAGCATCCCCATTGATTAAGTATAATCAAAATCAGTGTCTACATGAGATATTGATTGCCACTTGCTTTTTGTAAGTGTAATTGTAATTGTAGCATAAATTGTCTGTGCATGACTGGGCCTTTTATTGTTGTAAATATCCAGCTGAAGCAAGAGATTAAATTCTGTACAAGTTCTAAAATGTCTGAAATCAGTGTGACACCCTTGCTTTCATTTCTTGTAGAGAAGATTTAAATAGAGTATGAAGGAATATTTTTCTGTTTCCTGGATTAGATTACAGTCTTTGTCATATTTGTGTGAGGATAACAATCTCTAGACTGTGAGGCAGATTTATAACTAGACTAAAAATGGGTCTGCATTCTCTCAGGTCATATCTGGCAATGTCCACAAAAGCCTAGCCTGGTACTGAAGAAGCTAATTCTGCTAGACAGATGGGCAACTCCACATGCACATTTTAACTTCTTGCATAAATTCTCCAACTTGACCGTAGGATTTATCCGATACCTAACACAGAAGGATTTCAGTCCCAGCAAATCTGGAAGTGCTACAAGTGTAAAATCACTGCATCTGATTTTTTCTTATGGCACATTTTGGCAGTTGTGAGCAGTATAGGGCATTTTCATAGTCCCTTTACTTGAAAAACTGACTACATGTTTTTCTGGGGTAATTATGCCATAAGAAAAATAATGACCTGATGGTGATGATTCATCCTTTTGAAGAAAATACCAAAAATTACAATATAAATGGAAAAATACAGTAGATGATCATGATGGTTAATTAGAAAACTTGCCTAAGTAAACTATTTTTTTTTAATACTTGTTATTTAAAATCTGCTTATGCTTTTTCCACTTTGCACACAATATGGGGCCTTGCTTTACTCTCCCTTTGCAAACTCAATGCAGAGGGAAGGAAGGGGTGGGGGCTGGCAATCTCAGAGGGTCAGTATCAGACTATAATCTGGAATTCTTGCAGTGTTGGTGGAGTTTGGCCAAAGTCTCCATAATCCCGTGGCTGAGCTGTTCCACTTCATCCGGCCAGTGAGTCATGTTTTGTGGGTGGAAAATTAGGACCAAATATCAGCACTGAAGACAGCTAACATTGCCCTCAGATGGTATATTAGCCACGAGAAAATAACTTTGGAACCTTTTAGCTTCAGTGTTGTTTTTCCAAACCAAAGATGAAGCACGCTGATAGAAGCAAGGCGAGAAAATCTGCACAGCTACTGTGGGTGCTGCCTGTTCTGTGCATCAGAGATGTCATCCTCCAGCTCCACCACTGCTCAGTTCTTCTACTTAATTTAACTTCTTTTAATTAAACAAAATATAGATATTTATTTTTCTTGATGGTGTTGCTGTTATCCATAGCTAGTATCAGAGATGCAATCAGTTAAGCTGGAATGGGATGGACACTTGTGCCTAACCTATTTAGGGTGTTGGATCCCATCAATCCAAGTTGGACTGAGCTCTGGATGCAAAGAACAAATGTAGGTTGTCTGAGAAGGGTTTCCAAAGCTGTTTCTTCACCCTCATCAGCAAATTTAGAAAGAAATTTGAACCGAATGCATTCGGCTCTTGGAGTTGCCATGGTTGCAACACAGACGATCTAAATGTGGGAGATTATATAATCAGACAGAATGACTATTTATACAAAGAGTTTAATTTAAACAAAAAGGGAGAGAAAAGCAAATGTGCTGTACAATACATGACTTTGTCACTTTCCACTCCTGCTCGGCAGAGCTGCTGTAGCACCGATGGTGTTAAATCGCAGTACTCGCACATCCGTTTTTTGCAAGGTGTTTACAATGTGCACTAAATCTAAAATAAAAAAAGCATTAAGTAAAAAGTAACGGACCAGATCCAGCCAGGCAAGAAGGAGGCTGTTTTATTTTACCTGGATCAGCAGCAGTATCTTCTTTATGGAAGATATACAAGCTCTTCTATAATTTTTGTTGTTGTTTTACAATTCTATAAACTTTTAAAATGCAATAGTGTGGATCTTGTTCTTTAGAAGGATCATCCTATGTAATACTATCACAGGGACTAATTTATCTTCCCTTGAAGCAATTAAACTTATGGGTGCAGATGCTATGGCCCATATGATGTTACCTATACATGGCAATTTCATTCTTTCTATGTAATCTCCCAAACAACTTAAATGCCTTTTAGAAAGGAAAGTCTGTTGAAAGGCTTTCATTGTATTTTGCACTGGGCTTTCAGGAGATGCAGCGCTGAGTTGGACTATGGAGTTAAAGGTAGTTTATTTCTATTTTTTGACAACCTGGTGGGAGGGTCACTCTGGGGCCTCACTGGGCTGCCTAAGGTTTGCAGTGCAGGCAGAAAGGCCAAAACAGAATTTGGCATGTCTTTGGCCCCCTGTTAAGCTAAGCTTGTGAGCAGCATGCTTTTCTCCAAGCAAGACAATTCCTTTCTGCCCCCATTTTCATCAACACAGGTGGGGCCAATCCAGCAAAGCCAGCCACCTCTTAAACTGCTCCCTCAAGGCTGGTTCACTGCATTTCCCCCTCTTGCACATATGGGGCCATCTGCAGCATCAGTTGGAGGCCGGCTGGAGTGGGATGTCTCCCCTATAGACTTCCCTTCAAATAGACAATGGGGTTCTATAAAAATGATTCATCTTGGTAGGGATTTCCCACAAGGTGCCATTAGCTGATAGTGTGGCAAGGAGCAATAATAATAATAAACATTAGCTACAGGCAATGCAGGCAAATAGATGTGGCCCAAATGTAATGAGCATTGTTTTCCCGTAGCTTGGTCTCACCTTTGGTGGTCACAGACTAGACAGACATGAACAGATTGCCTTCATACTTTAACATTATATGACTAGTGTTCCCATGAGGACCCCTTAATGACCACTGAGTAGAAGGTGGAAGGAGTTTGTATTTATTAAGCATCTTTTTGGAGTGGGGGGGACTTTCTGCCCAGTGGCAGCAAACACTGGGGCAACTAAACTAAGCTGATGCTGCATTCTGGCATCAATCAACTGAGCCATTAATTTGAACAGTGGGTGTTTCTCCTCCCTGCCTTTCACTTTCTGTGATGATAAACTTACCATGGAGGTATGGTTCTGCTCAAGTGACAGAGAGAAATGGGCTGTGTAACTGTAGGGAGCAAGGACAGAAGAAAATCTCTATTGCAGACACAAAAACAATATTAAAAATGTTAAGGTTGCACAAGTAAATCCAGTTAGAAGAGATATATACACAGCAGAATACCTCTATCCAACAGGCCATGGAGAAACGTGCATGCCTTGTTTCATCCTTTACTGATTTTCCAGGGTTTTTTATTGCCTTGTAGCATAGTGTGAATACATCAAGACTGTGGTTTGAGTACAAATGAGCTTTTCTTTTCAGAGGAGCTTGGCCCAAGAGCTGGTGGTTGACACCTGACACCAAGAGCTAGTGATGGGCCTGCCATAACTTCCCATAATGGGGACATGAGCCAGTGCTGACCTCTGATTTGCAAGGGAAGTGTTGTGCTCCCTATGGCTACAGGGAAGATCACAACTGCTGTCGTTGCAGGGCTGTCTGGTGAGGTGGCTGCAAGGGGAAAACTTGGTCCTGCAAGGAAAATGAAATTGATGTCAAGCAGTTTTCTCTTCTGACTTGGGCTGTTCTGGGAGTTAGATCCTGTCTCACGGCTGAGAGAGAGGTCTTGGATGGTTGCAGACTATAGAACAGAGAGAGTGTCTTCAGTAGGACACCCTGTTTTTTTCTGTTCACTTCAAATCCTGTAACGTGTGTCTTTTGGCGAGGTAGGGTTCACCTCCTCTATCTTGTGGAGTGAAAAAAGACTTGCAAATGTTGGCTCTCTTCTGTGAAGTTAATTTTCTTTTTAAGGGAGTACAGAGAGAAAGCTTATAACTCAAGCAGGGAAGGCAGATTTTGTTCTGGTTTTCTAAACTAAAAGCACTGTGTGAGAGAGGCCTTGCAGCAGCCCAAAGCAAGTTCCTGCTGCTCTGCTATAAATCTCAGAAAACAGGGATGATGCAGTCTCAGCTCTGGTTTTGTACAGACTGTTGTCACTAGAACATAAGAGGTTTTTTTAAAGGTGATTGATGTTGCTCTCCCACACCCCGTGCAGCCACACGCTCGCTGTCTGCAAGGCTTGTTTCAAAGGAAGGGATACACAAGAGCTGGAGAAGAGTCTCCTGAGAGAGAAGAGTACTAGCATCTTCCTGGTGGTCAGAGAGCTGGAGCAGCTGTGCTACTGCAGCCTTGCAGAGAGCTAAGAGGTGTGCAGCACGTGTGTCTGAATTAAATATCTGGTGGTTTCTTGTCCTGTTGAGACTATTAGCTAAGTGCTTTAAATGCTACTGCTGCAGGCATACCACTTTGTCTACCCTTCTGCCACATCCTTCTCGGTAGATAGTGATCGGTCAAAATGAATATGAGAAGTGATCCTTAAGTGAGGTTACTGGATGTGGGAAGCGTTTCCCATACACTTGTGGTCTGCCAGACTCTGTTGGGCTTCCTTAACTGTCAGTTTGGACACAATCAAAGAAGATGGTCCTAACTGCGTGTGCTTTCTAATCAAGGTCTAAAGGGAGCTAGTTTTCCCTTATTATATCTGCCGCACATCCTGAAGCACATCTCAGACAGGACCTGCTTCCTTCAAACCCTGTTTTACTGCAGGATGACTCTAGTACTGCTCCTCTGTCCTTCCAACCTCCCTTTAGCAACACCTGTGGATCTAGAAAGATGAAAAATAAAATACAGGCAAGACAGTTTTAAAAATCAGAGAGGCTTATTAAATCTCTCCCACCTCCTGTTCAACCTCCCATGAACTAGCCTTTGCCAAATAGTGGGATGGTCATTTGAAGGGGATTCATCCCTCTGAGCTTTCGAGGTCCATGTTGCAGACATGTTACTGGACTGAGTGACCCTTGGCTCACTAGAGAGGAGCGGATGCTTTTATGGGGTGATTCACCTGACTGCTGTGCTAACACAAGTGAGAAGCACACCCTAAAAATACTTATTTCTCTCCTTTGACTTCAAAGGTAGTCCAGGATGACTCATTGAAATGGAGACGTTTACTTCTGGGCAAAGAGTCCTACTCTGCTGGGTCATCAGATCCATGAGTCTGCTGTAGGAGTGTCAGAAATTTACATGGTGAGAACATTAATTGAATTTTTTTGAAGGTGTTTTGTCATGGTTTTTTATTGAGATCTAAGGCAGTATGCTTTACACTGATTTAATTTCAGACTTTCCTTTTCATCGGGAATCTTCCCTACAAGCTCTCATGTTTATTTTACCATCCCCCAAATCCTATTCACTTATACCTGTTTCCTTAGTGGCATTTCTGTGATGACATGGGATTGTACTCAGGTCTTAAGAAGTCCTTTTTCATCTAGCCTTTTATCTTTCTAAAGCTTTGTGTTATCTGAGAGGTACTTCAAACTGAAGTTTCATTGTCCTCTCATGTCTTCTAAATAAAAAGTATGAAATAAGCTTAGTCCAAATCTCTGGAGGAGTTTTTTCTGATTGACAAGTCCTTGCAAATATGACCTGGGACCTGTCTGTTCTGCCTAATAAATCATCATTAACTCTCACCAGATAGAGAGAGATTCTCTTCATCTGACAGGGTATCAATTCAGTTGCCTTAATGTATATAAGGTTTTAGGTCTCTCCACCAGCAGGCTCCAAGAGGGGCTTTTTGTCAAGTGAAAAAATGGAATTCAGGCAGCAGAACTCAGCTGCCAGGTCTGCCAGTGATGGACGATGCAGATGGGAACGTGGCTCTTTCCTCCTCTGCTTTATTGATCCTAGGGCTCTGACCAGTGTAGCAATGTTTCTATATCAGTAAAACCAAGCAGAAATGAATAATGGGGGACATGATGGCTTAAAGTCAGCGTCAAAGCCAGAGTACTCTTGGGGAGAGCTTTTGGGAGATGACAATGACAGCTCTAATGTGGGTCAGTGCTTGACCTCACAGGACAGTAAGTTGCAACGTGGTACCAACTCGCTGCACAGGAATACTAAGTGGAAGGTAGTTTTCCATTTTCTTTGTCACCTTATTTAGGTACATCAACAGAGAGCTCATCATGAGCAAATCAAGAAACCAATATATGACACGCAAGCCACAGTTTCAATGTTCATTGTTGGACAGAACCATCCCATGCCAGACTTGAGAGGTTTGCTCTGGTTGTTGGGATGTGCTTCATGTTATTTGCCCTTCTGTTCTGTATATTTCTGTTGTCCAAAGTTTAAAAAAAAAAAAACCAAACAAACCAAAAAACCAACACAACCCCCCTCAAACCCCACCATATTGTCCTACTCTGCCTAGGCTATGATTCTGAGGGAGGTTTCCTTACATGCTAATAAATTAAAAGTAATCCCAAAACTGTGCTGGCAAAATAAAGCAACGTCTAAAATAATAAAAACCACAATTGTAACATAGTGCATGAATTCTTGCTAACATTAAATACAGTCCAGATATTTCACTAACTCCTTAGTTTTCTTTAGTTGTCTTTCTCATTTTTAAGCTTTTAAAAAATGTACTTGTAGAATTAAAAAAAAAATACTCCTCTGTATAACTGCAAGTTATGTCCTTTTGCATTTTTTCCCCATAAACCACAAGATTAAAAAAAAAAAAAAAAAAAGAATTTAAGGATTTTTTTTTTTACTTAATCCTTTCCCTGCAAGAGCTGAGCTATTAAGAAATGCACCAGACGGAAGTCTTTTAATGCACTCACAGAAATGGCAATACTGAAATTGCTGCAGTATTTTAGTCATTGTGCTTAAGTATCAGGATTGTGCTTAGAAAAAATAGAGTTGATGATACCCAAAGTTGTTTATTGTCTATTTGTTAGCTTAGTTGCTATGGCAGAGAGTTTAACATGAGTGAACCTGTGGGGAGGCAAATGCCACTTTACATTTGAAATTGGGCTGTGGTCTTTGAGGAACATTACAACAGAATTTGTGCTGCCCATCAAAGGAGACATACAGGGAAAAGACTGACTGCGTGTGGCCTTTGAAGAGTCCAGGACTTTTCTGAGATGCTGGTGTCCCAGCAGGAGGTTAGTGCTTCCAGATCCACAGTGACAATAATGGTGCCAGGGGAAGTCAGATAAATATGCTGAGCTGGTTGTAAAAATTGTCTTGAATCAAAGAGACAGGGGTATCTTTGCCCAGTTGGGGCAAATTCTGAAGGAGGAAGTTGGGGCATGGAGCAAAACATGAGAGAAACATGTAACAGATGGCCACCAACCAGCAGAAGAAAAGATGAAGAAAGGAAAACTCATGTGGTCATGGCTGTGTTATAAACACAGTCTGGGTGCCCAGATAAAGGTGTCATCTACTGGAAAGTAAAAATAAGTAGTTTTGTTCTGTTAGCATCAGTAAAGGTTGTGTCATGGAGTGCAAACAAGAATAAAAGGTCTAGTCACATTTTTCCTTCCTGAATGTGCAAAGATTTTAATAGTCATCCTCCTACAACTGTACTAGAGATAAACTAGGTCTTTTTTAATATATCTACACAACTTGCTTTTCAGCCCTTCCTGAATGCTAGCCCCATTCCTCAGGTAAGCTGACCGTTTGAGTCTGTTTTCCTTTGCAGCCTTGGCTCTATAAATAAACGAAGATTATTTCTATTGTATGGTCCAATTCTTCAAGCTTTTGACAGGACTTTTAAAGGAAGCTACTTGAAATCTATGTTAACACAGAAAATAAAAATAAAACACCTATATCACTCAAGACTTTGCCTAGTACTTAGACTGTGAAAGCATAGCAATGCAGCTGGGATGTAAACGTGGAATTCAGGGAGCAGGGTTGCTGCTCGCAGTGCCTTTGGGGCTTGAAAGAAAAACAGCAATTGGGGCATGGAGCAAAACAACAAAGAAACATGTAGCGGATGGCCACCAACCAGCAGAAGACAAGATGAAGAAAGGAAAATTCAGCAACTCATGCAGTTGAAGCTGTGTTATAAACACAGTCTGGGTGCCCAGGTAAAGGTACCATCTACTGGAAAGTAAAAATAAGTAGTTAGCATCAGTAAAGTCATCAGTAAAGCATCAGTGTCAACAGTCATCAAATAACAGAGTCATCCTTTTGTTTCTCAAGCCCAGCAAATGAAGGAGGCATTGGCTTACGATAAAAAAAAAATTTCTTAGAGTGCCTTCCAGCACTCGGCCCCAAACCTCTGTGCTTGACACTTCTGCACTGCCTCTCATATGGGAAAACATTGCAGTGAGAGACACCGTAACACTTCTGTGGTGCAAGGTAAATCATGTCATCCTGAATACCATGAACACAGCCATTTTGTTGGATGGACTCAGAGCTGCTGGTTATCCGATTCCTCAGTCAGACAAAGTGGAGAGAAACAACCCTGTGGAACTGGAGGTCATGAGTTCTGGTCCTTTTTTTTTTTTTTAAAGAAGATATTTATCATAAACTTACAAAGGGTTTCCCACAGCACAAACACTGTCAGGCTTGTTACAGCATCACCACCTGTTTTTAGCTGGGTTAACAGCACACGCACACACAAAAAATCCACCAAAGTTGAGTGCAATTCATAACAGAAACGGACATTAGTTACTTAGTAAACATCAGTTTATCATGATCACTAAATTAGGCCTCCTTTTGTAGCTTAACTAATATTTTGTAATTTTCAGTGTTCTGAAAGAGGTTAAACAAGGGTTTGTGTCTTACTGTATGCACTGGCTGTATTTTCTCATGGCCTGTTACTGAAATGCTGCATCTATTACCTTTCTGTTGATAGCAGCTTCAGAAAAACTGGCCAATTTCCAGAGCAGTACCTTTTCTTCGTCACTGTCAGCTTCTGTCACTTCATCCCTCAGTCATAAAAATTATAAAACAAAGTCCACTGTCTGTTGTCTAATATTCCTTCCATTAGACATGCCCTGCACTTTCATTGCGGGCATCTGACATTAACTTTTGGCACAGATAGTGTTTTACAAATCTAAAATACCTTGCTGACACTACCTGACCCTCCCTTCACGCTTAGGAAATTGCCGTAGCTATCTCTATTTTACAGAAAAGCTTGAAAGGAGACTCAGACAGAAGTGATACCCCAATTTTTGTTTGAGGCTGGTAATTTAGGTGTCTTGTAGTTCTGCTCCCAACACTTCAGCCTGAATTTCACCACTGTAAAATAATCAGCTCTAACAGGATATGGGTGTGCTTTATTCTTCTGGAAACAAGACATTGCTAACAGGATGCCCCAAAAATATGTCCACACAATAGCAATCTTAGCCCATCTAAAACCTGAAGTTTTGGACTTGAATGATAGACAAAGATCTTAAGGATTCTTGCAGATCTCTGCAAGAATTTTGATGTGCTTACAACTTTTTTATTATCCGGCCTTCATTTACACTTTATCTATATCTGTGCTGTTTTCCTTCAGTAGTTTCCTGACCTTCTGCTGGGGTATGCTGTGTCCCAGCTAGTGGAAGTCTTGTTCCTCAGTATTGCCTGTGCTGCATTATTGGAACCTGTGGTTCAGTTTATAACCCATCGTATTTTCCCTGACTCTCTCCAGAGGAATAGTGCTTCTGATTAATTTTATTAGGGGGTTTATTTCAGTTCAAAATGAGGTGTGGGTTTCCAAGTGACAGAAAATAGTCCTTTTCTTAGAGTATAACAATTTGGTTCAGAGGTGTATTATGCAGAGAAAATGAGAAGATTTTAAAGGCTTCTTTAAAGGAAGAAAATTTCAAGCTTGATTAAAAACAGAACTAAAGGGAAAAAAAAGGTTCAGCAGTAATTCCAAAACAGGAGTTGCAAAGATTGCTTCCATGGGTTACTGCTATAGTCTGTCATCCTCACAGCAAAACAGTCCTGAACACTGGGTGGTAAAAAGTTCTTCATACCAGGAGCTAGCACACACAATTTAGAAATTTCCAGATAGAAGAGGGAACTTGAGGAACTAAATCTTAGTACAAGAAGGAAAGGAAGGAACCACAAACTCCATGGCAGTGTCTTGATCCAAGGGCTGTTCCACCAAATGGAGCGTTTTTCATCATCACATCCTCTGCCTTGAGTAAGACTATTGATCTTAATTTCTTCTTTTTTGGCTTGCAAATATCTGATGCAATTGGCCATCTAATGAACAATACTTGAATTCTTTCCTGTTCTCCCGAGAGAGGTAGTATTCTGAGGATCATGTTCCTCACAAAACTTTTGCTCATTCTTATTCCAGCTTCCTACCTTCACAGCTGAGCTCCATTCTCATCTTTGAATCATGTGCCTTGCCTCTTGATACCAGAATTGATGTGACTACTATATTTTGCTTAAATTCAACGATCTTCTTTTCCAGCCCATCTCTTTTTAAAGCATTCATTGAGCAAATTATGGAGTCTCAAGAGCAACCAAGACTTTCTCTTCAACCATTTACTTCAGTTTAGTTAAAGTTGTGAAGACAGAGAGCAGAACTCATTTACAGAGAACTGAATGTAACTTTTGTCTCTGCCTTGGCTCCAGAGAGCTCTTAATACAGAGCAATTTCCTCTCATCAAAAGCTTTCTCCAAGGTGGTGCTCGCTTTACTCAGAGTGAGCTTATGTGCATTAATCTTCCTCAATACTTCATTAATCACACAGGGGAGGTCTGTTGTGGAGGATCTTGACTGAAATTCTGCCTATTCTCTTGTTTGGTTTAAAATGGGAGTTAATGGCTTAATACCTTTGTAGAAAAACCCTCTACGGAGCAGGGAGCACTGTGGGGAGGCTGGAAGGACTGGAAGCTCAGCCCAGCTCACAGTTGTTGACTCTCCTGATTCATTTAAACTGGGAGTTTCCATTAAGTTTTTCAATGTTACGAAGTTCAGCATTGCTTGATTCTAGTATCCTTATTGCGCCTTACAGAAGTGACTTACTTTTCTGTGGTTGACATTTATAGTAATTTTCTAAATGAAAGATTGCATTGCTTTGTTCATGGTTATGCAGTTGGTGGCAGCTACATGTATTTAACTTCATTTTCATGAGTTATTTACAAGGGCAGAGTTAACTATAATTGTTTGCTACACAGTTCGTGTACACTATACATATACACACAGTTCATATGAAATATTTATGATATTTGTGAATTTTTCTAAATGGCAAAGTTTGAACTACTGCAGAAAATTAAACCAAACAAGTAACCCTTTTCCCCAAGAGCTCTAATTTAGACTTTAGAATAAGCTTCCAAGGCAACAGTTACAAATCAAATAAAGACTTATACTAAAAGTATTTTGCACTTCCATGTGCCTATATATTCCTGGTATGCACATCTACCACGTATAAGATGTTCAAATTTTCATCTTTACCTACAGGCAGTTTGTTTTCATGTCACTTGTGGTGAGTAGACCTACACGGGTAGATTGTTTTTAGCATGAGTAAAGTACAGTTGGAATACAAGATTGAATGTATCTATCATCTGACAGTTTATCAAATTTATTTATCATTTAAGTCCCTTCAACAGATCATTGGTGAGTCCAACATATCAAGGCATACCTTGAAAAGGTAGAAGCAGTCATTCAAAAGGGGAAAGGAAATTAAATAGGTTCAGAGTCAATCATAGTTTAAGAAAGGTTTGAAAGAATTTTAAGTAAGAAGGAAATTATGATGGAACTCCAGACCTAGCACAAACATAGGCCTTGCTCCACCTTATCCCACTACCAATGGAAAGGAATAATGTCAGTCTTCAACGTTAAAAAAATACCTTGAATCCAGCCCCAAATTAGCAGAAGTTTGACCTAATCATGAAACGTATTGTTTTCTCATTTCTCTTTGATTTTAAATTTTTAGGATTCAGAATGCCAACCTCCTTGACACAGGTAATAGACAGAAATTTTACTTGTGAACTTCAGCTTAAATTTAATTGTAAAAGTCATCAGGAGTAGCCCAATTATTTTACTTGAAAAAAGGGCTGAAATAAGGAAGTCATCATGACCCTGCTAGTGTTGCACACTAACTAGTTAAACAAACTGTTGGGAGTTGAATTAATAGACTCCAGGCTGCTTAATCCCATGGCAACAATCAGCTTTAAAGATCTTTTTAACCTTTCATTAGAGATATAGGAAACTGAAAAAGAGTTAAAGAATTGAAGATGTTAGGTATTAAGCAGGGCTTTCATTTTAACAATATCTCTTAATCCTTTTTCCTTTAGCTATTGAGAGAGATTTTTCTAAGGAAAACCCAGGTTTGGAGACTTTCAGGTGGTGCAAAAACCCCGTATTTGGGAGAAAAGAGCAGTTAGTAGAGATAATGGAGCTGATGTTACTGCTGCTGTTATTGTTCCTGTTGAAATCTAATTCTAATTCCTGGGGAAAAAAAGAAAAAAAAAAAAGAAAAAAGAAGAAGAAGAAGAAAAAACCCAAGACACTCACAATAGGAGCAAGAAAAGATTAGCAAAGAAAAGATGCATCCTCTGTCTTTTGTGGGATAGATTTTTCCTGGCAGTCATACCAGTAGAGAAACAGAGATAGCCTGTGATCTGATCAGCTTCTCCAGCACTGATGTGGTGATACTGAAGACTTTGCTTTTAGCTTCATTTCCAGTAGCAAACACAGCAGAACTGCAAAAGAGATAGTGAAGTCTTGCCTGGCTGACACTGTCTTTTTTGTTCTAATAGAAGAAGAAAACAGAAAAGGAGAATAGAAAATACAAGTAGATCTGTGAGGACTAAAAATTAACAAAGCCACCTTTTCTATTCATACGTGGCCAGTGGCTGACTGAATTTTCTGCCCAATAAGGTTACGGTGGAAACTCTTGCATGTTTAAGACCCTTATCTTACAATTACTACCTTATGTCCAGTAGCATTAGCTTATAATACAGCCCTTCACCCCACGCTGGGCATTTATAGGGGACATTAATATGTTTCTATTTATCTTTCCCTTTCTCCCAGCTGCCTATTCTCACAAGACATTTGAGGATCCAATTGTCTTTGGGCTTTCTACTGTTCTGTCAAATTTGAACAGGACAGACCTACAGGCTTAGAAGTTGTCTGTGAGGTGAAAGGAATGAGAAAGACAGTGGGATCACACAAGCCTTGTTACCATAGTAAATGAGGCTAAGAAGGTGGAGGAAGAAAGAGGAGACATATGGCAAGTGGTGGTAGCAGGAACCAGAGCTCTCCCGAGGGTGCCTTCAGGTTTTAGTCATATATAGGAGACAGAGATGTAATTTCTCTGAATCAGCCAAGATGCTCTTCAGGATCACCTGAAGTTGCAAGAGTATCAGTGATCCAGGAAATAATAAGATTTGCTGTTATGGTATACACAGTTCTTCCTCTTGATATCTTTCTATTCAATATCACAATACTCGATCACCTTCCCTTTAGTTTTATTTTTTTATTTATTTTGTTTTAAAAGATCTCCAAATGCTGATGGCTTACACAGTTTTTTGGTACCATTTTTTTCCTGTTTTTGTTGTTTAACACACTAGATGTTGACAAATATTTGTTTACCTTTTCATCCAGTTGTATTTACGAGTAAATAGTGTTTATTATTCCTAGAGCATAGACCTCTGCATAACATGTTTTAAAGAATTGTGACCAAATATCAAGAATTCATGGTGTTAAGGGAATGGCCAGGGTGTACGTGTCTGCAGTTCTAGTAGAAGAAACCTAATAATATTGCGACATTATATAGATGGGGTTTACTACTTGCTGTGTAGTACTAATAATCTGTTTTATAATGTGTTCTTAATTATCTTCATTAAAAAGAGCTCAGAAAAATCTTGTTTACAGCAGCAATGCACTTATTGCCAAAAAAGCAAAGTGTTTTCCACACATTCTCAAGAGAAATTAGGTTTTAGATACACAGCTAAATGATTTGGATCACACACTGGAAGCAGCCGGAAAGAGATAAATGCTGTAAAGGACACAGGAATTTTCAGTCCTGCTAATACAGAAGAAAAGAGGCGACTGTACATCCTGACACACGCTATGTGGTTAGAGAAGGGCTGTTTTAGTCACAGCCTCCTGTTGATGCGACGTCAATAATTTGCTGGACCCATGGGGTTGGGTTTCTTCCACCCAGTAGTGGCAGGAGCCCCTGTTGGAGGCTCAGCACCCCAGTGCCTCCCCCAGACCCCACCACATTTCTTGGAGGTGGCAGTTGTGATCTGATCTGTATTTTCTGCCTCTTTCTCTGCATCCAACCCCAGCGTCGGGTTAGACTGTGGGGCACGTGGAGGTAGTCCTGGGGTGGAAGAGTTAAACTGTAATGGTAGATGACATACATCTTCCCCACGTGCTTGGAAGAGGATCAGCTAGAGAGGTGGATTTCTTGACATGGCAGGCAATATCATCAGCGATGACAGGAAAAGCAGTGCGGGTCCTTCAAAGCAGGTGCATGTGATCCTTGTGCTGGGAATCATGCCACAGAATCTGAATGCTTGATTGAATGCAACTTGTTTGACTCTGCCTGCCTCGTTACCTCATGCTTTGAATGATTCATTGTCAGAGTAAAGATAAAAGAAATCGGAGCATAAAGGTATCTTTATCTGCAAGCCCTGGTCTCGGTGGATTATGGCTGCAGAAAGACCCAGCTCTCTGCTCCAGCCGCACACAGCGAGCAAGGATGCTGCTATGGGGAGGTGCTGGAAATTGAAGCCACTTGTATACCTTGTGCCGTGTTAAATCAAAGCTAACCTTGTCCCCTTTGCCTGCGTTCAAATCGTGGGCTGCAGGGCAGCGAGAGGGAGGACTATCTTTTGCCAAGTGGCAAAGAGTGAATTAACACAGCAAGTAAAATTTTCTTGCTTTTAAGTAATTGTAAAACATAATGGCAGTTACCTGCCTGTTTTCTTGAGGGATTTGTACTGAACAAGGGGAAGAGCTGCTAACAGGATCCCAGGGTCGAGGAGAGATTTGAGAGGAAGAATCAGAAGAATTAAATACGTGGCATGTAGTGAGGGAAGATGATAATGAATGGGTATATCTGCTTGGCCCAGCACTGTGCCACTCAGTGCCAGCTGCTTGAATGAATTTATTTAGGGAACAGAAGCAAAAAAGCTGAGTTACCATGATGCTCCATCCAGAAACATACCTTTTTTTGTAAAAAATGTCAGTTAGCTTAAGGAAAGCCTTCCTTCCAGTCCCATGGGGCTGAATTGTTCCCATAGGTACACTTTTGGGATGATCCAATAGTCATTCAAATCAGTGGAAACCCTTCCTTTGACCAATATGTTAGATCCAACTGTTTGAGGCAGAAGGGACATGATAGAGCTCTGTATATTTTGGAGGCTGTAAATCCTAAGGTGAGAGGAAGGGGTTATTTCATGTAGTACAAAGAGATCTATTTAAGCACAGAGTAACACTAAAATAGGAATTTTTATATGAGCCATAAGAGTGTCAGATGGCTCAGATAATAATAAAGTTACATAAAATAAAGTAATTGTATTGTATAAAGGTTGTCAGTTTATTTGCAACACATCTAGTCATAAAGCTGATCATTTTCTGTTAAATTAAAGTTGCACAATTTGCCTCTGAGCAAGAAATAAAGGGCCTGGTACTTTTTATTTTGTATTTGTAATTTGGGTTGCTCTGTTTATTGGATTTTTTAAGTCATTAACTGAAAGGGCCAGACATCTACTTGCTCAAAAGCAGTCCATTTCAACTGAAAAAGTTAAGTCAGCCTTAGAAAGGTGCTTTCAAAAAAGCATTTGGATGATGGGAGAGTGTCTCAAGGAAGGCAGAAGGAGCATTGTGACTCGGTGTGGTTAAACCAGTCAGGACAAGGCAGCAGAAGCCTTGTTGGATTGACTGCGCTCAAGGGCATGGACCAGATATCTAATGGGGCTCTTTCTGACTCTGGGAACAACTTGCAGCAGAAAACTCTCTGTTGCAGAAAAGCACAAGCTAGGAAAAATTAAGTGACTGACCCAGTGTTGTATAAGAGAAAATTCATCCACAACCCTTAGTAGTAGCTTGACATTAACCGTAAGCAACTTGGCCTGTATGCCAAAAAGTGTCTCAAACCTGGGATTGAAAATGCGTATTTGGGAAAAAGAGAGAGTTCTCCTTTTCAGCACCTAACTATGAAATGTCCCTGGGAAGGGGGATGCCTCAACAAAACTGTAACTATTAGAAGTGTGGAATTTCAGCTGCCTGATAATTGCAGCTGGAAACTCTTGTTTTCATGATGAGTGACAAACTGGTTCCAATTCTGTATACTCAGCAGCAAGTCTTGTACATCTTCCATCGCAGGTCATCAGTTTGGTGGCCTGCATTTAGTGGCACAGCAAATAGGCACGCACATTTTATTTACTCTCTGGATCAGGACATATATAATTGTCAAAACTTATAATAAAATCCTTTTCTTTTGTCCTTGCTAAGTGAGCTTAAAACTCCAACCCTTCAGATCAGCGAGTAAGGAAGATGAAGTAGTAAAGCAGAGAAGATATGTGTTGCCAAATGCATTAGGAATTTGAGAACTCTCTCTCTATAGGCTATAAGTCCCAAATCAGATTTGATAAATCAAGTGATATTAGAAGAGGAGATCTGCAGGGCTCAATAGACTTAAATATTGCAAGGAACTATTACTCTCATATCCATCTCAACACACAAAATGTATGCTGTATATTAAATGGTGATGGATCAGTCTCCCTACGCTTGTTACATTTTTGAAAGACAATAGATCAGTAACTTAATAAAAAAAAAAAAAGCAGTCCAAATTTCTATTCAACTGGAACTGCATGAAGGATGATTTTTAGCTATTCATTTATTTACCGATTACTTCTGTGTAGCAAAATTTGCTTCCCCTCCGTGGCTGCAATACAGCCACAGCTGGATATACCAGAATGGCGCTGCAGCATGGTTAAGTCTCTGAGACTTGCATGTAATTTTCTATATTTTATTGAAATTATTCCAGCTAGAAATGAAAGCCGCATTAGAGCATGGTCTCCACCTGTAACATGTTTGGACAGCACAGTCAGGGAATCTGCACTAGACGTTTAATCCTTTCTAGTCCAAAACCACTGGTCAGTTCTACATGGAGTTAGAGTGAAAAACTTGCTGGTACTTAAACTCCTTTTGCTTGTGGAGACTTGCTTCAGGTTCGTACCAATTCATGCAGTGGCACAGATGATATGTAAAGAAACACTGCGTGTGTGACATGCTATACTAAAAGGACACACCACAGGGAAATTATTCAGTTAAGATGCAAAGATGCGGCTTCAGCATGCACAGTGTTTACAACATACAAAGTTAGGAGTTTAGCATGCTCTGGTAAGATGTTAGAGGAGTAGGGAATGCATCTTTGTTCTTAAATTTTTTTGTGTCTACTACTTCATTAAAATATAATACCCGGCATAAATCTGTCATGCTTTCTGTCAGCCTGTCACCTCCACCACTGTGCGGGGCTGAAAGCAGCAGGTGATGGCTTCAGTCTGGTCTCAAGGAAACAAAACCTGCCTTGCAGAGAGCACACCTCTGAGAACAATGCATTCACGTCTTTGCATTTCTCCTCCCTGCAGCTCCTATATGCCCTAATTCCCAGTGATCTCCTGAAGAGTCAAGAGGTGTCATTCAGCTGTTTGGTTAGAGATTAACTAGAAAGGTGTTGGGGATTGCATGGGCCAGCACAGGCAGAGCTGGTGCACGGGAGAGCTGGGGTCAGCCAGGCAGCAGCCGAGCTGCTGAATACCTGCAACATGCCATGCGTTCCCCTTCCATGGAAGAACTTCCATGGGGTTAAGGTTCCTTTCCAGCCACGAGATTTCTTCCAGGTTTCCTAGAAAATTTTCAGTCAAATGCAAAAGTTACTTAGGCCAAGTATGGTGAACTGGAGAATTTTGAGGATATTCATGCCTTTTTAGGTTTGTAATGCAGCTGCTCTGAACAGTCCTCTGCAGATGTCCATAGTTCTTGGTAGACAATTTTATCTTCTAAATGTAGGTGCTCTAAATTTCAACTTCGATACCTGTAGTGCACCGAAGTAGAGGCCACTAACACCATTCAAACTGCCTATGTCTTCACAGCCAGTTCAGTTTTTACTTTAATTGGGGTCTGACAGCTCCAGTCCTGTTACCTCCTGTACAGATATCAGAATAACAGTACTTATCCCTGATAAACCAAGGATTATTTCAAGTCCACTTTTTTTTTTCTTCCAGCCACCCATGAAGTGTAAAAGTGGCTGCTAGAGAATCTGCTCAAAAAAGAAAGGTAAAAATACCTTTGTCAACTTGTCTATAACCTACCTTAAAAGCCTGGGTTGAATTTCACAGACAGACTATTTCTCCCTGGTAATTATGATCATTTTTCATTATCACAACCAGGATCCATTTAACTGAAAATATTTTCTTTAGTAATTTTTTTTTATGCCATTCACCAGTGCATATACATTGCTAACACCTATTTTTGTGTGTTCAGGTTATGGAATGACAAGCAGAGATTGGCCAGGTGCAAAGTATGTGTATGTGCAAATACGTGAATTACTCAATCTTGGAAATGAACCCCCATAAGACCATCTAATACAGGGAAATGTTTGTGTAGTGTCCAATATAATCAAGCAATAGGGCTGGAAGGACTTGTCAAAGAACTCCCATTAGGCTCCCGAGGAAGGGAATGCTGCCCGATTGGATGTACACCCTTGGCTCTGAAAATCAAGCCCTAGACACGTACAAATGTGTACATATGATGAGCCTATTTAAAGGGAAACCAATTAGAAGTATAGACAATCCACCTTTCTTCAAATGAAATTATTGTAGTCTCTGATCCATAAATCTGACATTTATACATATTTATATGCTATTGCTTAGTGAATACCTGATTAAAGAATACAGCTGCCAAGTGAATAAATTTGTTGTTAATCAAATGGTACTATAAAGACAGATCATCAGACCTATTAGAATATATTCATTCAGCAGATAAATCTGCATGCTGCAGCCTGTTAGTGCAATGTGTAATGCAAATCAAATTGTTCTTTAGAGCTAAACCTTGAGCTTTGCCAGAATAAAAAAGACTTTGCATGGAGGCAGATGAGATGAAATCCTGTATTTTTACTGAGGGCGTGAGAGCCCTTGGCATTATGTCTTGTATTGAAAGTAAATTTCACCCTAATTGAACACTAAAGACTGAGGAATGCTTAAGTCTGTGCACTGAAGATTTTACTGTGGTATATAATTGCCTCTCTCTTTTGTTAGTGTATCTAATTCAACAGTATAAATTACCAGCTTAGTTTTTTTCTTATTGTGTGATGTACTAATACTATTATTTTGTACTAGCAAGAATTAGCAACTGGCATTTACGTTTATAGATCCTTTCATCCAGGGAAAACCTAATAACAACATTGGTCTAAATATTACATTAAAGGGCTGAAAAGATAGCCTGAGGTAACTGTGAAATGGCCACAGTGTTTACAGTGATCTGTCAAAACACTACAGTGACTTTCATGAGCTTTGAAATGTTGGTACATTTTGGAATTCAGATTTGAAGTGCTGTTTGCAGCATTGTATTTCATTCTGAACCATGAAAAGTATGTTTGTGCTTCAGATGTTAATGAAGGGCAGATACAGGACTTCTAAAGCAGTCTGTGATGTGAACTGCCCGCTCTTCTCCAACAGGCACTGATTCTGCCAGCGTAAGCACATGTAGCTTAAGTTCACAAAATCCCCTGGTGAAGAACCCGCCTATGCCTTTATTTCAGTCCCTTGCCAAATCTGGGCAATATTTTGATGAGAAATGCTACATCTGCACATAGCTGAAGTGTTCAGGGCAGTTTTGTATTCAGCACAACCCTTTTTACACTAATCATGTGCAACACATGCAAAACTCCTGGTTACCTTGCATAAATTATGAAATTGGGCAGACAGCCCATTTTTTCACCTCCAGCCTAGTTTTACTCTTACTCCCCCACCTACTCTTCCTCCTCAGCCTGCTTTTGACCTGATGAGTATTTGCTGATGGTAGTAAATATAATATAGTAGTAGTAGTAGTAGTAAATATAATAGTCCTGCTTTAGGTTGTGTTCAGTTGAAATTATTCCTACTAGGTTTATTAGTATCTGTGAAGAAAAAAATGATGTGCAGAAAAAGTCCAAGAAGAAGGGAAAAGCTTTTGAGAGGTTCAGGTTTGTGACTGCTTGGCCCAGAGTGTGGGTGGGAAGAACAGGTATTTCCCCGTGTTGTTTTGGTTCCTCTAGCCATGGAGGACTTGTTGGGAAGGTGGAAAAGGCTTGGAGAAAAGCAGGAGTAGGCTGGATCACAGTTTCCTCCCAAGCCACTGCCAAGGGAGCTGGGCTGGTGCAAGGCAGAGTCAAGAGACAACAGTATACCTGGGGAAAGATTGTAGCCCTTTGCTTATCTCCAGGAGGAAGGTGAAAGAAAGCATTGCGACTGCCCCTTGTTTGCTGGTCTGCTCCTGGCACAGAAGAGCGGTTTCCCACTTTATCTGCTGTCCAGGATTGAATGGGAAAATCTAATCTAGTGCCTTATTAATTGCATTTATCATGTACTTTGACCATCTCGTGAAGTTTACCCATTAATTTGTCTCTGATGTCTTGCTCTTAAGGAGCCTTTGGAGTTGCTTCAGAAAACGTTTTTCAAGCCAGACATTCTGGGTAATTTCTCCTTAAATCCCAATTAAATCTCCTCAGTCTACTCCACTCATTGCCCACGGAATTATGGTGGCAAGTGCACCAAATGCATGTCAATCTGCTTTTTTGTGCTGTGGATGTACCCTTCACCATTGACTATCCAGTGGGCAAACAACAGCAGTCAGCACTTTAGAGCTTAAGCCAAATAATCCAATAAACACAATGGAGAAAATTGACTTAAGTGGACAGGAAATTTCTTTGTCTTCCATTGACCCTTGGCATTCTTATATATGTATGCAGATGTGTACAGATGTGTATGTGCACACACGCACACACACTGCAGTGCTTCTTGAGCGCTTGGAGCTGCTCCTGGTGGTTTCCCAGCTTTGGTGGGGATCTGTTGTTCTACTCCCAAGCAAACTCTATGCCCATAACCAAGCAGCTTTCCAGTACAATTAATGAGCTAGATGAAGGCTTTAGATACTTTCTTTTTTCTGAGTATACAGTATATTATTCCTTCCTCTAGCATGTCTTCAGACAGAGTCTCGATGGTCTTTATTCCAGAATTTGTACAGAAGCTTTTCTTCACTGTGAGAAGTTTCAGCTGAGATTCATTTTGCACTCATCAGCATTTCTCAGGTTTGCAATGAATAACTGAAATTTTGCTTAGGACAAGAAATATTAGTTTTGACAGAGTCCCAGAAGTTTTGCAAACAGTGGAGTCCACCCTCATGTCTCAGTTGTGTCAAAAGGTCTTTTTTTTATTATTATTTTTTGTTTTTGAAGTTGACAAAACAAAACTGAGCAGCACTATTTTATTTGAGAATACAAAGGCTCAGCGGTAAGAGATTTGGAAACCTGTATTCAGAAGCATCAAATGTGTATAACCTCGGAAAAAACAAGGCTTCTCCTGAAAGCAGTGAGGAGAGGACGAGTGAGAATTTTTTTTTTCTTTTTTGGAGGTTGCATATCAAAAGGGAGAAATTGGCAAAGAATACTTATAAAATTCAGAACAGACATAAGAGAAAAGATTAAGCAATGATTATAAGCATGCTGTTTGAAGAATCGGGTCGTGCATATGCTTAGGTTATGCATAGCTCTGTGATCTCACATCACTCCCATCCATCTCCCTTCCCGTTTGTTCTGTTCCTTTGTGTCATCCGAAGCTAAATGGCAGGAAATCTGTGAAAAGACCTGTCTGCTGCCTTGCATTTATATATCATCCAATGCAAAGGGTTTCAATACCAACTGGAGTTTCTGAATATTGTTGTAATACAAGTTCAACCCTCCTTTTCTATGTACCCAAGTCAATATGCATATAGATTAGTGTTCTAGTTTTTCACTAAAGTACATACAATTTGAGTGGTTTAATACCTTCAGTTCAATTTTCAGTTTCATTTCGGCGCAGGCAGTCCTTATCAGTGGTCCCATTGTGCTGAATCGTTACAACCGCTGGATTATGAGATGGGCACAGATTTCTAATAGCTCTCGTGTGGCCAGGCTGAGCAGAGTGGGTGCTCTGTTTCATTTAGCTGAGGTCCTCATCCCCCATCAATCCCACCTGAAGGCCACAGTGTATGTTTTCCCTTGCTGTCTCTCATGGAGGAGAAAGATGTGTGGAAAGGCCTACGAAACTGCATCGGTAGCAAGTTTGAGAAAATTTTTGAATCCACAGTGATGATAATCATAGCCTTAGCAAACTGACTGAAATTAATGCACCATCTGAACAGTTCTGTGTGCTCTGCCTTGATGTTCCTCATTTAAAATGAATCTCTCTAGACCTGAAGGCTGTTTGGAAACAGCTGATGGTGCCCATAATGAGGACTCCAATCTTCAAGTCTCCAAACTGAAATTAGACATATGTCCTGACATGTTGACATTAATTTGAGCTGTTATAGCTGTAATGGGTTTATTTTGCTAGCATTTTTAATAGAATTTCAGGGGACACAGGCTTCACTCCATGAGTCAAGTTGGGGAAAGGCTGTGAGCAGCCATAATTTCAAAGGTTAATTTGAAAATGCTTTTTTCAACAGAACTTTTCTGAATTGCCAGGTTACTTGAAAACATGGTATTGTAATAGCTGACACTACACCTGGAAAAGCAGGCTGGATGTTGCAGTGGGAATACACTAGCCTTCCATTTCCACATATCAGTATCCGACTCCAGCTTGACTCCAAGTAAAATGCAATAATAAATAAAAGCAATAAAGTAAAACTGATAGATTCATTCTACTCCCTATATACAACATCAATGTATAGGCCAAAAGCCTAGGTCCAGCCTGCAGTTTTCTACTAAAAAGACTTTTAAGTATTGGCTAGAATAAACTGCCTGAGTATGTTAACCCTGCACAGGGTGGGTTCAGTGCCTGGTTTATATGATTTTGTACTCATGAAGTAACAGGCTGTGGTGAACCTTGCCTCCTGCAGTCAGTCAGCAGCGATGGTAGAGGGCTGCAGAGGGCAGGGAGGCCGGGCAGCGGCCTGCAGCCCCGTGGGGACGGCCATCCCCTGGGCACCTCAGTAACATGGCTCTGTCACAAGTCACTTCAGGTTCCCCAGGCCTGTGTCTTCAAGATACCGGCTGTTTATGGCAAAACTGCAAATGGGAAGCAAGTCCAGGCATGAGCACGGCCAAGTTAAAATTCTGTGTTTGGATCGAGGTGAATTTGTGGCATTTTCTGGATTGCTATGCTCTGGGGATGGCAGATAATTGGTCATTTAAGACATAGTGTTTTAGTAATTTACTGTGTAGCGTCAGAGGAGTAAAAAAAGACCCACAAGGGAGAGAAAGCCCTTGTCCTGACATTTTCCTTTGAGCAGAACCTAGCTGGCTCCTCCAAAAAACCCACACCTGCTCCAGGGACCACTGACACTGATGGAGAGCCTGTCTGCTGCCCCACACCCCCACAGAAAGTCCCAAGATGAGCCAAAGTTAAGCCAAAACTATTCATCTGGTTTATTAGATATCACTTAAATCCCACAGTCTTTCTAGGGAGATTCTGTGGAGGAGTTGACTGTCACCATTAGAAGTAACTCAATTTAGGACAATGGGATGTAGCAACTAGCTCTTGGTTTTGAAGGGTAAAATGTCACTGATGGCAGATATTTATCCCAGTGCAATTTAGCAGATATTTGATACTTTTATTTCCTTCTGCTGACTTTATACAGTGGAACAGGAGGCAGTTTGCAGAGATTAAACAATATTCTGTCCACAAATTAAAATCAATAATTTATTTATAGGGCTGCTGATGCTCCTACAACAAAATAGGCCTGCCAAGTGGCTATAAAAGTCCTGAATCAAATGCAATGTATCTCCAGCCCGTCTATGCAGTCGGCTGTCTGTGACCACAGATACAACACAATCTACCCAGTAATTGTATCAGTTGATAATTGTAGTACATAAATATATATATGATTCCTGAACCAAGTAGTGGTGATGGTTGTTTTCAGAACTATATGCTGCATGGTTGCTTCCTGCATACATCATTGTTAAACCTGATACTGCTCATCAGAATTTTTCAGGGATCCATTTCTTTTCATGAAAGGGGGTTGGCCAGACACTACACTGCAGTTTTAAGCTTCTGTAGATGCTCAAAAGAGCAAATCACACAGCAGTATTGGAAGCATGACAAAAGATAGAAGCCAAATAATTGTTTTTTTCTTATTCTTTTCGACAACCCCCTTCCCACTATGGCAGCAGTGGTATTTTGAGAAGACAGATAGCAAAGTTCAGTGTAAGTGCAGTTCTGCACTGTTGGGATGCTGTGCCATTATGTTCCTCTGGTGGCTAAAAGGCTTCCAAGATGTCAGCAGTGAGATCATTAGCTGGATAGGAGGCCTGGCAGCAGCTTCTTCCAATGGGAGAACACCTCAAAGTACTCCATCCTTCCAGTAGCTGCATCTCCTCACTGGGTGCAAGACACCCTGAGAATGATGTTTGTTAAATCCTAAATATCTTTTTTCATCTGGTACCCAGCATTGAGAGTGGACATTTCAAAGCACATCATACATGTGGCTATGTTGCCCACAGCAACTTAGGGATCACATAACCATCTATTGACAGACAGCCATTTTGAGAACAACAGTGCCTGAAAACCCTGGATAGCAATACCAGAAGGACTGTTAAATCCTTGAGTCTGACCTCCTGCCTAACACAGGCCATAGATTTCATTAAGTGACTGAAAGTAAGGAAATTCCTATCCATCTACCTCTACGTGGGAAGCTTCTGGTGGTAGGACATAGCTAGCCAGGGTACAATACAGGCAGGGCATCAGGATTCATGCCTCTTAATTTTAGAGCACATTCAGGTGGCTTGACTCTGAGTTAAGTCCCTAGGTTCATTTCTTTTGTATATCCTTCTGGTCACTGTTACTCTCCTTGAGGTCTTTCGGCTCAGATTGACCTTTGTTGGGTCACCAGCACCTCCTGGAATCTTCACCTCAAGTCTCAGTGCACAGCATTTTCACATGGAGCTCCAGTATCTGAAGACAAGTCAATACCTGAGAATTGTTTTGAACAGTTTTATCTCTCAGAGTTGTGAAATGAACATTTTGGAAAGGTGAGCTGTGTTTTCAGAGAAGTTGTTTAAAATATGAATCATATATTTAGGTGATGCTTTTGGTGGGCTTGATGAGATTTTTATACCTGGGACTGCATGAAGCTTGTATTTCTTAAAGGCTGTCCGTTCAGGTATTTGGCCTGAAGAACCGGTAAGTGCTTGAGCGTACAGACCTTGGTGGTGGTGGTGTCTAGAAGGCCCAGATTTTAGACTCTTTCTGTCTCTTTCAGGCTGGGACCACTGTATCCAACACTTTCTGTGAGTTGTAGCTGAAGCAGATACATATTCAGGTTCTTGTGCATTGGGGTTTTGACTTTCATTCTCTTTGCCTATGAATATATGTGATCTGTATGTTTACATATCTGCTCTGAGACTGGTAAAATAGAGTAACTTTCCCATCCTGCTTTCTTCACAGTCTTTTCAGAGCCCTACCACTTTCTGCACTTTCCTTTTCTTCGCTCTGTGTTAGTGCACTGGGCAGCCATAGTGCCTCCTTCATTAGCAGTGGCTCGCAGCAGCAGAGCAGTGATAGAGAAATATCCCTATTCCTGCCGAGAAAATCGAGTGAACAGGGATGGGAGGAGAGATGAAAATAGATGCAACACAAATTGTCATTTTGCAAAATGACTTTTTACCAGAGTACTGCTCTGAATACATAGTGACACTGTACAGATGATTCTTGGCCTGTTAAATAACAGTTTTCCTTATATTTATTGCTCTTGAGTTGTGCCTGACAGTTTTATTGCATGCAGACTGGCACATTATGAAAAGAAAAGTAAATAGGTCTGTGGAATCATGGCCACAGTATTCCTGTTTAAGGGGAAAACAACTCTTTGGTTTTACCACATGTTTGAAAAGAGAAGACAGTTCTCCCTCAGTGTTTTATGGCAGTTCTCCCTCCCACCTCCCCCTTCTACCTTAAACAGTCTGGATTTGTTTTTCTTGTACAATTAGGCAATAGCAGCTGATCGGATTTGAATCAACGGCATTATATCATTGCAAAAGCCGCCTCAATTGATGGACAAAAGAGGCAACAGTCTGTTTATTTGCAAAAGCTATAAAATGGCCTGCCTGTGCCATGCACACAGAAAAGTGCATTAGCTTCAGCTTTTTTATAATTCTTTGAGAGTAGATATACTGCTAAGGCACTTGAACTCTATTATGATGTCAAGCTTCTGCTATTTTCTATTATTCTTGGGACAAAAGCAAAAGAAATCCTGTATATGGTCTCATGAAAGAGAATCTATTCTTTGAAAATAATTGTGGCCATAGCCCTTAGTGCACCGTCAAACCTATACAAATTAAAAGAACAATTATCAAAGTTAGTACAGTATTTATTTAGGCTAAACCACCTCTTTGCTAAATAATTGCAATGATGATGCACAGCAGCAGAGCTGAAAATGTGTTTTACTGACTTATTTCCTTCCTCACAAATTCTGCAAGAAAAGATACAGCTATCTTCTTCTATCAGCCAAGATTTGGATTTAATGACTTGCCCTCTTTCCTCCCAGCCTTTTCTGTCTGGTCAGTTAAGAGCAGAAGTAACTCTTTTTTTCCATGTATACCTCCCTAGTTTTGCCCTCAATTGCTCACTATTATCTCCAGCTGTGAACATCTTCTGGATAGCATTCCTTGGTACGCCTGTGAGTGCAACAGCACCCCAAGGATGGCTGTATGTAAGGATGCTAACAAGCCCAAGGAGGTAAAATCCCACAAAGCCAGGAGTTTTTCACTGATTTAGCTGGTTGGGTATAAAGTTGTGCTTACTAGTTCAACCATTACCACTCCCAGCAAAAGAGTTGAAATTGTCTGCAGGAACTCCTGGAGGAATAGAGCTGAATTACTTGCAAGGCAAGACATATATCTAATCTATGCAGGGACCTGCTGCTTGTTCACAACCAGTTTCATTTACCACCTGAATTATTGTTAATATTTTGAATTTTTTTTTTCTTTTTGAAGTTGAAAACAAGATGGGTTTTTCTCAGTGCCTAACCAATCACACAGATGTTTCAGTGTCCCTGCACCCCCTGGCCCCTTCAGTCCCTGCGTTGGCAAGTGGTTTTGTGAGCAGGGGAATGAAGGCAGCCTGGCCTCCTACCAGCTTTGGTGGTTCAGAAGGGGCAGGCTCAGGCTCTCTTGATGTGGATTCCCTGGTGCCCGATAGGAATTGAACTCAAGATTCTTCAACCTCAGCGGAGCTACTGGCAGGATGCGTTTCCTAAACCTGACTCACTGTTTTAATGAATGCTTTAGGAACTAATATCTTGGAAGCTTGTCACATTAGGATGAAATGGTCAAAGGTCTTGAAAGGTTGGGTGTAGGGAAGAGGGATGACTCACTGTTGGACAAAAGGATCACAGGAGCTTGTTTGCTTACCTTAAGAAACTGCTGAAACCAAGCTTTTCTCCCTTTCATTCTCATTGCTCTTCTATCTATAATATAGCTATAATAGTCTCCAGAGCTCAAATGAGTGGAAAGAATGAAATGCGTCTTTGAAAGGAAATTTCTTTAGCCACAGTAGTTCCATGGGTCAATGTGGTTCTCTGCTGTCCCCACATCCCAGCTTCAATTGCTGCTCAGGGCGCTATTAAAAAGAAGTTTATTTGTCTCTCACAGGATACTTACTCATAACACCGAATGCGCCAGCATAATTGTGGCCGGCTGTGCTAGGGAAGGGTCTGCAGGGCTTTGCTGGCTGCTGCTTGTCTCAGATCAGCGACGGAGTGCACCGGCTGAGATATATGTGCAGGAAGATTACATTTCATTGGGAGAGGCTGTGCCTGGCCTGGCTGGGGCTCTCGGTCTCATTTTCATAGATACCAGATTTATTGTGACATTACAGTGAGTATTTTTCTAATGTCTGAGAAGGGGGAGAACAAGCCAAACAACAGCACTCAGCTAAACAGGCTCTTTCCATTCAGCTATATAAAAGGTACCCTGCCATACTTGTAAATGTGAGAGAGAAAATGGTGTCATCAGCCTGTAATAAAGTATTCGAGCCTCAGATTGCCATCTGTCAATGATATTTTAGCTTATTTTCTTTCAGGAAAGAAAGTGAGCTTATTTTCTTTAATCTCCTGAGAAATTACTCCAGCTATTTACAGCATTGGATTTCCTTAAAAAAGATTGTGCTGCAGCCAAGGGGATTATTTGACCAAATGGGGGGGGGGGGGGGGGTGCCTTTGTTTCACTGCATTATCTTATTTTAAAGGAGTAAAGAAAACCTTAGCTAGTGCTTTGTGGAGGATGCTACAAGTTTATCTACTTGTCATTTCTTCTTTCTCTGCAAAAAACCCATGATGCAGTATTACCAACTACACACCCTTTAGAAGTTATGAAACCCAGACTACCCAGGACTGACTTTTTAAAAAGTCAATTTTTACACTAATAATTTCATGCTTTTATTTGCTCTCTGTTTTGAGCCTCAGCTCATTGAATATGCCCTATCATTTGAATGCTATCAAGCTAGAAATGTTTTGAGTGAAAGCAGGACTTTGCAATCACCTTAAAGAACTGAGACTCCAAATAAAATGCCCCCAAAACCAGAGCTGGCAGCATGCAGTCAGCACTGGTTACAGTCCCAGTTTTGGTGCAGATGTACAGTAGCAGGAGTAGAGAAAGAAAAAGTAGTTAACGGTAAAGGAAAATACTCCCATTTGCCTTCAGATGGTCAGGGATGTATCACCAAGTGATAAGTGGTGTGTGAGTCAATAAAACGACATGATGCAGGCATATTCCCTTTCATCATTTCTAAGTCTCCTTGAGGAATGTGTTTCTCACTCCAGATATATAACCTGCATTTAGTGAGCTGAAGCAGGATCAGGAATTCAGAATTTTAATTACACTCAAGGGACTTTGGTGAGATCAAATCCCATATCCTGATAGAAGGAGGCAGGGAATACACCTGGAGGCAGCTGCATGCTGCTACTGATGTGCAGATTTGAAAACTGGGAAACATTTCCCAACAGAATTATTGTTCCCTAAATATTGCAACTTCCATTTACTAAAGCTGCTGATGTTGGAAAAAGCCTAAAGAATCAGCTCCAAACCCCATTATTCTTTTTGCTACCAGCTAATGAATTTTCCCTCTGCCCTTCTACATTAGTTTTCTTTTAGCAAGAGACTTCTTTTTTCATATTACTTTCAGCTATCTCTGCTGTTGGAGCTTTGATATCTAGTTAGTACAATCTGTAAATACGACTCTGCAGACATTGCTCAAGGGCAAATTTTGACCCTGAGCACTCCAGCAGTTTCTTCTTTAGAAAACATATCTACAAAGAGCTGTTTAAAGATAGGGGCTGATACTGCAGGCTGGTACTTCAGCAAAGAGTTAATGTGAGAAGCGGGAAGTGGAATGTGATGGTGGCCGAGCTTATCCCTGTCACACACAGTTGTTTTGGCATAAAAATACTCTATTATGACAAAGTGTTGCCAACTCTCACAGTTTTAATACGGTTCGCATGTTATATTTGTTTGGGCCTTTTCCCTTAAAGTTCTGGTTCCTGGAGTGATGCCAGTGTGAGAAATTCATCTTCCCCCCGCCCCATCCCCCGCCAAAACTAAGTTTCTACTTCATGATTAAGAACAAAGGCTTGAAAATATGATTTAAATGCATTTTAAAGATTCAGAAAAGCAGAAGATAAATAACTTAACATGTCTTATTTTTCTGAAAGAGAATACCTCATGTTTTTGTGAGGGCTGACTCGTGACTTTTAAATGCTGGTGGTTGGCAACACTGTTGTTATAATTAATGACTAAGTTTGATTTTTTTGTTGTTGTTGTTATCAGTCATATCTACATCTATATATTCATATAAGTTCCAAAAGAAATGCATGTAACTCACATGCTTGTACTGCAGGAACTGGTTTCCATATATCTGTATAGATAGCTGCATAGGTATAGTGTTAGTCTAAAGAGGGAAGAGAAGCAGTAGGCAAGAGGTATGGTGTAAATTTGTGTGATATCTCTGTGTCGGTGTGTAAAAAAGGTGGTGAACTTAGACCCAGAAAACATCTTCCTCCTCCCCACATCAAGCTTATCTATTTCAAATTTGCTCAGGAGGAATTGTTAGTCCTCTTCATACTAATTTAAAGATCGCTTTACCTCCTTTGAAGATGGAGATGTTGCTTGCACAGAATGGATGCCATCTCCGGTGGTACTTCAAGGGCTGATGAGCAACTCTGGAAAAAGCAAACAGAGCTCCTCACTCCCAGCACCTGCGTCTTTTTACACTTTTTTTTTAATGAGTTAACCTCGTATGAGCCGGGTTTATATGGAATGAGGTGCCATCCATCATAAAACGTAAATCATGGTATGATCTGCTTTGACTGATCTGATAGATGTGTAGCTATGTGCCTACACCTGATGTGTGCTGATGAGCAATCCGGCAGCACGGGGATGCCAAACTAGTGGAGACCATGCTCTGGTCTCAGCGTGTACATGTCAGTGTGCATTATCTCTGCCACAGAGCTATGTCTCAACTTGTGTACTGGTAAACGCACTCATTACAGGGCTCAAATAGCCTTAACTCAATCCATTCACAACTGGCCATTTTGGAGCGATAACGGTGTGGGGGTGGCAGTTTGGCGAGCCCTCCATGCTTGAGGGCTGGTTGAGTTGTCAGGCTCCGGTCCTGGTGCCACCCTGGCAAAAGGGCACCCACAGGAGGGTGTTGGCAGAAGAGAAGTAGGATTCACTGTTTGCTTTCCTTTTCACGGCTCCTCCTTCCTTCAGCCCCAGAAACCTCCCTCCTCCCCATAAAAAGCAAACAAACGCCCTGTATCATAGACATATGTATTTATTGAGGCTACTGCAAAGCAGAACATTTTATTATGAAGTATATTTCAGAAAATTGCAGCATACTGAGGAGTACTTTTTCTGTAGATTCTCTACCATATTGAAAATACAGGATTTCATGTGTGCGGGAATCTCTTGCTCAGTACAAAACTTAGCAAGGGGTTTTATTTCAGTAAAGCCTTGACATTGCAACAGTGAGCAAAATCTATTCAGGAAGCACATGAAAATGTATAGAAATAGTAACAAGGAACCAGTCATCTTAACCCCAAATACGCTGAACAATCACTGCAAAGCAGCACTTACTTCACTGAGAACATTTTGTGCATGTCCATAGGGAGAATAAAATGGATCTGTAGATAGGGAAAGTGCTGTGCTGCAGTTCTGGCACTGCGGAGCAGCGCTGCCTGCTTGCTTGGCCCAGGATATTTAGCTCTGCCCATCCTAGCAGTCCCAGTGTCAGATGAGACCAGGCTGGAAAATAGCCTTAGAGCATGTCTTGCTGAACTACCCTTAGCTTTTGCAATTAGCCACTTGTTTTATTTTCTAATCGCATGGTTCACAGCTACATCTTCCAGTTTTAGGACTGCTTTCTGAAGCCCAGACTTCAGTATTTGCCTGGCTTCCAAGTCTCCCAAAAGTCCCCCCCTGCCAATCCACCCCTGTAGCACGCAATCTGTCAGCTCGCCACGTGCCCCTTGAACGAGCAACCAGGGCAGCTAGTCCACTGCTAATAAACACTCTGCAAGAGCCAAGAGAGTTTGTTTGAATGCCTTCAGAAATAATACTGGAAATTTCATTTACAGTTCTTGGAGCCTCCTAAAGATTGCATCTCAAAATTGAGAAGGGAAAACTTACTTTTAACATCTTGGAGGATGAATAGAAACCAGTAACTGCTTGCTTTCCCTGCTTAACTTACATTTTTGCTCCTCTCTGTCTAAACATAATCTTGATACTTCATTATTTCAGCCTGGAAAATTCCTGAAGGTTGACTAGCTGGAAAATCTGGGGTAACATTTAGTTTAAGCTTTTAGAGTGAAAAGTATTTGAACTAATTTAATCCTACATGATTTACCCATTTTTCACTGATGTTCTGTCTTTGTTTTGGTAAAATTCCACAATCTAATCTGTCTGTATGTATACTTTTGGGGTAATAAATAATTATTTCAATTAAATCATTTCTTCAATCTTCATTATAGGCATTTGATTTTTTTCAAGGATTTATCTTTATATAAACATATTGATAAAAAAAGTTACATATTTTCAGTCCTGAAAAGTAAAATAAGGACCAACAAGACAGTTAAGATCAAGGCAGTACCTCGTCCTGTGGAAGCACAGCCTCTGCTCTTTAAAAATTTTATAAAGTTACAGAAACCATGACCAAGTGAAAACAAATTCCTGCTAGTCAAGGTACCCATTAAATTCTCCAGCACACAGCTAGATGCCTCCCATAAATTCAAAGTACATGAAGGAAATCATGAAAAGATTCACACAGCATAACAAGTTATCCTCAAAGGGGGAGCACAAGGCATCCTCCTAACATGCCCCTGGTGACTGTCATTTTGAAGAGAGCATCTTCCTGGCTGTTCAAAGAGTTGCAATCGTCTCTGAACTTCAACTCTCGGTCCTCGGTGAGGCTCTCTCGCTTGCCTTGTCAAGACTTTGTGAGGCAGTTAGCACTTAGATAAAATTTGCAGTGGGTGTAGATCAGCAGGCTCTTGTCCCTCAGTGAGCCACCACCATCTGCCTGTTGGTCTCACAAATGGGCACTCTGCTGGCACTTGGCAGCTGTTGAGGGGCAAGCAAAACCACCCTTTCCTGGGATCAAATGTCCAGGAAAAAGGCTTGTGAGCCAGACCAGCAGAGGAGAAGCCAGGTCTCCCTGAACAGTGAGAAAATTGGCACTTCTAGTGATGGCCATTTTTTTTTTTCTATAAGTAAGAAAAAACTTTTTCTAGTTTTCTACAGTTCTGGTAGCAGCACCTTTTCCAAATCATACTGCAGTAGCATTGGAAGTCTGCCACATTGGTTTAGCAGGATTTGGAGCATGACAGAGAAGTATGTTATCTTATTTTTCAGTTCAGAAGACCCCGGTGCATGGACACAGAATACCAAGAGGGGGTTCCTAACTCAGCAAACACCCAGTTGGCAACAGCCAGGGAGCTTGAAAATCAAAGCACAGGCTACATAACAAAAATACTTGCACTTTAGGTGTTTTGTGTTGTTTTGGTTTTTTTTTTCAGAAATGTTAAAATTTTGAAGAGTTCTAAGGATTGTTGTTCTCTTGAGGTTGGTTATTCTGTAATAGTATAAAAAAGAGACTCAAGCCCTTGTTCATATGATAGGATCTCTAATACACATATGAATACTGAAGGTAACTTTGTCCAACTCCATTGGGAGACAAATTCATTGCTGCAGCAAAGGTTTTCCATCACATTGCTGCAATTTGATAATTTCAGTGCTGCTGGTAAGGGAGTCTACAGCAAAAGCTTAGAGAATTATCAGCTAATAGCTCCTGAAGGCCTGCAGCTGATATTAAACTTGAACTTTCATGAAACCAGATTTTCTTCTACAAAGCGGTAGAAAGCATATTGAATCTCTGCTACATGAGAAACCATTTCCTCCGTTTGCATGGGGAGTAGGTTATCCACTTCTTCAACACTTGCCCTGCCAGACCTTTGGCTAGCAACTACCAATATTTGGCCAATGCTGTTTGCGGAGCTATTGCTGACATGGCTGTGTAACTGCCCACTATGAGAAGCGGGGTGACTTTTGCACTTGGCTTCTTAACTGCATGGATGCAACCACACCCCACTTAGTGTTGATGGCTGGGCAGCTGAATATAAAATGTTTTGGAGCAAATGTGACAGCTACCTGCGCTGTGGGTAAGAGTTAAAATTGGTAATAGTGTACCCACAAAGGCTGAGGGGCCAATAAATTCTTGCAACACAGAGCCTTGATTCAAGGCTTGTGGATAGGAATGGGAGGCTTATCACTTCTTTCAGTAGGCTCAAGTGCGGCCGTTGTAGTAATAAACAGTTTAATAAAGAAGCCATAATCTAACAAGCCTGAGAAAATAAAGGGCATAAGGAAAAAATCAAGAACTAAAAACCTGGTGGTATATAACCTGCACTGGCACATTTTTGCACTTAGCTAACATACTGAGTAGACAGCATTGTTAGAAACAGAGTAAGATACTTCAGTCACTATCTTGTTGGATACACCTGATATTGAGACAAAGAAAGAAGTGACATTCTTGCTATCTGGTAGACAAATAGAAAATAATCCTTAATTACTGTCTGAAAAGCCCCCCAAACTAGCTGAGAAAGGCCTTTGAGAGAATAACATGTATTTTGACTGACCTTCTCTTTTAATATCTGTGGAATATGGAAAGTTGCCTTCATAAAAGCATCACACTGCAAAATCGATTATTTCAGTGCCTAGTATGTCAGCTGGCATTTGTGTGCTACTTTTGTGACTTGCATGATGAGAATAAATCACATACCACACCATATTTTAATCACACACACTTTATAGAAGAGCTCTTAGCAAGCTAAATGAAGCATGGTGAATAGCCTTTTAGCTACCTATTAATACCTAAATTCTCTGAGTAAAGTTGCTCCAGTCTGCAGGTAGGTGCTCGAGCAAGAGAATTTTAATGGAGAATGAGTAAATCTGGGCCAGCTGCTTGCAGCACCTGCACTTCACCCTGTCTGAGCAAGGCCCCCACCATGGACACTCCCAGGTCCTGGTAATGGGGAGTGACCCAGAGTTTGCAGGCACTACAGGTATTCTGCTCCCAGGAGGCAAGACTTCACAAAATAAATTTAGACTGCAAAATATGGGGAGTCTGGTGGCTGTGATCAATCCTCTTTTTTTAACAAATGATAATGTGTTTGTCCACTCCGTTCAGAAGACAATTAAAAGTACAGTCAGGAAAACCCCATAGTGGCATGAAGCTGACCAGGGAGGCAACTGAAGACTGGAAGACACCTGGCTTGTCAGGCTCCAGAGCAAGGAGAGGAGGAGAAGACCTTGCAGGCTTGCCATCTTCTGGAAGATCTGTCTGTGTAAGAATGGACAAGCTGTGAGTGAGGACAAAGCTTTGTAGACAAAAGTAATCTCTTCTATTATCTATTTATGCACCAATTAATATAGTCATGGGAAGAAGCCTGGTGAGATGGTAATTAAGTACAGAGGTTTTCAGGGTAAGGCATTGTTCCAGGATGAAACTGGGAGAACACTCTCATAGGGCTTCCATTATCCAATGAGCATTTTGGATGTTTTCTGTCAATGTTAAAAATCTGAGTTTCACCAAAGTAGTTTGGTAGAGCTGTGGTTGCTGCAATCTCATGGTATATGTTTCTTATGGTTTACAGTTAATCTAATTGATCCTAGTTGGAGTAGAGAAGCTAAGAAACTTTCAGTTGTGGTTACAAAAACACGGGGCTATACAAGAGACAAAATCTGCTCATACTTTTTCTGGGTTTTCACTATGTTTCTCTGACCACTGTGAAAAAAAGACGCCATCACCTAGTTTGCTTGCTTGTGTTGTTTAAAGGAATGACTAGGTCAGGTGAGTCCATGTGTCGGGTGCGATACAGGAGCCAGCTGTGCGGGGGGGCAGTTTGCAGAGTACAAAGAAGGGGAGGGGAGAAGAGAGGCAATCAGATCCAGGTGTAAGCAGGGGAGCCAGCTGTTTGTAATCATCAAAAGAATAAATTTCCAGAGACGCAGAGGGGCTGTGCTGGCTCTGTTGCAGTGCAGAAGGTCCCTGAGAGCTGAAGCCAAAGCCTTTGGAGGAGGACTCACCTAGATGAATAAGGTAGGCTGGGGGAGAAAGATTTAAAACTTCTTAAATTTCTGTTTTGTCTTTGGTGTTTTGTGCTTTTGCTGTTGTGGAAAAATTAATTAGGCTAACTTACATTCTGCCAAAATCTGACTCTCAGCTCAAAAGCTGTTTTAGTCTTTTGTGGTGGCCTGCAGTAAGGGAAAGGTCTAGGCAAGTTTGCCTCAAAGCCCTCTGATTCATGATCCTGTATAGCCTACCCTACCTTTGATGCAGACTTGTGGGCTAGTACCCAGTGGTATTTGCACTTATATGTATTTGATTTTAGCAAAAAGAAAGAATGCTGGAAGGAAATTAAGTAGAAGTCCAACTTATTCTGGGTTGCCTTGGTTAATTAAAGAGAAAATTTAGCCTGCAGCAAAGTCCAGTAGGGTCTAAAGAGTAGAGAACAAGTAAAGATAAAAATATATTTTAAAATAACATGCTTTTGATCATCACAGAGTTCCCATTCTTAAAGTCAAATCCCTCTCTGTCCAACATCATTAACAAATCCCGTTAACTTCTGTGGAAGTTCAGTTGTTTGAAGCCTGCAGTGACAGACAGCATTTCTTTTACTGCCTTGTTTTGTGGTGCTGTGAGGTGGGTGGTGGTGGTGTGGAGAAGGGGTGTGGGGTGTTTTTTTTAAATGAAGAGGAAAGCTCTTCTGGAGAAAGGGAGACCACGCTTTGCCCAGGAAGGTGGGTGGAGAAGGCTCCAGACTGGGGCAACCTGAGCAAAGGGAGAGAGTGGTCTAAGGGACATGGCTGGCTGGAGAGCCTACTGAGATGAGGCTCAAAAAAGGCTTCCCCAGGAGATATGGGGACTGCATAGAGTTGGCAGCAGTGCAGAAATTTGTTAAACTGGATTAAAAGTAAACCAGAAAAGACCTTGTGTGTATGGATATAGTGGTAGGGAGCAGGCTTCTTTTAAAAACACCCCTTAGTTCTACTGTGTTTCCTCTCTTATAGAACTGTACCCATTTAATGCCTGTTCAAAGAAAAAGTGTTTTTTGAACTTCAGTGCTCTCAGGAGATCTAGACACATCTACCTGAAAGCTGTGGCTCATCCTGAATCCTACCATGTCTATCTAGTTGGGAAGGTGATTCTGCCCCTTGTTTGTGGTGACAAAATGGAGAGTTAGTTAAAAAAAAAAATTAAAAAAAAATTATACTGTGATCTGATGTTCTGACTTGAGGGATTTCGTCTTGCTTCTAAGTGTGGGTTGTTTTTTTTTCTTTCTGATGATCTTTCTAGTAATGAGAATGCTGGTTATTCAAAAGAGTTTATAAATGTTGACAGTGAATTATTATTGGTCTATTGGGTGTTTAAATTGCAAATATTATACCCCAAATCATGCTTTACAAGGCAAGCTCTTCTTGAAAGATTTATGGCTACAGTCACATAGGGTATAGTAAATTTAACATTGAATATGAAGCTGTATCAATCATGGCTTTCCTTACTGGATTACTCTTTGTATTAGTTGTGATAGCTGCTACCTGTTCTTGAGTCTTCAGCAAGTATATCTGAGTGCATGACACTGGAAGTAAAAGCTGCCTGGAAACTGTAGAAGACATCACCTGATGGACACACACGTAATTTTTCAGTCCTTACATGTCCAGGGGCCTGCTAGTGGAAGCAAGTCTCCTCTCTGCCTACCTGAAGGGGAAGAAAAAGGAGATGAAGTCAGAAGTGAGTCCTAGCCTTTAGAAATTATGCCCTTTACACGTGCTTCCAGATAACCTTATGGTAGCAAAAGCGGAGGCAAAACTAAAAAGATTTCTAAATAATGTAAGATCCATTATCAGCTGTATGGCAGATATTTTGTTTTTATTCTTTTTGGGTGTTTTCTTCAGAAGTAGGTTGAATTTACTTATAATTTGTCACCTGAAATTTACTTTCTCATTTTAGTTCTCTTCTTGATACTGTGATGGCAGTGGCTGATCAGCTGCAACAGAAACAATGTCCCCCCTCCCACACAAATGACTTACTGAACTAAGCACCACTGCATGAACAGTGACCTTAAAATCCCATCTACTTTGAATGAGTTGTGTAGTAGAGGTATGTCTCTCACCTTCCCGTATTCATGCATACTAAAAGTAACCAAAGTTGCCTTTCTGTTAATTTTGTTTTGTACGTCAGCCTAGAAGAGTTTTGAGGTGTAATTTACAGAGTAGCTCCTGGGCTATGCTCCATTCTGAAATAATTAGGAGATTATTTTGGTCAATATGACTGAACTATGATTTAATGCTTTTCAATGGCTAGTTGCGTTAGTGACTCTTTAAGGATTAGAAGCTTAATGAAATGCACGCATTGGGGCAGTGATTTAATCTTTTCCTCATAAAAATCTTCACAAGATAATAAACCATAGGAATAAAAATCATTTTGACAAACCTGTCTAGCTTTCAGGCTGTGTGAAGTCTGAGATAATTACCTGTGGGCCATTTCTGTTATACCGGGGATTGTTGAAAGGGCAACTTTCAGTTAAGGTGTAAAGTTCCTGTGTAGGCAATTGCAGTTTAAGGCTAGGAATGAAGAACAAGAAATCTGCCTTTCTTGCATACCAAGGGATGTATCCTCAAACATATCAAAGTGTGTGTTTGCCAACAAGTCACTTTAAATTTTCCAGTTTTTATTTTTCAAAAAAATTCTCAAATATTGTGCTGGAAGGAATCATTCTTATAAATCAACTAGGTTTCACCTGGTTCTCCAAATGTAATAGAACAGCTAAGCATTAGCAACTTGACTGGTCTGGTAACTTTTTTGTCTTTTGAAACAGTATTGTCTCATTCCTATCAGTCAGAGTCTCTCTCTTTAGGTTATCAAGCTAAACTTCTCCAAGGTTGATAGAGAAGTGGAAGGCTTAATTTGGTAGCTGTGCAATGGCCTGTGTGAAACGTGTTTGGTGTCTCAGTCCGGTTTGCAGTAGGCAGGTCTTGCGTCCTGTGTATGTGTTGTCTTCTACTTCACACCTGTACTGGGAGCCCTTTTTTTCTTCTCCCCACTAACTGGGCAACACAGGTAACAGATAGAGAACAGTCCTCTTGTAACCAGTGCTATTCTGTGCAGCCTGTTAAACTCATGGCACTTCTTGAAAGTAATTAACTTCTGAATGCTGCTAGAGAAGGGATTTATGCCATAAATATAGAAATAAAAAAATAACTTTAGAATTACTCATATTCATAACTTGCAAAAATGTTTCTAAACTCAGACTAGAGTTCTAGTGCTGATCTATTGCAAGATGTGCTGTCCCACTCTTTTTTCCTTCCCTCTCAGCCCCTCTTTAGTTGGTGCAGGTGGTGTCAGGTGCCACTAGACTTGGTCTTCCATCTCCATAGAAAAAGATACCACATCCCCAGACTGTCCTGATACGATAAGGAAATAAATGGAGATGTTGCATTGGAGACATCACGTATATGCAGAGATGTGCTTACTCCTGGGCTTGGAAGCCTAGAAGAAAAACATATTCAAATGGAAAGGCAAATGCTACATTGTGAACAGCATACTGGAACTTAAATGTAACAAATTTTTCATTTAAAAAAAAAAAACCAACGCTTTAAAATTAGATGGAATAGAAAAGTAAGGTGGCTGAAATTTTTCTCATTAAACCTTACTCTGGAGTTTGCATATTGTTTGTTCCTTGCTTTGAGAGCTTTCTGTAGACACAATTGAATTGCTTTGTAAATGGTTATAAAATGGAAAGTGCCCCTTAAATGGTCTGGTTTTGCCAGAAATAATACAGACCAACAGTTTAGGGTGAGCATAGTAAGTTTTTATATTTTAATATCTTTATGCAGTCTTTTGTTCTTCTTTTTCTTGTGCAGCTCTCAAACATTGGGAAAGCTGGGGATGGAAAGGGGGCAGCATCTCTTTCTTGTTAGATTGGTGTAACTGTTTGGGGAGGAGTAGAACTTGCATAGGGGAAATCTCATTTATCATTGGCACTACTTCTAACCTTGGGCTTCTAAGACAGATGTGAGGAGGATGAATAAGACCCCAGGGAGGCTGAAATGTATTTTCTTAGGGATAATGGCAAGACTTCCTAGAGAACTCTCTCTTGTTTCTGTAGACTGGATGCCCTTAAGCTGCTATCCTGACACCTCTTTCCATATTTCTGTCTTCCTGGTAATCAAAGCTGAAATGATTCTCAGAATTACTACATTTAAATGAGCTGCTTTCTGGTACTGTGGTTCAGTGATGGATTTTTTAGATAGCAATTTTGAGGTTGAAGTCTATTCTGAACTTGAGTGTAATATAGAACGTACAATACTCTACTGGTTATCCAAGCAAACTCATTCATTATTTGAACATTTTTTTTGTACGTTTATTTGACTTTGTGATACTGTGGTTAAAACTAAAATAGTCAGTTTTTTAAAACTGATTTAGAAAAGGCAAAATAGCTTTCGGTATCATTTGAAAGCAGATAGGATATGAATAGGTGCCTTTTATTACGGAACTGTACCAAAGCAAAAAAAAAAAAAAATAAAAATAAAAAGCTGTTTTTTTGACTCCCCTACCATAAAATGGAAATGCCACTGTTTGTTTAATCTCTTCTTACTAATGAACTAATTGACTGAGCCCAAATGTTGTGATCTGGGTCTGTGAATGTGCTTGATTTATAATCAACTTAGACTGAGCTGTACAACTGCTACCTTTTTTGTTGCTTACTTTTGAGGTGATGTGATGTTTGAAATGGTTCTTTTCATCTTTGAGGTGCTACTAGCAACTATGCATGCTTTGCTAACTAGATTACCCAGCAACACTGCCCCTTCCTTTGTTTGCTCACTGGCAGTCCTTCCAGTTTGAGATAGATATATATATATATAAAATAAAGTGGCTACTTGCAAGCAGTATTTTAAGGACAAAGTCCTGATTTGGTTGGGGATTGACAGGTTGCATGGACAGGATCTGAAGGACAGGCAGGGTACTTAAGTGATGCCACATGGTCTGGAAAGCGTCAGGAGGAGAGAAAAGAGGAACATGGTCTTGTTCACCTTCATAAAACAGGGCCTGTAGTATAATAAATAGCTGAGTGAACCCACTGGTAATGAGGAAAATACAGCTATGGGAAAATCATGAGCTTAATAATCCAAGCTGGAATGGATTATTACCAGGAACAGGCAATAGCCTCATTCTCAAGTTTCTTGAGAAGGAAATAATGACAAACAGAAATCAATTTTTCTTCAGTATGTCTGGCAATAAAAGCTATTCCCTCTTCAGGAGTCTAGCAACCCCAGAAATTGGGAGATGAAAGTACAGACCTGTGAAGGATCTTAAGAGAGTAGTACCTGCCACAGACAGGCTGCACTGGAAATCATTTCAAGTTTGGTAATGGCTGAGGAGGCAAAGTGGAACTGTAGCTGTGTATGTAGGAGAGTTTTTTTTAAAAGAGAGTAGCAGCAGCATGTAGCTCATTAAGGTGTGTGCTGCAGGAGAGACCACTCTGTGGCATTAATAATGAGAATTCACAGGTTATTGCTGGCAGAAAGCAACTTCATGTGGCTCAGAACTGCAGGAATTCATAGCAGCAGAAGCCAAAACATGTGTGCAAGGCTTATGCATAGACAGCAAGGATTTAATAAGCTAAATGTGCCCCTTAAGGTGCTCAAGTTCCTAAGGGGAGTTTCCAGTGTGTTAAGGTTTTAATTCTCATCTTCCACCCACCTGGTGAAATTATAAGTGGCCTAGTGCTATAAATACTTCAAAATTGGATGCTTGAAAATACAAAGAATTTTGGCTTTTACAAACTTGGGCAAGTAACCTGGAAGCAAGAAGAAAACAAAAGAATTTTGCCTTGAAAGAAGACTGACTCCTGTGAAACAATGGGGAGAGTTAGTCATATAATACTGATATGTGGACTTCCCTTGTTGAAATAAAGCAATATGCTTTTCAGCAGTGCAGAGCAAAATTAAATATCCTGGTGAATGTAGAACTGGCTATGCATGCTAACAGAGAATAAGCCATGAGGTGGTCCCTGTTGAAAGGATATTGGAATGACCAAAGAAACAAATTGCTGAGTCTAATGATACTGGGCCAAAGACAAAGTCTGATTGCAAGAAATGAAAACTACATTTGGGGAAAGCTTTACCAATAGGTTGTAGCCAAATGCCGGGCTCTAGAAAGACTTGACTTTCAGCCAGCCATTTATAAAGGTGGTTTACTGTATTTAGCAAACTTTGTGGTTGAGATACATATCCATGTGGGAGGGTTCAGTCCAAAATACTAAAAAGTAGGACTACTGTGTATCTTCAGAGAGTATGCTAAGAGACTTAAACATGTCTGAAAATGAGGACAGCATCTTAGCAGAACAATTTTCTGAATGTATCAGCATAGATGATTGATAGACATGCCTGTTGGTGTGTAGAGATTATAAAATTATTATGAATGAAGTCTTCAGTTTATAGGTTGTTACTCTGTTCTGTACACACATGATGTGCTGCTTGTGCTATGCATTAGTGTCTGTGTGACTGGAGGAAGAAAACTGATAGTTAGGTGAACACCTTGCAATGAACAGCTGGACAAGGTATAATCAAGGTTAAATGTTATAAATGAGAAGGCTTATCCCAGGGGAAGCCTGGAGTTTTCTGAGATGAGGAAAATTTGTTGAAAGACACACTTTGTAGTGAGGATTGACAGGCTTTCCATACCAAAAGAAATGGATCTGAACATTTGTCAGTGTTGAAAAAGGTGTTTCAAAGATGACAACGAACATGGTTTTGCTCTTTATTTGCCTCCTGGAGCCAGATGTGAAATACTTGAGATGGGCTGGGGGGAAGGATGTGCTTGGTAGGAGAGAGTGATGCCTACTAGTCATGTTGCTCTCTGAATGCAAATGCCCTACAGGCTTGTTAGATGAGCTATGCTACTATTGCAGCTTTCTGCCCTGTTTTCAATATGTTCAATATCCATCACCTGCTGGGAGGTGCCATATGCATTGAGCAAAGGGAGGGCTTTCCAAAAGCCTGAAATTCTTAAGGTCCCTAAAACTGTTGGAGTTGTTTTTTGCCAGCATCAAAATTATGCCAGCCAACATCTCATGTGAACCAGCTGCCTTTTTCTCCCAGAAAATGTAGGTTATTGGCAAACAGTCTACTGCATATCCATCAAGGTCACCACCCACAGAGGAACAGGGTTTCTCCCAGTTCTAGAAAGAAATCTATTTTTCTTTCTTTTGTTTTAATTTGTGTTGGTAGTATTTGTTTGGAAAGCTTTTTATTCTTCTGACAGATCTCAAGTCCAGCTGCAGGCCTTTTAAATGAATGCAAAGGTACGAATGCTATTCTCTGCCAACAATGGACCACATTTTCCCTGTGGAATGCAGAGACTTGAGCAAGTGTCAAACCTTTGAATTGACTTCTACTGCAGGAAAAATGTAGGTTGGAAGAGACCTCTGAAGGTAATCTGGTATAAACCCTGTTGCCTAAAACATGGCCACCTTTGGAGTTAGTGTGTTGCTGAGGGCCTTATTCCAGTTAAGTTTAGAAAATCTGCATGGATGGAGATCTCATAACTGCCCTTTGCCCCACTGGCAATTTTTTACTGTCCTCACTGTTAAATATAAATATGTATGTATTTATAGATCCCCAAAATCTAACTGGACTTTCCCTTATTGCAGCTTGTGTCCATGGCTACTGTCGTGGTTTCAGCCCAGCCGGTAACAAAGGACCACGCAACCGCTCGCTCACTCCTCCCGCCGCCCTCCGGTGGGATAGGGAAGAGAATCGGAGGAGAGAAAAGGGGGAAAAGGAAGAAAAAAAAAAACAAACCACAAACAAAAACAACCAAAAAAACCGGAACCTCGAGGGCTGAGATAAGGGCAGTTTACTGGGACAACACAAAAAAAGAGAAGTTACAACAACAATAACGGTACTAATAAAAGAATATACAAAACGAGTGATGCACAGTGCAACTGTTCACCACCCGGAACCCGACGCTCCGCCACTTCGCCCACCGAAAGTTGAGAGAGCTCCCTCCCCCCGGCCCGCTCCCCATTTATATACTGGGCATGATGTCACATGGTATGGAATAGCTCCTTGGCTAGTTCAGGTCAGCTGCCCCGGCTATGCCCCCCCACCTCCCAGGTTCCTGTAAAAATTAACTCTATCCCAGCTGAACCCAGGACAGCTGCTTTTCCTATCACTGTGCACCTTCGAAGAGTCTGGCTTTATCTTCCCTATGGTCTCCAGCTGTTAAAGTTTCAGCTGAAAGGCTTGTTAGTTTGGGGTGGGGTTTTATTGTTTGCCTTCCCAAGTAAGGCTTGAATAAGATGAGTATTGGCAGTTGAAATCAAAGCTGAATCAATATGGTTTGGTTTTGTTTGGTTTTTTTAAACAGACTATAGGGACCTAACTTTTGATAGTAATTTCCAAATTAATTCGGACCAAGATGGGGAGACTCAGAACAAGGAGATGACTTTTTGACAAGCAAACCTGCAAATATCTTGCTAAACATGGAGCACGTGCTCAGAGTTTCAGTACCTGGAAGTGAATGAGGCTTTTGGTACTCTTCTTGAGGAAAAAGTACTTCTGTCCTAGTGTCTAAGTGATTATAGTCATAAGGTATCATCCAGATCATGTCATCCTGTGGAGAGATAAACCAGTTCTAAACCTTTTTCCTTGAGGTAGTGACTTGTGTGAAGGAGGAGTAGAGGATGTTGTCTTTGCTGCAAGGATTTGGAGTAGTAGCAGGTCTGCTTTCCCTGAGGAGACACTTTGTAGCTGTGAAGAGGTACTAATTTGCAAGAAAAGGACTCTGTTTAGTTTCAACACTGCATATAATTGCAGTAAAATGGATGAGGGAGGGAGGTTGACAGTTCTCAGGAGCTTTACATACAGTGGGAGCTGTTTCTGTTTCATCTTTTTTTTTTAAGTGAATAGAGGTTTCTCTTTATCACTCAAATAAATGAAGTGGAAAGCTGTGACCCAAAGAGCTAAGAAGGTACTTCCTTCCATGGCCTATCATCAGATCTTTTCCTTCAAGGGGGGGTGAAGGAATTTCTAAGAAGCATATGATTATGTTACAGTACTGTTTTTTGATTGTTTTAACACATTCCTCTTCAAATAGAAAGCAGTCTCATTTTGTGTTCTTTTCTGGTTATATTGTGAATGACAACAAGAGGCTTTCATAACTTGGCAGAATACCTGCTTAGCTGCTTTTCCTTGAGTGTACTTTGGGGCGGTGGGGAGGAAATATGCAGATAACAAAGATCAGCTTCAGAAAATTCATTTTTTAAAAAGTTTTAAAACTTTTAAATACATGAAAAATCAAAGGGTTTTTTTTTGAAAAACAAAACAAAAAAACCCAAACTAACAACAAACCAAGACTGAAGAACCAAATGGCTTGTGAAATTAAATAAATGAGATTACAAAACCTAAGCAGTGTAAAGGGACCTGAAACTTTTAAGACAGCAGCTGCAACTCTCCCAGCAAGTGCAGGGCTGCCACTAGCAAGTGTTTCAACCTGCCTTGCATGGGCTGAGGAGTAGGAGAAAGTGTGAGATGAGAAGGTGCGTGGCTGAAGAGCATAACCAAGTATAGCATATCTTGATATTTTTAATATGCTTGGTACAGTGTCCCCACAGAAATGACTTGCAGGACATGTCATTTGTGTCTCTGTCACCCCACTATTTGAAATATGGCTGTACTAGGAAGTTATGTGTTACAGTTTTGTGGAGTGTTACAGTGTCCGTCACATGGCTTCACATTTGTTCTGTGTACTCATTGGGGCACACCCTGATTTCAGAGTGCAGCTCTGAGCAAGTGAAGGCTTTCTGCTGTGGTTTTCTCTTCCTTTAACACAATGACTGAAAAAGTTTTGTGCATTGATTGATGTCTCTACTCTGAGAGAGTTATTGGGTTTTTTGAAAACGGCCAAATAAAATGAAGTAGCATTTGGTTTAGTGCACACTGAAAAATTCATCTTTTGCAGGCTCTTGGTGATTAGATCACACCGGGCTTTTTTTTCTTTGCACATCTTTGCCTCAGCCTGGCACTAAAAGCCCTTGTGACATCTTAGCTGAAAGACCACAGTAAATAGCTTAGCTGTTTTTCTGAGGGTCTTTAAAACAAACAAAAGAACATCTCCCTGTGCAACAAATAAGGACTGATACAGTGACCTGACCCCTTCTTGATACCACCCAAAAGAAGTGAGACTTTTTTTAGGCGAAAGTCACTTCTAGTGTTCTGGATATAAATGGTTGTGAATTTATTTTTGGCTTCTACAAAAAACCCAAAACACCCAAATGACGACAGCAACAAAAAACCAACCCAGACCCCTATATTTTGCTTTTACCTGTGAATCTAATATCATCAGTGGAGACTAGGATTTTGATAAGAATTGCTGAACAGTCAGCTGGATGATATTAATAACTTTCAGTTTATTAAATCCAATTTGGTAACTTGAAAGAACTCCACAAAACACGAAGAATTCTGTCTCCTGACATCTCTGAGGACTACAAGCATTTTAAACGCAGGCATGGAAAAATTGTTTCTTGCCCAGCCCAGTTAGCAGGAAAGTGGACATACTTCTTTGTCAGGAGAGATCTTATATAGAGTTAGCCTTTTTGGACCTGAATTCTGGGGTTTGTAACCTCCAAGAGAAGCTGGGCAGTATACACACAACTCTGGAAAGAAGGGCTGGCAATTCAGGGCTATGCATGCGCAGCAGCAAGACATTCAGAGGATATTTGCAGAAAGCATCAGGTTAAGATTGAAGAAGCACTTGGTTCCTGAAGGGCACTGCAGGAAAAGGGAGAAATGCAGAATAACTTTTTAGCCTGTGGAGAGTTGCACAGTGGTCCAAGCACTGAGATGAGCTAGAGTTCACACTGGAGAACGCTTTTGCCTCTGAAGGGTGGGGGAGTAGATTTAAATAACTTTGCTTGTTAATAGTAGCACAATAGCCAGCTGTGACTTACTGTGCTGGATGAAATTTTCCCATAGCAGAGCATATGTAGTGCACTAAGCAGTCCTTGAACCCTGGTATTCACCACCTTAAAGGCTTTGGAGTGTGTATGATCCATGTTAATGCAGTTATATTTACAACTGCATGTGGGAATCTTCAATAGTGAGCACTCTTAACCTTGTGCCACCTGATAGTTGCACATGATGTTCCTGCAACTACAGTTCTATTTATTTTGTGCCTGCCCATTTGGAACAAAAAGTTATAGTCATTGTGTAAGAAACAAATGGTGGTTGTTCTGCACTGACAGCTAAATGACTGGATCTGCATTGCTTGTTTGCTTCAACATACTGCTATCGTAATAGAACGTTTTCAGTGGATTAAAGATTTGTTTTAAAAACAGTTGCTTTGGCCTTCACTACAGCATTAAATTCTCTTATTCTGTTTTCTGTGAAATAATTTGTTTTCTTCTTTTGTTGTCTCTGCGAGAAGTATTTCAACCACTTGGCAGAAGAATAAACCAGACATAGCTTCAAAATAACTTCTTCGAAGTAGCAAGAAGCCTCTTAAAATGAAAAGAGGAAAAACAGGTGTGGGGGAAGCTTATTGTTTAACACTTTGCTAAAATAATAAATTGCCCAGTTCCAATGCTTTTATTGCTCTGTTAATGACATAAGTTCATTTTTTTAAGTCATCAGATGAAAGAAAAATCATGGCTTCTTGAGACTCCCATTGTAATCTCTGCTTCATATAATTTCTTAAGGAACTTTGGTTTAATATATTAGCATAAGAAAAGCTAATAGATTTAAGGCAAGGATATGTTTGATTTAGAAGTTTCTTAATCCTGAAGTCTTTTCTGTAAAATACAGCTATTTCTCAGTTGTAAGCATAAATGTCAGTGTTCTGTTGTGTGGGTTAGCAGCACATCATGCAGCCTCAACTTTGTTTTTCAGAAAACAGTCATTTTATTTGGCAGTATTGTGCATATGCTTGAGCTCCTGTGGGTAAGAGGTGGGGGAATGTTGATGTAATCCAGATCAAGAGATTTCTTGTTAAATGTAGTTGCTTGTCTTTGCTATAACGATAGAAAAACTGGTAAATGCTAGTGTCCTTGGTGCTTCAATCACTCTTCAGGTTCAAGAAGCTCGTGGAAATTAAAAAATGAGTTATTACATCAGACAGATATACACCAGAAAAATATTGATGCTGGTGAGAAGCCCCTGGTGAGCTATTGGGCTGGATGGACTGGGAAATAGCTGTGTGTTCCCCTCTTATGCTCCATCAAGTCATAAAGGAGCGTAGGGCTAGCAGTGTGATCAACTGGTTATTCCCATCTCCCCAGCTTGAAATGTTCCCTTACCAAAATGTCAGCTATGAACATCCATAAATGCTGAGATGTTTCCTGGGCTAGTTGGTTGTTGGCCTTCTCTCTACAGTCACACTTTGATCTTCTCCTGGATGAGGTGTGGTGTATTGGTGTATTAGTCCAGGTTTTTAAATGTTACCATTCTGTGGTTTTGGGTTTTGTCTTTTTTTCAAATCTATGTCTGCAGGAACAGGACTATGATGTTGTCACAGCAGCCTATGGGTCAACTAAACCATGTTTGCAGAGCATGCTTAGTATGAATTTTCAACTTAATTATTTTTTTTAAACTATTAAGATAGCTTTCATAAGGCAGTGTGCAAGGTACATGAGTTAGTTCGTACATGGTTTAAGGTACCTTGGGTGCTACAGGTTTGGACAGAACTCCTCACTGCATTTTGGCATCTGCTGCTACTTTGCATTTCTGGTGTGCAAGATGCAGGTACTGTGTTGGTAGTGTGGAAGGAAGTCCTATGGCAAATGCAATTGATTGCCTTAGCTCTTGAGTGCCTTAGTAACTTTATGTTGTCTGATAACCCATTTTCTCCTGAGTTGTTTGCTTCATTCCAGATTGTGTAACTAAATGGATTGGTGGGTGCCAACAGATAGGATGGCAAACTCTGCATGTGCTGTCTATACCTGCATTAAAGAAAAAAAAGTGGTGGTGGGGAGCATGTCTTCTGAAAAATCTAGGTTGGAGAGCACTAAATAAGCAACATGAGTGCCTGTGGTATTCAGGGCTGTTTGAAATAAAATTGTACTTTGTGCAAGTGTCTCTTGGTGTATTTTGTCATCGTAGGGCTCTTCTAAGTATTGCTAAATTGGTGTTTCTATGCTATAAATTCCTAGAGTTAAAACCAGAGAAGCAGGTGGAGCCATTTCTCCAAGAGACCCTGTAATTACATTTTTGATGACTCAAGGCTGGTGTTTGTCTTTTTGTTTGATGCTGGCAGGTAACATGTAGCAAAAAGGCTTTTGAAGTTAACACCTAATTAAGATGGATGGAGAAGGTCACAGCTCTGGTAGTGCTATTGGTTCAGGCTGTCGACTGCCTCACTAAGACATCAGTGAGAAGATTTACAGGGAACGGCTTTGTGCATCCGGGATGGGAAATGTTATTTAAAAATCAATCGGTAAACAGAAGTCCTGAGTTCTGCACATGGAGATAGCTGTCTGCCAAATGTGAAAGCCAAGGTACTTAGCTTACTTTCCTGTTAAGAATATCTTTCTCTCTGTTGTTCTCCTCTGATTAAACACAACATAAGAGGGGTTAAAGTCACATGGAGGGGACTGGAAATGCAGCTGCTACATTCACAGGTGTGTAACATAGGTGCACCCACAGCTTGGTTATCAGGCCCTATCTAGATGGGGCAGCCAAGAGCTTTGGCTGATGTACCTCACTCTTCAGCGTGTTTTGTAGCCTGTAGTGTGATCTCTGCCACTATAGCTAGACTACCGCTAGTGCCCATGGCAGCACAACACTGGCTCTAAGCATGAGACACAAGCACCAAAATAAGGATAGGGACATGTTCTTAAGCGTACACCTAATCCTGAGCTGATGTTAGTCTTCCAATGCAAGCTGTGTATGAGCTTTAAGTGAACCCCAGACCATATGGCACAGGAGAAAGGGAAGCACAAGGCAAAGGTTTAGATAACACTAAATTAGTTAACACTTTTCAGACCCCAGCTCTGTCCATTGTGCAGTGTGGATCAGAGATACTGAGATAAAGGTTGAACAATCTTACAATAACATCAAGTGGACAAGATAGCCAGACTATTTCCTAAAGGGATGATGTGTTTTATGTGCCTAAAGCAGGCATGGACTAATGAGTACCTGAGCTATGGGAATTCACACTGCTGTTAGACTGGGTACAGAAAAATAAACTAAAATACATAGACTACTTTAGTCTGCTCTGTGACCCTATGAGTTTATGGATAGCGAAAGTCTAACCTGTTGTCTTTCTGAACTGAGTCCCTGCTTGCTTACGTTTGCAACCTTACTGCTCTGTGCTTGCTGCTTTTGCTCAGCTAGCTGAAATCTTCCCAGCCTTAGATGAGGCATTAGTGCTAAACTCCAGAAATCTGGCCTTGAGGTGTAGAGCTAGAATGTGGTGCCATTGGATAAGCCATACTTGAATTCATTTCTGCAGGCACCAGTAAATGTTTTGCACCACTTCAAAATTCAGGATAACTAGTGAGAAAACACTGTTGGATAATGACAATACAGAAACTAGTTTCATCCTGGATAATTCCTTTCAGATGAAAGTGAGGTCTTGCTGGTGCTTTCTGAAGAATAAAAGCACTTTTCAGAAGAGCATTGGTAACCCAGATACAAGCTTCCTTTGCGCAGGATGGCTCGGTCATGTCAGAGGGATATAACACATATCTATGTCTAGGGGTAGATGGGATGGCATGTTAGAGAGAAAACCCTCTAACTTTTCCACATAACTCCGTTTGTGCTAACTACAATCTTGTTTCTTCATGTCAGTTTGTTATTGCTGCCTCCTACGTGTTCCTTAGCACGTTGGCCTTGTCATGGTCTCTCCTGCTGCTTCACGTAGTTAGAAAAATATATACTCGTGCCTGCAATAAAAGTACGTGGTTAAACAGGGAAACTTTGGAGGTGTATTTATGAAGATGCGGAAAGACAGGATGACTGGTTTAGCTGTCAGTTCTTGTGTCAAGGTGTGTGGGTATTATAACTGGGCTTTACAGTGGCTCAGCTAGCTGAGAATGGTTGTATTCTGTAGATATTTTCAATTAAATTTTATTATTGATGCCTATGAAAATAGTTACTACAGCAAAATGCCAAGATTTGTTTATCATACTATAATTTCTCTTTAAAAGCTAGTAAAGAAGTTCTTCAGTAGTATTAACAGAAAAAAAAAAACTTGGAAAAAAGCAATAATATATGTTCAACATTGTTGTAAGTATTTTATTACTGGTTTTGGAGAAATTTCAGCTAGGATTAAATTAGTCCCTTTGTCTTTGTTCAGCAGCACCTTGGATTAATTATGGGGAGAGAAATTGCAATTTTGCCATGCTAGAAGAGATTGCTGAATATCTAGATCAGTAGACCACCAGAATAGAGATAAAAGTGGAGAATTAAAATTTGAGCATTTGGACATCCATTAGTAATGCATCTTTTGTTAGTTTTTAGAGGCCCTATTCAGGAGTGGATACTCAGTCCTGAATAACATGGAAGAAAAATCCTTGATCTGAAGGTGTTAATGGTTTCGTGTGTTTAAAAGTCTATAGGGCAGTGGCAGTTTGTAAACAGGTATTGTAATGTAAGTATTTACAGTAGATCTGAGGATTTCCTCCTATATAAAGATCTGAAAAGTAGCAATGAATGTTTCTGTGTGTTTACACAACTGATTTTTACTGAGCAGACCACCTTTGTTTGCATCAATATTGCAGCTGAGTGGGGGAGGGTATGTGTAGGGACTTATGTGGTATATTGCCCTGTGTATTCAGAATGGGTATGTTGCTAGGAGGATAGAGAGGGAGGAGGAGGAGGACCTTTGGGATCATCAACCAGAGAATATGTTGGTTTTCTGATGGCAGTTTTGGGGGATGGATCATTGTTCTCTCCATCTGCTGTACTGAGTGCCCAGCTATTGCCCCATTTTTTTCCTTCCTTTGACTGTGAGTGCTGCTGATTCATCTGAAGAAGAGAGTGCAACAACAAATATGTAAGCATTCAGAAAAGGCACTAGGAGTGCTTGCACTGAGATTTACATTGGACGTTGAGTTTTCCATGTGAAGCTGCTGGCAGCTTGCAGAAGAGTGAAAGCATCCTCTCTGGCCAGTCATCCTGCTCCTCCTTTTCTACTCTTCGTGGTACGCATACTACCTCTGTGTATATTCACCTAGTGTGTTTCTTAGGTTCCTGAATAATTCCTCTGACCCTCTTGTATTAATTCATATGGGAAATTAATCTCAGATGAATGATGGTTAATGGAGGTGGATATTAAATATTTGGTGATGAACTCTGAAATACTGCAGAGAAGTGATGTCCATCAGGGTGTTGCTGTACTGTAAACTTCACATGATGTAAATATGAGTGAATGCTGAGGTGGTGGACAGATTTGTTTATTCTGACATGAGTCAGGATGTGGTAGGGTCAGGCCACCACAGTCATGTCTGGGGGTGACTGAGAACATGTAGAGACAAAATAGGCTATAAAGAAGAAAAAGAACAAGAGAAGGAGCAGATTTTCAAGGGCTAAGAAACAGGAGAATTTAAGGGAGAAGATAGAATGGGAGTTTAAAAGTGTGTGAGGAAGAAGAGTGGAGGGAAGGTGTGTGTTTTGGAGAAAAAAAGTCAGACATTGCTAAAGAACTAAAAGTAAAGTGGGTTGACTAAAGGAGTTGCTACAAAACAAAGCAGTTGTGAGACTGAGGAAGCGGTTTCTATAAACATCACACAAAGACAAGATCTAGCAAGGATGGTTTAGGACCAAGGAAGTTGTTATTTGGCAAGAATTTTAGGAAACTTTTAATCATATGTGTAATATTCCCAGTGAGTGAAGAAACTTGTGTGTTCCCAGGCTGATGAGTTTCTTGGGGGGCCTAGGCATCGCAGTCCCTGGCGAGCGATAATGCAGAGCTCTGCATCAAGGCTCCAGGATGTCTCGCTGTATGTCAAAGCTTCCTGGGGAAGCCCCAGTATTGGGGAACTTGGGTTTGGGGGCACAAGGGCCTGTATGGCTGAGACTGCTTATGTCCTTTCCTGCTGTCATGGACTTCAGAGCTCCTGGAGGAGAGTGCCTGAAGTTTTTGGACTACTTAAAAGAAAATGCATTTTTTTTTTTTTCAGTTTGCCCAGAGCAGTTGTCCAATGGCCTTGTGTTGAGCAGTGGGACAGCATGGGTTTGGGGTCATTATTCTTGAGACACTAGCCCTGGTTTTCAGATATCTTCCTCTGGTTGTTCAGTCATATTATTAATTAGGTTGTTCCCTGGGGGGAGATGACATTTGCCACTTGTGTGTAGTCCTTTGCTTTCCAGTTATTTTATATTTTAGGCAAAAATGTTGCTTCTGCATTAGGTCAGAGGACACCACATTGTCACTAGCCGCTTCCTAACACCCTTGCAACCAGGCGTAAATGAGATCTCCATTGTTAATACTGGTGTGCTACACTACAAAGTACTTTATAGCCTTTCTATCATATATGTTTCAAATTATTCTACTTCAGCCAAACAAATTGTCGAGGGTTAATTTCCAAGAAATCATTGTCAAAATTGCTGAACCAGTTTAATTCTAAAGCACATATTTATACTGAGCTCTACAAATCAGACCGCCAAGTGAGATTACAAATGGGAGAGAGAAAAGTTTAATCAGAAATGAGATTAAATTTGAAAACGTAGAGTGTTAGTGATTGCTGCTGAGGCTCAGACAGGGTGTAAAGTCATAGATTTTTCTTAGCAGGGCTCAGAATAGCTTGCTTGAGGAAGCTAAAGAGCACATATGCCCTTGCGCTGACAGCGGCAGAGTGCGGTGGTGGCCTGAAAACGGGGAGGCTGTTATTTGTAGCAGGCTGCTGCAATGTTGTGTTGGGGAACGAAGTTAAAGTGGGAGGGAGAAAATAATTTAAAAGGCGTGTCCTGGTGCCAAGTGGAGATGGAGGACAGGGAAGAAATGAACCTGTTTGTGCTCATGCTTTGGGAGGTCTGACCCCCAGACCCCCCAGCACCACTGAGGTGACTGGCAAGGGCTGTTGGCTTGTCTTGAGCAGTTGGGCAACCTCTGTGCATCTGAGCAGAAGGACTTGCAAGCTGAAGTTAGTAAAATGGTATTTCTCAGTGGATGCTAGTGTCTCTGCCATGCTCTGGCAGTAAAATAATGACAAATGGCTTACTGATACCGAGAGTCAATTTTAAACATTGCCCTTGCCCAGTCTGATCTGAGAGTTGCTTTTTTGTATCATTCCTTATGTCATTACAGTTGGATGGAGTGTCCTTGTTCTTAACTGTTAATAAACAGTTGTATAAATACAATGTGTTTGTATCCATAGAGCTGTTGTACTGCACATGTGAGCACCTGGTTACTCTGTGCAAAGGAGCATCGGTCTGATGCGTGGAGGAGCAGGAAGAGACAGTGCTGCAGATGAGGTGTTGTCTGAATCTATTTTTCAGTGAAAATGTACCCTTGGCAGTGCTTCACTGTTTCTTGGGTATAGCTGTTGATAGTTTCAGCTGTAGGAGGAATTCTGAACCTTGAAATGGGATGTTTTGTCTTTGGGGAAACTTTTTTTTTAAATTTCAACACTTTTTTGTTGTCATTCCAAGTCACTTCTTAAACATCTCTAGGTAAGAAAAATGGGTACAAACCTGCTGTCACTGCCATATTCCCTAAGCTTCATGATGAACTATGGAAAGCTGCAAAAAATCCCCTAATTGAGAATTGAGCTGATCCCTGCCCCCAACACTTACAAAGATTATGTGCTGGCTTATAATCACTACAGGGAGAAGCAAGACATAGCAGCAGCTGCTTTTATTACAGATGAGCCAGGATGTGCTCAGTAATCTCTCAGCCCTGTATTAAATCTGGGACACCTCTCTTCAAATTGCAGGCTGATTAGAAGTGCAACCCAGGAACAGCGTTACCATGAGTCTGACATGTAACATAGATTATACCAGCCACTGGTAAACTGCTAGTGTTGACTGCACACTGAAATGCACATCTTCTGGCCACCATGAGGGTCCTGATTCTCTTTATATATATATATATATTTTTTTTTAATTAAACATTAGTAAGAATTCCTCTTTTAAGTCTTGCACTTCTCTGTGACCAGTTATTTCTCAGCTCTGTTGGTACTACCTTCTTTTCTGTCTTGCAGCTCTTTGTTTTTGCGTTTCCTCCTAAAATTTGTTCATTGGGTAGTTCTTTCTTGCTGATGGGTATTTTCAGCATACAGTGGAGTGTAAATTAGAGATGGTATCTGGGTTTAAAGGTCGTGAGCCTCATTTAAGGGATCTTCCAAGTAACACTGCCACTTCTCTTGGTGCATATTTGCTGTGAGGGTAGAATGGAGAGCTATTCCTTGGTGGATAATATCTACATGGAAAGTTAACCCATAAGACAGCTGACAATTGGGACCAATATAGAAATGGCATAAACCATAGAAGAGGGACTGACCACTTAGCTGGATTAATACAGCAGACGATGACAGATGCTGGCCATCTAAATAACCCTGCTGTAGGCAGTGACGGTAACTAATCCAGTCTCAGGAAAGCCTTCTACCTTGTTTAAATCTTGGCACTCAAAGTTGTGCTGCTTTTGTATTATCTGTAAAGCTGCCTGAAGTTACATTGGGCAAATGTATTTGTCCTGGGAATGGGGTGGAACATCCTAGGAACTGGAAAAAATGCTTTTGTTCCTTTTCATACTTGTATTTGATATCTTGAAGTATATGGTGTAATTGTTAATGATGCTGGATTTGGAGCTGTAGACTGAATTTCACGTTCGGTTACTGTGGCTGTGTTTAAAGAACTAGAAAACTGCAGAGTGCAGTGGCCAGGTGCTCAGCAGGCCTGGCTGCTTCATACAGAAGTGAAGCCTGCAATGGTGTGTGCTTAATTGGTTAAGAAAAGATCAGAACTGTGATTATAATACAACTCAACTCCTCCTTTGCATATAGGTAGCACAGGCCTCCTGAAATGTCTCTCCTTTTCGAAGTATTAGGTAAGCTGATATTCATAATGTGTATATATAAAAAAAAAAAAAAACCAAAACCAAAACAAAAAAACGCACACAACCACATCACCCCCAAGACTTCCTGATGTGCAAACACCTGACTGCCTAACTCATTTCATATTCTGACTTTAATTTAGTAAAATGCCAGTTAGCCATAAACTAGATCGTAGAGCTGCTATTAAGAGCAAGAATTGCATTTGGACTTTGAAACACTGGACAAGCTTAAAAAAAAAACAAACAACCACCTTTTCTGACATTCAATATAGTAATGGTAAAATCAGCTCAAGGATTATATTGTCACTTCTACCTAATGTAGAATTATTAAAGCATATGAGGAGAGGAGCAGAACTGAAGGCCAATACATCATGCAATAGACTTTGTGTCAGGCTGCTGAAGGAATGATGCTCATGGAGGCTAGGGCAAAAGTGTTCCTTCACAAGTGAACAAATTGGACGAAGTGGCAGAAAACTGTGCAAATGTTAAACAGTGGCCTCCAATTAGGGAGGAGAAATGGCACTTCCGAGGAGAAGCGGAAGCTCGCAGTCATAGCATAGCATAAGCCATGGGAAGGAAGGGCTGTGTTGATGAGAGAAAAACTTGGTGCTGTGGAGGAAACTGTAAGCATCCCAGAGGGACCCATTACACAGTAAACACTGTATGTGGTCTTGCACTGGAATGGTTGTGAGAAGCGGAGGATGATAACATGCAGGATATTAAGTCGCTTGATAGTGTGCCCTTAAGTGTAATGATTGCTACAGTGCTAAAGTGCCATGCATAAAATAGGCTCTGATGTACTGTATATATTTTCTCTGTAGCCCTAAAGAGGTGGCATTGTCTGCATATAACAAGAAAATGAAAATGTCAAGGAAAATCTGAAGTGCTATTACTTCTTAGGAAAACTATTAGCTTTGCATTGACGAAAGGAGAGTTCCTCACCTGCGTGAGCATGGATCTTCTCCTTGGTTATGTATGCTGTTGTGGTGGCTTCCAGAAGCTATAGTGTAGAAAGGTACAAATTAGTTTGTAACTTAAATCTGAGCTTTTTTATACCAGGAGTGAACCTGACTTCTAATTGTGTAGTGCCAGTACAAATTGGATGGGTTTGAAATAGCTGGCCTGCATGCGGGTTAACCAAGCCATTAAAAGCATGGCTTTTTGTTGTGCTGCTAGCATCCTATGAAGGACACTTATTCAACTATTTTCTTTTCCTCTGCTGTCCCTAGGAACATAGATATAAAAGGAGACAAAGACTGAAGAGCAAGACAGTAATTCCATGGCATTACAAGGACTCTTACTTTGTTCAGTTCTTTCCTTCTTTCCCCTCGATATTTTGTTTCATGTCATCTTTTATTTCAAGTCAGTGCTATAGCTCCTTGCAGAGGACACCACTGAAATGAGGTGACCTGTGTGAGTTAAGTGTAGCAATCAGCATGTAGCAAACTGCATAAAGGGATGAAAAACTTTGGCTATGGGCAGCAAGTTTATGAAATGTCTTTACAAGAATAAAATAACACTCAGATCTCAAGAGCTTTATCAAGTATTGAAGAAATTATTATCCTTACTCCATGCATGAGGGAACTGGTAGCAGAGACAACAGCAGTCTGACAGCTGTAAGGGAGGTTGTGTGTGACCAGTCCAACCCAGTACTGTAGCCAGAAAACCAAATATGGGGGCGCTCATTTGAAGAACCCAGAGGAACTCTGTTACAATTTTAGACTATAAAATGGTATGATATTTTGTTATTCTGCCTTAAAAGGAAATGGTGCCAAGCAGATCCTGTTGAGATTTGAACTTGCAGCTCCACCAAGGCTAGCTATTTAAAAATTAGACCATTTGATCAAGCAGCTAATAGAAGGGCAGGCAATTTGGTGTGTGAGTCACCACCAGTATCCTATAAAGGGATGTGCTTTTGTGACGGAAGATTCTCACTTGCTTCTGTCAGCCAGACAGAAATGGATTATTCTGGAGAAACAAGAGATGGACCCTGGGCTTTTGTCAGCTGCAGAGCTGTTTTTCTCTGGATGGCAGCCAGCAACTTGCTGTGCTACTATCCTGTTCCTCAGCTGGGGTTCCTCAGACAAATTAAACAGCAGTTATGATGGAGAAAGAAGTGGCAGCAGCACTAGAAGATGCCCCTCAGATTCACATTTGCTTAGTGAACCAGAAGATCCTGAAGAGTCTTATGGGGATGGAAGTGGCAGTGCTTAGCTCTGCTATGACATGAGATTCCCCCCGCCCCTTTTTCTATTATGACTAAAATGGGAACTGGGCTATGTTCCAGACCTGTAGCCTGTGGCATTGGGCTGAAGAGATAAGAATTCACAGAAATATAGAGCACCACAAAGTGTACAAGAAAAATTGAAATGACAAAGTTCTTAAACTAGAACTTCCATAATTGGAAACGTTTCAAACTGTTTCATCCTTTCGGATAAATGCAGTCAGCTTTCATGCTCCTTCAGTATCTTCTCCTGCCATGTATGCAAACATCAAAAATATTTGTTTAAAAACTTCACTTACTTGGGTTTTCTGTTCTGAGGGAAATCCTTAGAGTCAAACTGAATGTGCACACAGGTGCTACCTCCCAGAGATCTGAGCAGTGTGCTGATGCCTTCTGTCTCTGTATCTCAAAAACTAGTTGTATACAGTGGAGCAAGACTTGGTATTTACAGGCACTCACAGCCCAGGTGACCCATGGTCATTGTGTATGTACAAAAAATACACAGTTGTTTGCACTGAAAAACAAGATGTTGCTTGTTTGCAAATGGTAGATGCAGAATTTTGCATATGTAAACTATTTTGTGGACACATTAGTCTGCTAAGAGCTGCTTGGATGCTGAAATATGGCTACTATTTCATTGGTGTAGTTTTCTGATATATGGGGAAAATGAAGATGAGCTGGGCAAACATCTTTATCACTCTGCTGTGATCCTCCCCCTGCCAACCCCCATGTTTGCTTTTCATTGAGTTGTTCTGTCTTGTAGTAACTTGACAGCATTTTGGGGAAGGAAGCGGCACTTGGCTCAGAGGAGCCCTTAATCCTTCAGTGGGGCCCTTGCAACTTCAGTAGCAATGAAAATTTCACTGCTCCCTTGTCTGAAAGAAGGTGCTGATTCCATTGTATTACAGGTGTATGTATGGTACTGTGGTATTCCCAGGGGTCATAAGCCAGAATCTGTAGGTTTTTACATTCTTTTAAACTCATTAGTTGCTTTCCCTTTGCCAATGGATAAGTTATTTGACTTCTTGTGCCCTTAAAAATGGTTTGTCTTATAGTGTCATTTATCATAGTTTCAAAATAGCATTACTAATCAACAGATCTTTCCTTCATAATGAACCTGGCCAAACAGCAGGAGGAAGGAGGGATGAGTAAGGTGTGATCTCGGCCCCATTGCAATGTATTATAATTCTCATTCCTTCCTCCCCTACCTAGAAAGCAAGATTCTTGTCCAAGACCAGCGTTTGGGGATGCCTCACTAGAATGTGCTCAAATTTCTACTTTATTCCTTTTACTATAGTTTTCCTTGCTCTTGATCCTGTGGTGTTGGGTAGGATTAGAGGATCATTGACAGAGGAGTTCAGGAGTAAGTGTGCCCATCTGTGCACGAGTATGGTCTCCATCCCAAGTAATGTTCCTTTGCTAGCAGAAGAAAAGGGAAAGGATAATGTATAAATTTGCTAGATCAGACTGATCTGATGAATGTCATCAGTCTGACAGAGCTCTTTATGACAATTCAATAGCTGGAATAGATTCAGTAAATTTTCAAAGCCCTGTATCTCAGAATACATTACATACTCATCTATTGCTGGACTCCTGGCATTGTAGCTATTGACAGTTGGGTAAAGCGAGAGACCCCGTGCAGTTCTGTAATGTCGTTCCATGGTAGTGTGATTTACATTACCAGGTGTAAGTGGTGCTATCTGTTAGAAACACAATGCAATTTTTTGCTTTTATATTGTAATAGGAATAAATCTAACATCCCATAAAGACTTCTTTATTACACATGTTCTGTTTTATATAATATATGCATACATACTAGCATACACTTTTCCATTGCACTGCAGGACTCTACAGGGCTCTGCCTTATTTAAGTCTCCAGTAGTAGAAAAATCATACAACTGGGTTCATTAGGTGAGGCAACACTTTTTTTTTTTTTTTTTTGGTGGGGGAAGGTAAAGGGAGGGAGGAGGAATGGGAGGGTGAAATAACATTGACATTTATGAGTGAATAGGTGGTAATAAATGAATGTTGTAACAAGAGACACAGTGATACTTTTCTCCTTTTACTGACATTCAGTGATGCTTTGAAGGCAGCAGGAGGCTTTGCTTTGAATCCCGAGCATATCAAAATTAGATAATTTAAATTTTTTTTTGCCTCCAAATATACCTTATCCTCAAGCAGTTTTTACTAAGGATGCTAATTGCCCAGACCCTGACTAATGCAGGCTGTACTGTGCTGCTGGATTATTCTCCTTTGTATCTTCTGAAGTCAGGCAAGGCAAAAATTAAAGCAGAAGTTGTAAGTACTCCTTTAGTGCTTTAATATTGCAAATGCCATTGCAAGTGTAATTTAGCCTGAAGCCATGGCACTGATGGACAGCTTGCATAGTTCCTGTGGCTGTATTCCCTATTAGTACATATGAATCAACAGTGTTGCAGACATAATATCTTGCATATTGAGGAGCTGGCTACAAGTGTCTTTGTTCTATATCTTTAATGTAAACAGATACGCACAATGAATATATGCTTGTATAGCTATATATCTGAATTGGGTCACAGTTTTCATGTATCACTTGATATATCAACTTCATTAGTTACATAATTAAATTGCATAGAATAAAGTAGAATAGCCATCCTGCAGTTGATGCCCATGTATGCATGCCCTTCAAATGTGCGGGGGATGCCTCCATTCATATTCCACAGCAAACAGCTGCTTGGCTGTGTTAGTGTGTGCATCTCGGATAAAAGGGACTCTAAAGTACAAGTGACAGTCTGCTGCATGCTTTCTTCCTCTGTTGCTTGAAGGCAGCCTTCAGTTTTTCCTTTTAATTTTCTTTCATTACTAAATCTAATCTCTTAAAACATCAATGCTTTCTAATGATTTTTTTTTCTCAAATCAAGACTTATTTCCCTATAACCTTTTAAAAATCCTCACATTTATTGGGTTTATCTGTTTCAAGTAATTCAGTGCCTCTTTAAATAATAAATTAAATGTTTGACCGTTTTCTTCTGTATTACCTTCATTGGTAAGGAAAGAGACTATATATGTTTTCAGGCAAAAATAGTCTATAGGGCAGCGCTGTTTATGCTGGATAAGAGCCTGGAAATCTTAATTGCTTTCTTCACAGACTGTAAGCACAACTAACTTAACGTCTGTTTATGGATTGTATCGAGTTCTAGCTCTTCAGTGTTCTTGATGCTTATTTAGATGATTTTTTTTTTTTTTAAGGATGCAGGATGATTCCATAGCATGCACTATATATTTTCATTGTCCTTATAATTTACATTTCAATCTACTCTTGCTCTTGTAAGCTCTGCCAATTTAACTGGTGACTTATCTTGCTTCTTTTTATATGGAGAAGAAACTAATTAAAGATACAGCAGCAATCCAATTCGTTGGCTGATGATACACAGCAACTCTGCTGGGTACCCACAGGATCTTGTGTGGATTCCACTAGCAGTTTTGTCTCCCTGCTCCTTGGATTCACTCCAGCATTGCTGTTTTTCTGCTGCACCCCTCAAAGGCACAAATCTTGTACTGCTGACTATTTCTTTGTTAGCATAAAGGTGACCTGGGAGAAGAAAATTCTTGTGTGCAATGCCTGTTACTGGGTTTACTAGAAGGAACAACCTGATCTGAGAATTAAGACCTGGAAGGTCTTTATTTGCCCTTGTCAGAAGGACTGCGTGAATCCATCATTGCAGAATGTATCATATTAGTTTCATCTCGAGTGGAAGTTCGGGAAGTCAGCACAAGTTAGGGTACCTGTTGTTTATCGAAGAATAATTGCCCACCTTATCCTTAGCAAATTCAATAGCCTACAGAGCATCTTTCAAGTTTCAGGACAAGATATGCTCTTTTAAAGAAGTATCACTCTTACTTGCTTACCTTGGTTACAGCTGTGGGTACAAAAAGGTTTGAAGTTAGTGCTTTGATTCAAAGAGCAGTTTTGCTCTGTGTGTAGGGAGTGATAATTATGTCTGAAATGCAAGCTTTCAGAGGAACTGGGATCAGTTATGTACTGACCAAGGTCTAGGTTTACTCCTAGATTCTAATCCAACTAGTCTTAATTCGAGTGGCTTAAATATCTAATGGCAAGCAGAACCTCTTTTACCCCTGGTGAGGTGTGGGAGGTGAGTAGCTGTTGAGAGAGTAGTGAATTTTTATGGGGGACTAAAAAGACTTCAGAAATACTTCTGTTTTTGTTGTTCTTGACTATCCACTCAGGCATATCATGTTCAAGTCTGTAAGTGGCTGAGCTGCCACAGGGGGAATTCTCATCTATTTGTCACTAATTTGCCATTTATTTTGACTGGTATGTTCTGGAAACTCTTGCAGTAGCAATGCTTGTGATAACAGGCATCTTAAGTTGTGTTTTAGAGGTGCATTAGAAATACTCTTTGGATCTAGAGAGCTCTAGAAACCACCAGCTGGAAACTGCTGTATGTGATACCCTATAGATTCTGTTCATCACTGGTGGATTCCAGCTCCAGTGAAGGCATGTGCCTTACAGGTACAGGCTGAGGTGTTTTACTCTGTGGTTAGAGTGCCTTTAGAAATTAGAAAAGTCTTGCAGGCCAGTACTGGCTGTGAACTATTTCTTTAGCAATGTGAACTGTAGGATCTTGCCCCACTATTAATGATTTGCTTATCCCTGGAACTCAGCCTGTGCAATATCACAGTTGAAGGCTGAGACAGAGGAAGGAATGATTGATCAAGACTAAATTCTGGCAAGAGTACCTTGTAGGCTACTGAAACGTATTCCTAAAATATCTTCTTCCTCAGTCCTGTTTTGAATAGAGAGGGAGAATGAAGGTACAAGGTTAAGCACAATCCAGAGATGTCCAATCAGTGCTTGCAATTTACCTTGAGCTTTTCAGGTAAAAGATGCTATGGAAGAGTCAAAATACCATGTAAAATAAAGACCTGTTTGGAAGATATAGTGTATGTAATTGAGCTAAATATCTGGTCTATGTACTTAGTTGAAGCCTTTAGGACAGATCCTTAGCTCCCAGAAAACTGACTTGACTGGGGCTTTTGGGGGTGGGGGGAAATGGGCAATGGGAAAGCAGAGCTCTGCAGGCACTTTGCAGTGAGTGTAGGTGAACTTTGAAGTTGAGGAGTGAGCTTTTATGTTCTGATTGCTCTTTTTATTTGTCATTTCTATTGAGTCTTCCCACTGGGTTGGTATTAGCTGTATAAAATATGCCTTCATGAAGGTGTAGAAATGTGTCATAGGCTCCTTTTTGTTTTGCTTGCTAAAAAGCACAGCATGCTGGGCAAAGTAAGACAAAGTAGTGTGCGTTTACCAACTGCAGGCAGAGAAGAGAATAACAGGATCATTGTGTATTATTCTGTATATAGTTTTAGTCTCTTAATAGAGAAGCTTATCTGGAAACCAGTTGTCCTGGTTTTGGTTGGGACAGAGCTAACTTTCTTCTCAGTAACTGGTACAGTGTATTTTGGATTTAGTGTGAGAATAATGTTGATAACACACTGTTTTAGTTGTTGCTATGTAGTGCTTATCCTAAGTTAAGGATTTTCCAGTTTCTGTGCTCTGCCAGCAAGCAGGTGCACAAGAAGCTGGGAGGGAGCATGGCCAGGACAGCTGACCAGAACTAGCCAAAGGGATATTCCATACCATAGAACGTTATGCTCTGTATATAAACTGGGGGGGGGTTGGCCAGGAGGGGTGGATCACTGGTTGGTCATCGGTCAGCGGGTGGTAAGCATGTGCATCACTTCTCGTTGTCTTGGGGTTAATTTTTTTTATTATTTTATTTTTATTATATTCCTTTTCATTACAAATGTTATTATATTTTATTATTATTACTGTTGTTAGTATTACACTTTATTTTACTTTAGTTATTAAACTTTTTTTATCTCAACCCATGAGTTTTACTTCCCCCCCCCCCCCCCCCCAATTCTCCTCCCCATCCAACTGGGAGTGGAGAGGAGTGAGCGAGTGGCTGCGTGGTGCCTGGTTGCTGGCTGGTTTTAAACCACACCACCAGTTTTGTTCAGGAAGGTGATGCCATGCTGTCATTTTTGTGGCAGAGTTTCAGTAGACCTAAGATTGCTAACCTTAGAGAGATACCCATTTCTGTTTCCATGTGCCATATTTAAGAGTTAATTCATCCGTTTGATCTTCAGCTACTAACTTCAGCATCCTTAATGACCATTTCCCACTGCTTCACAAGGTATAATTTCTTTATTAAGGATGGGCAGTGGTAGTGGAAATAATGTTGTTGGGGCTTGGTGGTTTGTTGCAGGTTTTTTTTCCCCATGGTGGTTGGGCAAGGGGAAAAAATCTTGCCAAGTCTCTAAACTTGTCTGATTTGGCCTTGCAGATGTTTCTGCTTGTTACGTTGTTCTCCATTACATTAAGAAGCTGTTTAATAGCTAGTATCTTATCCCCAAGGACATGCTTGTAATCAAGTCCCTTTCAATCTTTTTGATAAAATAAAGAGACTGATCTCTCTCTTACTGTCCATTGTAAGACACTTTCTCCTCTGGTCCTAAAGCAAATATTCTGATGCTTTCCACAGCTTTTCCATCTTGATTTTTTTCTTTTTTCAACATCATCTCTGAACTTGAGTTTTAACCATTTCAGTAACATTCTCTGTTCTGCTATATGCAGTGGTGGGAATAACTGCTGTTCTTGTGTTTCATACATCCTGGAAAGCCTTCTTGCTTTAAAATTGTTTGAGTAATTAGTGTTTTATTACTGGTTTTGTTACTGACCAGTATGTCCTATTAATCCCTCTTGATTTCTTTCCTTACTAGAATCTCCCATTCCAAAAGTACTCACACCCTTTCTAGAAACAGCACTTAGCACAATGTTGTACTGAAATACTTTTTGTGGGAGTGCATGTGTGCATGTCAAAGCCCTCCAGACTGCTGGATGTGACTGACCTTCCTGATCATCATTTACCAGTTCTCTAAATGCTTGTAGTCAGTGTGTTTAGGTTTACCCCAGATTATTGATAAGCATGATGCGATCTGATACACTTCTTGTCCCTTGCTGAAGAACTCGTGTCAAAACCGTCTGACTACAGCTCCTGAATGACAACCACTGTTGTGGAGCATTTGGCTTCCTACTGCTTACTCTAAATGTTATATTTTCCTTATAGCTTATAGTATCAATTAGGGAATTGATATTAGGGAATGATGTGCATCATTAAATCAAACACCTTAAAACACTCAAATTATCTCTCATCTGTCAAGGCCAATTTTACAAATGGGAATCAACCCAACCTTCTATAAATTCCTGTCCCATAACTCTCCCTCAGTTAAATAGTTGGGCCTATTTTTCCTTTTTGCCCAAGACTTAGCCGAGAGCTAATCAGCTTTTGTGAAGCTGAGTCATTTGACTTGCCTTACTTGGATATTGGTATGATGTTATCAGTCTTCAGAGATGTATTAACATTAGTACCAGCATGTCAAACATGTCCCAGGCTGTTTTCAGTGGGTTCGTGTTGTTATCCTTTCTGAGTTGCTCTTGATTGCAGCTGTAGTGTGAAGTACTTCATCTTTCTCAAGTGATACACATATATCCTCCTGCTTCTTTCAAAATGTAAACCAGAAATATTTATTGAACTTTTCTGTCACTATTAATAATTTTACCCTTCTTATGCACTAATGGGCCTATGCCAATGATAAAAATCTCATTATGATTTCAAACAACTCCTCTTTATCATACTTAGCCCTTCTGCCATGGATTTTCCCTAGCATCTTTTGATTCTTCTATCAGTTATTCTATTCTTGCCGAGAGGAATGTTGGCTCCATGTTAACCATATCAGAGGTAATAATGATAAAACTGCTTAGGTGGGAATGAAAGAAGACAATCGGGCATACATGCAATGCGATGTACAATTGACCTGTTGCATGTGATAGCCAAGTGTTATCTAGGCATTAAAGTCTGATGCTGAATAGTGCTTAAGATATTCTTTTAGAACAAATCAACTTTTAAGAAACTTCTGCTTTAATGTCACTTAAGGGAATTAATTTTAACTTCCATGGGATTTATTGGAAGCTTAATGCTACCTTTGAGTCTCTCTAAACTCCCAGCCTAATTTCTTTTTTCTAAATGTCATAAATATATGCTTAAGTGCTGTTGACTTTCTATGAGAAACTGGCTCCGGTATCATTTTCAAAATTGTAACAACCCACTTATGCAAATTGTTGCTTTTTGGTGTCAAACAGTCAATTGTGTATCACTTAACAAGACAGAGCACAAAATGTGTGCAAGATGGAACTGGATCATGCTCCAGGCTTGATGTTATGTGCATCTCATTTTCAGGAATATGTATATTTGGGATTTGAGGGGAAGAGATACTAGATATCACAGAGAACCAAAGTTGCAGCAGATTGTGATCACTGGAAGTACTTAATCTGATGTTATTGCTGAGTAAACTGGATTTTTATAAACTTTGTGCTGTGGTTGTGCCCTCAGTTCAGAGGAAATCTTGTCTGTTTATCTGCAGAGGGAAGCAGAACTGAAGACTTCTGCCGTCTATGAGCTGTTCTGTTGCTGTTACTGTACGACATGAACAGTGAAATTTAATTTTTGGCTTGCCTAGCCTTAAGGCTAAAAATAGTTCACCTGTCATGCAAGGAGAAGTTTGAATATTATTAACTAGTACTTTGGGAAGGCTTTGAGATAATGTAATGGGGGTGTCATGTAGGTGAAAGTGCTGGACTAAATAAAACTGCCTTTTTTTTCTTTTGTTGGGGGGTGGGGGGTGGGTGTTGGTTTTTTCCCGCTTTCCCCAGTGGCAGGCCTCTTAAGAGGGCTGAAAAGGGGGAAATCTGTTTATGCTGGCCAGAGCAGTAAGAGAGGCGAAACACTTCTGAACTGGAAGCCACTTGTACATGTATTACAATTAGTTAGCAAAATGTTCCCATGTGAGATTTCTCTGATTTGTATAGATTTCAGAAGTTTTGCTTTTACAATTTCACTTGTTTAAGGTATTGCTTTTACTGCAGACTTAACAGGTTTATTTCTGGCTCCAGCAGAGAGCAATTACTGGAGCTACCAAAATATTGAGTATTGAACTAGAATGTTCAGCTTCAGAATTTCTGGACCAATTTTTTTTTTTTTCCTGTCGAAGCAGAATTTGGTGGTGTTATACCAAGATGAATTTGAGTTGTGGTAATTTGATTTTAAAACAAACCCCCAAACAAACCCAAACCATGGTTTGAGGCTTAATGCCTCAAATGTCAGGGTGGGTTTTGTTGGTATGTTGTGGGGGGGTTGGTTGGTTTTGGTGGGTTGTTTGGTGTAGGTTTTTTGTTGTTGTTGTTTGGTTGGGGTTTTTGAGATCTTTGATTTTGGTACAGCAGTGTCTTATTTTCATTTTTTACGTATGATGGCTAGCTAGAGATTTGGTGGTAGACTAGTTCCTCTTAAATCAAAGGTGAGATGAAATATCAGCTGAAGATAATGTCTTCTGTTTAGGTGTCCAATTTGAATTAATTCTTGTATTCACCAAAATTGATGGCAATACTCCTATTAGCTTCCTGGGCACACAACTCTTGGTGGTTTCAACTGCAGCATAGCCTATGGTTACTTACAGGAATGGAAATAGTGCAACAAACACTAGATGAGTTCTCAAATATTTCTGCAAACACTAACTTCTAAATGCATTTGTGAGGAGTTCTTGCCTCTGTTTAGCTCATTTATGTAACTCTTGCTCCATGGGGTTTTCATGAATTTTCTTGGTTTGTGAGATATTTAAATTGGGCATGCCTATTTCAGCAGATATACCTGGAAGAAATAGCTATTTTAATGAAATTCTTGCTCAGTGTTAATAGAAACCAAATTTTGGCACCCCAACCTGTTATGCAGCCGGACTCTACCAACTGCAGGCACTGGGTGGTCTCTGGTTTCAAGCCAGCCAACAGTAGCAGAAGGAACTCCAAGTACCAAATCCTTGCAACAAGCTGCTTTCAGAAAGTGCTAGGACTGCTGCATGCATCTGTTGCTCTATCAAATGAGTCAAGCATGAGGGAAGTCTATCTGCAGCTGGTTTAATCAAATAATTGAAACATTTCCATATATTTTTACTGAAAGCTGGGCTTTTGGAAAGAAACTGATTGTTTGCTGTGTTTTCAATCCTTGTTTTTTGTTTGACTGCTGTGGACCATAAGGATCCAGATAACAACACTGTAATAATTACAGTTTTTAATCCTAGTTCTGCTATGTACCTCTTTAGTGTGTTGGAAGAACTTGACTTCTCTGTCTGATTTCCATCTGTAAAATGGAGATAATGATGCTACTCTGTTCAGCAGGGATATTATAAGGGTAGGTGCTTGAATGTGTATAAAAGGATGTTAGCTGAAAAGGAAGCTTAAAAAAAGTTTTGGTATGCCTATATGTCACGTACATAACCAGAAGAATTTGTGTTCTTAGCTTAAGAGTGGGAGTATGATAACCATACAGTCTCGTAGCAGGAGGCCTGAAAATGAGGTTAGATGATTTTGTCCAGAACTCTATAAAATTCTCTCTTCTATTAGGTGGTAAAGCTGATGCTTTTGGGTACAGAGATCCTTGCCATGTTCCCGGTAGGGGACTGATTCTTCACGCATCTCTTTGAGTGCATAGCCACTTAGTAACTTCCTAGGCTAAAATGTTTTCTCCAGTCAAAAGCTTAGAGCTTTTCTGGTGTTGGTTGTTGGGGTTTTTTTTTTGTGGGGGTTGTTTTTGGTTTTTTTAGGTGGTTTGTTTGTGGGTTTTTTTTGTTTTTGTTTTGTTTTGTTTTTTCCTAAAAGACCTATGTAAGTGAGCTGGAAATATCACCAGTAGTTGTGATTCAGGTGAAATTCCTGCTGCTAATTACACAGGGGTTTTGCTAAAGGTAGTAAATAGAAATCATTCATGGGTCCTTAGAGGCTTCAATCATTCAGCATTCATGGTAAATATATCAGGGAGCTTCATAAGAGAATCATTTTAAAACAAAGCCTGGTCAGCTGTTTAATAATTTACTGATAGTGATAGCAAGGAGAATATCTAATAACTAGCAAGATTGGCTTTCAAGTAGAAAATAAATTGGTATTAGAGGACTGTTTTTTCAAAGAATCATAATTACTATTAGAGAAACATTTGGTTATCATGTCAGTTCTTGATTGCTTTACAAGCACTTACCAAGGCAAAGACACTTTATTTGATTATTTAGGAAGCTGCGAAGCCAAATATACTCACGTGACACTTATCTGAAATGGGCAGCTCTCAACAGTTTTATAAAGTCTAGTCTCAAAATATGAAAATCTTTTATTGGACTGGGTGCAATATCTGATGCCAGTCCATATGCACTGGTCTGCCATGTGAAGGGACACTCCTTGACTTTGGCCAATTGTATACAGCTATTTAGTTTTATTTTTAAAAACTAAGTTTAGAATAGCTACAGGAATTCAGTGGGAACTACAGACTTGCACAGAAAGGCAAGTCCTCCCCATAGGATAATTTGCATCTGCTGATAGTGGTGACTATGGGAAACCCACACTACAGCCTGCAGAAGAACATTAAGGAGAACAAAAAAAAAAAAAAAGAGTGAGCAGTCCTTGCCTGCATCCTTCAGGCCTTGGGTCTGTTTTGCTCCAAGTGGCCAAAGTGAGTCAGCTACTGAAATGGCAAGATCAGGGTTTTTTGGAAAATTTGGTTGTTATGGAGGGTTTCAGGCCCTCAGATAGGGGAGATCAAGAACCACAATGTGGAAAATGTGGGGAGGTGGGGGCTTGTGCCCTTGTGCTAGTCTTGAGGGTTCATCTACAATGCTTGGTTGTGTTCAGCTAAACAGCTTTAGATGGATTGTGCCAAGGGGTGGGATGGTCAAAGGAGGAGGTAGAGTTGAACTAATTAGTAAAAGAAAGGGTGGGTGGGGTTTTTGAGTCTCCTACAGGTCCTTTGTCTCTAGCACTGTACAGGCAGGAGGAAGAAATTGATCCTTTGTTTCCAAAGCTAATAAAGCTCTGCTATGTGATACTGTGTTCCTGCCTCTTCTACTAATGACTGCTAATGACACAGTGCTGTAGCATTGAGAGGAAAATATGGCCTTAATGAACCCTGATGAATACTTGTGTCTTATAAAGGGATTAAGTGATATTTTTTTTGAGGGAAGAAGAATGAAGATACCGTAAACCTGATTCTCTCTTTATGGTGCTCTGTTTTCCAAATACTTGATAAAGTTTATGCTTAGCTGTGGTGCTGTAGTAAATTCCTAACAAAAAGTATTTTCTATCCTTATGTTAGCTTAGATTTATTATATGAGCTTCATGAGCAATCCATTAAAAATGGGTGCTCTAGAATTTGCAAGTTTTCTGTGTACTTTTCTGTACACTTCTATGCTTTCCTGAATGAGAGCGTAACGGATGTGACTCTTTTTAGTCACAATTCATTGGCATATTGCTGGGGCTGGTGTTTAGCATGCTGTGCAGGAGGAAAGGCTTACAACTCCTGTGAATACTCAGCTGCTTTCTTTACGTAGGCTCAAATCCCTCAGGTACAACTCATGAGGGTAAGTGAACAATTTATGGTTAACTGTGAGCTAATGCACATCATCATAAATTTTAACATAACTGGTTTACTATTAAAATAATTTCTGCCTTTCACTAATGTTCTAGGCCTCTTTTTCCTCCTAGAGAACTTCTTATATTGATCACTTCTGGGATACATCCATGTAGTGACAGAGATGCTCCTTTTATCTGCAAAATGGAAGTGAAAAACCTGCCGTAGGTTCACATGCGTGAAGTGCTGAAGGTTTCTTGCTTTTCTGTTCTGACAAACTGTGCTTTTGTAAATTTGACCAGTTGGAGCTGTTGAGAGCGCTTTTCACTGACCTCCATTCTTCACTGATTAACTTAAATGGCCTTTACTGATTTTTTTGTTGTTGTTGTTTGGGTTTTTTTTTTTTTGTGCTTTGTGGAACCTTAACTTTCAAATTAGGATACTGCAATTTCTTGGAGGAAGACAGAGTGAGGCAGTGAAAGAACTGGCTGTGATTTGTCATACTGAGTTTGATGTATTTGGGGGTAAAAATTACTTTCATACATGCTAGCTAGGGTTAAACTTGCTGTAGTTGTTGATTCTTCTTTCTACCCCTAAAAAATCAAGGAAAGACAAGGAGGAAAAGATACCACAGTAGAATTTTTGTATCAATGTAACTGGAAAACATACATGTACACTGAAGAATAATAATTACTGTAGTAGTCATAAATTAAACAGATTTGCCTCCGTGTGTTTGGTGTGATGCAGTAAAGTCAAATATTCTTATGATCATGCTTCATACTTCTGCTTGAGCCTCTCTTGCTTCTGAATAAGCTTTGGCTGCAAAAGCACATAATAATCTTACTAATCGATTACTTGGCTTGTAAGGAGGAGCTGTTTGGCTTTACTGGTGCAGCAGGGTGTGATTTAGAACTGCTAAAGTGAATGCTCGGTAAATTGGGGAGATAGTATTGGTTATGCTGCCCTGTCACCTTCTGACAGGCCTCACTGTTTAATTATTAATCACATTTATTGTAGTCATTTCTGATGGTCCTATTGCTCTAGGCGTTGTATACACAGGGTCTCTGTGCCCGAGAGGTTTGCATTTCCAGGGCAGGTATGCGATGAGGTGTAATGGGCGTTGTGACTTGGTTTAACCCAGCGCATCTCCCCATGCCGAACTCGGATGTCATTAGCAGACTGAAACTCCAAGGTTCAATGTGCAGTTGGTGGAGAGAGGGAGAGGCTCTTCCATGGGACAAGTGGGTTAAGTCTAAGATCAAAATCATCCTACGTGGGTACTTTTTGTTTTCACCAACTCTCCAGTTAGTATGGGTTAACAAGGCTTGAACTGGAATGGGAACTACTTGCTTGAACTGGATCGAGCCCTAGTAAGAGTGAACTATAAGATGGCAGTTTGTAGTGTGCGAGTTCCCTTATTTTTAATGAATTTGCTTGAGAGAGAAAAAAATAAAAAGGGGGGGAGAAGGCAGAAGAAAGTGTATTGAAATGGCATAGAGGAGCAAAGGAAGAGGGAAATTAAGGTAAAGGAACAGGGCTGGGGAAAAACAAAATCAGGTTGAAATTCTAGAAAGTGTTCCAAATACTTGGGCTTTTTGTTTCTGTTTTCTGAGGTACCTCTGGTGGCTTCTCTTCTCTTTGCTGAATTGGGTGTTTATGGTCTCCAACAGCTGAGTATCTGAGCATGTTTTTATTCTTTCTCTTATTTACAAGCAGAACACACTTTGGCAGAGGGATGACTTATTCCCATATTTAGATGTGAAGCTGAAGCACAAGGTCTAAGTGGAGTTTCTACTTTCCTCGAAGAAAAAGATTCGTGACAAAGGAGAAATACTATACTGTGTAGAAGAGAAAAAAAAGACTTTCATCCAGAGGTGCTAATGCAGTCACCCTTGTTCTGTCACTTCCTTCTGTTTACAGTAGTGAGTGTGCTCCATCATTACACCTAAAGATGGGGTAAGGCTCCTTAAAAGGTGGAAAGTTGCATTTGAAATTCTCTGTGTGTTATTGTTTTCCTGAATGTAAGTGACCCTGAAGTGCCTTGGCCACAAATTTTTAGAAATATTCATTAAAGCAGAGTTCATGCTACTGCCTGCTCCAGAAACTGGGCTTGGAGTAGTCTTTAACTGGAATGCAGCTCTTTAGCCTCCCTTCTTTACAGCTGACAGATTTGCTTGCTATTTCTGAATGCTAATAGATTGAATCTACAATGATATAATATCACTTTCAGATGTTTTTCTGAGAACTCCTATTGCAATTGGAATCTGTGAAGTTGTCTGAGGTAGCAACAAATTTATGTCCCTTACGTGGAGGAGCTGTTCCTGTTTCTTGTGACCAATGAAAAGGCACCTGCTTCCCCATTTAATGGCAGCATCCTCTGGCAAGTTGTGCAGAACACATGCAACCACCTGCTTGATAATACATATGTAATCTAGATCCCCATTTCATAGTGTTAATTCAAGAAAATTTTATGTCGAGCAAAACTTGCATGGAAGCATTTAATGAGAAACGTGAGCAGTGTCAAGGACCAGTGCTTGGAATGTATCATGGTACATAAAAGTGATGAAACCCAGGTAAAACATGCGTTATACCTGTTCAGTGCTTTGGAAACAGCTAAAACTAATAGAATTAGTGGAAAAAGATTCCACACAGAGAAATATGCTTAAGGTACTACTGAGTCAGAAGATGGCAGTAATGACACAACATCCCGTGGCTTTGTTCCTTACCTTGAAAATAAGTTACAGCTAGCACTGTTAGAATTGTGAACTTTCTAAAATAGTAAAAGCTCAGAGTGTTTGGAAAAATATTGAATAAAAATAAAAGGTTGGCTAAGCAAGTCTCCCCCTGCCCACTCTGTTCCTTCAGGGTCAGCCTTGTCCTTCAGGTTTCCTTTCATCAAACAACACAGTGGCTTCCTGCAAATGCTGCAGCATCTATTCTGGGTGCTTAGGAAAAACCTCTCTTTTTTTCCCTCCAAGGCCTGGCTGTGTATCTGCTCTTCTTTGCAGTCTCCCTAGCCACACCACTGATGCAGGCTCCCTTTTGGCTGGTCTGATTTTTCTGTCCCTATCATCTCAACTTGCATATGAGGAGCTTTCTCCACTGAGCATGTTCAGGTGTTTTCCAAAGGGAATATTCCCCCTCCCAGTACAGTGTTTCATCCACCTTGAGTCAGCAGCCAGCATGAAGAGCCAGGTGCTGCCTCTTCTGCTGTTCAACCTTTTAAAAGCAGCACAATGTATATTAAAGTACAGACAGGCAAACTAAATATTGTGTATTACAGCTGTCTCTGCAGTTTCATTAATTTTTATCTATAAATTGAGCTACAACCATGAAAAATTGTTTTGTTTTAGAAAGACTCTTATCAGAGTACTCCGACCCTTATTCTGTTATATAGGAAGATGAAGAGTTTAAGTTCAAAATTCACTGCTAATGGAGAAGATATGTTGGGCTGTTTTGACATTTTCAGACTACTTCAATGTTGCTGCCTTGCCTTTCTACTTGCTTGTGTCTGCCTATGTGGTATTTAATATATTGCTTTTCCATGATACAGCATTGTCAAGAGAGCCTTCTAGATCCAGGCCTTTTTGGCATTTCCTGGAAAGTGTCATTGTATTCATGTATAAAGGTGAACTTGTATTTCTAAATAATTGATGGCTGATAGTTCTTTTTACCTTCAGAAAGGAAGAAACTTATTAATGAGGATGATGCATAAGAGATCAATGTCAATGTGTCTGACATCGATTAATGATTTCATTGTGTAATCAGAGTTTAAAAAGCAGTTGGTATCTGTATTTCTGCACATAGTTATCTGCAAATGTGCTGATAACTTGGCGGGAGTGGAAAAATGGACAAGGTACCCCTTAAAGGGTACAGGGAACTGGGTGGAGGTCTTTCTTCTTCCTGATACTCACAGAGTTGGCCTACTATTAACTCCTCAGTATTTAAGGTGATGTGCAGCTGCAGTATGGGTTTCTCTTTTCTGTAGGGGTGGAGTGTCTGTATATGCATGTGTACATATGTAAAATATGGGTAAGCCCATATGGAGAACTGAAGCCAATGCTGGAGACACAGTTTAGTTTTTAGTAATAAAAACTGAAATTGGGAGGACAGATGGGTGAAGTCACAAGTGGTTTCAGGAGAATGGCACATGGAGTTAAGTTTCCTTTCTTTAACCCCTTTCTGCCCAGCTGTGACAACAAAAACTGAACAGATCACGTTCTAGATCCAAATTTACAGTCCACAATGTGAGGAAGTGGAAACTTTAATCTGCCCTTTGAACTTTACCTACAACTTTCACCCATGAATCCTACCGACTAATTTGTAAGGAAGTTACTGCATAATGGGTAGTTCTGTAATGAAAGCTGCAAATTGTGTGTGTTGTGTATTTATTTGTAAGTATATACATACTGCTTGCCCTGGGGGAGAAAAAATAGTTTACCATATATTGGATCAGACTGATCTTGATGTGTACCCAACTTCTCAAAGAAAGGTGAGGTTCTCTTTCTGCACCCATTGAGTGGGTGATGCTGTGTACATGGAACAAAGGTTCTCCTGTATCTCTAGAATCTGCCTATACCCAGGTAGTTGAGTGGCAGTCATGTTTTGATGACCTGTGCACCACAAAAGAAGCCCATAGAACTGCAAAAATATGTTCTCCTATGCTTTTAAAAAGCACATGGGTTGTGGAGTACTCCTATTATTTTTAGGAAGAGGAACTGTGTTGTCTGTATGGGCAGAGGTAGCCTGGCTACTGTCTGTGAGCTGGCTTTCTGCTGTAGGTATGAGAGGTGTTGTACACGCTATAGGGGATTGGATGAGCTCCTCCATGTTTCTGTTCTAGCCTGGTAGCAGGCTTGGATACTTACAGACTAACCTGTTTGTTAAATACTTCAAAAACATACATATTGATTCAAGTCCATGAGCTGATTTTTTTTTAATAGGTTTTCTTGGTTAAATGCATTTAGTGTCCTAATGAGACAGTGCCTTCAGTTGTTCAGGGCTTTGTTTTCCAGGGACAAGTTGTATCATTTGCGCGTGAGTACAACTAAGAATTAAATTTTCTTCTCTTATCTGACACAATGAGGGAATGGTTTTATGGAGTCAAGAAGCCTTGAGCAACAGGCTCAAGAAAACTTCAGAACTTATGTTAATGTTTGCTTTTTTAAGCCACTTGAGACCTTGCTTGAGTTATTAGTAACAGCAAAATAAGCTATGATGATATACACTAGGATGGGATCAGACTTAAAACTTTTCTTTTGCCATTTTTATAAAATAATGTTGTATAGGACACATTAGCCCAGAAAGGTAGAGATCTAGCAAGATCATTTTGTAGAGGGTTTAGTTCTTTATGCTAGCTAGAAGGCCACAGATTATATAAAAGCATATACAGTCATTTGTATTATTTCTTGGTTAGTGTCAGAGTTTTGGAGAACAGCTTGTCTCTGTCTTGCTTGATGGTTTATTGCTGAACCAATATTATGGCCCTGTTTGAATTTCAGGGGTTTCCTTGGCTGTAAATGAGTTATGCTGATTGTATATCTGCTTGTTTTTAAATTATACATTCCTGATCTGCACTGTGTTTTCTCATTGCCCTTCTCCAGTGATACAACTTTTTTTAATAGTTGGATTTCATCCCACCACTATACATCCAGTCCTCAAAGATGCTGTCATTGTCTGGCAGACTATTTCAATCCTCTTGTATTACAAATATCTATTGACTTTGTCATCAGTATATTCCATAAGAAGCCAATCAGTGGTATTAATGTAAAAATTAAACTTTAACAAGACTCTAAAACTGACTGTTAACCTCATGTCCCTGTGATCTCTGCTTGCAGCCCAGTCTTGTTGCCTTTCTCTTTTAGGGCAGTTCCTTGCTGCATGTGTTTTCTGTAATGTTGTGTATTTTCCTATGTGCTGTTCAATTGGATGTTCTGGTAAAACATTGGTAGATGTGACCTGATCATATTTGTTTCACTTACAAAATTACCTGTGTGTTGTGAGGTTTTTGTTTTGGTTTTGTTCTGTGTTTTTGGGGGAGTTTTTGTTTTTTTGGTTTTTTTTGGGTTTTTTTTTTTTTTTTTTTTTTTTTTTTTTAGGGCTGGATCTACCTAATTTCCATTTGAATATACATGTTGTAGAGCTAAACAAAAAATAGTTTAAAATACAGCTTTATTCCTTCATAGTTTCTTCTACCAAAGACTTTGTACACTGTGGGGAAGATAAGTGGCTCCAGAGTTGATACTGTGCTTGTTCAGCAGTTAAATTATTACTAGCTCAGTGTTGTCATTAACCAAAATACTCACTTCAGGGTTTGGGGGTTTTGTGTTAATATTTACCTAATTTTAGTTTATCCTGTCTTCATTGCAGTCATCCTGCATCTTATCTTATTGTTTTCCTTTCTCACAAGAAAGTGTTTTGGGGTTCAGACAGTCCTTTATAAGGTTTTAGCCTGATTTAGTTCAGCCTAATCTTTGGCTTTATGCTGTTTGGATGTCTAAGACACAGTTGTTTCTTCTGACCAGTGCTTTTTCCAGATTCTTGCAGATTGCTTATTTCTAACCTCTTTCTGCTTTATCTAGTTAGAGGTAAGGATCCTTCTCTTCTACCCTTCTTCACCTTGCTTACAATGCAGATTTCTTTTTCTTAGGTTGACACCAAGCTTCTCTGCTTTCCACTCCCTAAGCTCCTTGGACCTCAGTAAATCACTTAGTTTATCAAATTTTTGTCATTCTTAGTTTATCAAATTTTTGTCATTCTGAACATGAATTCCAGACTTGTTTTTGTTTCTTCCCTTTTATTTAGTTTATATGGAAACAACTGGTGATCGCTTGATTTAGGGTTGGTTTTTTACAGCTTGTTCTTTGCTACTGTTTTCTTCACTTTTTGCCAGCACCATCTCTGTGTTTCAAGGCTCTGTGTTGTTATGGTCCAAGCAATTTGCATTGATACAGAATTATTCCAGCAGTTTATGACTGTGTCTACTGTGCTGGCTGGATCCTTTCTACTACCTAGCACACTACTTGGTGATGTTTTCTTTCTCCTTGACATTCTGTTCTCTGCTTTCCCTTTATCTCTAATTGTATACTTATTTGTGATTTGTCCTTTTACTCAACAAAATGCATATTATGGCATGCCATAATTTTTAAGTGATGCTGACACCTGAAGAGAGGACTATGTTTCATTGGTTGGAGGGCTTTTTTGGACTGGGGGGGGGGGGGGATTTGGTTTTGAGTGAGATGTGTGGACCTCAAACTCAGCTCTGGATAGGGATGCTGAATACTACTGGGGGGGGGGGTATTGGTTCCAAACTGATGTCTCCATTGACTAGCAGGGTAGTGTTCTCGCTTGACAGGACAAGGGTTGCAATGTGAAATTCTTCAGTGGTGACTTCAAAATGTCAAGCTTGGCCCTTCACTGCTAAAACCATAAGCCTTCTCACCTGATGACCACCGCAGCTGTTTTGGTCTCTTCTACTCATTGAACACAAGCTGGCTGGGGAGCAGCTAGACCTGTGCTTTGTGCTGGCAAGCAAACACCCTCCCTCTGCTCTCAGCTGATTGCCCTCTCCCTGCTGCCTTCAGGGTGGCACGGCCTTTGCAGGGGAACGGGGCGGGGGGGGCTGCTGCACTCCCACCCGAGGTGCCTTCGCAGGGGCAGGAACCTGTCTCAGGTAAGACAATGTGTCAGGATGGGTCCTGAAGACATCCAGAGCCCTAAAAGCAAACCACCTTCATACTTTTAAGTCTCTGGGGCTCTCAAGCGTTTCACGTGAAATGCAAACTAGTAGTTTTAAATGCAAATTGGCGTTACTGGTTCCTCTCCTGGTTTGGGACAGGGCCAAACCAAAACCCGAAGACTGGACTGTGCCGCCGCCCCGAGCCCCGCAGCCAGCTTGGTTCGGGGAGGCACCTCCCTCTCCGGCAGCCGGGGGGGGGGCGCGGGGGGCCTGCAGCCACCGCCGGTCCAACACCCCCCCCTGCGGGCCGCTGCCCTCCTCGGCCGGGGCTGGGCTTGGGGGGGGCTGCACACGGGACTGGGAAGAACCACAGGGAGGGGAGGTTAAATGACGCCAAGAGCGGTGCTGGATTTAATGAGGGAACAGCGTTCCCTTAAATCTAAAGTGCTGTGGGTAAAAGCGTGCCCAGCACCGCTGGAATGTCTTCCCAAAGTTGAGTTCCTGTCTAAAATAATTCCCCGTTGTGCTGATGATTAAACAGGTGCTTTATCCGGGTGGTCAGCGCTTTCCTTCTCCTGTGCAGATTCGAGCTCAGGTGGTTGATCGATATTGATATGTCTCCTATTTTGTGCCCCCCCCCCCCCCCCCCGCCTTAAGAGAAACATGGTTGTTTTGGTAAATAAGTTGCCAGTGGAATTTTGTTCAAGATTGTGTCTCTGCCTGTGTATAAAGCCTAGGAGTGCAGCAGTACACGGTGTGATTAGGTATTTAGCAGTTAACTCTCTCGAAAGTAAAGTGAATAATCGTGAAAATTACTATTTTCAGCTGCAAATGCCTGTAAGCTGTTCGTAACAGCCGCTCTAACAAAGGACCCCCTGAAACCTGCAGTTTCTCCCCCTCCTGGCTCTAGCAGGGGGTCGCTTCTGCCCTTCCCATCCCCGCGCCGCGCTCAGCCACGATTCCAGTCCTCCGGTTCATGCAAGAACCCTGCATTTACTCTCCATCCCCGCTGGAAACAGGGCAGGAGCAGGAAGCCTAGATTTGCTGGCGAGATGCTGTACTTCAGCCGCTGCCGATAGGAGATTTTTGTGTGTGCAGCTGGGCTTGAATAGGGGTAAAAAAAAAAAAAAAAAAAGGCGAACGAACCCAAGAAAGCCCAAACCAACCGCCAGCGCAGGCACTGAGGAAGCCTTTCAATCCGTGGGAGGGGGGACCCGGGGTTGCTGCCCCCCGCCGCGGCGGGGCAGCGGGGCCGGCTCTGCGCGGGCGCGGCCGGCGCTGGGCTCGGGGGGGGGCCTCCCGCCCGCCTCCCGCCCGCTCCCCCCGCGCCTCCCGCCGCCACTTCGGCGGCTCCTCCGAGCAGCACCGCGGCTCCGGCTGCCGGGGCCGCCGCCGCGCCCGAGCCACCAATGCGGGGGATATTGGCAGGGAGGCAGCGGCACCGCGGCAGCGGGGAGGGCAGGTGAACTCCCGGGGAAGGATGACCGGCGTCGCCGCGATCGTCTTTCTCCTGCAGCTCTTGCCCAAGGCGGAGGGACAGGTCTTCGCAGGTGAGTGCCGCCCAGCCCGCCCGCGGCCCCGCCGCGACTGCCCGCTCCCCCGCGGCGCGGCTCTCCCCGCCGGCGGCTCCCCCGCCCGGCTCCCCCGGGGCATCCCCCCGGCCGCGGGGCAGGCGGCTCTCCCCGGCAGCCTAAACTCTTCGCCTCATCCCTTCCTCCGGCCCCTCGGCCTGGCAGGAGCGCCCCGTGCAAAGCCACGGAGCAAGGCAGGGCTGGGAGCGTCCCTCGGAAGGCGGCTGGTGGGCGAGGGAAGGAGCGGTCTAGGTTAAAAGTCGGTTTCGCCAGCGCGGCGAGTGCCCGGCTGAAGCCCCGGCAGTGCCCGGGGACCAGCGCGGGGCTCTGGCGGGGTTTGGCGCGGGCGCCCGGCTCGGCGGGGGAGCCTGCTTGGTGAGGGCTGGCAGCAGCAGGATCTGCGTTTCGGACTGGGGAGGCTCGCCCCTCGAAAAGTTGAGTGTGGTGGGAGATGAAAGCATTGCCTTTAGTCTGGGATTCGCGACATTTGAGTCCTTTTCGTAGTCAACGGTGTTTCCGAGCCCAAGGCAGGAGTTAGCTGCTGGAGGATGTGCAGCTCGGGAGCAGCCGCTGCCTCTCTCCTCCAGCCAGGCGAAGGGCTTGGGGTTGCTCTCAGAAGTTTAGTGGCGGCTTTTTCTCCCCTTGTATCTCACGGCTCGAGTAACTTTATCGGGGGGCTCTGCTACTCGGACGGACTCCTTCCCAGTTGTCAACTTTCTCTGTCACTTTGATGTTAAGGAATACTTCGCTCCCTGGTATGTGTACATTAATAGTAGCCAGCTATTTTCCCCCTTCTACAAGTTCCTTTAGGCATAGTTTGAATTACTTGAAGATGACAGGTGCTTATAGAGCTAGTTTTCTTCTCTTGTGCTGTTTAGTAGGCAAACCAAAGATACGTGTGGTCTTGGTTTTTTTCTCTTGGATCTTGTGTTATGACATTTTCTCACAGCAGTTTTTCTTAAAAAATAAACAGTTGTAACTTTCTTCTCTCTTGACTTCATGTATCTAGCTTTCTAAGTTTTGGGGGTTTTTTAAATCTTTTTTTTCCCCCATCTGTATATTTAAGACGAGTAAAAATTCCCAGTGCAACGTTGCTTAGCGTAGAGATAAATCTCAGTGCTTGCAACTTGAAGGCATGAAACCACAAAGCCTACGTTTAGTTTATCTCAAACAGTGGAAGATTTTTCTTAGTTAAAACTGAGAGCTCGAATGACTTTGTCTCGCTGCTTTAAAACAGGACTAGTGCGGGGTGTAGGAGCTGCTGCGGCCAGAAGACTCTGTATACCTGCCTTCCAGGGATCTCTTCAGGGCAGCATGGCTCAAAAGAAAGTTTGGGGTGAGAGGGGCCAGGCAGGCAGAGGAGCCCCCCGGTCAGCCCGGTGAAGTAGATGTTGTAATCAATCCTGCATGGTTTGACACCACGGTGGTATCTTGTTTACATTGCTAGGCAACTGCACAGATCCACAGATTTATTAGAAAAGCTGGGAAATCTAACCTAGTTAAATAGCTTCTTCATTGAGTAAGCAATATGTGGAGCTATTTTTTTTTTTCTTTTCTCTCTCTTCCAACTGTGTGTTCGTGTTCTTGATACATGTCATATCAATTGAGATTAGATCCTCGGCTTTTGATGAATCATTTAGCCAGATGCTTGGAAAGAAAAGTGTTCTGTGAAAATGGCAAACTTTTAAGGGGACAGAAAACACTTTGTATTTGAGGGAACTAACAATATAATATGAGCTAAACACATGCAAATTTAGGGATTAGGCAGATGCTGTCATTATTTTCAGAAAGCCATGAAATATTTTGTTTTAATCATCAGTTCAGTGGGAATAGTGACTGTGGGGTTTTGTAATCATTAGTATCACCTTCCACCTCCTATTTTAGTGCCCTTCTTGCCATTCAAAGTAAGAGGAGCTGATTTTAACAATGTTTTTGGAGCTGCTTCTATTATTGAAGTTAAAAGAAAGTTTTCTCCTCTTGGACTTCATATCTGGTGTGAAGTGTAATGGTCTGGACTCTGTTCATATAGCTGATATTTTTATGGTAAAAAGCAAAGTTTTTCAGATGCACTTCATCTCTAAAATTTCAGTGAAGTTTGGAGAGACTCCAGTTAATGCCATCGGTGCATTTTCGCATCTTCCATCAGGTGGTGCTGTCTCCATAACTATTAGGATGCAAATACCTCCTGTCTCCGAGTTATTTTTCAAAGCCTAATGCGTTTATTCAGCAGCCTTTTGTTAAACATCCCGAAAAATCACTGTGCAAGAAGTTAGCTCGGGGTTTTTTTTGTGGTTTTTGGTTTTTTTTATTCCTATATAGTAGTTGGGCTAAGAAGTAGGAAAGACAGAAGTCAAGACAAAATGATATTCAGTTCCTACCCAACTTGCACAGCTGCTGCTGCTTTTTATTATCCACAACATAAAATTAGGAATACTACAAAACGACAGCAGAAGGCTGATGGCTTCTTGCTGGAATACCTAGTTTCATATTGAGGGAGCTGGTTAACACTTGTTTCTTTATGTAATTTCTGTATTGCTCTATTTATAACTCTTCTCCCCAGCAATTGGCTTTCAGTTGCCTGCAGTCTCTGTATTTATTTATAACTGGAGGTATGCTTTTGAGGTTCTAAACTTTTTGTTAGCTTTAGGGTCAGCTACTAATTTAATTCCTCTACTTTCCCATAGAAGAGACAGAAGTAACACCAGGTAATTCCAGAATTTGCCAGTTCTTTCAGGATTTCAGAAATTAAGGAACTTTGCTTATGGGGAAGTTTTTTTCCTTAAAGCACGTGTGCAATTTTTCTCCCACCAAATATGTGGAGTATTCTTGCAGTTGCTGTGCACTTTGCACACAAAACAGACCGTAGCATTTTTAGCACAACAGAGCGGAGAAAAGAGCTGTGAAAAAGCATTCAGGGGGAAAGTAGGACAGTGGGTTTACATTGGGACTGTTCACCTGAACACCTACTTTGACACTTGTTTTTCTTCTGATGTCAGTGTTTGCTTTAGTTTTCTCCCTATACTGCTCCTTGTTCTGCTATGGCAGAGCTCCTGAATGTTTGGACGTGTAGCTGGCTGCTTTCAAAGACCGCTGCCACATCATAAAGTTACAGCAACTGATAGTTCATTACACATGGCTTGTCCAAGGAAGATGAAAGGGGAGCAAGGGAGCAAACTGCGAGGAAATTTTGGGGGAAGATTAATTCATTTACTAGGAGTTCATTTACTCACAGGTTTTGCTGTCAGTAAATTGGCAATGAAAAACGGATCTTTCTGTGCAAGCTACTCTGCGTGGCAATTGTTAACAATGCAGCCATTTAACTCAATAATCACTTTTCACTCCCTCTGGGGAGCTGTTAGCACTACAATTCAACTTTATTTTTCATTCCTGGCTGGCTTGATTTGTTTTCTAATACATAAACAACTAATATTAGAAAGGCGATGTTGTAAAACTGCCTATTTCGACAGTGGCAACAAAAGGTCACTGTGTGTATAAAGGCCTTTGTGAATCTCTGAGAGATAATCCTTCTCTTTTACAAACGCAGAGCCCTTTCTTACCATCCACCCTTCTGAAAGTCCCTCAGCTCTCTTTTCTTGTTTAATTGTACTTTTTTAGTCTGTTATGCTCTATGTGCAGGTCCACGTGCTCTAGTTTTCATTAATATTATGGGAATGATTTGGGACACTTACTGTAGAATATTATGGTATTTTTTTAGAAGGCACCATCATCTGTTACCATGGAAACCCGAATAGTGGTAAAGATGTAGGTCTGAGGCTTTGTGAACCTCGAAAGATATGGACAAGGGCTGTATCTTATAGGAACAATTACTTTTGTATAAAAAATCCAGTTAAGTGAAGAAAGTGAAATGAACTGATCTGTTCAGCATTGCACTGGCAATCCTTCTTCTGAATAACATTCAGCATAGAAGGATCAGGATCTCTCTGATTCTCTCTGTATGTGTATGGGGTTTTTTTTAAGCTCCTTATTTATCGTAATAGCTGTTTTATGTCTCTGGTAATTTTCACTGTAATTTTATAAATGAGGTAAACGAATGTGTATTGGCAGGTATTGTTCTTTGCTTGAATGAAAAGTGTTGAATGGAGAGGTGTGCAATTTTAGCACCGGAGCTTAAATATTTTGGCAACGAGCAAATTTGAGACTTACTTAACAGAGCCCTAATTTAAAAAAAAAAAAAAAACAACAAAAAAACCAACCAAACAACAACAACAAACACCCCTCACCCCCACCCCCCCCAAACGCCACACAAAAAAAGCCAGAAAACCCCAGATGTCATCTGAAATCCACATACCAAAATCTGACTGAGGTATATACAGGTTTGCTCATTAATGTGAGCAGTAAGAGCAATAATACTTATCTGTTTAGCTCTAGAAATACTGAAGCCTAGTTAACATTCATAAAAACTCATATGATGTTTGGGTGACGAGCAGCAGGAGTGCGGGTGTGTATTGCTATATAAAGCATATGTCCTTTAGAGAGAGATTTCTTAATTTTTTATGGAAAGTGCTTCAGTCTGTTTCCTTGGTGTCTTGCAATGCGTAGATAAAATATGTAATGGAGCTTCTAAAATGTGCTTGTAGGTACATTCATAGATGAGGCTTTCCTTGCAGATATTTTAAACAGCAGCAGCATATAGAGGTCACTTGCTGTTATAAACTGACCCAGGTTGTAATCCAGATTTCCCACTGCGATGCAAGAAACCTCCTGTGCCTCCCATTGCCTTGGTAGCCGAGGGTTCCGCTTCCACAAAGAACAGCTTGTGGGTTGATGTTTCTTGGCTCTGTGTTGTCATTCTTGAGAAGAATATGGTATACTTGGCTTTTATGGTATTTCTTGAACGTTTTATGGAGCAGTATTACTTGGCTCATTGAAGCAAGCATATCTGGCCAAGAGTCACTTTTTTTTCTGGTACCACTCATGTTTCCTAGTTCTCTAATTTTTCTTCTGATGGTGCTCTCCCTGTTTGTGCTGGCTAGCACTACTTGGATATAATTTAATTTTTGTTATCTGCTTTTTTGGGGAAATCCTTACCCATCTCTTGACCTATCGCCCTCCTGGCCCTGTGTTGCCTTGCTTTTGAATGCCACTTGCCTCCCACCACCCTGTTATTTCCAGGCAAACCCAGAGGAAAAGAGCAACTCTATGCACCCCAAAGTAGACATGCAAAGAAGGTGAATATTGTTGATGGCATTGGTGAGAACTTGTTACAACCTAGCCGTATCTTTCTGTACACTCATAATTACATAACAAGCAATTGCTTCTAGTGTTCATTATTGCAAGCTCTAAAGATCATATATCTTCATGGTAGAGGAGACAATTACTATGTCTTAATCAGACTATACATCATTTAATCAGACCCACTTGGTTTTTTAATATCTGATAAATACATCCCATCTATCATACCACGGTTCAGAGATGTTGGATATTTTGCAAGCTGGATGGCAGGGCATTGCATGTTCCAGAAGAAAGTCAGTTCAAGAAAACGAGGACCTTTGGAGAAAGAAGACTGGAAGTGTTTAATGCCACAGTTAAAGATGATGTAATTCTGGGGAGCTCCAACATATCCACCTGTGAACAAGACCTGGTAAATAGGACAAGAAACGCCAGGAAGAGTGAACCTACTTAGTGCTTGGTCTCCTCTGGCTTTCTTGTTTTCTTTTAACTAGTGCTTGTAAATCAGTCCAAGGCCAGCTGCTTGATTCCTTCTTTTCCTCCAGCTAGATCCCTCTGGGACTATGGTCTTGGGAATTCAAGCCAACTTGGTGAATTCTGCTGCGGTTTGAAGTGGTGCAGCTCATGTAGTTAAAGAATGATTGAGCTGCTTATGAATTTTGGGAGGATGGGACCTGGCTCTTGTTCCTTGATATTTTTGAGTTCATCTCGCAGAAAGGCTGTGGGGTTTGACAGCTGATGATGTTGTGTGGGCACAGATCAGTGCTGCAGCCTGAGCAACCTACAGTTATGCAAACCTCTTTATTCAGCTATGCTGTTTCCTTTGTTCTGGAAATGCTCGAAGTATCCCATATCTCATGTTTTGTTAGCTGAAATGTCTTCAGAGCTGACAGAACAGAGGAAACAGTTTACCACATTTTTTTCACGTACATCCTTGTTGTAATCTCAGCTTCGTTCCTGGGTAGTGACTATATTAAATCACTGGGAAGCAGCTCTTGGCTGCTAATTCAGCTGTACATTCAGCAAAGGAGGGCTGTTTCACTACTTGTCCTCTGCAGTGTTGTAAAGAACAACAATATCGAGTATTACAACTTAATCCAGGGTTGATCCATTTTTATGTTGGGGATCAATCCTTCTGTCTTTGAATTTGAAGAAAATATCATTACCTGCTTGAGCAGAAGTAAGGCTTCGTGCTGTACTGGGGATGATATTCTTGAAATGTGCTTTTGACTCCAGTAGTACTGAATTTGTCGCTGTTCCTGGAATGACCTTAATCTGTGTGAGTGTGAATCTTCATTCCCTTAGTATCAACTCAAAGGTCAGCCCCTCAGTAACAGAGGTAGGGGTAAAAAAAGGCCTAAATAGACAAATACAGCAATTTTGTGCAGTGTGCTTTCAGTTTCTTTTTTTAGTGAAAAAGCATGGAGTTGAGTGGTATTGAGTCGTTTTGTTTAAGAAGGTAATGAAGTTTGATAAAAGTATTGCTTGGCAGAAAGCATGTATGGTTGTGACCACCTAGTAGAAGTAGGGCATGAAGATGAAGTGGGGGAGGAAGAAGGGAATTAAAGCAATTTGACTGCTATATAGATGGGTCTCTCTTCCTTTAGAAATACACTTACTGGAATTGCAGCAGTATTTGCTGGATAAGCAGAAGAGCACTTCTGTCAGCAAGATGGGAAGCTGCTGTGCTTGATGGTTCATTTCTCCAGAACAGGGATTTTTCTGTCAATGTGCACCCATTTATGTGCTGGCAGCCCCAGTCTTATTCTACATTTCTAAGTGTGAATTCAGTGCTCTAATAGAAACAGTTGTTGATGAAACTGTAAAGTGTAATGCATTTCCACCACAATCAGTTGTTTCTCGGTGAAATATTTCACATTTTGACTTCCCCCCCCCACGATGTGTGTGGCTGGAAGAGGTATATTAAAAAAAACCCACAAACAAACACCCCCCCCCCCCCCAAAAAAAAAAAACAAAAAAAACCCAAAAAAAACCCAAACCAACAAACTAAGCCAAGAGGCTGTGTATATGTAACTCCACATTTGACTGCATTGGGCTGGTGTCAAGAATTTTTACTACTTTTTTCTCTTTCTTTGGTACTTTTCAGTTCTTAGGAACAATACAAACATTCACGGGTGATTTCTAGTGTTTTCCATGCAAGTCCACGTGTTTGCAAGAGGTACAGGTACCTGCATTTCTATTCTAGCAGGGGAACTTGCTTTCTCTAGCCTTTAGCTTGGGTGTGTTTGTAAGCTGGCTAAGCAGAAGAGCTTGTTATCTTCCTTCTCATTCTGGACTTGTTAGGCAATTGCTGGTTTGTAACGGTATCAAGTAGTCTCTCCTAAGTGAGCATCTTTAATAGAAAGTCCCTTTTTTCCTCTTTATTGTTTGTTAAACCTAATATGGTTGCTTTATTTTATAGTAACTTTGAAACATCTGAAGAGCCAACTGTGTTAAATGCTTCAGAGGCACAAATGACTCATTTTTGTACCCTGAAGAACATTTTCATCTTGCAGTTGTACAAGAGAGAAACAACAGAAGAAACAGGAGCAATGTCGCAGCCAAGCAGCAAGGGTGGCAGCTGACGAGATGCTGGTGTGTTTGGGTGGGGGGGTTAGTTATGGAGAAGGTGATGAGAAGGCAAGTATGATGAGATTACAGCAGTAGGAAGAGGAAGGGAGTGAGTATGAAAAGAAACATGAAAGGTAAGAGGAGCCTGACAGGATAGAAACAGTGAGGAAGCAGACATAAAATAAAGCTCAGGAATTGGCTGCTGTTCCTGATGCTCGCAGACTGGGAGGATGGCTGGCACTGCCATCATCTCTGTCATCTCCCTTACTGTAAGTTAACTGTCAGCTAAAGTTATTGCTAGATAGCTTGTTGCTGCAAATTTTGGTTCTTAGGCTGAAACGTGGGCTGTAGTTCCTAGTTTTAATTGTCCTTACTTAATTTCACAGTGTCGTTTTCTTAAACTGATTGAACATATTTCTTCATAAACCAAACTGATACGAATATTTTGAATTTACTAGTAGCCAATTCTAGGTTCGCTTAGAAAAGTGTATGAGATTTATATGTTAAATTTGCCAGTCACTAGTATTTTAAGGGCCTAAAACATGATAGAAGCAGTTTTCCCTATTGTTAATCTACCTCAGCTGATATTTCGGAGATCTGTTCCTGTGTTCACACTACAGTTGCACACTGTTTATGTCAGTAATGAAAAAGAATAAGCATGCACAAGGAAAAGACTTTGATATATTTGCCCTCTGAAAAACACTGCTATCCATCCCTGTCTGTACCAGAGTAGCTTATCAGGATAGCAGCTATGTCTGGGTACCTCAGTGCATCGCTGGACTTGGTTGGGAGCCTGTGCCAGGCAGCCCAGATGTGACGCACAGTTTTGTACAGCAGCTAAACAAAACTAAACGTCCAGAAGTTGTTACATCCATCAGCGAGCTAAAGCCAATTGCTCATCTTTGCTCCTTCCCTTCAAAAAAATTTTGTTTGAATGTCAGTGTTGGTTTGAGGCAGACCTTTTTGTTGCCTTGTTGGCTCTAACTAAACAGGATGAATCTTCTGATACATTTGACTTTTAGACTGGTGGCTTCCAGCTCTCGGTGCTCCTGTGGTCTGGCTGTTCATTGCCAGCACGGACTCATTCCTTTTAGGGCAAATGGATCTCTGGGAGGCATCCTGCAGCGCTCTGCTTTTGTCCTGCCTGCAGAAGGCAGGTAAAGAGGCAGGGATGGCTGGTTTTCTTGCCAGCGACCGAGACAGTTACTTCATGTTACTCCTGCATACAAACACGTGCATATAGTTACTGCCAGGGATGCTGCTGACTGTTTGGATGCTGCCTAGTTGAATTGGACTTGCTATTTAATTTTGGGGGTATGGGGAGTATAAGATTCATTAAATCTAGGACCAGTTGCAAAGTTCCCACAAATGTGATCTGAAAATCAATTTGCAGGAAAACAGCTGTTCTAAAACAAGCAGTTCCCCTGCAGTTCTTGAGATTCAAATATTCCAGCATGAATTGGAAAAAAAAAAAATCCATATAATCTAGTACAAAATAATAGGTTTCAATAAATCTTGTAGGGAGTCTTATGTGTACTTTTAAAAGGGATTTCTACTATGAAAATGGTAGCCAAAACACTGCTCCAGCTCCTGATTGAATTATTTTTGTTAGCAATAGGGTCTCCTAGACAAACAGTAAATATGTTTTTATGATTAAAAAATGGGAGATGGTGTACGTACTAACAAATAGCAGCACGTGGTAGCAATAATCAGAGAAGTGGAAAGCTTGGAAATAAACAAACACACTGTCTCTGCTGGCACAGGGATAACCCTGGAGACTGCCAAGGCCAGAGCCTGCAAAAATAAGAAAGTATAATTAATTGTCCTTAAATGAACCTACAAAGCAAAAATAACCCTTTTGAAGTAAACTCTCAACTTTGCATCTTTTATTATAAAGCTTTTCCATGTGCCAAAGTTTTTAATGTTCTATAATGTGCTTATTAACACTTCTGTGCATGTTTAGGGTAAAGAATCAGCATACGGAATATAGCTGCGTTGGACATCTGTTTTATTCTTGCACTTTGATGCTTTTCTAGCAATAATACAAAATTATTTCTCAAAATGGCTGAGAGGTAATGTTTTGGAACAAAGTCTTGGTGGTGTTTGAAGGTCATTCGGCAGTTGTCCCTACTAAATTACCCCCCCCCCCCTTTTTTTTTTTTTTTTTTTTTGAGGCTTTCTCTTCCTTCCAGTGGTTCCTATGCCTGTGTTGATGTGAAGAGGTCTCATGGCAAGAAAGCAGAAAGTGTTATTTCCCCCCACCCTCCCCAAAAGCTCTGTGCTGATGAGCTTCTATTGCTAACAATGCTAAATGACAGAGTTTCATTGAAAGAAGTACTAAACTTCCTTGTGTCACTTAGTATAATCCCCAGTGGTTACTGGCTTCAGGGTGACTTGCAGATGCTTGGGACCCGGAGCACGCAGGAAGTAACAGAAGCATTATCAAGACATGATACAACTTTGGAGCGTTATCCTGCTTGCCAAGTGTAATTCATGTCAAAATTTAAAAGAAAGTACAGAATGAGTGGTTGGATTATATAGTGTATATAACAATTTACCCATAACGTGCTTCCTTATAGTATAGGGGATGGCAGAATGATTGCTCATCGGGATCAGACTTCAGATACAATTTCCATTAAATTTCATGAGAAACTTAGAAGTAGTTCCTTTGTAAGTTTTTCTTAGTGAAGGTAAACTTTAAAGAACTGTGAATTGGAGAAATAATATTGGAGTTAAGAATTGCAGGCAGAAATTTAGCTCCAGTCTTGGGAAGTACTGCAATATAGATCCAGAGTAAATGTATACAAAGTTATTTTGAGTGGATGAGAGAAATCTGGGAGTGATTAATGCTGAGATTTTTGAGAGGACTGACAATTGACAGCATATTTGCATGCAACTGAATATGAATTTGAAAAGAAGTAAGTACACTAAAGGCAGAATATGCCACCTGCTGTGTACATAGTCTAAAAAAGTGTATGTCTGGGATTTTTTTCTGTCTGGAACATTCCCCTCAGCCCTAAACATCGTCTTATTCCCAAGAGTGACAAATTAAAGTATTGAGAGTACCTAAAAGTGACAGCAGTTTCTTCACTTTTGAAGGAAGATTTACAATATCTAAATGCATTTAGCTTCTGGACCTGTAACTGAGAGCGGAGCTGTGAAAGGGAGAGCACCTCAGAGGAAAGGAAGGGGAAGAAGGGAGAATTATTTAATGTGCACCAAGAGTAATAGAATGAGATTAAAACAAGAGAATAATTTACTTTGAGCATTAGGAAAATCTTATTGCAGATCAATGAGGTTGTGGAATTGTGTCCCAAAGGAAATGGTGGAAACTGTTGCCTTAGTAATTTTAATTTAGACAGGATAAAATAATTGACTATCTTCTGTAGAGGAAAAAAGTACTGCACTCTATGAGAAAACAAATTGAATAATCCACTGTAGGTTTTTTCTCTAAATTTCTAACTTTCTTATGCTGTTGAAGAGGGAAAAGAGGAGGAGGTACAGTAAGAAAAAAAAAAAGAGGATGCTGTATTTAGCATATAGTACGTGTAAGTGGTGCTAACACGTACTAATGCTTCTCAATTGTGTTTTTAATTCATCTGATTATCTGTTGCATATATGTTAAATATCAGTAGCATTATGATGAAGTCAAGATTGCATGATTGCATGACATCCCCCTCCAAATTCCTCCCACTCCCTCCCCCACTCCCCCCAATCTGTATTCAGACTTGATCTAACCTGGGTGCAAGTAGGGAGCGCAATATTTTAAAAAAAACCCAAAGAAAACAAAAAACCCCAAACAAAAACAAACAACCCCCCAACAACAACCAAAAAACCCCAAACACCCCCCCCCCAAAAAAACCTACCCCCAAACCCCCTACCAAACCAAAAAAACAACTGTAAGTGCTATGTATGATTTGTAGGTGCTAAAAATGTACATAATGTACAAGTCAGAGAGAGAGGGCGTGTTAAGCATGTGATGTCTTATTTCTGTATCAAAGTTCCCAAATGATTCTGGGTAAGTTGTTCTCAGCCAGGCTTTAGTGGGTGAGCACTAGCTGTTATCCCAGTGGGCCCTGTGTTGAGGCCCTGGACGTAACATCCAAAAGGGCTTTAGAAGTCACCTCTGCAGCAGAAATCATTGCCCATGCATGGGACTGATGCAGGTTCCTGAGGGCCCTGAGAATCCCTGGGTGCTTCAGATGGGAACATGGAATTAACATTAACATGGGTATCTTCCCTTCATCTCTCTTCTCTTCCCCCTCATCTGAAATGGGAAGGCTCGAACACGGTGCTGTGAGGTGGGGTGGTGAGTGCATCTGTGAACATTTGTGAAGGAACAGAAATTCTATAGCTGTAGAGAAATCTGAGAGGAAATTAATAATCCTCTCTGTGGAGATCAGTTTGCATAGCGTGCAGTTAATAATGCATGGGGCCACGGAGCTAACAATAAGAATAAAACAAAATATTGAATAGCTGTTCATTCAGTAAGTACCATCCATCTTTTGCACAGAACAACAAAAGGTCCCATGGCAGAAAAGAGTATGTGATCAGGTAATTTTTTTTTTTTAAGTCAAATCTATAAGAGGATTGATACAGGGTTTTGTGGACAACCTTCTGCTATGCCAATTAATACCCTTCAGAAAACTTGTGGGTTTTTTTTTGGGGGGGGGGTGGTGGTTTTTTTTTTAAACTGAAGTTAACAATATTACTTTTTTCTTAGTCTACCTTTGTGGATAGGGAAGCCCCTCACTAGTAAGAGCTGGACAATAATTTGGGGGCTTCTGTTTTTGACTGCATGAGTGTACTGGTGGGGGCTTTTGTCTGCTGCTTTACAGTCATGAGCTGGTCTGTGTGTAACTGTGCAATACCCTGCCTCTCCTTTTTTTGTACAATATCAGCTCAGAATTGATAAAGTAGGCATATGAGCAAAAGTTTGGATACTTGGGCAGAGTGAGCTGTGTGAACAACTCTGTAAGGTGATCATGGAGGGTTGTGAAGAATTGTATGGTGGCTTAGACTTGACCCTGCAAGCAGACAGTAAGAATCATAGAATCATTTAGGTTGCAAAAGACCTTTAAGATAATCGAGTCCAACCGTGAACCATGCCCACTAAACCATGTCCTGAAGTGCCTTGTCTATGCGCTTTTTGAATACCTCCAGGGATGGTGACTCCACCACTTCCCTGGGGAGTCTGTTCCAATGCCTGACAACCCTTTCAGTAAAGAAATTTTTCCAAATATTCAATCTAAACCTCCTCTGGTGCAACTTGAGGCCATTTCCTCTCGTCCTATCTCTGGTTACTTGATAGAAGAGACCAGTACCCACCTCCCTACAACCTCCTTTCAGGTAGTTGTAGAGAGCAATAAGGTCTCCCTTCAGCTTCCTTTTCTCCAGGTTAAACAACCCCAGTTCCCTCAACCGCTCCTCATAAGACTTGTGCTCCAGGCCCCTTACCAGCTTCGTTGCCCTTCTCTGGACACGTTCCAGCACCTCAGTGTCTTTCTTGTAGTGAGTGAGGGGCCCAAACTGAACACAGTACTCGAGGTGCGGCCTCACCAGTGCCAAGTACAAGGGAACAATCACCTCCCTGCTCCTGCTGGCCACACTATTTCTGATACAGGCCAGGATGCCGTTGGCCACCTGGGCACACTGCTGGCTCATATTCAGCCGGCTGTCAACCAGCACCCCCAGGTCTTTCTCTGCCGGGCAGCTTTCCAGCCTCTCTTCCCCAAGCCTGTAGCGTTGCATGGGGTTGTTGTGATCCAAGTGCAGGACCCGGCACTTGGCCTTGTTGAACTTCATACAGTTGGCCTCGGCCCATCGATCTTCAGCCTGTCCAGATCCCTCTGTAGAGCCTTCCTACCTTCAAGCAGATCAACCCTCCCTCCCAGCTTGGTGTCATCGGCAAACTTACTGAGGGTGCACTTGATCCTCTTGTCCAGATCATTAATAAAGATATTAAACAGAACTGGCCCCAATACTGAGCCCTGGGGAATGCCACTTATGACCCGCTGCCAACTGGATTTCACCCCATTCACCACAACCCTCTGGGCTCGTCCATCCAGCCAGTTTTTCACCCAGCGAAGAGTACACTTGTCCAAGCCACGAGCTGCCAGCTTCTCAAGGAGTATGTGTCGTGGTTTAACCCCAGCCAGCAACTAAGCACCACGCAGCCGCTCACTCACTCCCCCCCCACCCAGTGGGATGGGGGAGAAAATCGGGAAAAAGAAGCAAAACCCACGGGTTGAGATAAGAACAGTTTAATAGAACAGAAAAGAAGAAACGGATAATGATAATGATAACACTAATAAAATGACAACAGCAATAATGAAAGGATTGGAATGTACAAATGATGCGCAGTGCAATTGCTCACCACCCGCCGACCGGCACCCAGCTAGTCCCCCGAGCGGCGATTCCCCGCCCCCACTTCCCAGTTCCTATACTAGATGGGATGTCATATGGTATGGAATACCCTGTTGGCCAGTTTGGGTCAGGTGCCCTGGCTGTGTCCTGTGCCAACTTCTTGTGCCCCTCCAGCTTTCTCGCTGGCTGGGCATGAGAAGCTGAAAAATCCTTGACATTAGTCTAAACACTACTAGCAGCAACTGAAAACATCAGTGTTATCAACATTCTTCTCATACTGAACTCAAAACATAGCACCGTACCAGCTACTAGGAAGACAGTTAACTCTATCCCAGCTGAAACTAGGACAGTATCCACCCCTTATTCTATACCATTGACGTCATGCTCAGTTCCCATACCTTTAGTTACATCCTGGTCAATCATCAACACCTTATCTATCACTTTGAGACATATGAACAATGATATATATATATACGTATACATACACAGAGATATCATCCCTTTAGTTTATGTGTTATGTTCATTAAATGTTCATTGAGTTCATTTAGTTCCTGACTCTGGGCTCCATCCGTCATACCAGTCTTTCTGGGCAGGAGGGATGGTGCAAAGTCCTCTCAGTCGGTAGAGCAGAGTTGGGCTTCAGTGCAGTATGACAAGCAGTTGACATTGGACGCAGCAGGAGGATGGTGTGCACCGTTGGATTGTTGCATGCTGGAGTCAGTTCTGGTTCCATCACTACTGCGCTTCGCTCAGTTTTATCACAGTTTTTCTTGCTTGATCTAAGTGATTCTTACTATAGTACTATGGATATAGCATATAATAATTATAGTAATGATAACATACAGTAGCAGGGTTATATAGCAACTAGTATCATACAGTTTAATTCTGGCTATTCTCACCTAAAATTAAATCCCCTTGAGGCACACATCGGACTTCCCCATCTTTTCGCATCACCCACCAAGTGCACCCAGGCCCTTGAGCAAAAGCAATCCCACGAATGGGTTTACCTTTGCCTGAGGCAGGAGTAACCCAGACTGTCTTCCCTAACATATTTTTTGTGTGCACTACAGGGACTTTATCCCCTTCTACAGTACGTAAAAATTCTGACTGGGCAGGGCCACCCCGATTGGCAGATCCTCTGGTGTTGACTAACCAGGTGGCTTTTGCTAAATGTGTATCCCAATGTTTGAAAGTTCCACCCCCCATTGCTCTCAATGTAGTCTTTAACAGTCCATTGTATCGCTCAATTTTCCCAGAGGCTGGTGCATGATAGGGGATGTGATACACCCACTCAATGCCATGCTCTTTGGCCCAGGTGTCTATGAGGTTGTTTCTGAAATGAGTCCCGTTGTCTGACTCAATTCTCTCTGGGGTGCCATGTCGCCACAAGACCTGCTTTTCAAGGCCCAGGATAGTGTTCCGGGCAGTGGCATGGGGTACAGAATATGTTTCCAGCCATCCGGTGGTTGTTTCCACCATTGTGAGCACATAGCGCTTGCCTTGGCGAGTTTGTGGAAGTGTGATATAGTCAATCTGCCAGGCTTCCCCAAATTTATATTTCAGCCATCGTCCTCCATACCACAGGGGTTTTAACCGTTTGGCTTGCTTAATTGCAGCACATGTTTCACATTCATGGATAACCTGTGCAATAGTGTCCATGCTCAAGTCCACCCCTCGGTCACGAGCCCATCTATATGTTGCATCTCTTCCCTGATGGCCTGAAGCATCATGGGCCCATCGAGCCATAAATAGCTCACCCTTATGTTGCCAGTCCAAGTCCACCTGAGCCACTTCAATCTTGGCAGCCTGATCCACCTGTTGGTTATTTTGATGTTCTTCAGTGGCCCGACTCTTGGGTACGTGAGCATCTACATGACGTACTTTTACAACCAGATTCTCTAGCCGGGATGCGATATCTTGCCACAGTGCGGCAGCCCAAATGGGTTTACCTCTGCGCTGCCAGTTGCTCTGCTTCCACTGCTGTAACCACCCCCACAGGGCATTTGCCACCATCCATGAGTCAGTATAGAGATAGAGCACTGGCCACTTTTCTCTTTCAGCAATGTCTAACGCTAGCTGGATGGCTTTCACCTCTGCAAACTGACTCGATTCACCTTCTCCTTCAGCAGTTTCTGCGACTTGTCGTGTAGGACTCCATACAGCAGCCTTCCACCTCCGATGCTTTCCCACAATGCGACAGGACCCATCAGTGAACAGAGCATATTGCTTCTCATTTTCTGGCAGTTTATTATACAGCGGGGCTTCTTCAGCACGCGTTACCTCCTCCTCTGGCGACATTCCAAAATCTTTGCCTTCTGGCCAGTCCGTGATCACTTCTAAAATTCCTGGGCGACTGGGGTTTCCTATGCGAGCCCGTTGTGTGATCAGTGCAATCCACTTACTCCACGTGGCATCAGTCGCGTGATGTGTAGAGGAGACCCTCCCTTTGAACATCCAGCCCAACACTGGCAGTCGGGGTGCTAAGAGGAGCTGTGTTTCAGTACCAACCACTTCTGAGGCGGCTCGAACTCCTTCATATGCTGCCAATATCTCTTTTTCAGTTGGAGTATAGCGAGCCTCGGATCCTCGATATCCTCGACTCCAAAACCCCAGGGGTCGACCTCGGGTCTCCCCGGGTGCTTTCTGCCAGAGGCTCCAGGTAGGGCCATTCTCCCCGGCTGCAGTATAAAGCACATTTTTAACATCTTCTCCTGCCCGGACTGGCCCAAGGGCTACTGCATGAACAATCTCCCGTTTAATTTGTTCAAAGGCTTGCTGTTGCTCAGGGCCCCATTTAAAATCATTCTTCTTCCGGGTCACTTGATAGAGAGGGCTTACAATCAGACTGTAATTTGGAATATGCATTCTCCAAAAACCCACAACACCTAAGAAAGCCTGTGTTTCCTTTTTATTAGTCGGTGGAGACATAGCTGCTATTTTGTTGATCACATCCATTGGGATCTGACGACGTCCATCTTGCCATTTTATTCCTAAAAACTGGATCTCCTGTGCAGGTCCCTTGACCTTACTTTCTTTTATGGCAAAACCGGCTTTCAGAAGGATTTGGATTATCTTCTTCCCTTTCTCAAAGACTTCTTCTGCCGTGTTGCCCCATACAATGATGTCATCAATGTATTGCAGGTGTTCCGGAGCTTCACCTTTTTCCAGTGCAGTCTGGATTAGTCCATGGCAAATGGTGGGGCTGTGTTTCCACCCCTGGGGCAATCGATTCCAAGTGTACTGGACACCCCTCCAAGTAAAGGCAAACTGTGGACGACACTCTGCTGCCAGAGGGATTGAGAAAAACGCATTAGCAATGTCAATTGTAGCATACCACTTGGCTGCCTTTGACTCTAGTTCGTATTGAAGTTCTAGCATATCTGGAACGGCAGCACTCAGCGGTGGCGTAACTTCATTCAGGCCACGATAGTCAACTGTTAGTCTCCACTCCCCATTAGACTTTCGCACTGGCCATATGGGACTATTAAAGGGTGAGCGAGTTTTGCTGATGACTCCTTGGCTCTCCAGTTGGCGAATCAACTTGTGGATGGGAATCAGAGAGTCTCGGTTGGTGCGATATTGCCGCCGGTGCACCGTCGTGGTAGCAATTGGCACTTGTTGTTCTTCAACCCTCAGCAACCCCACAATCGAAGGGTCTTGAGAGAGACCAGGCAGGGTAGACAGCTGTTCAGTGCCCTCGGTCTCCAAGGCAGCTATACCAAAAGCCCATCGATACCCCTTCGGGTCCTTAAAATACCCTCTCCTGAGATAGTCTATGCCAAGGATACACGGAGCCTCCGGACCAGTCACAATGGGGTGTTTCTGCCATTCATTCCCAGTTAGGCTTACTTCAGCTTCCAATACAGTTAACTCTTGGGATCCCCCTGTCACACCAGAAATACAAATGGGTTCTGCCCCTTTATAACTTGATGGCATTAGAGTGCACTGTGCGCCGGTGTCTACTAGAGCCTTATACTCCTGTGGGTCTAACGTGCCAGGCCATCGAATCCACACAGTCCAATAGACCCGGTTATCCCTTTCCTCCACCTGGCTGGAGGCAGGGCCCCTCTAATTCTGGCCAGAGTATCCGGTATTCACTTCTCGTAAAATTGGCTCAGAAGTCCCTTCAAGAGGATCAGAAATAAGATCAGCCCTTCTGCTCTGTTTGGAAACTGGAGCGGCATTTTTCCTAGTAGAATCCCCTTTTGTGGTGGTTTTTCCTCGCAGCTCACGTACCCGTGCATTTAGGACCGAGGTAGGTTTTCCATCCCATTTCCTCATGTCCTCTCCATGATCACATAGGTAAAACCACAGGGCACCTCGCGGTGTGTACCTTCTATATTCTCTCTCTTGGGCAAAGGAGCGCTCACTCCTAATAGCTGAGACATTGGTCCTTACAGGTGGGCAATAGGACATATCCTCTTTGAATTGTTGGAAATCCTCAGACAGCTTCTCCACAGCCGAAATGCAGGCTTGTAGGGAGGAGGAGAGATTTTCTTCGTATTGACGGAGTTGGCGAGCCACTTCATCCACTGTCGGTGCCTCTTCGTCTTTCCAGGTCATTATTGCCAGTGAGTTGGCATAGGACGATGGTGCGCTCCGTACAAATTTCCGCCACATGGGTCGTGTGCATTGGACTTCGTCTGGATCTTTGGGTAATTGTGGGTTGTCCGGGTCATGATGAATCGTCTCTAGCACAGCTAATTCCCTCAGATATTGGATACCTTTTTCCATGGTGGTCCACTTGCTTGATTGACATATAACATCTTCCTTAAAGGGGTACCTTTCCTTCACACTTGACAAGAGTCGCCTCCAGAGGCTGATGGCTTGTGTTCCTCTTCCAATTGCCTTGTCAATGCCACCTTCCCTGGCAAGCGATCCCAGCTGCTTGGCTTCCCTACCTTCTAATTCCAAGCTATTAGCCCCATTGTCCCAGCATCGGAGAAGCCAGGTGATAATATGCTCACCTATACGGCGGCCAAAATCTTTTCGCATATCTCGCAGCTCACTCAAGGATAGGGACCGGGTTATTACCTCTGGTTCTGCCTCTTCCTCCTGTTCCCGTGATGGCCCTGGTTCACCTTCATCCTTTGCTAAGCGAGCTGATTTTTTATATTTCTTTTTCTGTACGGGGGCAACTGATACTGGTGCAGGTTGATCCGCTGGTTCAGTTGCAGTATCACTCGCCGGGTTTTGGATATCCGCAGCGTCTGTCGCCAAGGTTTGGGTAGCAGCGTCTGTCGCCAAGGTTTGGGTAGCAGCAGTGCTCGTCGCTGGGGCTGGAGGGACCGCAGTGCCTGTTGCCAGGGTTTGGGTAGCTGCTGTGCTCATTGCTGCGGCTGGAGGGGCTGCAGTGCCTGTTGCTGAGGTTTGGGTAGCCACAGTTCTCATTGCCAGGGCTGGAGGGGTCACGGTACCTGTCACCAAGGTCTGGGTGGCCGCAATGCTCGTCGCCGGGGCTGGAGGGGCCGCAGCGCCCATTGCCGGGGTTTGGGTGACCACAGTGCTCATTGCTTTGTTGTTAGGTCCAGAGACCTTCTCTTCCCCTTGGGGGTGCTGAGTTGTGTCGAACAGGGCTCGATAGGCATGGGCCAGGCCCCAGCACGTTGCAGTGATTTGTATCTCTCTGGAGCTGCCGGGGTGACAGCATACCTTTTCCAAATATTTCACTAGTTCTTCTGGATTCTGCATTTGTTCAGGGGTGAATTTCCAAAACACTGGAGGTGCCCACTTTTCTAGGTACTTGCCCATACTACCCCACACACCCTGCCACTCATAATTATCCAGCCTCGGGGCAGACCTCTGGGTGATCTTCTTAAATAGTTGTTTAACCTTAAACAAGAGCTGAACCACATTCAGAAGCATGCTAATTCCCAGCAGTAGGGCTAGGACCGTGCTGGTATCAACATCCCAAGAGTATTCAAATTTTTCAAAATTCCCAAACACCATTGTAACTGGACTGAAGGAGAAAGGAGAGGGGAAAAAAGGTATCCCACTCATAGACTGGTTTTCCAAGGAGGAAAGGTAAATGGTATAATTATTAATAGTTTCCCACAGATGGCTCCCGCCGTATAAAGGTGACAATGCTGAGTGCAAATACCGGATTAATTCCACAACTGATGACTTTATCATACCATAAACCAGTGTTATACAATACATCAAAGCAAAAACCTTAATCCACCTCCCACGGATGATAAGCAGGAGAAGAGGGACTACATACAGCAAGCGAGGTGATGCATAACAGAACCTCAAAAACCAGAGCAACAACTCTAAGAACACATAAATCAACATAATGACCAGCGACTATAAGACCAATATAATGAATGCTTATAACAAATTTGTTTTAACGAGCTCTGGTCAGGTTTGTCGTTATCTCAACCCTTCGAGCCCCACGTTGGGCGCCAAAATGGACTGTCGTGGTTTAACCCCAGCCAGCAACTAAGCACCACGCAGCCGCTCACTCACTCCCCCCCCCCACCCAGTGGGATGGGGGAGAAAATCGGGAAAAAGAAGCAAAACCCACGGGTTGAGATAAGAACAGTTTAATAGAACAGAAAAGAAGAAACGGATAATGATAATGATAACACTAATAAAATGACAACAGCAATAATGAAAGGATTGGAATGTACAAATGATGCGCAGTGCAATTGCTCACCACCCGCCGACCGGCACCCAGCTAGTCCCCCGAGCGGCGATTCCCCGCCCCCACTTCCCAGTTCCTATACTAGATGGGATGTCATATGGTATGGAATACCCTGTTGGCCAGTTTGGGTCAGGTGCCCTGGCTGTGTCCTGTGCCAACTTCTTGTGCCCCTCCAGCTTTCTCGCTGGCTGGGCATGAGAAGCTGAAAAATCCTTGACATTAGTCTAAACACTACTAGCAGCAACTGAAAACATCAGTGTTATCAACATTCTTCTCATACTGAACTCAAAACATAGCACCGTACCAGCTACTAGGAAGACAGTTAACTCTATCCCAGCTGAAACTAGGACAGTATGCCATGAGAGACAGTGTCAAAGGCCTTGCTGAAGTCCAGGTAGACAACATCCACAGCCTTTCCCTCATCCACTAGGCAGGTCACCTAGTCATAGAAGGAGATCAGGTTGGTCAAGCAGGACCTGCCTTTCATAAACCCATGCTGGCTGGGCCTGATCCCTTGGTTGTCCTGCACATGCCATGTCAGCACACTCAAGATGAACCGCTCCATAATCTTCCCCGGTACCGAGGTCAGGCTGACAGGCCTGTAGTTTCCCAGATCCTCCCTCCATCCCTTCTTGTAAATGGGTGTCACAGTGGCAAGTTGGACTATAATTAATTGGGATTTGAGGTTTTATGATTGTTTATAAATGCGTTTACTACACGATGCTTTGTAGTGCACTCATACTCCTTGTTTGAATCAAAATCAGCATTATGTATGCAATTAAGGTCATCCTGTGCTTTGTTCACTTTAACTGAAATAGTAGAAAGCTGGGTGGGGAAACCAGTGCTGTTGCAATTAAATTGAATAATTGATTATTTGAAGCCCATTAAAGAAAAAAGGAGGTAAGAAAATACACTGTGTTGTTTATCAGTCAACTTGAGGGAATTCATGCCTTCTGAAAATTAACTTCAATTCTTTTGTTATTGTTCTCAGTATTTACATTATTGTAGTGTTAAAGAGAACAAATACTGAGTTTCTTCAAAACTGTCGTCTTTTTCTTTATACCCTCGGGCTTCCAATTCATTTTCCTTACTCTGCTCTTTCCTTTTTCAAGCCATATATAGTGCCCATTCATTCCTCCTGTGTCCAGTGTGTTTCCTGTAATGTGTGTCGGTGTTAGGTGGTGTTCTAGGAATTTATTGTGGTGCAAGAGCAGGTGTGTGTGCCTGTGTGCTCACAACATATGCCTAATGAATATGCAGATCAGCTCCTGTTCTGAGGCCGTAAAGGTGAATGGATTATTCAGAAATCCTCTCTAAATTCTCCACTGTAACAACTCTCTGCTAAGAAGAGTAAAAACATAAGAAAAATTCAGTGATTAAAAATGTTTTAGCTTTTTCTAAGAGGATTTTTCTTAGAGTCTTCTGTCTTAAAAGTTAAATGTCATATATGCTTGATAGAGGGAAGACAGCACTGTGGTGGCTTTATGCCATACTGTTGGTGCAAGGAGGGGAGCACTAGCAAAAAGGATCTTACAGTGTCCTTGGGCTGCTGTCAGCGCGTGGGTTTTGTTTTCCCAAGGCTGGTACTTAAGCTCATCCCAACCAGCCGTGGGTGCATCACAGGCCTGCCAGCTGCTGCTGCCTGCTAAAGCACTTTATGCTGAGAATGCACACCAAGGATCTTGAAATCTCTAAAAAATCAGAAATAGTGTGGCCAGCAGAACTAGGACAGTGATTGTCCCCCTGTACTCGGCACCGGTGAGGCTGCACCTCGAGTACTGTGTTCAGTTTGGGCCCCTCACTCACTACAAGAAAGACACTGAGGTGCTGGAACGTGTCCAGAGAAGGGCAACGAAGCTGGTGAGGGGCCTGGAGCACAAGTCTTATGAGGAGCGGTTGAGGGAACTGGGGTTGTTTAGCCTGGAGAAAAGGAGGCTGAAGGGAGACCTTATTGCTCTCTACAACTACCTGAAAGGAGGTTGTAGGGAGGTGGGTACTGGTCTCTTCTATCAAGTAACCAGAGATAGGACGAGAGGAAATGGCCTCAAGTTGCACCAGAGGAGGTTTAGATTGAATATTTGGAAAAATTTCTTTACTGAAAGGGTTGTCAGGCGTTGGAACAGACTCCCCAGGGAAGTGGTGGAGTCACCATCCCTGGAGGTATTTAAAAGACCTGTAGATGTGTCACTTAAGGACATGGTTTAGTGGTGAACTTAGCACTGTTAGGTTAATGGTTGGACTTGATGACGTTAAAGGTCTTTTCCAACCCAAAAGATTCCATGATTCTATGTTGTGGAAGAAGCTTGTGAGAGGTCACAAAAATTTGGGAGAAGCATGGTGGGATTAATAAATTTGCTTTTTACTGTTGTGGATTTAGATTCCACTAGTATCTAATTCATGCAGGAAGGAAATGCTGTTACTTTTCAGGATATCTGTGTCAGAACGGTGACTTAATTGTTCAGAAAGACATGGCACTTACAATTTTTTTTTTTTTTTTTATGGTAACTCAGGATAAAAGAGAAGCCTGGAAACTTAAATGGCAGTTTCTTGATAGTACATGTCCATAGGCCACAGTAATGAAATAGCACAAGGTAATGGGAGTGGGAATCACATATTCAAGCTGATATTTATGTAGGACTTAACCTTGACTTTCTGCTCCCTTCCTTCTACTTTAATGTTTCAAACCGAAAGTAAATACAGATGAAGAATTATTTGTTGTATTGAATACTGTTCCCCAGGATACCTCTCTTCAGATAATAACTTTGATTCCAAAGATATTAAGGAGGAGGAAAATGTTTACATTGTCATTTTATAGCACAGTGAATCAAGTACAAGAACATTATCTGTAATATATGTATAATTACACAAGGGAAATGATTTAAAGGAAATGTATTCTAAGATGAACATGAATCAAGGTCTTCCCCTGCCCCAGTCCTTTATGATACTTCACTGTTAATTAATTCTTTTAGAAGTAAGTATATTGCAGCCCTCTGCACTCTCTCTGCTCCTGGTTTTCCAGGAGAATTGAAGAGCTCTGATTTGCCATGCTTGCATTTTGTAATCTCGCAGGTGAAAATGAAACCTTGCCCTTTTTAGCTAACTTTAGCATTCCTTGATGACAAAGCAGCCTATTGAATGTTGTACTGAAATCATGCAAATTGTGTGAGAAGCATGCTCCCTTCATAATACTTTTTATACTCTCAGGAATTTCTGCATTGTGAGACAGGCAGGGAATAGATGAATATATTGTAATGTGCTTAGATCAGGGATTTGGGATTTGGAGGCTCAGGTCTTCTGTTCCAAGCTCTGTCCCCATCTTGTTTTATAACCCTGGGCAAGTTAATTTTTCAATGTCTCAATTAAGTCTATTGTAAATGGCATATATGTTTCTTTTCTATCTCACAGGAGTCTGGGGAAGCTTAATTAGCACTTGTGAAATACTTCAAGATCTCCTGATGAAAAGCAGTATGAGTGCTGTGTGTTTTCAGGCTGGCTCCCCTCTCACTCCCAGTGTTACCAAATGATACCTTCTCTAGAAGGTTTGGTAAGATCTTGACTGTCATCCATAAACATGCATTGAGTAGAGCTACTTATTTTTGACCTTCCAGGAAGAGATACCAGTCCTCTACTAACCAGTTGAAATGAGAACTGGTGGTCCCACCACGCTCTGGTTAAAAAGAAACAAACAAACAAACCCCCCAAACCCACCCCAAAACTTAAAAAAAACCATCAGAACTTCAGTACTGAGCTTGTGTCTTCCAGAATTTGTTTTAGGGTGTGGCAGTTTTGTATCTCAAATTCTTCTGCCGTTGTTGCCTTTTGTAGCCAAAGGGTAGCGGTCAGGGTTAGAAATGAAACTGTGCTCTCATTGTAGAGATGTGTGTGCAAGATAAATAATGGTTTAACTTGGGGTTATTGGGAGAAGGCGGTTGTAATTATCTTTGAGGCGCTCCTTTAGGTTAGGGATGGTGCACAACCTTTTTAACAGAAGAAGTTAAAGAGGTTTACTGGAGGATATGGATGTCTTGCTCCCCCAGAATGAGTTTTGTGCTTCCTCAGGCAAAAACAAACTCTTGTAAGTGAGCCCCTGACCCAAGTGCATGCTCATCTGTATGCTCATACTCCTTTTCTCCTTGCAGCTAGTCAGGCTTGTGTTATAAACAGCCTTGCCTATCAGATTAGCCCCTGAATGAGCAGTGGAGCACAGTCATGTTGCTTTAGCAAGGGGGGATGTCTCCATCATAAATGGATTCTGCATCTTGCCTTTTTGGTAGGTGCTCTGTGGCAGGTGATGGATGTATCTGAGGCAGGGCAGACATTGATTTTTCATACAGCTGACAAGTATTCTTTTTAAGAAAGACGATGTGATAGTAAATACACAAATGCTGGGAAGTGAAAGAGGTTTGTTTTCTCATTTGAGAGGTTGTTAAGAATTGATTTTGAGGTGAGACCATCTTTTTCATTTGTGACTGATTTACATCTATGTTGTAGTAGAGAAAAAGTTTAATGCATTTGTTTTGGGCATCCAGGGCACTTGTAATGGACCCAGGCCATTTTCTTCGATTTTGTCATACAATGACAAGTTTGAGTGGCGAAGCACAATGCAATTCAGATATGCTGTTGGTTTTTCCTCCTGAGTAAACAAAGCATTTAATCTGACTTTTGAACCTCTCTCCCCAACCCCTACCCCCAAATCAGCAAGAAGTAGTTCCTGTTATCCTTATCATGTGTGTTTTATTTGAACAGTGAAGTTGCTTCCAGTTTAAAATGGTACCTTGCACCTTCTTGATTTGTAGTTGCTCAAGTACATGTAGAGAGCTATGCAACAGTTACATTAAATGGCATTGCTGTTGGAATTGAATTGCAGAATGATTGAGGTGAGATGGGACCTGGAGCTGGCCTAGTCCAATCCCCTGCTCAATTCAGGATCATCACCTCCAGCAGGTTGCTTAGAGATAAGCCCAGATGAGTTTTGAATATATCTAAAGGTGGGGACCCACAGCCTTTCTGGGCAACCTGTTCCAGTGTTTGACCACCTTCACAGTAGAAAAGCCTTTTATTTTCATGTTTAAATGGAATTTCTTGTATTTCAATTCATGCACTTTTCCTCCCGTCCTTTCACTGGATGCCACTGAGAGGAGTCTGGCTCAATCATCTTTACTCCTTCCCATCAGGCATTTATAGACACTGATAAGATCCCCATGAGCCTTCCTGAGGTTGAGCTATCCCAGCTTTCCCAGCCTCTCCTTGTATGTCAGATGCTCCAATCTCTTAATCATCTTCATGGCCCTTTGCTGGATTTGCACCAGTACAGCCATGTCTGTCTTGTAACATTTGTGTCTGTGCATGTGCATGCACACACACGTTTTAACTCTCTCTGCACAGATCAGTGCAACCCTAACGTACTGTTTGGATTTACACATGTTGTCTGTATTTTTACACACATATGTATTTTAGGATTTTATTTGGTGATACTGATACATAGGGCAGGATTTCCCAGGTGGTTCTTGTTTGATTAAATTTCAGTGTGTCCTTCATCAAATATTTGGCTTTGCTGAATAAATTGGTATGTTATGTTAGCTCATCCTGATTGACTGCCTCAGTGCTGTCCACTAGGTACAGAAAGGTAATAATCAGTGTTTCAGTAGCTGTTATATTTTCATTTAAAGGAAAACATACTAATTCTCTTTTGAGACAATATACAAGAAGGGACAGATTTGTTGGTGAAATACTGACTTATCTGGAATGTTTTCTGTTAGAAGCCGAGACTTTTTTTTAAGAGAACTTGTACAATTTATTTGGCTCTTTTAGAGACCTGAAAAGGCTTCTAGTACTTGGACCTCCTTAAAGTCTGGAGGTATCCCTACTGTCCAGGTGGCTTGGCTTTGTAGAACTAAACTTAAAGTGTGTTCAAATTCTGTAAATTGAAAAAGCAAAGTCAATTTATTCTCTGTTGTGGTATATTGAATGAGTTGGGGCTGTGCGTGGTTTAAACTTATTCACTAAACCCTTTATTGGGAGTGGTGCTATAAAGGGTAGTGTTGCATATTTGATACCTCCAAAATCCTTTTTCTGCCAGCACTCTATTTTAAACTTATTTTTGCGTTTGTTCACATCTTAAAATAGCATAGCAGGCTTTGTAGGAAAAAGGGGAGGGGTTTTTCATTGATGGATTTAAAATTGACTAGAGAAATCTCTCTGTGGAAGTAGATTCCTGCTCTGTATCGTGGATACAGGCTCTCTGCCCAAATCCATCCTGGCTTAATCTGGCCTATGGTTGTTCACTCTTGTATGTTCACGCATGGCTCCATCAGTCCTTCTAGTTCCCGTTACAGGATTGATAGTACTGCTTCTCTGCCTGCTCAGACCAATCTTATTAAATTTAATGATTTGCAAAATATGACCGACTACCTGCTTGCAGTAGTCTGTAAACTGCAAGCACTACAAGTAGTCTTGGAAACACGTTTAATAGTATTTTAAATGCATGTGTTAAACAGGGTAAGAGAAAGCTCCTCAAGGCAGGCCGGGCCTCTGCTCTAAGCTCCTGCTGCTTTAGTGAGGAAAGGCATAGGCATTTATATAGGCTTGTACGTGTAACACAAGATCAATGGTGTGACTACTTTAGTACCCTTTTTCCCTGAGTCTGAATAAACTCCTGGTTTAGGATTATTCTTCTCTGGATCAGCTGATTGCCGAGGTCGTACAGGCCCCTCTCTGGCTGTAGAGAGGCTTTGGTTAGTATCTGAGTGCTCATGAGGTAACAGCCACCACCAGAGCAGAGCTGGCCTCAGTAGTGTCTTTAACAGATGTGAGTCTTCTCAGATGATGGATGTTCTCCAGTAGTAATATCCCATCTCCCACTCAAAACTGTAGAACTCTATCCACATCATTAGCCCCAGCCCCAGGGACTACATACCACTGTGGGCAGAGAAAGGAACAAATCCCCTGTATTAGGATAAGATATGATCCTGGCTAGCGTAAGGATCTATAAATGTGTCTATACCTTGCTCCTTCCTTATGGCTCATCACACGCCTATCTTGGGGAGCAGGTAACCTGGGCTGTTGGTGCAGGCAGCAGACCTCGTGCCTGAAACTTAGTTTGCTTTTATAGCTCTGATCTTTTGCAGACTCGCACAACTGAGCCTACTTGTGCTTTGAGCTGATTGTAAGGCAGCTTGGGCAGGCTGCTCTGTATGACCTTAAGCACAAGGGAACTGGCTGTGTTGCAAAATGCTGAGCTCAGCAGTCTGTTAATGTACCTGTAGCACTTAAAATTTGACTTGAGGATGGAGCAAACTGTCTTCAGTTTGGGCCATAGGCTAAGTGAGTTTCCTTCTATATAAGAAAACCTGCAAATGTCTGCGTAATGTTATCCTTGCATTAAATTACCAGTAATATTGGCCATTAGTCTTGTTTAGGAGTGATAAAAGGGAAGGAGAGTAGCAAAGAAGTACAACTTCTAAAGTGCAAGGGAACTTGAGAAGCTCAGGAGGAGGAAGGAGTGAGCAAAGCAAGCCATGAGAGAAAAATGGGCTGTGCTGAGCTCAACCACTATGCAAGTGGATGTAAAAAAGGGGTCTGTGCCTGTTTCAGAGCATCCCAGGCCATACTTTGCTCTCTATGCCTTCCTAAAAGACCTATTATCAGCTGGAGGAAGGTGAGGATTTCTTAGGGATTAACAAACCATGGGAGGACCTGGGCTGCTGTTAGTCTGCTTGGTGATTTACTGTTCCATAGATGATTTCAGAGTTCCCCCTGCAAAGACTTATGCTGCAAGAAGCACTTTTTCCAGACTTGAAAGAAAATTCCTTTCCTCAAAGGCAGGTAGGAGGGGTAAACAAAGGTAGTGCTGAGTAAGTCTCTTTTCTGAATGTGTTGTTGTAAGCTGCCCTTGTTTTGTACCTTCTGTTTTGAGTACTGTTTGGGTGGGAGGTCTATGTCAGTCATGCCGATAAATGGCCTGAGTCTGAATTACTTTGTAAAGCCCCTTCAGGTAGCCCTTAGGGCTGATGGGTGGTAAGAGGAAGGAGGCAGAAGGAAAACTGGGGGCTTGTAAATATGACAGGAGTAGGGTACAAATGGGAGGAAAACACAACATGGGGGACGTTTTGGGCTAGCTAAGAATCGGTAACTTTTATTCCTGCCTCTTCTGGGTATTCTGCGTTATTTGGAGCAAGCCTAGTGCCCTTGGCCTATACTCCTGGGGCAAGTGCTTGAGTGCTGACCATACCGATGACCCTTCGCTGGGCTTGCTTTCCCCGTCCTCTGGTCCATCCCTTGCCTGATGCTGTAGTCTTCATCAGAGTTCAGATGGATCCTTGTCAAGATGGCACATCTGCTGGCAGGAATGCTCTGACCTGCTCTGTCAGATGGATGCTGTATCTCGCTCGTGGTCCCCAGCACTTGGAGGGTCCTGGGGGTGTAAAAGCCAAAGGTCTGCCTGGGGCACCAGCTGTGCAGCTGTGTGTTAAATGCAACCAATGTTTCTGCCTGGCGAGATGCTGAAATCTCATTACGAGAGTGCTCTTGAAAACTGAATGCTGAAAAGGAGCTGTGATGCCAGGTAATTACAAAAGGCTGTAATTTCTCATAAGTTGGTGTTTCAGGATTCTACTTGCAAAACCCCTTAAGATACTTTTTTCCATCTTTTTAATGAGGAATCCAGAGGTGCACTGCCCTGTTTAATGTCCCAATTATAATTTCCCACCACTGAATTTTTAACTAAATATATTTCAAAACTTACTGTTGAATAAGTGCATCCTTCCTTGTTTCTTGCCTGCTTTGAAGAATCTTAACAGCTGACCGGGAGCTCTTGGACAGAACTGTATTCCCTTAGACATGTGGTTATGGTGACAATAAGGTTGATAAACTAGAAACTTTTTGGAGTGGGTGGGAAGACAGGAGAAAACTGTGACAGTTTTCATGGTATTCTTCAAACATTGCTTAATTTTTCTGTCGGAAATTTTCAAGTTTTATATTATAGGACATTGAAATTGAGTTTGTTTTTCTAATGAGAAAAATCTTGATCAATAATAAATATTTGTTGAGAAGCTTTCTTTAGCAGAGAATGTGGAAATGCTTTTTGCTTCAATTCAGAACAAAACATTACTTTGCACTGAACAATTAAAATCTATTGATTTTTAACTTGGAGGTATTAAAGTAAGGAAATTAATGTCAGCTTCTAAATTGCTTTCTCCTGTTGCTGTTTTGTCATCCAGATAAAGCCTTGCATATATAGCTGACTACTTTTTTTTTTTTCCCCAGCACCTTCCTCCAAATCTCTTAAAATGTCTGTGCTTAGCTGCAGATATGCACAGACTGTTGCTTGTCAGAATTACTAATGGGTGTCTGTTTGCATATGCAGAAATATTTCTGAATTTGATAGTAAGAGAAGTGCTTTTGTGAAGCCTCTACTGGCTTGGGAATCTGATGAACTTTGAAAGTTTTGTCATGTTTTTCTGCTCCATATGCATCCCATCCCTGCCATGTGTATTTTCTACTGTGGTGAAAAATATAAAGTTGTAAACTTTATCCCAAATCAGAGATTGAGTCAAATTATGTTCTTGGGGTTTCTCTTTAAATTAAAGGATATTAATCTGCACAAAAACTCTCCACACAAGCTAGCAATCCCTGCTGAGCAAAGAAAGCTGTGAATAACCCCCCCTGCTCCTACAAAGCCATGTGGCCTTCTGCAAATATGTTTTTTACCACCTCAAAATAAGAAACTATGTGAACAAGTTTTCAAGTTTGGGGTTGATCCTCCCCCCCCCCCCCGCTCCCCTTTTTTTAGGGTTTAAAGCTTAAGATAATGTAGCTGCTTCTAATTCAAACAGTCTGCACTCTTGTGTTTTGACTCTTAAACAGTGTAGGGTTTTCTGTATCTTCATTTTGCAACTAAAAAGGTTGAAGGGTGTGTGTATATACGTTTGTGCACATAGCCTAATGCAGAAGCGGGGACAGAGGCTTCTGGGGAGGTCTTGAAGAGAGTTCTTTTATTGCTAGCAAAGCTGGAAAATTGATTAGCAATCCTATAAGTAAATGCTGTGACTTTGTTTTGAATTTCTTTGCTATTAATTATTAAAGGTAAATTACAGTGTTAAAAGAGTCTGTGGAAAGACTAATTTACACATATGGGCCAAAGTGTCTTTTTTAGGTATGGTAATTTCCAGTACAGCAAGAAGGATGCTTAATAAAAGGCTTGGGGGGAGGAGTTGGGAGATTAATTTTTAGATTGAAAAAAAAAAAATCTGTTTCTGATCTATCTTGCTCTCATTGTTGCTGCTCACAGATCCAAAAGTCGGATGCTTACATTTTATATGATATCATTCATATAGGAGGGGAGACATGAGGCATTCTTTGAATTTATTTCAAGGTTTGCGTATTAACAACTGAGCAGCTGTGCTCAAGGGTCTGCTTCAGAGCCCATCAAAATATGTGGAAACGCTCCTGTTGACTTCTTGGAACTGACCCACAACCATTCCCTACTTGCAGCTTTTTTGAAACAGATGAGTCCCAGCAATTTTTAAGCCATCTTTCTTCCTGTGATCTTCTCTTGAAAGCATATCTCTGTTTGCAGACCTTAGACAGGATTATCACTGACAGTTCAGCTGATAGACCAAGCACTTCTAGGAGGTGATGGTGCTTAGCTCAAGTTCCAACAGGGACAGAGACCTTATGCCACTTGGATTGCAAATCCTCGCACTCTGTCAATATTTGGTGGTTCTACTTCTCATCTGTTGGAATATTGCCCTACTCAGAAAAACAAACATTTGCTCTTCCCTCATTTCAGTATTGGGCTGTGGGAGAAAGGTGGTGATTACTGCTTCATACCAAGTGCCTAAAATGCATCTAACTGCTACCGTTTCTTTTTTAAATGCCAACTTGTTTTTCTGCTTGGATTGCTGAAAATAATGTATGTGTGTGTAACTGCTCTGCAACATATGCAGATGGAGGCGCTGACTAACTGTGAGGTTTTGGGAGTAGCTTGGCCCAGTATTAAAAGGATTAATCATATATGTGAAGTTATGTATATAGTTTCACTTTTGCTGAACATAAAGCTTATCTGGCACCTATGGTATTATATTTGGGCTGGTGTCCAAAAATAAAAAATGGTCAATAACAATTGCCAGCTACTCTGGCAAGGAACCAATTATCCCATTCTGTTTCCATCCCTCTATGCACATGTCAATAAATAATCACTCAGCCATGATCCTAATCAGCGCTCTCTGATTAAACGTGTGTCCTGAAAGCTTCTGAACTGTAAGTGGTGGCAAACATCAAAATGCCTTTACTTATTTCTATTTCTTTCGATCTGTTAAAATATCTATTAAGGCCTTAAGTTGTTTGACCACACTTAAAGTACACTATGGAAAATCAGTTACACATTGCAGGGACTGATCCATATTGACACAGAAATACCCATGCACTGTATGAACAGTGTAATAGCTCTAGGAAAGTGTCTCAGTACTGAATAATGGGATATTATGCTGCAAGTAACTGGATTTCTGTCTGTTTTGGAGCTGTTTGACTTTGAAAGTTGTACAAAGTGACTTTGTAGTTGTTCTTGTTTGCAAGAAGATTTATAATAAGCTGTTCTACATGGAAATTATGCATCTTCAAGACTTTAAGATAAATCTAAGATTAAAAGAATTACTTTATAAACAGTAGATACAGTTAGTAGTAGGTGTTGGTAGAGATGAGGGATTTTAAAGACTGTAGGGTGGTTTTAGTGGTAGTTGTGAAGGCAGCATGTTCCCAGCATTGCTGGTAGATTCCCCAGCCCACAGCCATGCTGTGCTCGAAAATAGTGATCAGTTTAGCACTTGGGTCAGTATCAGAGCTGCAGCAGACAGCATCAAATTGGTTCTTGGGTTCTGGAAAAGCACGCAGCTGTGGCTGTGTGACTTTGAAACATAGGTGGTATTTGTGTTTCTCCATGTACATGCCCTGTAATGCAGGAAAAAAGCAGTTGTAGAGAAAACTGTAATGACAACAGTGTGGGTGTTTCTAGGGGCCCCTTGCATTGCTAGTGTGTTCACCGTTGCTGGAAGTCTTGTGTTATGATGTCAAGTATTGTGCCATGCATCTTTAATTTTGATGACACACTTTTCCTTTGAGTGTTGAAGAGCAGATGTCCTTTTAGTTTTGGAGTTAACATGTGGATGTTGGAAGAGCTGCTGGAGTAAGAGGCTGAGGCTTTGTAGGCAGAGAATGAAATTTGCCAGAAGCACAATTTAATGTTAAATGTAAATGTAGGGCTGCAGATGGCATTCTCGTGTTTTAAGCATGGGAATTCAAGCTGCTGCTGAGATGATTTTGAATTGTCTTCCAATGTGGAAAAGCTGAAGCTGCATGAATTGGACTTTGGGTTTTCCTTTGTTTTGAGGAGAACAGATTGCTCGTTTTATAACTTGACAGCATTTTGCCCTGAAAAACAAAACCGAGTTCTCACAAAGTTACAGGTGCAAGGTGCCTAGGCTGTGACAGATTTTTCTTGTCTAGCTGCTTTGTTTATTACCTGATTCCAGCCATGTTGGATTTCATGCATCAGTAATCATTTAATTTGTAATGATCCTGAACTTCCATGAACTTTCTGTGCCCAGGTTTCTACCAAACAAAATTTGTTTTTAAAGAAAAGGAAGTGCTGCTTTCTATTGACTCTCCCAGGAAAAAAAGGGGGGGGGGGGGGGGTAAATAGTAGTATTCTACCTATTTGCATTTAGTTCTTTCAGTTAGACGTGTCGGTATTTTCAGTCCTTGGTCCAAATTGTTGCTGTGCAATTGTTAGCAACTGGTTTACCCTGTCCCATCTGCATTTTAGTACAGTATGAGTTATAACACTCAATTTTGTAAACCTTTTCTTGGGATGAATAAAAATGTTAAATATAAAAGTTGTGATATTTTAATTTGACAATGGCTCAAATCTAGTAAAATCCTTTTCTGTGCTGTACCAAAACCTTTGCTACTGATGTTTATTTTGCTGTCTTTCCTGATGCTTAAATAAATGAGGTACATCCATAGAAAACAGTTACTTGAGATTCTGTAATGTAGTAACTACCATAGTTTAAAAACAGGGCAGGGGGGAGATAAGGTTTCTATTGCAGCCTTTCTAGCCTAACATCCTTGGATCTACACTGTGCTGTTATTTTGGAGATCATTTGCTCCAATGTGTAGTTGTGGTTAGACCCTGATCTCAGTTTTAAGGTAGTTTAGCTCTTAATAGGATCAGCCTACTTGACTTCAGTAATAGTGAACTTGAATGTATAAATTTTATGCAAAGAAAGTAATATTTATCAAATAGTTCAGTCAAAGATCTTTCCGTGTATAGCGCTTTGTCTGATGCTTTGGTTTTGGGACTTCCCTATTTCTTCCTCTATCAATTCATCTGGAGCTCCTGCCTGTGGTAGAATTTGAGGTTATTTGGGCATAATCTGGCTATTTCCAGATGCTCTGCAAACTGGTCAGATCAGTAGCTTTAACTGAGTTGCAAGACTTTTTGATGATATACGTTATGCACACAAAAATCAATGTTATCTAGAGCTTCCCAGATAGATTAAACAGGCGGCAAAGGTCTTGTTGAAGTCGCATGCCCATGCACAGTTAAGCCAGCGCGCTTGTGCCACTTTGGACATACTGTTTGTTCATGATACAGCCCAGGTCATGACACACTTGCCTGCTCTTCTGTGAAGCTGCATAACATCAACTTTCGTAAGGCTTGCACTACTGTGCTGAGAGTTTCGGAAGAAACCACATGCTAGATCCATATAAAGGAACCATCCTTCTGGCACCTTTGTGCAGTCAAGGCACAGCTGAATTCCCTCAAGGAAGAAAGAATGCATTTAAAATATACTCTTCTGAAGAGTGATACATCTGTGCCTGAAATCTGAGAACTGGTGTACAAGTTCAACTTCATCACAGTGCACAGTTGTTTCTCCCCTCGTAGAAGGGATGTGTAAGGGCACAGATGTCATGTAACAAGTATTAATTCCTTAATACACCAAGAACCTATTTAGTTACTGCTGTGTCACTTCTATATTAAAAAAACCTTCTATATAAGAGAATTTGAGAAAAATAATTTGTAGAAGTAATTTTTATGAAAGAGCTGGGGGGTGGTGTTTTTGTTTTTTTAACTCCCTGAAAATAATTTAGTAGTTCAACAGGAGTTGTTTTCAAATTAAGGTTGTCTTTGGTTAAGCAAGATGTGTAAATGGTTCTTAAAGCCCTCTGTGCACTTCATAAAAGCATAAAGCAGCTCCATATATTGTCTTTCAAATCCTGAATTTTGCAAACCAGCTACTCTGACTGCTGTGTTTGGGGTAGGGCTCACCGACCATCCTATGAGATTGGGGGAATCTTGTCAACTGCGGTAATTTGTCCAATCTAAATAGGCAGAGGCCACACTAAAAGTGGTTTGTGTGTGTGAGAATGTGTGTGTCCAGAGGGTTATGTACAAAATATTCAGGAAGCTTAACTTTTATTACTTTGGGGTAAGTTAATAGCAGTTGTCACTACACTGAACATGGAAAATTGCATAATGTGAACATACTCTGTGTCAGAGGAAACTTGATGGTGCTGTAGATGACACGATCAATAGAAAAAGAAATATGAACAGATCAATAATTTCAGATGGCTCTTCTGATTTGGAGAGAGGCACAGCATTGATTTGTAAAATAAGAGTATGGATGCAGCAGTTAAAATACGCTGTGTGTACATGTATTAGATAATAAAATAATGTGAAATGCCCTCAGCCTCAATCAAAGGCAGATAGTAAATCATCAAACGGTAACATGCATCCCCTCTGAAGCAGGATGCTATGAAGGATACAAATGAACACTGGAGCCATGCAGAATGAACTGTCTATGAGAGAGAGAAAATAAAACCCAAAGATTATGTTCATCAATCAGGAATATGAACAGTCCTTGCTCCACATTGTGTAGTTGTCCTGCATGATGGCATGGGAGAATTAAAAGTGTTAGAGGATCATAGCAAAGCAGAAAGCATCATCTGATTTGGTTTGCTACTGTGGACATCTCAAAGCTTTTAGCAAGCAAATTCCAACAACTGTTTTGAGAACTACTTAAATATATAAAATCAGGAAAATTCAGCTTTCTTTCCTGAGGTGTCCTGCTTCTTGCCAACATAAACATAGAGAGAAGAGCTGACTTTAACTGGGACTCATTGATGTCCCAGAATTTTTGTTTGTTTGTTTATTTTGCTCTTAGACTCCATTCTGTTTATAGTCTAGGTGGTGCACCCTTCCCTAGCCTCAGTTCCCTAAATGGGTACCAGTGTTCTGGGGACAGATGTTGCATACGATTCCATTGTTAGTAGTGTATGAAGTGGGGAAATCCAACAAGATGGTATAAATAGGTAAGGTCCAAATGGTATGCCTGTAGTAAACAGCAGCAAGCCCCTATATCTGGATGACAAAAAGATGTTGACATTGACCAAATGTTAGTGACAGAAGAATTGCATTATTAAAAAAATACACCCCCTGCCGCCGTGTTCTGTGGCACTTCAGTGTCCCTTCCTCACATCCTTGTACCACTGTGACTTCAACCATTGCTGTGTTTCTAGATAAGCATATCACTTTTAACATGCCATAGGTTATACTACTTCAGGTTTGGGTATGTATTAAGCTAAACTAGATGGGTTTTGTGTGACGTGGGTTAACGTGCAAAGGTAAGTTATGAACTGCCTTTACAAATTTCCTGCTCTGAATACATGATTGAAATTGGATATCTGGGACCTATGTGATATGGCACACTGCAGAATTGCTCAGAATTGAATATTGTTCTGCAGGTTTTCTGGCAGTTTTCAGGTAGGCAGTGGCAATTAATTATTAAGAACCATACATGCAGTTGTGATGTTCAGTATTAAAGTTTCTTTCTTTCATTTGTGATTTCAGAAAGTGGGGTTTTATCTTCCTGAATGCCCCTCCATGTTTTGAGCTGAGTGTATTCTTCACTTGCTTTAGGGGAAATTTATAATATTAGTAAGAATCAAAAGCTACAACTTTCTAGTTGTCAGATGCCTTTGCCGCAGCGGTGGAGACAATGATTGTCCTTTAAAGGGCAAATTTCAAGAGTTCTTGTATCCTCTGCCAGAAAAGATGCAAGGTGAGTCTAGGTAGTGACTGCAAGTGTGTACGCTACACAGGTGTGTGTTCTGTTACGTCTGTGTATTGGGGGGGAGCCTCCAGATGCCAAAATCGCATGGACGTAAAGTCTTTCTCGTCCAACCATGTAGACAGTCTATGTTTATGTTTAGAAGTTGTACAAGATAAGCAATGTCATTACGGTTATAACTTAACATAATATAACTTCACAAGATAAGCCCCACACTGGGCTGCTGAGTGGGCTCCTCTGTGCAGAGAAAACTTCATACTACTTTGAAAAGGTGGTAAGCAGCCTGTTGCTGCAATCTTTGCAAAGCAAATACATGTGTGAAGTCCCTGTGAGACTTACCTGAGCAGAAACTGTACTTGAGGATTTGGAACCTTCTATGCCTATGTTGGTATTATTGGGAAAGCTAAAACCAAAATAATCCCTCCAAACCAACTTCCAAATAAGCCGTTTTAGTTATCCAGCCTTGCTTTGCATCTAAATGATATGTTGTCAAAGATAATGTTGTAGAGAGATGTTGAAGTATTATAAAAACATTATTGAATTAAAATGCGAGAAAGATCCAGCCCAAGCCATTCTATAAATATCTTATTATGAAAGGCTCAGAGATGTTTCTGTTAGCAAATTTAAAATAATCATTAGAATCCTTCAGCAGATTGCTGTTAATTGGATTGAGAATTAAACAGCTTTGTATAAGTGCAAAGTTAATTAATAGCTCATTACTTTTTAATAAGGCAAATTCATTTGGAAATAAAAAGATGCTACGGAGTTTACCACAGATTTGATATGAGATTGGGAATATCACCCATTCTTGTCGTGGGAGAAAAGATTTATAATTAAGTTGCAAAGGTTGGCTGGTGGTGGGGGAAATGTAAAGGAACAGAATTGACTTCCAAATCCTCGAAGGGCTTGAGCCCCTGAGATCCCTTGATGTGCCTTGTGATGCTGTGGAGTGGCCGGCTCTGTCCCCTGACTCCCCTCTGCTGCTGGGGAGTTCGGTGCTCCAGAAAGGTGAGGCACTGCAGAGCAATAAGGGGAATCTAAGAAACCCCAAAGCATTGTGCAGTTAAGGTAAACATTTTTAAAAAGGCATCCTTTTTCATAAAGGGCTTCCTACATATCAAAATGTTTGTGGCTTTTTTCCTTTCCTTTGCAAGTACTTAACCTTTCCCAGTCTCTTCACCAGAACTAGCTTACTTTCGCTGTTGCTTCCTCCTTCCTCACCTATATCCTCCGACTGCTTCCATCTGCAAACAGGCTCTTGGTTCTGTGATTTTTCCTAGTCCATATCTCTCTCATGCCTCAAACGTGCTGGTTTAGCTTCATACCAGCAAATTGCAGAAAAAGGACCTGCACCTTAATCTTTGTGTCTCTAGCTGCTTTTATTTACGCCTTGTAAGCTGTACTGAGGAAATGTTTTGTGCCAATGATCCCAAAGGAGGCCTGGAAAGCAGCCAGGCTGGCCCTGGTTCCTGAAGATCAGAGATTGAGAGGATGCCTTCACCATGTAGTAGATCTGGAAATGCTGGTGTAGCCAGTTTTTGCTCTGTTAGTGTGTGCTCTGTTCTTGCAGCAGAGCGGTTGAGCAAGATGTCATCACACCGAGTGAAATGCCTTCTGCAAGTTTAAAGTATCTTTGTCAACACTTACCCTTACTGGTATTCAGTAAGTTTTTTATGGAAGAGAGCACAATAATCTGTCACAGCCTGTTATTTCAGTCAACATGGGTTTATGGATGAATTGTATTAGTTTTCTTTAATTCTTGATTAATTGAGTTCTGTATTAGCTGATCAATTATTTTACCTGGGATTGATGCCAAGTTGAAAACTCTTTAGTTGCTCAGGTCATTTTATTTGCCCTTTTAAAATATATCCATTAAAAAAAAAACAAAAACAAACTGCGCTGCACACCTCTTCTATTTTGTCATAGTTTTTGCTTTTTACTCAGTAAATAAAAGTAATTCACATAACTTCTTTATTATTCCACCACCCCTGCCCCACATGCACCGGGGCATTTCTGAACTTGTGTTCTAGAGCTAGATTTCTTCTGTGTTTCCCCATTTATGGGGGTGGCAGTACGTGGTAGGTATTTTCCTATGCAGGGGAAGAATTCTAAAAGTGTCACTTCCCTGTATGTGTAGATCCAGAAATCTGTTTTCTTTCACATTCCTCTTTATTTTCTTCTTTGGCCACAGTTAGCAAAGTGGTTTCCAGTCATATTGAAATATGATTAACACTATGTACCAATTATTAAACCTGTTTGTTTTTAAAAGTTTATTTTTTCCCCTTTTTCTCCTCCCAAGTGATGTCAGGATACGATCACCATCTGCTTTCCTCTACTCCACCCTTTCTCACCTATAAAATACAACTGGTGTAAAACTTAGCCAAGTGAAAAGTCTATTATCGTGGCTATAAAGAAATCTTTATTGCTTCTTGATACCTTTGAGGGGAAGGAAATCCCCTTTGTGTTACCTTGCTACAGCCTCCTGGCTTGTGCTGAACAGGATCTGGCCATGCAGCAAGACCAGCCAGTTGGTTCACAAGTTGCTTTTACAAGCAATAACTGGAAATGAATAAAGAGTGCAAGCTCATTAATTTTGTGGCTTCTTGAACCATCACTTTTGGGAAGAGGTAGAAGATTTGAGAACTGGCTTGGAAAAAAAAATAATGGTACCAGGCTTGAAAGCTGGGGCGGGGGGGGGGGGGGCGCATCACCTGCTATCTTTAGGGAGTGTTACAACTGCAGATGAAAGCAGAACATTAGCAGTAGCTATTTTTAGAGTAAGGACAAGGAAAGTAATTTAAATATTAAGAAGCAGTTTTGTTCCCAAATCAAATAAAGCTTCACTAGAATCCCCCTGCGAATTGGTGTGTCAGTTAAGGAGCTCCACGAACTGATAAATACCCGACAGTGCATTTTTGACTGCCTCCATCACTTCTAATCCTCGGGACTCACTGTGCCATGGATATACCTTGCAGATGGACCCATCTGTGCACTGACCTCAGAGGTCTCTAGTGATCAGTGGTTTGTCATTTGAAATCCCTGCTTAAAAATTTTTTAGAGAACACCTGGAGACATTTAGCATCCCACCCCTCAGTTTATCTGTTACTAATATATTGAGAAGTGTATAGAAATCACTGGGTTAGAAATGTAGTTAAGGATTTCAAGTATTACCTGGAGAGAGGGGAGGGGGGAAGTACCCCAAACCCCTCTAGGCTCATTTAGAAATAATTAGGTCAGAACAAATGCCTGAACCACACAGCTGATTTGTCAGCTGTTTCTAGGCTGTGTGGACATATTTCCAGGACCCTGTTCCTAGGAGTTTTCTAACCTGATCTGGAGCATGCAGGTGAAGTGATGGTCACTGTATCTGTGATCCTAGCCAAAACTTTGTGGTATTAAATGCTTTGAATGGAGGAGTTCTCCAATTGAAACTGCATCACCGTAGGCAGCTAATCAACATGACTTAGATGGCAGCAGGACTGGGGGGTTTGCCTTTAATGCTGGGATTTCACCAGCCTGTGCTTGATCTTGGTTTACACACCAGGGTAAATGCTGTGTGCCTTAACCATTTAGTACTCTGCAGTACTCATCACTGCCAGCTTTACAGCCAGAAGAGTTATGCTAAATCCTGGTATGATTATCCACAGGTCTGTAATTTCCATCTGATGCAGTTATTTTTTTTACCTATTAATGTGTTGTTTTGTTCCAGTGGTAAGGAGAGATGATAGTTCGAAAATCCAGGATGCACGTTCAGATATGATTGTCTAATTAGCGCAGGAAGGAGTTGAGGGGTTGCATCTTGGGATTAAAAAAAGCAAATGTAACCCTGATTACTGCTGCAGGCAATGGCAGTGCAGGCACTGAGAAGTTGGCTAATGCAGCTCTTGCTGCTTAAAAAAAAGAAAGACACTGACTGGGCATCAGTATCACTTATAGGCTCTCTGAGGCTTCAAACCTTGGCTTCTTCTAAGCATTTTTTTATTTCAAGGTATTTTAAAATAAGCTGAAGATGAACTGATGTTTTTAATTGAGTGCTTACATTGTAAGCTTCAGTGAAGGAGTGGATTTAAAATAGCTTGAAATAAGAATGTTTGTATTCTTGTGATATGGCAAACAATCACTGGATCTTCAAGTGTACTGAAACAGTGGCCTTAGAGCCAGGAAATTTGCTTAATGTAAGAAAACTATTTCTTAAATAAAAGTCCATGAAAACTATTAATTTCTGAAGCTATTTGTTATTGCTTCTGACTAGTCAGAGAAAAATCTTTGACCATTAAGCCATTGAAGAGACTATCTTGTGAATAAAAGGGCTACCAGGGTGGATATTTTCTTCTCTGGGTCATATGTGACTTGCCTTAAATATCATAGGGATTCTCAAATTTTGGCTGATTTTGTGTAGATGAAGTTTAGAGAGGAACTTTATTACTGTTGGTGTACTTCGTGCCATCTCAAGTGCTCGCTGCAACCTGGCTGCTTTTTGGAGCGCTTTCTCCAACAGGCATGTCTGGGGAGGAGCAGCGTTGACCTGGAGAGTGGGATGAGGGAAGGAGGATACTGTGGACTTCATCTTCCTGTGGCTAAAATTTTAGGACGTTACTTCTGCTGTTCTGAGGAAGTGGTCTTTAATCATGAATCAGCAAAAGAGTTATGGGTCTTAGTGTTTTGTCTACTAATGTAACCGGGTTCAAGGTCTCCGTAAAACTGATGTTTCCTGGAGTCTGCTTGCTCCTTCTTAACAGCTCTTTTGGTGCCGTTGGGTGGCTGCAGCCAGCAGGTTAAGCTCTCTGGGTGTTTGCTGAATGGCCCTGTGCAGCTCAGCAGGGCAGCAGGCATCTAGCAAGGACCACCAGCAGCATTACCACCTCTTAATAGAGTCAGGGGTGCGAATGGAGCGGTCATGTGGCCAATACTGGTCCTACCTGCTATGTTAGCCCCTTTTTTGGAGAGAAGGTGGTGATGAGGTGTGGCCTGTGCTTTGTTTCATGTTCTTTGCTGAGACCTGGAGGGAAGCAGGGGCAGCAAGGTGGCTTTTGCCTTAGGTAAGGGTTAATTGTGTGTGATCATCAGGAGTGGTGAAAAATAGACATAAAGGTGTGAAATAGTCTGCTCCTGTGTGCTGTCTTTGGCAGAACAGCCTGTGATTAAAAACTCTGGGTTACCATCCAAATCATCTCTTAGTTTTAGGGGTCAACAAGATCCTTTCCTTGGTTATGTGTTTAAAAACCTGGTAAAAACCCAAATGACTAAACAAGTTGTTTCCCCTCTATGTATCTAGTATTTGTTGTGGGACTGGGATTTTCTTGGTTTGTTTGAAGATGTTTTGTTTCTTTTGTGGCTGACTTGTGATAAATGTTAAGGTAATGATAAATTGGGCTCATCTTTGTGCTTCTCAACTTTTTCATTGCAACTTCTACTAATTATAGTAGGAACTTAATCCGTGCAAGCTCTCTGAAGAACTTGAGTTGTAAATGTTATTGTAAACTGAAACATTGATCATCCTACAAGCAAATGAATGGAAAAGGAAATATCTGATGCTTCTGATAAGGCTATGGGAGAAGATGGCTGAGAGTTGTGGGGTTTTTTTAAAGCTCCTGTAATTTTTGTTACTTTTTTGATACATAGACAAACCACGAGTTGTGCATGTAAAATGCATTTTGTATTGGTGTACGGATAGCAACGCTGCTTTTATTTACTTTGTTTTTGGAAAATGAAATTCTCTTGAAATGTTTTCTAGGAGGAATCGGTAACAAATTTGTAATATGTCTCTCTGCCCAAAGCAAGTGTCTTTTAAGGTGATGGATGGCTGGAAAGATGAAATTTGCACCTTCTGCAGACTGTTTTCCACCACTTACCTCCAGACGTGTATAAATCTTCCAATATTTTCCCTTCCAGCATTGCTGTGAGATGTCTCAGTCTTTCATCTGGCATTTTCATTATGTTTCAGGAATGTTCGAGAGCAATTGTATTTTATATCAGTGAATGTAGCCAGAAGATGGACTTGGTCACTGGTTCGCTCATAGATTAGCCTTGTCTGCTCTGTATTTCTGATCTTTTTCGTGAAATGCCATCTTTTATTCATTTTAAGAGATTTAAATCTGTATTAAGGAAAACCAGTTTTCGTAGATCCGCAGGTCATACACTTCTGCTTATACTGTATGTGGTCAGCCCTAAAGTGATATACCAGTTGCAAGACCCAGTATCTCTAGGGAGATCTAGGTGACACTGGATGTCAGTTTGACTTGTACATAGTTTTGGTGTGTTTTGTATCATGGTGCCCACTATATGTTTCATTTTCTACAATTTTTTCTTTGTCAGCTTAAAGAAAGTAAAGAATAATAATTAGTGGTGAGTAATAATAGTGGTTGAAGTTGGTACTCAATGTGAATTAGCAAATAGGAGTTCAAAGGCATAATTGGCTCTTCTGCGCTATGGGAGCCTCACAGTTGAAGAGAAGCTAAATCTGTGGACATAAGCTGTTGTCTTCTCATTACAGGTGAGCAAGTGAACACAAATACCGTGTGATTGGTATCCAGCTGACAGCCGCTTATAAATCCTATACTGTTTCCAGGATTGAACCACAAGATGATGTATAGGGCAAGGCTGAGGAACAGTATAGAGTCAGGAAGTTAAATGAATACTTCTTAAGATCTGTTCTCACTTCCTATCAATCCCCCTTTCCAAAAGGGGCAAATAAAATGCATGCTGCTTTCAAAGAGAATGATGGTACTGCGGAAGAGACGTTTTGCCTCAAGGAAATATACTTGAATAGGTGCTAGCTTAAACAACTGAATAATTTATTTTGAGAATAAGGCATAATTTTGTGTATTTCAAATGTATATTTTTTGGTCTTTTTCTTATTTACCCAAAAAGTTGTATGTTTTTTAAGGAATTAAAGGAAACGTTAGGGTTTTGTCCATGTCTGGTAATGCAGTGCTAGCTTTGTCAAAAGACTTAATTTACTTCTCCTATATATTTATTAATTAAGCTCATTTTCAGATATGGGCATTTAAAGAAGAAAACACAGCAATAGGTACCTACATGCAGCATCAGCCATCAATCCCTCATTTAACCATTTGGCCTGGCCAATGTGACCTTCCTGGCTGGAGTATTGCACCGCTGATGCAGGTGGCTGAACACTCTCCAGCCATGTGTGTACCCAAAAATCTTTGTGGGGCTGTCCTCCTCTGACAGCAACAGCTTTCAGTAAGTGCTTGGCTGTCCTGGGCATCTGCTTTTGGGGGAGAAAGCCTCTGTATGTTGTTGTTAATATTCTGACAGTAACCTTAAGAATACTACCCCCCCCCCCCCCCCCGGTTTGAGAAACTTGTGTGTCAAATGCTTGTGTGAAATCTTGGTCTGTAGTGTGTGGGTTTGTTTTGTGGTTTTTTTTTTTTTTTTTTAAGATGTGCTTTTAAATAAAGTAATAGTTTTCCTGTACATTTTTTTGGTGTATTTGGGAGGAGCAGAATGCAGGTCACTTGAAAGCTGCATCCAAAGCCAAAGAACACCTGAATCCAGACAACTAGTCAGATTTAAAATCACTGTTTCTTGAGATAATTCTCCTGTGCCCTGGGATTTTGGGTGATGCATGGTCAGTGCTTGTAGTTGGCTTTTGTAGGACAGGAGAGGTGTTTTAAGTCCCAAGCTGAATAGCTTTGTGAACTAAATTTTTTACAGCTGTCTTTTGTGATGCTTGTAACTGCCACAGGTGCATTTGGTCTCCAGTGGGAACAGAGACAGATTTGGGGGGAGAATTCTAGGTGGAAATGAACTTGCGTGCTTGTGGAGCTATCCCTCTGCTGCGTGGCGGCTGTTGGGCTGAGCGGGGCTTCTCGCACTTCGCTTCTGGAATGTGAGCTGTGCAGCGAGCAGCAGCAGCTGCGATACAGAGCTGCTTCAGACAGAGCAGCTGTTATTTCTTCTTTATTTTGCTGGGCAGGGCAGATCATGGGTGATTCATGGAATAGAAATGTTGCTCTGAAATTTTAAAGCAGAAATAACAGGAGTCAAGGGGTTATTAAATTTTGCACCCTTATTGAGTAGAGATTGTTTACAAGAAACTTGCATAACTAAGTAGTTGCTTTTACAAAATAAGGGTTTGCATTCAAAATGTGCAAGGACAAAACAAATTATATTGCCCAAGTTGTGAAGGATTACGAGTCCTTTCCTGTCTGAATGCATTGTCCAAAATGTGTGCTGTCTGATTTAACAAGTCCTTCTGCCTTTCAGTCTCATAGTCCTCTGCCTCTGTGTAGTGACTTTTTTTTTTTTTTAAGATGCATTTAGGCATTCAAAGCTGAGAACAAAACAGATGCTGATTTATCCCATCTGGAAGGGGAGCTGCCTCCCTCCTCCTTCTCCCTCATTGAGCTCTCCACAGTGCTGTCTCTGCCTGACTGAACATGTCCATTTATACCTATTTAGCACCACTGACAAGATAGCTAACCTGTGTTTGATAGATTTTTGGCACTCCCGACTCCACAGCATCTTATTTCTTCTCTGCTGAAGCTTTTGACGGTTTAAGGATTTGATCTACCTTTTCTTTCCACATGGAGCAACTTTATCGCAATTCAGAGCAGGCACAGCTGATGCTCTCTGTGTTCTTGCAAATGGGAACTGTGGTGCCAAATGCCACAAATAAGCCAGCAGATGCAAGGCATGAGTGGCTGTGGTGGGTCGTATTTGGTAACAGCATCTTACAGAAACACTAGTCTAAAAATTATGAGATCATCAAACCTGCTATTATAAACAGACTGTCTTGGACATGCTGCTGCTATGAATCCTCTTGTGTCAGCTCTTGTAGCTACTCTAGGGAGGGGACGAGAATCCTTTGCTGTGACTCTTACGCCAGCTCTGATCTTGCCCTGCAACTCCCCCAAATGCCTCAGGTGCTGTGTGCCAGAGATCATCAAGAAAAGGAGCTGCTGGGTCCTCTCCAGTGGGTGAAGTGGAGGGCATCCTTGTCTCTAAATGGGAGAGACATGGATTTGACAGATGGACCACTCGGTGGATAAGGAATTGGCTGGATGGTCGGACTTAAAGAGTTGTGGTCAATGGCTCAATGTCCAAGTGGAGAGCAGCGACAAGTGGCCTTCCTCAGGGGTTGGTATTGGGACCAGCACTGTTTAGTGTCTTTGTCAACAACATGGACAGCGGGATTGAGTGCACCCTCAACAAGTTTGCCGATGACACCAAGCTGTGTGGGGCGGTCAACACGCTGGAGGGAAGGGATGCCTTCCAGAGGGACCTGGACAAGCTTGAGAGGTGGGCCCATGTGAACCTCATGAAGTTCAACAAGGCCAAGTGCAAGGTCCTGCACATGGGTCAGGGCAATCCCAAGCACAAATACAGGCTGGGTGATGGGTGGATCGAGAGTAGCCTTGAGGAGAAGGACTTTGGGGCTATTAGTGGATGAAAAACCGAATATGAGCCAGCAATGTGCGTTTACAGCCCAGAAAGCCAACCATATCCTGGGCTGCATGAAAAGCAGTGTGACCAGCAGGTCAAGGGAGGTGATTCTGCCCCTCTACTCTGCCCTCATGAGACCCTGCCTGCAGTACTGCATTTAGTTCTGGGGCCCCCAACATCACAAGGACATGGTCCTGTTGGAGTGAGTCCAGAGGAGGGCCATGCAGATGATCAGAGGACTGGAGCACCTCTCCTATGAAGACAGGCTGAGAGAGTTGGGGTTGTTCAGCCTTGTCCTGGGTTCAGCTGTGATAGAGTTAATTTTTACAGGAACCTGGGGGAGAGGCACAGCCGGACAGGCGACCTGAACTAGGCAAGGAGCTGTTCCATGCCATGTGACATCACGCTCAGTATATAAACGGGGAGTGGGCTGGGGGGAGCTCTCTTGACTTTCGGTGGGGGAACTGGCGGAGCGTCAGGTTCCAGGTGGTGAGCAGTTGCACTGTGCATCACTCGTTTTGTATATCCTTTTATTAATACCATTGTTGTTGTAACTTCTCTTTTTTTGTGTTGTCCCAGTAAACTGCCCTTATCTCAACCCTCGAGGTTCTGGTTTGGTTTTTTTGTTTGTTTGTTTGCTTGGGGTTTTTTTGTTTGGTTTTTTTTTTTTTTTCTTTTCTCCTCTCTGATTCTCCTCCCCATCCCACCAGAGCAGGGCGGGAGGAGTGAGCGAGTGACTGTGTGGTCCTTTGTTACCGGCTGGGCTGAGACCATGACAAGCCTGGAGAAGGGAAGGCTCTGGGGAGACCTTAAAGGTGGCCTGCAGGAAAGATGGGGGAGGACTCTTTAGCAGGGAGTGTAGCAATAGGACAACCAGAAGAGGGTAGATTTAGATTAGATGTAAGGAAAAAATTCTCTACTGAGAGGGTGGTGAGGCACTGGAACAGGTTGCCCCGCGAGGTTGTGGATGCCCCATCCCTGGAAGTGTTCAAGGCCAGGTTGGATGGGGCTTGGAGCAACCTGGTCTAGTGGAAGGTGCCCCTGCCCATGGCAGGGGGCTTGGAACTAGGTGATCTCTAAAGTTACCTCCAACCCAAGCCATTCTCTAAGACAAGACCTATGAGCTGAGT